>NC_091125.1:173684668-174326543 GCF_040183065.1 Periplaneta americana | reverse complement strand
TTTTCCTAGTACCCGGGCACACACGTATACTTTTCCATTCAACAATTCTCAAGAAGTTAATATGCTCGTATTAGTTACTAGATGTCACTACATATACTTCTTTATTACCATTTCTTAAATATTCATACACTCAATCTCATTCTTTTTCTCTATCTACTACGTCGTAAGTTGTGCATTGCATCCATATCTAATATGTATTTTTTTTTTTTTAATTTTGTAATAATTTACCTTTTGGGATGCGAGGAGACTTGAACTTGCGAAGTTGGGTTCATAGGATTTTATATTTTATAACAACACGCGTTAGCCAACTGAGCTAAACAGACACGATGATTAATTAAGTTTTAATATTCCTCTTAAGTTTACAGAAGTAAAATGTGAAATTATTTTAACTACATTAGTCCCGTGAACACTTCTAAATAATCCCTGAAACTTCAAAAAGATGAAAATACACTTTTGAAATGAAAAAAAATATTAAAATTATATAATTAATTATAATTTGTTATTTATCTAACGCCTTAGACACCATTCTTCACTAATCATGGCCTCCTACATCATGACCTACCTAGTAAAAGTATCGATTCTAAAATCCATGCCATGATATGTGATTATATGAGGACCTATTTTCAACATATTTTCTTTTATAAAACAAAATTTTTCGTTATGGTCATGGATAAAATTACGTATGGTACTTGTGAGCGTGATCTTCATTGCGTTCGTGTAATTTAAGCACTCCCGCAATAAAGATTCACTTACCTCACAAGTACCATAAATAACTATTGTATATATTTAAGTTCAGAGACTTGTCATTTGCAATCGAGAAGATAACATTATTAAAGTGAAAGGTATAATAGCCTCTCATTGGAGGAGAAGTACTCGTGGCTAGTGTTGTAAAGCTTTGGCAGGTTACGGCATTACAGTGTAGAATACGGCAGTTTTCCTAGAATACTATGCAACCATAGATACACGAAGATTCTATTACGACAGGCGACGTTATCTATCATTTCTATTAAAATGACTGTAAGCGTATAGTAAGCAGATTCTGAAGCATAGGGACGGCTTCGTGACTACAGGTACGAGATCTCACCCTGAGCGCAGGAATTTGACCTCAAACAGCTTTAATACTTCACTGCAGTAAAGAATGTATGGAATTCATATAGTTCCAGAAGTTACGTGAGTGAGTGTACAGTATACTGAGAGTTTCTATAGGAAAACACATTGGTGTTCCCTTGTTAGAAAGAGATTTAATTAGAAATGAGATAGCAACGTTAAAGATTTAAATTGATAGGGTCGTCACGAAAGTCTTGTGTTGGGTTGTGTAATTTTCCTTGTTAGAGAGGATTTTATTTTACTTTCAGTCTCAGCTGTATCATTTTATTTCATGTTCAAATTAACTTAATTATAATTTGAATTTATAGTCCAGTTGAATTACTTGCATTTTTGAAGTAATTTAAGTTCGTGCGGGGTTACTTTAACTTTATTGTGTATGCTTACGTCATTTCCTCAATAAATTTGTAATTACTGATAGAAAAATGTCTGTGATCGGTGATTATTTAAGTGAAGTTTGTGGCGTAAGCAGAATTATTTAAATTGTTTAAAATTTACATTATCGATATTTTAAATATTGTGTATTATTATTATCATTATTGTTACTATTTAAAATATGAATTGGTAAATGCACAAAACGTTAAACGAATATTTCGCAATAAAGTCAGAACTCAAACTAACGAATGGGTGAATACCCTCTTATAGTGAGTTTAAAATCGACAATGCACAATACTTAACTTCTGCACTGCAGAACTGTCAAAACAAACTTTTCAATACCTATGTTTCACAACAAGTTAAATTTCATGTTGTGTCGGCTTCATTATATTACAAGGTCGGTACTAGGCTTTTTAATAGTTTTATTTTCCCTGGCAGAGTTAAGGCCATCAGGCCTTCTCTTCCACTCAACCAGGATCAAATCACATACAGAAAAAATACATACCGGTATACAAATATGAACTTAAAAATAATAATAAACATAATTAAGTAAAAAAGAGAGATTGAATACCTATACACAATCAGTATTAACTTTGAAATAACAATAATAAAAAAATATACATTTAATTAAAAAAGAGACGGAATACGTAATCACAAACAGTCTCATAGCATTGTTATAATTCGAACGTGCCGCAGCACCAAGCACAGGGATTATATTGAAGGAGGGTTAGGAGGACTATGCCTTATGTCGATGTAGATTTTGTTACTCTGACAGTGAAAAATTAGAGAAGGGAAAACGATTATGGATAAAAAAAATATTCAAATCTAAGTATGTAATTTTTGTAAACAGTTCAAGGGGGGGGTGGTTCAAACCCGGTAACCTCCCCTGAAGTGAAGTAACGCAAATTCTTTCCGTATGTCTGTAACTTCTAGTTAAATACCTATTTGATATCTCACACACATGTCCAAATTACCACGCACCCCAATTATAACACTGATAACCAGCTTACAGCTCTACCTGAGTATGCTGCAATGGCATTTCTTTGCTTGTTGGAAGATTCCTTAACCTTTAAGTAAAAAAATATATACAGTAGAACTTGGTTATAACGACATCCAAGGGACCTTGAGAATTATGTTGTTATAAACGAGTGTCGTAGTAACCGAGATTCATATTATCAGTCTAGTGAGGTAGGAAATGAAAAATAACAAACTTAATTAGGCTTATTTTAGATTTATGTATTCACTTTTAAGCATACCATGAACACAATAAAATACACGTACAATTATAAATACAGTATGCTGTATTAAAACAGTTTGTTCATTACTCATCAAACTTATTTACTGAGGAGTGAAGTAATCAGTCATTTTACTCTGTTGTCTCCTACTTGCCCAATATACACTTTCTGAATTAAATTCTGTGTTCATTATTTCAGTTGCAATTTCACTGCTCCCTCTTCTAGCTTCATACTCCCTCCTCTGGCTTTGTATTGTATTGTATTGTATTGTATTGTATTTATTAACATTCCATGGTATTCATACATTGCTTACAGCTAGAATATGGAACAAGTCAAAAAACTTAATACTATTATAAAATCTTAATTTATAGTCACAGTCTAGATGAAATATATACAGACGAGATTTACAATATAGTCTACTAGTACAACACAAAGTTTTAGTATCAATTTCATGAAGCGTTATTGAATGTCATGAATTCACCTACAGAATAGAAGGCGTGAGAAATTAGGTACTTCTTTAATTTGGCCCTAAATAATTTTATGTTTTGAGTTTCATTTTTTATATCGATAGGGAGGCTATTAAAAATTTTTACTGCCATATAACGCACTCCTTTTTGATAGCACGATAGACTTGCCGATGGAGTATGAAAGTCATTTTTTGACGTGTATTTACAGTATGCTATGAACTGTTGAATTAGTTACAAAGTTTTCACGATTACATACGAGGAAGACTATTCATAGAAATGTTCACAATTCTAATGGCTTCTAAAGCGTCACTCACTTCTTTTAGTGGCCATACTGCGTTAAAATGCGTGCACTTAGTGAAAACTTCCTGTCGAAACTGACCGCATGCAGGTACCATTAATACCGCATGAATTCGGGCAGGTTGCAATGGGATGGGGAATCTGCCTGCATTCCAGAGGTCTATGATAGAAGGGAACAGTAAAGGATTTGTTAGATTTCAGCAAAATATTTCTTAAAATACTTTGGTTCTTAGAAAATTGTATTCCAAACTGAGGTTGAAAATGACGTTATATGCGAGGTAGACGCATATACGTTTGTAGTATTAAGCAAGGTAGAAAAGGATATGTCTTATGGGGAATTAATTGGGACCACAGAATATTTGACGTTATAGGCGAGGTGTCGCACAAAACGAGGTCGCTATAACCAAGTTCTACTGACTTAGATTCCTATGCTTGCTTTGAAGTTTCTTTCAATGCTATCAATTCTTTGACGATTTGTACCGTAGAATATTCTACTAAAACTACCGGACAAGTATTATATTACGCCGCAACGGATAATTTAACCATTTTGTGTGCCCTCATTTCACAATTCACACCGATCTGCAGGCAGCACATGTGTCTGTCATGTGTGATCCTGAACGTAAGGCCTACAGAGAATCAACGAACGGCGAGCGCTTGTTTGTAAATATACGTAGAAAGGAAACAATATTTGGTGACACAGAACTGCAGCTCTCAAGTCGAAACTGTATGGCCGTTACCAAGACCCTCGAACGCTAGGAGTCATCCTTGTGTAATGAAAGCAGAACAATACCTTCACTTTCTAGAGATGCTTTGTTCATCTTGTGCAAGTGTAGCATTACTTGCTCTCTTTAACAGAGTGGGAGGGACGTGACGTGTCCCAGCATCCGGCTTAACAGAACTGCTGGGAGTAGCGCTGTTCCCTTTGTCATTATTCCATCATCGCGGCTAATCTCTATGCTTTCAATCGTGGTGACTTGGGTTCGATCCCCGTCTGAGCCATGAAGGAATTTTGGAGGACAAAGCGGGAGCGAGGGGTTTTTCCTCGGGGTTCTCCCGGTTCCCTTCACCATTATCATCATTCCAGCAGCAATCATCCTCACTCTGCGAGGTTCCGAGCCAAGCTTCGTGTATTATATTATTCCACCATTGCTCTGTTCGCTGTGATGTAATGTTGTTATCCACTTAAACATGTGCAGATTGCTGTTCCGAGATATATAGATTAAACTGCATCGTCCCAGATTTGTGAACGAAATTGTGTAAATTTAACTGTGATTTCAAGTGGGGAAAGTAATAGAAACATCTGTATGTATGATAAAATTACTATACAGATATCCTACTTACTTTTGGCTTTTAGAGAACCTGCAGGTTCATTGCCGCCCTCACATAAGCCCGCCATCGGTCCCTATCCTGAGCAAGATTAATCCTATCTCTACCATCATATTCCACCTCTCTCAAATACATTTTAATATTATCCCCCCGTCTACGTCTCGGCTTTCCCATAGATTTAATTTCTTCCGGCCTCCCAACTAACACTCTGTATGCATTTCTGGATTCACCAATACTTGCTACATGCCCTGCCCATCTCAAACGTCTGGATTTAATGTTCCTAATTGCTTGCAGTTCTACGTTGTGTAACTCTCTCCATTATTTTGTAACTTCATCCCTCTTAGCCCCAAATATTTTCCTTAAGCATCTTCTCAAACACCCTTAACCTCTGTTCCTCTCAAAGTGAGAGTTCAAGCTTCACAAGCATACAAACAGCCGGTAATATAACTGTTTGTAAATTCTAACTTTCTTCTTTTTTGAGCAGATTGGAGGACAAAAGCTTCTCAACCGAATACTAAGAGGCATTTCCCATATTTATTAACATATATCTAAATGTACATATTTAGGATGTTCTCCCAGCAGTCAACAGACGTTTGACTAAATGGCCAAATATAAGAAGTAAAAAAATTAAATGATATTTATAGAGCGATTATTGAATCGAAGTTGTTAAATAGAATAGAAATATGAGGAAATGAGATATAGGCCTATCGATGGTATAAAATCCAAATTTTTATAAAAAATTAGATACGGTACGCTATTCCAAGAAATTTCTCAAACATGGCTGCTAGAGTTGAAATGGGTATGGATACTGCGATGGGGACTATTTTAGTTAAGAAAATAAAATAATTAAGTAATATTATGGAGAAATGGGAAACTGATATCGAGAGAAATGTAATATAGAATTTCTGCAAGCCGTGAAAATAAGGTAAAATTTGAGAAGAGAATTATAGTACAATATAAGCAGATTATATCGAAGTTGGGTATCAAAAGAAATCGGTTCATTGAACATAAGTTGAATATGTAAAATCATAAATGAGATGGCGAGGCACGTGATGGTAATTTAAGATCATTAAGAGAAATGAAAATCTTTTATTAACAAGAAGAAGAAGAAGCAGAAGAGAAAAAACTATTGACGGTTTAGAAAAGAGAGTGTTTAAAGTTATAGTCCCGTCGCTCTTATTTCCGGCAGCCAATCACGTTGCAAATCGGCTGCATTTAAACGTGTGCGTCTTGTGATTAGCTGATGATGACGTTATGCATTTCCTAAGACTCGATAAATACTTAATATAATCGCCCGCCATTTTGGCTCTTTCGTTGGCGTTCGCAGAAAGCACACGAAGACGTTATTTGCCGCTCAATTATTTGCTGAATTATAGTGCGTTTGATTTATCATCATAGGAGCTACGACATGATAATGTTTAACGGTGTGGCAAATAGATTCCTCGTCTGATAGCTCGGCAACGAAAGAACAAAAATGGTGAACGATACTACCTACCTAGACTTTATAGAGCCTTCACTTTCTAAGGCGTAAGCAAAGAGGAGGAATCACGCCGGGAATAACAGCGTGGCGATTGTAGTATATAAATCAGCTTGCTGCTCATGTGTTTGAAAAGCTCGGCGCCATTCTCTGTATCCGATTATCCAAGATTGGCGGATGTTCTGGTTGTCTTCGCCCTCGTGCCGTGACCCTGAGAGCGGACTCGACTTGGGATTGAAATGTAAGGACAGAGTGAAAGGTGTTTACCGGCCTTTCCCCTATTCTCGTCGTTGACACGTCTGATCTTAAAATATTACAGTTCGTGCTAGAACGCTTCCCTGTTTAAATATTTATTTGCATTTCCTGTCCCATTCCTTTAGCGAAAACTTTACACAGTGAAAATCTTATTAAAAGAACCAGGCTGTCTAAAATAGTGGGCTGCAAGTAGCGAGGGAAACTATGGTTATGTTATAATGTTGCCAATTTGAGATGTAGGCCTATTTACAGAGCTCTGCAGTAGAAAGGAGCAGCTTGACGGATGTGACTGTTCTCCTGCTGCCTCACCCACGCTCTGTGCTCGTATGATCCTTCGACGGGTTGCTTCCGAAACAACTTTCATCCTCTGCATATATGTACAGTGATTAAGTACTGTCACTCGACTTCTGTATGGTTTGAACAAACACTTCTTTATGTACAGGGACATCATTTTATTTTTACTGCCATTTTTAGTATTAACCTGGCTATACCTTTAAAGAACCGGAAACACAGATTGCTACCCCCTTCCACGACTGGAGTTCGATGATACTGGCGTAAAATACAAACAAATCACTTTACTACATACAGGAGGGAAGAAAAGTAGTTCATCCATTTACGTAAAGTAGGAAATATCGCGATTTTGAGTGTGATAATTTTCATTAAGTTTTGTTTCATCAAAATACAGTACAGTATTAACAATGAGTGTTTTTACTCACGAACTGAGCTGTCCATGTGGACGTATTCATTATGCAGTGTATATTATACTGTCTACAGCACATTAGCGTACAATATAGAGAATGAAGTTAAATTGAAAAATAATCATAATATGGATATTTAAACACATTTTTGAAAATGGTGGCCGTTCATTTCGATACAGGCTTCAGTTCTAATGTGCATATTATCGTACTATAGAATATTGCATCTAATTCAAATTACCAGTTTCGTCTTTCATACTTAGTAACTCATGTTGAAATAATTCTGTACCTACTCTATAAAAGAGTACCTTACGTACTGTAAATTCAATCTTCACTTCTGTCCGATCCGAAACGATAAAATTACTCAGACATGCTATCTACTGTCCGTCCAAGTGATTATGTCGCACGATCGTAGAAAGGGGGGGAATTACGTGATAGTTAACTACTTAACGAGGCCATTTTATTTAAGTTATTTTAAACAGTTGCATAATATTACATAGACATCCAATTCATTCCTAACAGAAATTAATGTTTTCAGAAAAGAGCTAAGAAAGCCCAGCTACTAGTCTTTACAGTGGAGCGAGCAGAAGCAGTTGGGGGATATCGGGATGCGACGTAGGCTAACGGACGACAGTACCTGTGCGAAAATATGATTCAATATTGGAAGTTTTCGTCACTGGAAAACGCGAACATATTTCTGAAACGTACTATGATCACTAACTCAGTACTGCGGCCTTGGTTCTGTGTGGAAGACAGTTGGAACTTCGTTAGTAGAAGGGGTGGGAGTGAAGTACATTCAAAAACTCAGGTACAACAAAAATTGAAGTAAAAATAAAATGATGTCCCTGTATTATCATGTCTGCGTCGTTATTTCGATTCAGTTTAGTGTGTAACATAATGTTTGCATTAAACAGCGCTACAACTGAACATTTTATTAGTATTGCACAGAATAAAACGTCAATAAAAGCCACGCCAATACGAAATAATGGTTTATCATGTAATACTTAAAGTAAAATAGGTACTTATAAACGTTGTAAGTAATTTATTTCGGTTGGTTCCGCTTATCCGAACTCTTTCAGAACATGTCGCACAACTGGCACTTACCATCGAAAGTGTTACTATTTTTTAATAATCTTCACACGAACGCAGCATAGCAGCTTAAATCGAAAGTGAATTTAGGATTGAACAACACTGACGGTACAGCTCATTGATGGCAACCATAAATATCAACAAGTAACGTCTGTGTTCAACTGATTTTCGGATAACCTAGCTTATCATTTCTACGGTGCATTGGTGCGAGTTATATGTGAGAAAATGTGTTACGTACGATCGCCAATATTCCTTCTAAGACTATAATTATTAGAATAATTATACATGATGTGTGTGCAGTTTGAGAATATGAATAAAAATATTGCAATTCAAAATGTATAACTTAATTACGAATATCTTTGAATTCATTCAATCAGGATACCTAAAACTGCAGCAACGAGATAATTAAATAGGCCTACTGTACATGTCCAGGAATTGACGAAATTGTGAGAAGGTAGTAAATTTAATTAAACAACGTGATCTTTATTACTTTTAGAGTGTTTAATTTTTTTCTCATGAAGTGCTTTATAACTGTAGAAAATTTTAAAATATTATCTGCAATGCTTCATTGCGAGAAATAGGCTATCTAGGCCTATTTTAGTTCTGTTTTTGGGGGAGAAAACATATAAGAAACAACTCTTATTACAGTAAGTTAAGCAAGATTTTAAAGTAAGGAGATATTCGCGAACTTAATAAAACTAAATAGAAAATTCTAATAATAATAATTTATTTATTTAATCTGGCAGAGCTAAGGCCAGTAGGCCTTCTCTTCCGCCCAGCCAGACTATTTTGTTTTGTGGACGTCCTGTTCGTTAAGAAATACGTAGTTCAGTTAGGAAGCTTAATGTTTTATTAAAGTAAACTACGTAAATGCCCAAATGCAGCTGTTAAATTAATATAAACTATTAAGCACAAAGAATTACTGTAACGCTTCCCACATGTCTAATAAAATGGAGAAAAATTAAGAACTTGTCTATTTTTTCCTTTTATGGGAACTAAAAAATCGTCCTTTTTTAAACCAGCAGTAGCCGTAATCAGTGATCGTCCATTCCCGCGGATCCCATCTTCCTTGATACCGTTGCTATATTGTAGCGATACCTGGTAAAATCGCTCCAGCCTACGCATCCTTTACAGCCCCAAATTGTTCAGAAAGAAGAAGTCCAAATGCGAATACAAAAAGTGAGTCTTCAGCGACATAAGGCATCCCATATTTTTTATAATTTCTCAGCAAGCCTTTTATTAATGAATGTTATGTTTTATTTAACGACGCTCGCAACTGCAGAGGTTATATCAACGTCGCCGAATGTGCCAGAATTTTGTCCCGCAGGAGTTTTAAGCACACTTAAATGCCATCGACCTGGCCCGGGATCGAAGCCGCAACCTTGGGCATAGAAGGCCAGCGCTATACCAACTCGCCAACCAGGTCGACTACCTTTATTAATTAGTCGTAGTTTTCAGCCCTGTGATTCCCTGAAATTTCTTTGACAACATGTTCAATAGATTTCCTTAGGTTTGAGTATTTAAAATTGTGTCTTTCAAAAGTTTCCTAATTTCTGGATTGTTTTTAAATTTAGCATCACTCAATTTAGGGAACTGTGTCTTTAAGTAGATTACAATACAGTTTTTAATATGTAAAAATCTTGGGTTTTCCAACTGAACAGGAAATACCTAAAACATAAAGCGTGATGGTTTACAAACTTTTTACTGTCATTTCCGTGTTGAACACGCATGAATTAGTTAAGATAAGCTATTTAATCTATATTATGAAATATAAATTGATTAGTGTATTGTTCTCTTCATGAAAACCGGCGTTTAAATGTGGTGCAGTAGCTAGTGATGCATGGAGACTCCTTTTTAACTCTTAATCTGTAAATAGTCTCTCAGGGTGCTATGCATAGACATTTCGCTAGCCCGCGCTACGAGCGTGCAAACTAGCCCCGGCTATCGACTGATTACTTGTACAGGATTCATATAATATCATGTCGCTAACACTGGCTTATGAATACGAAAAACGTTGATCATCCACCGGAAGCCCGCGCTAAAAATGTCTATGAATACGGCCATTAGTGTTTCCCCCATTCGTAAAATTGAATTTAAAAGGAACGAACCTGCTCTATCTGCATTCCGGTATACCTGTAGCCTCCGGTATTAAAAACTTGGATTGAATTGGCAACGGACAGCAGATCTAATTCTGTATACAATAATTGATTGACGTTGAGCATCCCGTCTCCTTTCTTCAGTTCCTTGTGCGTAATCACGGAAAAATGATTGGCTTTGTTTTCGACTGGAGTGCCGTTGTGTATTTTCGATTTAAAATAAAAAACTGTTGACTTTTTTACTAAAACTGTTATATTTCGTGTCCAATTCCGGATGAATTACGTCATATATTCAGAATATAATTACATATTTGCTCTTATATTTCATTTTTAATTTTAAATAAATTTAATTAAATCACAAATTACATTTAAGTTAGACTACATATATATATATATATATATATAATTTCCTCCCAAAAGAAAAATTCTCGTGCTTGGGGCAGATCTAGTTACATAATATATACTTAATACTAGAAGTGATATAGTTGAAGTAGAAATTGAGGAGAAAAAAACCAGTTATAATAATATTTATACGGAAAAATTTAAGTAATGGACATTTTAATTTAAAGAAATATAACTTAATATTCAATTCTCTTACTGAAAATTTTTAAGGTTATTGAATTGTGGATTTATTTTAATAAACTGATTGTATAATCCTGGTCCATAATATGAAAATGAATTTGCCCAGATTCTGTGCTGTATTTTGATTCAAATGAAAGACCTAACATACTATTTCATCTAGCATTATGAAATGTTCGTATGTCATCTTTTTGCTTGCAACGTTTTTTTTTTTTTCACACGAGATAAATTAGAAGACAGGTTTGAACCATATAAATGACACCAATAAGGAAACACTCATGAGACAACTAACCCAAGAGATAATGGGATAGAGTGGCCAGTTCCTTTCCCCCTCCATTGTGTACGTCGCTGACTAGTAACATATTACCCTAATCACACTTCAGACAATTGTTCTTCCTCTGACACATATCGTCGCAGTGAGATGCACTGCCTGGTAATAGATGTACATATCAGCCAGAACCTTTGACAAAAAAAATCTTCATTATTCTTTTCTGAAGTAGAGGCAAAGAAATGGGATTTAACGCTTATGAATGAAGTTTGACGTCTTGTTTGAGAGAAATAGCTGATGCAGAGACAGATTATCCAAAACATTTTAGCGATGCCGAAAACCCACACTTGTCTTGACGATATCTAAAATGGTTATTAGGTAGTTTAACTGCATTATTATTTAGGATACGTTATTATGTTAACTAATATTTCGTTCTGGAATAGCTACAAGATATTCCAAAGCAGAAGTATACATGAAAAATTTGTCTATTTTGAGAGAAATTAAGTTTTAAAACAGTTTTCTGATTCACCTGCAAATTCACAGACACGAGGCATTTCTTCTTAGCCATCGCATTTCTTGTTTAATTTTATCTAGCGTTAAGTTTGTCTTCTGTCACGTTTATATGCCGATATAGGCTACTTAATTTCAGTTACAAATATCTGTAATACGTATTTAACGCCTGCTGTGCCCTGACTGCCTTCGGGTCGCGGTGAGGGTGATTTCGACTGCTCCGACGTTGTCAAGTAATCAGAGCGTAACCGTGGAGCAGTGGGAACACTATCCTGACGAAACTTTCCCAAGCGCTTGATACTCTACATGTTTTATTGACTTCTTGATCTTGGACTGTAGGTCATAGGTTAGCTGTTCTACCTACCTCGCAAATCTAACATATTTCCTGTGTAAAATAACCACCCGAGGAATTGTCACTTGAAAGTGTTCGCACTCACTTCCCATGAACCATCTCTCACGTGCATACGTAATCATTTTTTCACTAGTTGCGTTTTCTATGTGGAGTGTTTCTCACTTTTACAGAATGATCGCTTCTTTTTTTTATAAAACGTTTCGTCCACACCTGTGGAGTAACGGTCAGCGGGTCTGACTGCGAAACCAGGTGGCCCGGGTTCGAATCCCGTTCGGGGCAAGTTAACTGGTTGAGGTTTTTTCCGGGGTTTTCCCTCAACCCAATACGAGCAAATGCTGGGTAACTTTCGGTGCTGGACCCCGGACTCATTTCACCGGCATTATCACCTTCATTTCATTCAGACGCTAAATAACCTAGATGTTGATACAGCGTCGTAAAATAACCCAATAGAATATAAAACGTTTCCGTGCACACGGAACAAAGTAATAACTATTGTTAGCGGCGAACGAAAGTAAAATGTCGCACACTGCGACAGTAGTCAATGAACTCTCTGTACTCCCCTGCTCAGTAGGCTGCCCGCATGCAAACGTTTGTTTGCGGTTTTTGTGCGGTCCTGTCCCTTCACCCACAGAAAAGTCACGACGGAATTATTTTATCTAATGATTAGGAGTAAGCTACTGTGGTTTTCATTTGATTTCTCTTTCTCTTGGAATGCGTTTCAGCGCCCGTTGAACTTTCTATCTCCGTACGTTGTCGAGTGATTACAATGCTTTGGCGTTAGATTAAAATTTTGAAAGTCCACGCCTGGCCGAATGCAATTTTTAAGGTAGATAACGTGGAAGGCGAGCTGTGAAAATCGTGCCTCGGATTTACGGCTCGTCCACACCTGGTCAGCGCGTCTGGCCGCGAAACCAGGTGGCCCGGGTTCGAATCCCTGTTGGGGCAAGTTACCTGGTTGAGGTTTTATCCGGGGGTTTCCTTCAATCCAATACGAGCAAATGCTGGGTAACTTTCGGTGTTGGACCCCGGACTCATTTCACAGGCATTATCACCAATTCATTCAGACGCTAAATAACCTAGATGTTAATACAGCGTCGTAAAATAACCCAATAAAATAAATAAAATTTACGTCTCACGTCAGAGCTCAACTCTGCTATCTTTATTCTCGCCTGTCATACTAGTATTAAAGGAATTGATTCTTGACTTCAGAAATATAATTCTATGTAGTCGGCTGGTAGAAATTGACCGACCGTATTGATTGCTAATATAGCCAACAAACGATGCGATATGCCTCTATTACTACGAGCTGTGAGCTGTTGAATTGCCTTGAATGTAGACTATGTCTGTCTGAATCTTTCGTGAATTCCTGAATAAGCGCGTAGAAAGTACAGGGCTACTACACAACTTCAATTTGAAACAGATTTGTACATAGGCTGTATAAATTGCATGCTTGTAGGTAGGTGATACGACACCCTATTTAAAAAGCACAGGTTGTGTATACAACAAAATTTATATCCTTCCTACTGTATGTGTTCTGTGTTGTCTCAAACTGTAGTCTTGGTTCATGGTGACCACATGAGCTACTTGTAAATGCCTAGTGTTGGTTCACGGCTCTTTGATGACTTTTTATGCAAACAAACTGTTTAAAAACAGCGTGCTAGTACTTTTTTTATTTTATTGGGTTATTTTAAGACACTGTATCAACATCTTAGGTTATTTAGCGTCTGAATGAAATGAAGGTGATAATGCCGGTGAAATGAGTCCGGGGTCCAGCACCGAAAGTTACCCAGCATTTGCTCGTATTGGGTTGAAGGAAAACCCCGGAAAAAACCTCAACCAGGTAACTTGCCCCGACCGGGATTCGAACCTGGGCCACCTGGTTTCGCGGCCAGACGCGCTGACCGTTGGACTGCTAGTACTTCGACGCCAAAAAACGTTGTTATAAAAATCGAGAGAAAAAAAAATATTTGCAATTTTTATCCCTGCTGTAGTTCATGTGAAATTACTTTCATGTGTTAGCGTTCAGCGTTTATAACGAAAACAAGAAGCAGCCTCCGGGTCTACACTCAGCGCGACTTGTGCAGTCCCGACTTCGAAGTGCCGCCGTGAAATGGGTCACAGCCAGGCCGGGCGGTGTGGGTCCTATTTCTGAACAGGAAGTTCGCTAGGCTTGTTCCTTATTCAAACAAAACATGTCCTCTCACCATTATCACCATCATTCCATCTATAGCTACTCCACAATCACCCTCACTCCGCGAGGTTCCGAGCCAGATCTCCAGCACAAACAACAAACTGCTGATAGTTTACACATTCTTGTTCAATAAAGACTAGCATCCAAAGATAATCGCTAGTTCTGATCTTAAATTGAAGTACACTTGTATTTTAACTTTAAGAAATTCAACATTTTGTAAGAATGCAAACGAAAGAGAAACAGAGTCAGTGAAGTTGGGGTGCTTGCATTCTGCGCCGGGAAACACGATTTTGTATCAGGAAGTTCAAATATATGAATGTAATTTAACGTGTTAACTTTAATACAGTCCACACCTGTGGAGTAACGTTAGCGCGTCTGGCCGCGAAACCAGGTGGCCAGGGTTCGATTCCCGGTCGGGGCAAGTTACTTGGTTGAGGTTTTTTTCCGGGGTTTTCCCTCAATCCAATATGAGTAAATGCCGGGTAACTTTCGGTGTTGGACCCCGGATTCATTTCACCGGCATTGTAACATTCATCCCATTCAGATGCTAAATAACCTGAGATGTTGATAAAGCGTCGTAAAATAACCCAATAAAAATAAAAAAAAAACTTTAATACAGAGAATATAACACCAGAAACAGGGCACAGTTTGAGGGAAACTTTTAAATCAACACGAATTATGGACCCGGAGAATACCGAGATGTCTTGATCGAATGGGAAATGAATTTCCAACAGACTCAAAGGCAGTCGCCGATCAGTTAACGGCCCTGCAAGCAGGGACTCGTTTTCGTTTCACCTGGGGACGGAGGCATCTCCATGCCCCACTTAAAATAAGACTCGACTATGGCTAGAATCCCTCGTGGCGTCGCTGCTCACCTTGGCGGCATAGCGGAGCTGCTGTCCGAAGAAGCGAGTAATCCAAGAAAGTTCACAGCACCGCACACTGACACACGCGAATCCAGGGCAGTAGGCACTCGACTCGCCGCACAACTGTTGTGAACGTACTGTTGCTGCCGAGGTGCTGGCAACAGTCAAAACTCCGAGGAGCCCAGGAGAGGGGACTCCGCGGAGCAGCTTTCAAATCTCGACTTCACTAACCTGGATTTCTATCCCGGAACGCGCGGTACGGAGGAATGCGACGACGGCCTTGAGAGGGATGCGATGCCAGGCAACCAGGTTCGATTCTCGACAAGGAAGCGGAGATATTCATGTGCCACTCACTCATTTGTATTAATTCTCTTGTTCTATAATTTATTATTTACCCTTTCACTCACTTTTCTCTGCGAGAGGAAATCCGAAAGTGTCTCATAGAAAAGATCGATCGCACGCGTAAATTACTGAAGACTCCGATTGCATAGCCTAAGTAGCATTTCTTTTTAATATTACGAAAAGTCTCAATATGTGAACACCGTATTAAACAATAAAGCGTACGTACAATCAAATCGTTTCAATTGAAGCTCAAGTTACTGAAAAGCCGAGCTTCTGCGACTAAAATTGGAGACATTTTCCTACAGCTAATGATCTAATCTGAAAGTTAGAATTTATAAAACAGTTATATTACCGGCTGTTCTGTATGGTTGTGAAACTTGGACTCTCACTTTGAGAGAGGAACAGAGATTAAGAGTGTTTGAGAATAAGATGCTTAGGAAAATATTTGGGGCTAAGAGGGATGAAGTTACAGGAGAATGGAGAAAGTTACACAACACAGAACTGCACGCATTGTATTCTTCACCTGACATAATTAGGAACATTAAATCCAGACGTTTGAGATGGACAGGGCATGTAGCACGTATGGGCGAATCCAGAAATGCATATAGAGTGTTAGTTGGGAGGCCGAAGGGAATAAGACCTTTGGGGAGGCCGAGACGTAGATGGGAGGATAATATTAAAATGGATTTGAGGGAGGTGGGATATGATGATAGTGAATGGATTAATCTTGCTCAGGATAGGGACCAATGGCGGGCTTATGTGAGGGCGGCAATGAACCTCCGGGTTCCTTAAAAGCCAGTAAGTAAGTAAGTAAGTAGGCAAGTAAGTAATGATCTACAAACTCAATATCTTGAAATATTTTTGAGAAGTGATTTTTATACAGTTTATTGAGGGTGTTAAAAAACAATTTGCTACAGAATTGTTGATTTTGTGAAAATGGAACAAGAAATTTCTTTGTCTTTCATCTTTGTTTACTTTATTGTTGTCGAAACACCAGAACTAATACAGTACAATTAGTAGGCCTACCATTATATTTTGAGTATGATGGTAATAGAAGTTTGCTACATTTCTTTATGTTATTCCCAGAAGAAAAACATCCAGCATTTGAGAAACAAGCCTGGCGTTTGATAAGTCAACAAAAGTTTTTCAAAATGAAAATCCCAAGTCAACAGGAGCCTCTGCAGGACGCGATGCTCGGCACCTCCGAGCAGAACACTGCTCCCCCCTTTACCACCAAATTGAAAATGTAGTTCCTACTGAGCGGGTCTTATATTTGATAAAAATTGTATTTATTATATAAATTTATTTGGAGGCATTATCGTCCGTAGATGTGACCGTATCACACCTTCACTAAATATGCTGTCCTGGGTCCTTCTCAAGGAGCGAAGAACTATTCACTCTCTCACTTTACTCTTCAATATTCTTCAAACCTCTAACCCTAGCTACCTAGCTTCTCGTTTTCAACATTTGTTCTTATATCACGAAATAGATACTCGCTCACAACACCATATCACACTCTCCATTCCTAAACACAGAACATCCTTCTACTCTTCATCTGTCACCGTCTCTGCAGCTCATCTCTGGAACTCTCTACCACAGCATGTCAGAGACTGTCGGACATTGTCTAGTTTCAAAAATAAATTAAAATTGCACTTTTTGAATTAGATTCCTTTTAGTTATAAGCCCCTTCTCTGCCATAGTTTTGTAAAAATATAGGCTGTGTATTTCTTTTTCCTTTTTGTTCTCTTTATCAGCCGATGAATTTATTATCATAGCCTTTTTATCGTGAATTTTATTTAATTTTCGTATTTCTTTTCTTTTTTATTATTATTTTATTACATTCCATTTTGATATATTCTTCCTTACGTTTTTCCATATTAACCATTTGTACTAAATGAGTTGCTTTCACTATATTCGAATGTATTTTACTTTTTTTTTCATTTATGGTATTATTTTCATGTTGTTTAGTGTGAATTTTATTTATACTATTATTATTATTATTAAATGACACTCGGGAGGAAATTAAACGCAGAATAAATATGGGAAATGCGTGTTATTATTCGGTTGAGAAGCTCTTATCATCCAGTCTGCTGTCCAAAAATCTGAAAGTTAGAATTTATAAAACAGTTATATTACCGGTTCTTCTGTATGGTTGTGAAACTTGGACTCTCACTCTGAGAGAGGAACATAGGTTCAGGGTGTTTGAGAATAAGGTGCTTAGGAAAATATTTGGGGCTAAGCGGGATGAACTTACAGGAGAATGGAGAAAGTTACACAACACAGAACTGCACGCATTGTATTCTTCACCTGACATAATTAGGAACATTAAATCCAGACGTTTGAGATGGGCAGGGCATGTAGCACGTATGGGCGAATCCAGAAATGCATATAGAGTGTTAGTTGGGAGACCGGAGGGAAAAAGACCTTTAGGGAGGCCGAGACGTAGATGGGAGGATAATATTAAAATGGATTTGAGGGAGGTGGGGTATGATGATAGAGACTGGATTAAACTTGCTCAGGATAGGGACCGCTGGCGGGCTTATGTGAGGGCGGCAATGAACCTTCGGGTTCCTTAAAAGCCATTTGTAAGTAAGTAAGTAAGTATTATTATTATTATTATTACTACTACTAGCTCAGTTGGTAGAGCAGCTAGCTATGGACTGGAAGGTCCGGGGTTCGATCCCAGGTGGTGACAGGATTTTTTCTTGTTGCCAAACTTTCAGAACGGCCCCGAGGTTCACTCAGCCTCCTATAAAATTGAGTACCGGGTCTTTCCCGGGGGTAAAAGGCGGTCAGAGCGTGGTGCCGACTACACCACCTCATTCTAGTGCCGAGGTCATGGAAAGCATGCGGCTCTACCTCCATGCCCCCTAAGTGCCTTCATGGGATGTTACGGGGATACCTTTACCTTTTACTACTACTACTTTTTCTTTTTTTTTTTGTAATATGTTAGTATTCTGTTCTTTAACTTTTTGTTAAATTTTAACTACTTTGTGACCTGGTAGAGTGTAAGAGTAGGCCCTATGGCCTTAACTCTGCCAGTATAAATAAAGAATTATTATTACTATTATTATTATTATTATTATTATTATTATTATTATTATCTTTTTATAATGTAAAAATAATGTAATACGGTCAGCAACATGTCGCTTTAGTAGTTAATATAAAAAAGAGCTTCTCGAATGATATCCTGCACTCGCATCAAAATAAACTGTAGATTCTGCTAAAAGTTAAGTTATCGAAAATCGGACTTGGAATACCAGCGTGTTGTTGCCTACACGTCCTTAAAAATCACGTGTACAAATTGCAGTATAATAAGTTATATCTGAAATCGAACCCGAAACGTCAGTTACTGAAGCTCGCCTTTACTTGGACAGCACTGGCCACACTTTCTTTTTCTGTAAATTTGGTATTCACGACTCAAGACGATGACTTTCTTTGTATGCTTCCTGCTGAATCTCAATCACCTTATGAGTTCATAATCAGGCTTCTCTCTGCTGCGGAGACATCCGGATTATCCACTGAAAGACGGAGAATTCAATTGTAGGCGGGGTTAGCGCAATGTTGGAGTGGACGATTTGCAGTCGGAACAGCTGAGATATCAGAAAGACCTGCTGCAAGTACTGACTGCGTTGTGTCTAATGGGCTGTCTAACTTTCGGGGGTTCTGCTGTTGGCCGTCACGGGCGAGGCACTTGGCACTGGACTTCGAAAAGTAACTGTTAACGTGATATATAAATTGAGGTCTACTATCGAGATATTTCGTCATATAAGCTTCAAATTAGATACGAAGTTAGCTTCGCTCCAGATGTGTAGAATTCGGGCACAGAGTAATTCGCCTTGGAAATGGTAGCGTTCTTAGGAACGGATACAGGAAGGGATGCGAACTATCAGCATCTGGCTGAAACGCATCCATAGCGGCACTCTTTACTTGCGATTACATCCCTATAATCGTTGGTAATCGCCAGTGTCTTTTCCTAGAAAGATTTCTTTGGCTGAAACTACTACAGGAGAAGAAGACATATTTAATGCTGTTTGTACGTGCAGTACTTACTTACTTACTGGCTTTTAGGGAAACCGGAGGTTCATTGCCGCCCTCACATAAGCCCGTCTCTATCATCATATCCCACCTTCCTCAAATCCATTTTAATATTATCTTCCCATATACGTCTCGGCCTCCCTAGAGGTATTTTTCCCTCCGGTCTCCCAACTAACACTCTGTATGCATTTCTGGATTCGCCCATACGTGCTACATGCCCTGCCCATTTCAAACGTCTGGATTTAATATTCCTAATTATGTCAGGTGAAGAATACAGTGCGTGCAGTTCTGTGTTGTGTAACTTTCTGCATTCTCCTGCAACTTCATCTCTCTTTGGAACTCTGTCCCTCAGTAATAAGCCTATTATCCTTCGCAGCATCTTTGTTTGGCATATTTGGAGACTGTTACGAAGTTTGGCAGTGAGAGACCACGTATGGCACCCATATAACAGTACAGGAGTTACGCAGGTCTCCAATATTTCTATTCTGAGTTTCTTGCTGAGTGTTCTCTCCAGTACGATGAACTTGAGAGTCCAGAATGCCTTCCACGCAAGAGAAATCCTTCGTTTTACTTCCTTCTCTGTCTTCTGGTGGAAGGAGACTAGCTGTCCTAGGTATACGTATTCAGACACGTATTGTAGTTCTGCACATCAATTATTATGGGCGACTCCGGCCCGTTTGACATTACTTGTGTCTTGGTCATGTTCATCAGGAGGCCTGCTGATCTGCTGGCGTCGCATAAATCTTGGAGCATTGACTGCAGTTCTTTGGGTAATTTGGCGAGCAATACAACGTCATCAGCAAACCTCAGATTATTTAGTCTGCTGCCGTTGATATTTATTCCACAATTTCTGTCCCAGTTCAGTTTTCGAAAGATTTATTGCATATAAGCTGCCTTTAAATAAATATTTTATTATTGTTGTTAAATCCAAGTGCAGTTTTGTAAATGAGTTTTATTTCTGTCGTTCACAGACTTGAACACACAAGTACACGAATAAACAGATGTAAACACACAGCATCGGAGCGTGCGGGAAGAGTGCTGAAGTGCATTATGAACTGTCGACTCGGAACTTGCTCTCCGCCGTAATGCATGAGGAGGACTAATGTTAGCAAGAGGTGCGTCAAAAACCGAGATGTATTTGCCCAGGAAAGAGATACGTAATATTATTTTGTGAAATATTAGCTATTAATAGTCGATAGTTACACACAATGCACATTATTTATTTATTATTCACAAGTATTTGTTTGTAATTAATCATTACTATAATCAGTACTACAATTTATAAACATTTCAGTTGTGAGAATTGGTACATTGATTCTGATCACGCTCCACATAGAACTCGTACCCTTCTTGTAGCGCAGCGGCGTTGGCTGGTTTGCGGGATGCATTTCTAGTAGGACTTGGGGCTGAAGGCGGTTGTGGCCGCCCTTGAACTAAATCATGAACACTAGGCTATATTTAATTGATCGCCAGACGTATTACATTGATATGCTACAACAGCAATACAAATACTAACTTGTGCATAATGTGATTAAGGGAACTGCAAAGTACACACTTTAGTGTTGATTGACTCAGACATTAGCCTATGTCCGAACCATTTTGATGAGGAAGCTCCCCTTTTTTCCTATATTGATCCATTGCATTCGACAGGTTGAGACACGTGTTAGATTATGTGAGTGTTTCAGTGTCAGACTTATGTTTTCAAAGCGCTATGTCTTATTTTCTACACTTTCTACTGTCTCTTGAGGTGACCGTAGCATTGTTGTATTGTATATTAAAAGGGCTACGTACTATATAATTGGTTTTGATTTGCGAGTGACTACTATGTGGAAGTGGGAAATTTGAGGTCAGTGCGCTAGTCACCAGTACCGGACAAGAGAATATTATTAGATTAAGATTTCATAGCCTATTTATTATTTCAAGGCCCTCTTTCTGACGTGGAAAACAATGAGAGAGACAAATGGCAAGAGAATAATATGAAATGTTCATTGCAGAAAGTAATGGAAGAGAGGATCACTATCAGAGAGGCAGCTACCTTAAGGGAATACTCGTAGTTAAGGAACTAAAGCCAGGGAATTCAATTACTACAGTAGAAATCTGGCAAAAGAAATGAAATCATAAAAAGAACTATCGACTTTAACAAAAGATGAAATAGAATGTATAATCTGTTTGGAAACAAGTGATGAATCCTGGGTACAGTGAACTTTATGTGCAGATTGACGCATTTGGGCTGTACCGATTCAGATAATATTGATTATTTTTTATGTGGTCATTGTCAGTAAATCCGATAATTATCCCACATTATCAGTGTCATCAAGTAGTGTGACAAAGGATCGTTGTGGTGTTTGTGTTTAATCAATATGCTTATGTACGAGTAGCTGCTTATTGTTTATAAATATAAAAAATGTGCGCTTTCGATTCAGAATCCTTTCATGCTACTGATTATTATGTTTATTTGATTGTACTCGTATTTGATTTAAATTATAGGACAAATGGTGTTTACTGTATGTCCGATACTGGATCCATTTTTTGCTGTACTGTAATATTAAGGTTGTTTTACTTTAATTGTTTAAGTAATTTTGTCTTAACTGTAGGTCATTAAATTCATGGGAATTGTGAGAGTAAAAGTCAATTAATCATATTTGCACTATTATTAATGCAATCAATTAAATTTTCCACAGTTGTTGAAAAAGCTTAAGTGTCCGGTACTGGGAGACCTTCCCCTACAGCAGCCGTGGCAAAAATGCGACTCACAAGCACATTGTGGCTCGCAATGATAGCTGTGCATTTCCTTTGCTTCCTACCTTCCCCAACCCCCATCATCTCACTCACTGGAGTCAAACTCCGTTCCATTTATATTTGTCTCTGACCTGCGAGTAGCGTATCGTCGCAATGTCTCTCTCGAAACCATGTACCTCTACAAAAACGAAAGTTTCAAGTAGGATGGGAGGACGCATTTTTTGCTGCCAATATGTTGAGAATGTTAAATGTATGATTTGTTCACAAGTATTACGAGGAAACGGTTGTATAACATAAAACGGCATTATACTACATGTCACTCAAGAAACATTATTATTATTATTATTGTTATTATTATTATCATCATCATCATCGTCATCATCATCATCATCATCATCATCATCATCTCTGTACGAATAATGCGGTTAGATCTTCAATTTAAACTCATAGATTTACAATGTGATGTTAAATGAAAGCTAGATGTAAGGACTTGACAAATGCTGAACTTTTCAAATCTTTGCCAAAAAACAAATATCCGAAGCTTCGTTCTTTCGCTTGTTCTTTTGAAGCCACGTTCGCTACAACTTACGTTTGTGAAAAATTATTTTCAACAATTAAAATAGTAAAAACCAAATTTAGATCACGACTGACAGACAAATACCTTCGTGATCAACTACGACTGGCAGTAAGTGACATAATTCCTGATTTTGAAACTTTGTCGCAGAGACATTCTGAAGACAGTTAATTTTAGGTCGTGATAATGTGTCCTACGTTTTCTTGTTCATTTCTTTCTTCGTTACACGTACTAAACATTAGTTTGTAGCCTTGTACTGTATAAAATTTTATCCAAGTGCTTGACGTAAGGAAAATTAAAAACCGTTAATAAGTCAGACAGTTGCTTCACTTCCCCTTCGGGTGTCCGTCTCCCTCCATAGGTGCTATGCACGTTGCAGGTTACACAGTGGCTCGGCGTACGATCGCATTTTCGCCACGGCTGCCCTACAGTAAGTTGGCAGCAAGGCAATACAGCAAAATATGTTCTCTGCAACGCTTGAAGAGGACAATAGGAAACACTAACACCGCGCTCGTTGTGGCTGCTAACACAAACGTAATGTAGCACTGCACTATGCGTTCTTAAGCCGCGTATCCGCCTCGCTTGTGTGCCTCGCGGGTTTTGTACTTTTGGTAGCGAGGCAAGAACGCGAGGCAGCGTGAGCGCGGCAATTGAGGCAGTTAACATCGGGTTGCGTGATGTCTACGAACAGTTCACGCGGAGAGACGTCTTTGATCGCACCCCGTTCACCATACCTTCCAGTGCATCCTTCAGTAGGCAGTTTCTTCTTAACCAGTAACCCATGCAATTTATTTTTCTCTTCCTGATCAGTTTCAGCAGTAGGGTAAGGTTGCCTAATTCCGTGACATATTTAATAAAGTCTATATTTATGCCAAAATTGTACTAAAAATTTTCAAATAACACCTAAATGACGTTATCTGGAACTTCATCTAAGCTTTTACAACATTCAATGTCAACAGTTTCACACGTTTGATATATAATATATGATTCTTCATTGTTATACAGTGGCTCCTAAATCCGTGACAGGGATCCAAATTCCGTGACAGTGGTTTCCTAATTCCGTGATGCTAAAATAACCCTCATTAACTGCTCAGAAAAGAAAACTTGTATTTGGAAAAACACTTTAAAGTCGCCCTAAATGACAAATTTCATAGAAAGTACTTCTGTAACTACAGGAATACATATTACATATTGATATATTATAAACGAAATAAACTGGAAGTTAAATTCAATACAAAATTAAATTTGAATAAATTGAATTATAACACAATTATTTCTCATTATTTAAATTCCTAACAATAGCAGTAATTAAGTTAAATATATGCTCTACTATTTTATTATAGTTATAATTGATGTTTTCTATAACTTATTTCTATTATTATTTCCACGAACTATTTTCTTTCATAGACATTAATTTTCACAATTTAGCGTTGGCATCACTGGTCGAGTGAAGGAGAAATATGCAAATAAATCAGAAAATGGGAAAACTCCTGTAGCATCGTTATTGTCTCACAATGTTTAAATAATCATACACATTGATTCAGCTGACTATAATCAACAATAAAATATCATTTTTATAATGCTATATTAATTCTTACCTCAATATATAAAACGTTTCTTCAGGAGCGATCACAAGAGAAAGAAAAACTTAGTGGTCAACCACCTTTCACTGAACAAAAGCTTCTGCAGTCGACTGCTTCTATTCAAAAGGCGGGTAGTCAATAGAATTGAAAAGAAGACATCTCCTGGCATCTGTTTTCAAAAACTTAAAAGTCAGAGACCACAACTCCATGGCAGTCAATTGAAATTTTATCACGGGATTAGGGGTATCACGGAATTAGGCACCTTTACCCTATTCTTTCTTCACTCACTCTTCATTCATTTCTTATTCTGTCTGTCCATTTCTCGCTGCATTCTTCTCCATATTCACATTTCAGAGCTATTGTTGTATTTGATTTTGCCATATCGCATTTGTTGCATTTATGTACCTCACATTGTCATGTTCTGTGACATTCCATTCTGTTTGCTACACGGCACTCAAGCCACCCTGACCCACCAGCCCGACTAATCTCCGTGATTTGTTGCACTTGCGCAATCGCCGTGTGTGAACACATGTACTACATGCGCGATGCTATCACCTGCTTCACATTACTGCTTTGCTTGTCCGCAGGCTACCCGAGCGACTTGCATTGAGCAACGCAGGACTCAGTTTTCTAATCTGTATCTGCACAGTCCGTACACCGCCATCTGTGTTAAAGAATCAGAACCAACGCTCAACATTCAAAATACCGGGTGGTCCAAATCATATCGATGATAACAGTAACAGAGTTTGCACCAAACGCACTGCATTATTATTATTATTATTATTATTATTATTATTATTATTATTATTATTCAAAGGCAAAAGGTAAAGGTATCCCCGTCACACGCCATGAAGGCACTTGGGGGGGCATAAAGGTAGAGCCCCATGCTTTCTTGACCTCGGCACTAGAATGAGGTGGTGTGGTCGGCACCACGCTCTGACCGCCTTTTACCCCCGGGAAAGACCCGGTACTCAATTTTATAGGAGGCTGAGTGAACCTCGGGGCCGTTGTGGACGTTTGGCAACGAGAAAAATCCCGTCACCACTTGGGATCGAACCCCGGACCTTCCAGTCCGTAGCCAGCTGCTCTACCAACTGAGCTACCCAGCCGACCAATATTAATAATAATAATAATAATAATAATAATAATAATAATAATAATTAATAATAATAATAATTATTATTATTCCGTTCTTTTGCATGCTACCTTCTTTCGGGTGAGGCTCTTGCTGTCTGAAGTTAAATGTTTGATCATTCTAGTTGCTTTTCTGCATTTGTTGCATTTATTTTGTGTCTGAAGTTCTTCCAATTTACATTTCTGGTAATTTTTTGGTATTATCTAGTCCTGAACTGAAAACATTAAACTCGCCTTTCGATCTTTTCTACTGGGATATAGATGCTATTATTATTATTATTATTATTATTATTATTATTATTATTATTATTATTATTATTATTATTATTGTAGTCTAAATGTATATTATGACAAAGAATAATGACATCGGTTACTGACATACGATTGTTCATTCCATTATCGGCCATCTTGAAGCGAACATAGATGGGGCTGCTGATGCAATATCCATGTGAGCCTGAGTGATGCTTTCTTCATAGCTGACAAGAGTATTTTATTACTACACAAGAAAATCTGTCTGTCTGGGTTTCTTGACTGCTTCTGGCCTTGAAATCGGACAAGAACTCCGTGCCACCCATGACTGAAATCGATCAGTAAGTCATCCACGTACCGCGCGCGTCCGTGTAATGGATCTTCATTCCGCAGTCCCAGGAACCTTCCAGAGTTGTGTCGTGTTGCATTTCATATTGCGTCCACAGCATGCAAGGGAGAACGACTTTAAGGAAGTAATTCGTTGAGGTTTGGGTAAAGGGAGATGAGTAATAAAATGAGTTTTGAGATAAATGAAAATTAAACTTTGGACCCTTATTGCAAATAAGTTTCTACACAAATATAACACATCAAATGCTAGTATTATTTTGTTGTTGTTGTTTTTTTTTTTTTTTTTTTTTTTTTTTTTCCCCCCACACTCACTCGCAGAATTTAACTTGTGTATTGATCTGGGGAACAAAACTCCATTTGCAAAAAAAAAAAATGACAACTCCTTTTGCCCGAACACCATCGAAATTTCCCCAACAGAAGCTTAATTGAACGTTTTGTTTTGTTAGCTTGATATTTGTTTTTTCCTCGCTATTATTTTTTACTCGGCGGCCGGGTAGCTCAGTTGGTAGAGCAGCTGGCTACGGACTGGAAGGTCCGGGGTTCGATCCCAGGTGGTAACAGGATTTTTTCTCGTTGCCAAACTTTCAGAACGGCCCCAAGGTTCACTCAGCCTTCTATAAAATTGAGTACTGGGTCTTTCCCGGGGGTAAAAGGCGGTCAGAGCGTGGTGCCGACCACACCACCTCATTCTAGTGCCGAGGGCATGGAAAGCATGGGGCTCTACCTCCATGCCCCCCAAGTGCCTTCATGGCATGTTACGGGGACACCTTTACCTTTTACCTTTTATTATTTTTTACTCGCTTTAACATCTTTGGTGGAAGCAAGTAAAGAGATAGGTTTGTAAGTAAATCCCGAAAAGACAAAGTATATGATTATGTCTCGTGACGAGAATATTGTACGAAATGGAAATATAAAAATTGGAAATTTATCTTTTGAAGAGGTGGAGAAGTTCAAATATCTTGGAGCAACAGTAACAAATATAAATGATACTCGGGAGGAAATTAAGCACAGAATAAATATGGGAAATGCCTGTTATTATTCGGTTGAGAAACTTTCATCATCCAGTCTGCTGACAAAAAATCTGAAAGTTAGAATTTATAAAACACTTATATTACCGGTTGTTTTGTATGGTTGTGAAACTTGGACCCTCACTTTGAGAGAGGAACATAGGTTAAGGGTGTTTGAGAATAAAGTGCTTAGGAAAATATTTGGGGCTAAGAGGGATGACGTTAGAGAACTGCATGCATTGTATTCTTCACCTAACATAATTAGGAACATTAAATCCAGATGTTTGAGTTGGACAGGGCATGTAGCACGTATGGGCGAATCCAGAAATGCATATAGAGTGTTAGTTGGGTGGCCGGAGGGAAAAAGACCTTTAGGGAGGCCGAGACGTAGATGGGAAGATAATATTGAAATGGATTTGAGGGAGGTCGGATATGATGATAGAGAATGGATTAATCTTGCTCAGGATAGGGACCAATGGCGGGCTTACGTGAGGGCGGCAATGAACCTCCGGGTTCCTTAAAAGCCAGTAAGTAAGTAAGTAAGTAAGTAAGTAAGTTAGTTTAACATCTTTGGTCATATCGCGAGTTAATCTTTGGTTGAAATCCGAAGGCCTGTGTACTATTGTTGAGACTGGTTCTATTGTTGTGAACTAGATGGCGACTGTATATGTATTACTGATTTGTTATGAATATTATTTCTGTGATGAAAGAGGCCGGTGATATTCAGGGATGTTGTGGCCCGAATTTCCTGGCATTTGCCTTACGGTTGAGGAAAAACCCTGGAAAACGTCAATCAGGAAATTCAACCCGACCGGGAATCGAACCTGGACCCTCTGCGTAAGGGACCAGCATGCTGACCCTACACCACAGAGGTGGTTGTGAAAATATTTTATTCCGATAAAGAAGAGTTTATATTCAGAACGTATTCGTTGTCGAGCGGCAGTTCACGCAATGGTAAGCAATCTGCAATGAAGCTAAATCACCATCACCAGCAACAGAACAGTGTTGCTCGGTAGACCACGAGTAACTCTTGGAAATTCTCTCTTGCTTTCTTTAATTTCTCTCTTACATTCTTCCTTCATTTCTTTTTTTCTTTTTTTTTCTGTAGTCTTCTGTTTATTGCTTTCTTTATATTTATTTTATTTCTTGCTTGTCACTTTCTTTCATCTTCTGACTTTCGTTTTCCTTCTCTCCTCTATTATTTCTTGTTTCAGGGCTTTTCTTCCTTCTTACTTTTGTTTCTAATGTTACTCGGTTCGTTTCTGTTTCTGTTCCCTTGTTTCTCACGCCTTTATTTCCGATCTTTCTTTGTATTCACACTTTCAGTTTGTTTGGACTTATGCATGCCAATCCCATTATCCTACAGTCTCCGCATTGATAACTAGGGACCGGATTTTTATGTAATATCAAGGTGTGAAATATGTACATATTTATGTAAGAAAAATAAGCTGAATATGTACCAAAATATGTAAAATCATGAAAACATTTAATATCAATATCTGGCTGGTATAGGATAGGTAAGACTCTCCAGTTGTGATTTCATACAGCACCCGACTTTTTTACCGCACACTTGACACATTACTATTTTTCCATCTGTAGTGAAAGCTTCGTCCATAGCAATCCATGATTTTATTTTTGTCGTTAGGATTAAAGATATAGGGGCCATTTTAGTTAGTTAAAGCAGTAGATAAACTCACTTGCACTTTATAATGTATGTACTAAAACTAGAGAACTGAGTGAAATAAATGACACAACAGTACTGCAAGCACTGTTTCGCTTTACTGGATTAGGAGAAAATAAGAGGAGATGTGGGACACATGCATTTTAGCTGCTCCCTGTAAGAAACAAAGTACCTAATAAAACCTCAAACTATAGGCATTTACAAACTGTTGTTTGAAAAGTGACATTCCTGTCTCATTCAGAAGGGTAGGATTATTCCAGCCAAGAACCATACTTTCTAATTGCTCGGAAAATCCCATTTCCTTATAGGTCTACTAAATTTAAAGTAAAGAGGTCATACAATAACCTGAAAAGGTATTTATTTTAATTTTTCAACATCTTTCCAGTTTGTTCCTTTACTCCAGCTTCTTTTCAAAAGTTGGCTACTTTATTGCGGATTATGTCAGACTTAATACGAATTTTCCCTGGAAGGAATAGGAAGAGGGTGGGTAAGGTTGCAAATTGCATGGGAACGGCTTGTTAGACGTGTGCAGAACAATTATAGTTCGAGACAAGTCATGTCGTACTCGTCCCATTCCACCGCATGAAGGCAACGCTACTTTCTGAGTGATTTTTACAATACAAGATAGTTGTATGAGAAAGGTTGCCTTTTGTTCACTCATATTTACGTGGGCGGTATAGGGTGAGTGCCTCTATTACTTCCTGGAACTAAGGACGTTATGTTTCGTCCCCAAATTTATATTTTCTTGGGTAGGTAAAAAGGTTTTTTAAATCTGTGTATTTTAAATTGTAAACTTCCCCAGCAGAAGTTTTTTTTTTCATTTTAGAAAAGTAGAAATGAATAAAACCCCCAGATATGTAGATTTATGTAATACCAAGCCATAATATGTAATGTGGATAAATATGTAAAAATATGTAGTATCAAATTTTAATATATTAATGGTAATTACAAGATTCGCAAAGATTTGTTATTTAAAAACGGTAAGGTTGAAAGGAATATAATATGTAAATATATAAAAATCCGGTCTCTACTGATAACGAATTACAGCCACATTGTGACCCAGCGCTGGCAAGTGCAAGTGCACCTGATAACATGTCAGTCTTGGAAAGAAATTGACTCCAAAGAGAAGTGGACTCACGCCCAATTCGGATATGACAGGCCTCGTGCAAATTGACGCTCGCTGTAGCGAATTTGATTGACCTGACACCATTGCATGAAGTCTTTGTATAGACTTAAAGGTTAACGACTCCTTTGGATTTTGAAATTTGGGCGACATCGAGGTCGAGGGATCGTGTGAAACGAGGTCGGCCTGTGACAGCTGCAACAAGAACATTTCAGCATTTAATCCACGATGTATTACGCGGAATTTCGTAATTGCCTTACGTCTTCGAATGTAAGATGCCACCACATTACCTACAACTGGAAAGACACTGTCTGCTGAATTAGCTTGCGCTAGAGGACAGTATGCACTCCTGTGTGGAATTGAACATTTTGCATTTCAAATTTTCCTGTGGTAAAGCTTGTAAAAATTTCAAAACATTTCGCATTTCCAAAACATTTCGCCAACATGATTTTCATTCATAACACTATCGTCCACTTCAAGTACCTGCCCACGTATATATGTTTGTGCGAGATCGTGCGTATTTGCTTGGTTTCCGCACAAAACCAATCCGCGGAAAGTCTAAAATTCCACATTCATTATTCCCAACCTAACACACATAACAATTTACCTCTTCTTACCGCTTAAGTGACGTATTGATTTTACTGCTTTAGGCTTTTAACATATTATTTTTACAGACGTTCAATATAGTAATAATTATAAATTGGAAACTTACCACTGCAATTTCACCTAAATTGCACTGTTAATTATTGTTTTTAAATATTTACAAAAATTGAGTAAACCCTACAACTCCACTAAAGTTACTGCATTCGTGATGCAAGTAACATTAAGGAAGCCGTGAAAAAATCAACAAGCTTCAAGATGACGATGTTATTACTGCAATATGTTATATAAATAATATTGTTAAAATATTAAAATGAAAAATAAATCATCACATAATCTTACCGTTTGTTTTAAGTTTGCATTTATAGACGGGGGGAAAAAAAGACAGACGTGTATCACGGCCTGCTGGAGTATAGTAAACACAGAAAACATTTTAAAGCAACAATGTTGAAGATAGATATTTTTGTTTTGCAAATTTGCCGTCATTGAACAGAAACCAAGATGGAGATTTCATTGCAACTAATTAGAAATTCCTCTTTCAGGTTTGTAATAAACGATCTTCGCACAAAATAATGTACGATACACGAGCGGTATGTTTTCTTTCAGTTCTTGGAAATTAAAAAAGCTCAACTACGTTTCGCTTTTTCAAACTTCTCCTCGAACATGAAAACTTCAACATACCGCTCTTGTAACGCATATTTCTATTTCCGTCCATTTCATTGCGTTGGTCCACATGTATTTTCCCTTCACATGAACTCACGGTTACAACAAAGGACAATAACAGTAATCTTCCTTCTAAGTAATACAGTAGAATCCCGATTATCCGTCATCCTATTAACCGATTGTCGGATTATCCGACTTTTTTGCGACAAAAATATGAAGTAGCTTCTGTACGTTATGTTTGTAAGTAGTTTTTCTGCAGAGGGTTAATACAAGCCTTTAGCTTACGCAGTATGTAATAGGAATGCTTCGCTGTCGGCAAAAGAAATAGCTAGTCTACTTGTAGAATAGTCACTACAGTAACTGCTTTCAAAGTAATTAGCTCAAGAACTTCCACAAGCCCATGTACCATTCTGTCCTTAGGCATACTATTCGAGTGGCCGTAATGTATAACTTCCTTCCTTACTTACTTACTTATTGGCTTTTCAGGAACCCGGAGGTTCATTGCCGCCCTCACATAAGCCCGCCATTGGTCCCTATCCCGAACAAGATTAATCCATTCTCTATCATCATATCCCACCTCCCTCAAATCCATTTTAATATTATCTTCCCATCTACGTCTCGGCCTCCCCAAAGGTCTTTTCCCCTCCGGCCTCCCAACTAACACTCTATATGCATTTCTGGATTTGCCCACACGTTGTACATGCCCTGCCCATCTCAAACGTCTGGATTTAATGTTCCTAATTATGTCAACGTATTGTATAACATCTATGCAAAAATGTCTTCCACAGTTGCCAAAAGAAAACGTGTTGTGTTAATTGTAGAGAAAATTTACAAATAATTAAGAGATTTGGGAGAGGAGAAGCTGTGGATAATGTTGCTTCAGAGTAGGAGACTGGCGTTACAACTGTACGCGATTCAATAAGAAAAAAACAAGAATAAAGTGCATAATGTATGTAAATCTACAACATGAGACTTCTACTATTCCTATCTTTCCGCAGACAATCATCAACCATCAATCCTTTGCCCTTAAGAACCCGTTGTTGACAACCGAACTTTTAGCGAACTCATCCACAAGACAACACATTAAACACAAGACCACGGAGGAAATTACGAAATTGTAGACCAAAGTATTATGCACCTAATTTATGAATAGTACATTATGCAACGAGCCTATAATGGTAGTAATTAAGACGCAAGTATGTTTGTTTATGAAACAAGCGCAAGCGAGTTTCATAATTTTCATACGAGCGTCTTAATTACCATATGCTCGACCATATTTCTAACTTGAAATTATTCAAAATTAGGTCATGTTATGGTTATGTGCGAACTGACCTGAATTGTGAGATGTACGCAGACGCGAAAGTATTGATTTTTTCCGAGGCCGAATGTCATTGACCTTCATAGAGAATACGATGAAAATTAGTCTGATATAACCTGGAAATTGATTTAGAATTGAAAAACGAGATGACAAATTGAATTTATTTGAATATTATTTACAATTAACGCTAATTATTATAGTAACAGAACATAATCTTCTGTAATAGTATTGGATTTCCAGCCTCCGTGACTTTTCGCTAATTCTCTTTCGGTTGCATATCCGAGAATAATCGATATTTGCGGTTTTATAACGGTACAAAGGTGACTTGCCATTGGCTGAACATCTGAACTTTAATGAATAGGTGTACTTTAATGAGGTGCATTAAAGGACTACTGCCAGGTGTACATTGCGGCATGGTCGAGCATAAAATCTTTTACAGTACGGATTATCCGATTTTTTCGATTAACCATTCAGTCCACCCCCTTCATTGCCACGGATAATAGAGGTTCTACTGTATGTTTTATTCCCCAACCATCGTTTATGAGGACTTCCCTCGTGGTAAGAAGTGTGTTCAGGTATTCTGGAGCGTTCCAGTCCTTCTACACGTTGAAGTCAACGTGTTTGTACCATATCGATTCTCAGCCTAGCTATTGAGCACGTAAAATGCGGTTTAAGACCTGTTGTATCGAACTACGAAATAAAATGAAGTGATATCAACTACGGATGACATTGTCGACATAAGACAGTGTAACTCTATCTGACACTACAGCACAGGCAGATCGGTAAGCTGTAAATGTAGATCAGAGTAGCTGCACTATGAACTACCTTCCACCGAATCAGAAGCAGAGTGGTGTAGCCTAACTTATGAAATAAGTCTCAATGTAACTAGGTCACGGTCTACTACGTGTATTGTACTCTCTTACACTACAGATCACCGACCTTAATAACGTTTTTGCTATAACAAAAACACGTATTAATATGGCGACATTATGCGGGCACTCGAGAAGGGAAGCGCCTAGGGTGCGAATCTCTGGTTTGTCAACTAATGGAACATGAGGCGGTATGCTGGGATTCATATAGAGAGGAACAAATAGATTGTCTTGAAAGGTTACAAAAAAGGGCGGCAAAATTCATAAAAGGTGACAAATGTCAACGCCATCGTCCATGAATTGGGTTGGGACACTCTAGGGGATGGTTCGAAATGAAAAACCTACATATTACTCAAGGGAAGATCATGACAAAAATAAAACTGGAGGGGTAAAATAAGAAATGTTCATTTTAGTGATTTTATAGTATACAGCGCATTCTGTAAGTGGAAACAGGAACTATAGAAATGTCCCAAAACAAAAAATTAAAAAAGTGGAAATGTCCATGTAAGATAAATTAAGTATTTGGTACACTGGTTAAAAACCAGGAATGTTGTTACTAAAACTTATTTTTCTCGGTAATGATGTTTTGTAATATTCCCTGTTTTCTTCCGACACCCTTAAAGTACGAGCATAGGTGCGATGTAGGAAAGTTTTCGAGTTTAAATAGAACCATAATTGACTGGAACCTGCTACCTTTTGAGTGCTGTCCTTTAATAATTTAAGAGACTGAAACATAACTTGGACAGGTTGTTATAATATAATCACTAGTAATTATAAATTAGACCTATGTATTATTATTATTAGGGGAGACTGTTGTACCTTTAGCATAGTGTACCTTTGAACATTTTTTGTTTTTTAATTTTTGCTGCTACCTAGGGGACTCAAAATGAAGTAGATTGTAGAGAAAGCCGCTAAGTAGCTCTGGTCGTAGTTTCAGTTTGATTTATTGCAAAGTGTGAGTTCCGTGGACAAAAGAAGTTTTTTTAGTACCAAAAGTAATCATTTCGTTCATTGATGTATGTTTTCTAACACAAAACCAGATTGCATTTGTTAATATCTTTCAAGTACGGTGTGAGCCCCATCATCTGGTGAGTAATAACATATTTTAATTTCCATGATTTATTTGACTCTCTTATTTTTCGGAGCCATATTTGTTTAAACGTGCACCCTCTTGTACCTTTGAACACAAAACATCTTGTACCATGGAACATGTTCCAAATTACACGATACTATCGGTTTTTGTTTTTCTTTTATTTTAAGGTCATATCACGAAGTAAGTCTGGAATTAAAGAGGTTCCCAATTGATCCGGATGCCTTGAAGAAAGCTGTTGAAGCAGTTATTGCTCCTCCAGGAAATAAAATCTAAATCAGAGAAGCCTGCTCTGGTTTATGATTGCAAATACATTTTAAATATGATTGTCAGTTTTTACAGCTATATTCCCTGCTATATTCCATGTGTTCCAACTTACAAGAGTGTATGTTCCAAGGTACATGAACCTGTTGTACCTTTGAACACATTACATATCCCTTCATTTTATTTTTTCCATCCTTAATAGATCTGTAAAGCAGGAAAATACATACAGCAAGTTGTAAAGGAATCTTCAATAATTATTTCAAGCATTTTTTCATTTAAAAAATTTCATCTCCCAAAGTTAAAAAAAATGAAGTATGAAAAGTGTTTAAAGGTACAACACTCTCCCCTATTATTATTATTATTATTATTATTATTATTATTATTATTATTATTATTATTATGTGTGGATGGTCTACACCTGTGGAGTAATGGTTAGCGCGTCTGACCGCGAAACCAGGTGGCCCGGGTTCGAATCCCTGGCAGGGCAAGTGACCTGATTCATGTTTTTTTTTTTTCCGGGTTTTCCCCTCAACTCATTACCAGGAAATCGCTGACTCATTTCACCGGTATTACCATCTTCATTTCATTCAGATGCTGAATAACCTGAGATGTTGATATAGCGTTATAAAATAATAAAAAGTACGTACTCTTAGTACATTCATGAGTTGCTTGTGGTTGTAGCTAGGTCGGCTCCTCTCAGTTGGACTGCATGGTACCCAGTGCGATTATGAATGTTGCAGTGTTCGACGTGGTGCGTTGTTGTTCAGGTTTGGGCCAAACTGTGGAACCCGTCTGTTGGGCCCACTGCCAAATCTATTTTGCAGAAAATTCAGGTCGAACGGACACGTAAATGTTACCGTTGTTTGCGTGATACCGATCACGTGGCTTATAATGATGACTGTTCACGGCAGGACCTCATTTACGTACTCGGTCTGGGATTGTGTAGTTAACTACACCAGTTTACAACTTGTAAGTAAAACGTCGTCGGAAGCAAGAGACTTTAATTCATCTGTAATTTATTACTTGCCAGAGTGATAGCCTATATCACTATAGCGTCAATGAAATGTGTTCTATAGTGTCAGTGAAATGTGTTATAGTGTGTCAGTGAAATGTGTCCTAAAGTGTCAGTGAAATGCGTCATAGTGCCACTACAGTGAGTGAGATGAGAGTAAAGTGAAAGACTATTGAAACTTATGTAGGGCCTATATATAATTATGTAGGTTGTAATGTAAAATTAGGTATTTTATTTATGTTTTATTATTATTGTGTTAAATTACATTGTGTATTCTTATTGTATTGTGTATTCTTATTGTATTGTGTATGAAATTGTATTGTGTATTGTAAATTTATTCTGTATTGCTTATAATTTTTTTTTGCGTATTGTTTATATTGGGTATACCACTGTCACCGGGTGCTTGCCCACTTGCAGTGTAAATAAATACATACATACATACATACATACATACATACATACATACATACATACATACATCATTACATCATAGAGACGAAGCTTGAATCGGGAAACTTGCAGGTATTTTGACGGAAATCTTGAAATTGTTCTGGAAAACAATATTTTTCATTTATAAATTTTGTAATGATGAAGTAAAGACAGTTACGATATATTTTTTTCAGAAAGTAAGTAATTTAAAAAACAATCTTGCAACATTGTTATAATTAGTGTGAGGACTGCATGCCAGCGTGTAATGCAAATCATTGCAGATGGAGAAAGGAGCCGCCTGGGTGACCCCGGCCATAGAAAGCGAGCCAGAGAGAGCGCGAAACAAAAAGACACAATCTGAATCATCGCAGAGAAGAAAGTAATGGCCGATATGGTGCACGGCAGTGAAGGGCGACGCATGCAAGTCCATTTTTATTTCTTCTGCTATAACTCATCCTCGAAATGCCCCAGTTGGTTTTATTTGCTGTGAGATCGCACACACCGAAGTTGCTTTCTTGTGCAGGACTTGCAGTACAAGTGTAGCGCAGATAGGGTTGCCGTATTCCCCGGGATCTCCCATATTTAGTCCTAATTTTTAACACTCTCCCATCTCCTCGAGCATTTCTCTTCCTTATTTTGCATAACGTGAAAATCTATTTGACACATTTTATTTTATTTATTTAATTTTTTACCTTGGGGATTTATTTGAAGTGAATTTTTTTTGCAGCAGAGTAACTATCTCATGCCCCCATGTTTAAATTGCTTCCAGTGCACTTCATTAGAACCAGGTACCCAGCTTCGAAGCCGTTAGCCCTGTGAACTTACAGTATATTTATTTTCCCCTATTATCATAGTACAGGTTATCTAAGAAATTAGCAAGTTCGTTGTGACAGTAGAAGAGAAAGTAGGGGAAGGGAAGTGGTCCGTGGCCCATTTCTTTTAGTGCTCATCCCGACATTTGTCTTGTTACTCAAGGGAAACCACGGAAAAACCTTGAGCAGGATGAGGTGTCGTGCTGACGAGAAGCCTATTGGCTACAATGGGGTCATGAATATGTTGGGGTGGGAGGTTGACTTTTAATCATTATTTAAAGTACTGAAATATTAAAATACATAATAATTATTTATAAAGAATACAAAGCATCTATGCAGCCAATAACGTGATGACCCTGAAACAGAGAAATAACATTATTAGTGCATTTATGGATTTATGTCTGTCTGTAGAGTCAAGTGGTTGTTTAGTGTTCAAGTTGGTGTTCGTCTTGTACGTTGTCGTTCCAAGCTAGAGGGTGGAGTAGGCTCTTAGGTCGTTTGTGCTTATCTAAAGCAGGGTTGTAGTTACCCAGGGAAGAGATTAGTGGGTTGTGCTGCTGTACGACTCTTACGTTTCAGATAACAGTTTGTTGAAGTTGACTTATAAAGGGTGGGGCAAAACATCCTTCCTAATTTAAAGTTTAAATAAAAAACAGATGGATCAAAATAATGAAACTTTATTAATATGAATGGTATCTTACAGTGGGAATTTTTAATTTTTTGAATAACGTGTCTCTCAAGTGGTGTCCTTCACTATCAATGCATTGTTGAATGCGACTTCGGAAATTCTGAATCACTCTAACTAGCATTTCTTAAGGAATAAGACCAATTTCATTTCTGTATTACATTTGTTAGGTCTGGCAAAGTCCTCGGCCAATGTTTGAACATCCCAGCCTTAAGTTTCCCCCATAGAAAAAAAATCGCAGGGTGTAAGGTCTGGTGATCGTGCTGGTCAGGGGACGTCGCCACGTGAAGCACTTAAGCGTTCGGGAAACATCTGAGCAGCGACAACGGAATTACCACTTACCAGAAACGATACCACAGCGTAAGCACGTTCTTCACCCGTCCACGGCATAGTTGGAATTCGTTACAGATCACAGTTTGCACTAATTGAATGTCAGTTCCGTGTATTAAATGTCCTATTCAATTCTTGTTGTTTTGCGCATGTCATTTGATATCGCTATGGCAACGCATGTAAACCTAAATTTCCCACTGTTTAGATACCATCCGTATTAATACAGTTTCCTTATTTTGATCCATCTGTTCTTTATTTAAATTTTAAATTAGGGAGGATGTTTTGCCGCATCCTTTACGATGGAGTCTGTTGTTCCAGAAATGCACTGGAATGTGCAATCTCTGTAGAAGATAATACTTGCCAGAAATATTTTCACGGCTCAGTTGAGTTAGAAATTAAAAAAAAAAATAACTAGTGAGTTGTGTTGTAAGCATACCAGGCAGCAAAGCTCATGCAGAGAGTGTTTTTCCCTATGAACAGTAAGTGAACAGATGTCGAAACAGGAACACGACACATCTAATCAAATCAGAACTGCAAATCACAGCAAACTTCAACTACCCATGTAGGGAAATTTTACAATTTGTTTGAAACTATTACGCGAGACAAATCGCCTCAAAATATTCTTAATTTAAGGCTAACTGCCAAAATATAGGATAAAGTTGTATTTTAGTATTAAACACAGAATAAATATGGGAAATGCGTGTTTTTATACGGTTGAGAAGCTTTTGTCATCTAGTCTGCTGTCAAAAAATCTGAAAGTTAGAATTTATAAAACAGTTATATTACCGGTTGTTCTGTATGGTTGTGAAACTTGGACTCTCACTTTGAGAGAGGAATAGAGGTTAAGGGTGTTTGAGAATAAAGTGCTTAGGAAAATATTTGGGGCTAAGAGGGATGAAGTTACAGGAGAATGGAGAAAGTTACACAACACAGAACTGCACGCATTGTATTCTTCACCTGACATAATTAGGAACATTAAATCCAGACGTTTGAGATGGGCAGGGCATGTAGCACGTATGGGCGGATCCAGAAATGCATATAGAGTGTTGGTTGGGAGGCCGGAGGGAAAAAGAGCTTTAGGGAGGCCGAGACGTAGATGGGAAGATAATATTAAAATGGATTTGAGGGAGGTGGGATATGATGATAGAGAATGGATTAATCTTGCTCAGGATAGGGTCCAATGGCGGGCTTATGTGAGGGCGGCAATGAACCTCCGGGTTCCTTAAAAGCCAGTAAGTAAGTAAGTATTTTAGTACCACTATCTGAAATGAATAATTTTTCAGTTTTCTATGTAAAACTAGTGGCTTGTGCAGCAAATACTGCTGCAAACTAAGTTCGTTAGACGTTCAAATAAAATGTTTTTCAGATTTATTTTCAATGAAGAATACTTGTCTTTTTGATAGTTATTTGCTTCCATAATAATGAAACATACTCCCTCTGAATTGATTTTTTTTAGGCCAAATACTTTTTCTTGAACCTATCCAACTTCAGTTTTTGAGTTTCAACGTGAAAACGCAAGTATCAATGTCAGGACGATAGCAGTAGCTATTTCAGGTCATTGTGGATTGTAGGCAAAAGTTAAAAAAATGTCAGGTTTGCTAAGCTTTCGAACAATAGCATTTTCGTATAGATGCTGCATTTAGAACTTGAAATGTAGAGCGTAAAATCATTTTATCCTACTAAGAGGTCTTGCTGAAATGATCTGGAGACTACAAAATTTTGTAGGCCTCTTATTTTATCAGTAAGTAATACCTTTTTATCTTTCCTTAGGAACTGTAATTTTTGCGCTCTCTCGAGCCAATACTGAAGACAATGACACATATCAATATCTACACTACACCGCCATTAAGTATATGAAAAAGACCCAACCCCACTAGGTTAATAAATATAAAAATATTTGATTTTTCGTAACAATATTATTATCTTACTTAAGTTTTGTAGTTATATATAGCAGCCACTCAATAAATTATAGAAATGAAGATCTAAATTAAGATATTCTCTACATTTACTTACATAACCACAAAACGTTTCACTTTCATGTCATCAATATAGCATCAATATTATATACAATTAATGAAAAATAGATGCATCATGATATTAACTACCGGTATAATAATATTTAATTTCTAATGGTAATAATGCCATCAAACCACCTCAAGTTTCATAGATTTGAATATCCATTACACAGCTGTACTCAGAAAATTATACACTGCATAATCAGTTTTTAATAACAAATTGAATTGAGCTCTAAATATGTCGGCAATCCTGCAGGTCATGGCCTTCGTGTAATAGCCTATTGTTTATTGTAGTGTGTGTTTTGTTCTGAAATTCAATCAAGTCGGCCGTGATTGAATAAAATTAGTTCTCAAAACTGACAACGGATGGATTTTGGAAAATAGGATAATTATGTAGGAAAATTGACATTTCACTGAAAACTACTACTTTTCCGAAAAACTTTGGGTTCCAAGCTTCAAAATGAGGGGCCATTTATTAAAATCCGTTCAGTCGTTTTCCCGTAATTTCCATTACCAGTTCAAATTATATATATAGATGTTGTAGATCGCTTAGTCCTCCGTATTTTCTTCAAAAACAGTTGGCAACCCTAAGCACAGATGACAAGAGAATATTTCCTGAAGCATCGGATAGGTATCTTAAGAAATTTTTATAAGTACTTTTATAGATGTTTTGGACCATATTTAACCATCCAGGAATGCAGGTACAGTATACGTATGTGTGTGCCTTCATGTACAAAAATTCGTCAGCGGCACTGTGGACATTGTTCCTAGGTACCAGCACGAATTTTCAGAATCGCACATAGGGGTTTGTCGTACCTGCCGAGAATGTGGGAATGACACTCTGTGTCTGTGAGCGCTTTCTATGAACGACTTCCGTTAATATAATCAATTCCTAGTAAAATTATAAATGCTTCCTTCTACAGGGTTATTCTAAAGTAGGAACAACTTTTAAGCTCCTCAAACTTTGATACGGATAAGTTACATAAGACTAAAAACGCGATGATGTCATGGTTAACATGGCTGCCTTGCTTTCGGGAATCCCGGGGTTCGAACACGAGCGCCCATATAGTACTGACAAAAACAAAATCATTTTCATAACATACATACATACATACATACATACATACATACATACATACATACATACATACATATGTATATATTATGCAATTAACATATAAATACATTTTTCAATTGTTCCTGTCGGGATTTTACCTCTGTACTTGTATGTTTATCTTCCCTCTTTTGTATTTGCATTTGAGGTTGTGTGAAAGGGAGGCCTCATGTCCTTAACTCCACCAAATTAAATAAATAAGTGAATAAATAAACGATAAATAAATGAATAAATAAATAAATAAATAAATGGATAAATAAATAAGTAAATACATAAATACATAAATAAATAAATAAATAAATAAAATGCATTACATGAATATAATAAATAATTATTTATAAAATGTTAAATAACATTACATAAATAATATAATATTTGTGCTACAAGTTCATAAAGGTTCTCTTTTTGGCACGAGTATAAAGTTTGAGAAACGAGGCGAAGTCGAGTTTCACAAACACACGAGGGCCAAAGGATAACTTTTACGAATGTATAGCATGCAATGTTTTTTCTACGATAGCACAAATTTACATTAAATAAATATTTGAAATTGGAGAAGTTATAAGATCGCGAATTCATGGGCGTCTAAAATCAGAACCGTTAAGACGTAAGTATTCATGTAATAGCCTGTTTTATTCATGTTCACGATTTCATGGACGTCTAAACCGGACATAATAAACAAAGCGGTTAGAAAAAGTTACGAAATAAGATTGGAACTCGCTTCCGAGTGATATAAGGGGTTGTTGGACAATAGCTTCATTTAGGTCAAAATTACATAAATTCTTATTTAACAGATGAATTGCTGATTAATATTTGTTACTTATAATGAAACTAACATCTGTCCATTCTTATTATTATTATCTTTAATTTCTCTAAATAGATTTACAAAACCTCTAATGGCAATTACATTAATATTCTTATTATAGAAATAGAAATATATATATTCTCCCTGTAACATAGTCCTAGTAAGCTTATATTAAATTAATTTTCATCATTTTACTAGCTATCTCAAATATTAAATTAATTATAATTCATTGAATTAAATTAGCTCATAAATTAAGTTACTACTTTACCTTATAGATTTATCTAAATTTAAATAAATGTGTAGTGAAGATTATTGCTGGAGAACCTTTTAAGTGTAGTGAAAATATTTGTAATTTAAATTTATGTATTGTATTGATTAAGGCTGGTTGAGTGGAAGAGAAGGCCTTATGGCCTTAACTCTGCCAGCGAAAATAAAACATTATTATTATTATTATTATTATTATTATTATTATTATTATTATTATTAACCATGGAATCATAGCCTATTAGATTGCTGAAAAGTGAAATTATTTCAGAACCTTGAATTAATGCAAGCACTGAGTATACATATTTTGTAACTTCAGAATAATAAGAGCTAATGTCTAATTATACGTGTTAAATTTGTTACTTATTTGTGTTACATGTAATATTTACGCCGTAAAAGATCGAGGTAATGCATTAATTTCTTACCGAATGAAGTATAGGCTATATTCGTACATTCAATATTGGATTTTGTTTTTGGCAATATGTAACGAATTGCAGTGCGTAAAGTAATTACTTACTTTTCTACGCATTAATGTTTTAAAGGAAGAAGACCTTTGGGGAGGCCGAGACGTAGATGAGAAAATACTGTTAAAATAGATTTGAGGGAGGTGAGATTGTTGGTAGGGACAAAATTAATCTTGCTCAGGATAGGGTTCTTAAAAGTCATATGTAAGTAGCAAAAAACAAAAATGTTTTATTTAACGACGCTCGCAACTGCCAAGGTTAATCAACATCGCTGGTATGCCGGAATTTTGTCTCGCAGGAGTTTCTTTACATGCCAGTAAATCTACTGACATGAGCCTGTCGCATTTAAGCACACTTAAATGCCATCAACCTGGGCCGGGATCGAACCCGAAATCTGGGGCACAGAAGGACAGTACTCTACCGACTGCGCCACTCAGGCCGACAAGTAAGTAACGTAAGTGTTTTAAAGGCTCAGTTTACGCACTGATAATAGAGGTAAAATGCTACTTTACGCAATATCGTTGAAAAATACTATTTTATACTTACTGTCATTTCAATTTTCATTCAGTAGGAATATATGATGATTGCATTGTGCACCATGTGTTTACTTTTGGCGTTTATGTTGTATAACGCATAATATTAATTACACCTAACACAAATCTAATCTGTTGATTCAACAATTAGCACTAGAGAAATTCTGAGAGAGTTCAGGATCAATGTATTTCTTGGTCTGTAAGTTCGCTGTAATCGGCATGGACCACGTGGATTCGGGCTCAGGGCGGCAAATTCGTAGGGGCGACAAAATTTTGAGAAAACACAAAGTCGAACTGTAAATAAATTGTCGACATTTTCCTACTTCGTAGGCTAGATGCTTGCTTTAGAGAGTATAATTTATTAAATCGTTACATGACATTTCTTTTACAGTCTGACTGCTGATTTGTATAAGGTTGTTTCGGGGGGAGGGAGGGGCGAAAAAATTGTTGAGTTCCATGACGTAACACTACCTAGATACTTGATAGACAAGCCTAAACCTGCGAAGATTTTGAACTCTAAATGATAACAACTTAGCATTATCTTTGCTAGATTTCGACATCAAGGTAGTTGAAAACGAATACCAAAACGTTAAGACATTTTCACTTATGGATCGAGTCGCTCTCGGGTGTCATGCTGGCCGTTCCACTTGGGGTTCGTGGTTCCAAACCGGTCGAGGGCGATATATTTTAATTGACGGTAAAATCTTTAGCCTGGCTTCCCCTGGGAGAACCGAGTCTTCATAATCTCTGTCTCGCACGGGATGTGTCCGCCATTTCTCGCAGCGTCTGCGGTTGGAGCGCCATTGAGTAAAATAACATTTAATCTTGCTTGAGTATTTTCCACCATTTGACCCCACATCTATCTCCCAGTCCAGCGTTTCTCAAACTCTGGTCCGCGGACCACCTATGGTCCACGAGGTCTGCCCTTGCGGTCCTTCAAAAAAGACAGAAGAAAAAATAAAATTCAAACGAATTGCGTATCACACTATAGCTGAAAATCTCAGAGTTTGGAAATGACACATGGCAATCGCCTTTCGCTTTTTCTCCCAGTACTGACATTTTATGAAGTTTATTACCCTACTCGTCTACCGAATTCCCACTGTTCTCTCAGCAACAAAAGAGGGATTTAAAGCACTATGAACGTGGTGTTTCTCGCCATCTTTTCCTTACACATCCCGCGCCTGTAACCCAGCCAGGGGCCACCCGAATTCATAACAGAGGACCAAAGTACCGAATCTTTTCATGTATTTATGACTTTCTTAATAGTTTTGCCGACATCCAGTCTGCACACTGAAATAGTCACGTACTGTACGTCGTGCACCAATAATGGAACGTGCCAAATTGCATATTCACTTGTTGAAAATCGGGCATGTTTCTGCATTAATTCTTTTTATTTCTGTTTTTCCAGATAACGATATAAGAAATTTTAGACTCCGCCTACGTTAAAATTGGGGCGAATCAGATCCAGGAATTCAAATTTCAATACTTTTCTAATTATATTTTTTGTAGCCAATCACAAGTAACTTACAACAAATTCTGTGCATTGTTGATTCGTCGCTTGCCTGTTAGTACAGTGACTGTATTCAAGTAGTTGTCTACGTCTCTGTTAAATAGTGTCCATTATACATAATGGAAAACTGGCTTCGATCTAGTTCTTTGAAAAGAAAGAAACCTGATGATACGCTTCATTTAGACAGTGCTAAAGTTCAGAAGGTGTGTGTGAAGATATTAATATCAGTGATTCTAGCGCCATTTAAGAAATATCTAGTCCTGTTCAAAGAAAAAATACTTTCGTAAATAATACAAGAGTTATTTGGAACTTGGATTTACTTGGTATGGCAATGAGAGTGAACCAAAACCTCGGTGCGTTGTTAGTTACGAAGTGCTTTCAAACGAGTGTATGAAACCTGCGAAATTGAAACGACAATAAGCGACGAAACAGTCAAGTGTAAAAAGTAAACCTGTAGAATTATTAATGTGAATACCAACATTTATTTATTTTATTAATTAATACTGCAAGTTAAAGATTATCCAAACTCTAACAGCCTTGAATTATTAAAAAAACGAAAGTGAATTTTCTTAACTTAATTAGTTAATACTAATATAAAACTAATTGAAATAAATGAATTTAATTAATTAATTTTATTTTAAAATATAGGTATACTGGTATTAAAATATGATAAATTTGCGTTCAAAGGGAACAAGAGTAAGGTGGTCCGCGGAACTGTTCTGACTTAAAAATGTGGTCCCCACTTCAAAAAAGTTTGAGAAACGCTGCCCTAGTCTTCCCACAGAGGCATTGTCATTGCGCTGCTTTCGGTAGTTCGTGTTATGACATGGGGCTAGGAGAAGCAGGTCGTGGTACTACCCCTTGCATTCTATTGTGGAGAATATGTAATCCGTCCTTGTTGAGCACATTCCTCTCTTCAGGTGTCCGGCGCGGCGGCGCAGTCATTGACAACAATCTCAGCGATGACGCTATTGGTTCTCATTGGTATTCTCTTCGCACGCTTCCGTCCACCTGTCTGTTACAGCGACTGAGTCAGCTTGTCGTGCGAGTTTTCAGCGAAGATGATGGAAAAACTGCCGTCACGCCGCTTCTAAGAGTTCCTAAGAGATGTACTCGACTGGTAGAATTTGGAGACGACATGGGCAGGTTTCTGGAGGGGCTAATGTGTGAGGATCGTTACATACGCAAGGCTCTCTCCTTTCCAATCGCCTTGAAGTGGAGACAGAAGGGCCTAGCGACGTTCACCTTCCCCCGAGCGGCGGCGGCTGTTTTTTCGAGTGGTGCTCAGCCTTGAAGACATGCACCATGCCTCACAGCAGGCTGTAGTTGAGTACAACGCGCTCAGGTTGAATTCCAAAAGAGTTTTTTATTGGTTTATTTTACGAGCTTTATCAACTACAACGGTTATCTAGCGTCTGAGTGAAAAGAATCTGATAATGAGTCCGGAGCCAGTACCGAAAGTTACCCAGCATTAAATTTGTTCTGAATGGGTTGAGGGAAAACCCCGGAAAAACCCTCAACCAGGTAACGTATCCCAATTAGGATTTGAACCCGGGCCAGCTCGTTTCGCGGTCAGGCATGCTAACTGTTACTTCACAGCGCTAGACTCTAAGGATGCTATTCATAGACATTTTTCTAGCCCGCGCTACGAGCGTGCTGAACTAGTTCCGGCTATCGACTGATTACTTGTACAGGATTCACATCATATCATATATATCACATCGCTAACACTGGTTTATAAATACGAAAAACAATAGTTCGCTGATCATCCACCGCTAAGAATGTCTATGAATACGGCTCTTAAAGTGTTTGTCAAGTGTCACATGTGTTAGGTACATTTTCATTAGGGGTAAACCGAGGAACTAATAGAACTAGAGACTTGAAGTTTTATACAGCTGTCATGCTGCATATAATTAGCCTCTATAGTAAATTGCATTTAATTAGCTTGAGAATTGTGTGAATTATTTATTAACATTTCTGTAAGTTTAAAAAATCGTTACCGGACTTTTTACACAAATTTCAAAATTTTTGCCTAAAATTTTATCTGCACACCTGTCACACTCTAAGAAACAAAAATTTTTGTCAAGGGTTTCCATTTCATTTACTAAAGAAATATAATAATAATAATAATAATAATAATAATAATAATAATAATAATAATAATAATAATAATAATAATAATAATAATACATTCGAGTGTGAAAACTAAGAAAAAAAATTGCAAGGGCTTAGATCTATAGCCTATATAAAAGCTTTATTGTTAAATTAATGCTGAGTTCTTGGCAATAAAGCCATTAACTCTCTTGCTCTCCAATATAGGAGAGTGATATAGCAAAAAAGTATAACAGTTTGAATGTAGGCACTATATTTTTATGTTATGGCGATTATGTCACTCACACGAATCTCCAAACTGTTTGGAGGACCACACCTGCCGCTGGTTAGCTGGTCCATATGACTTATCCGAAAGGATTGTCAGATAACTCCATTGACCATATCCACTCTGCACCACGCAGGGGATGCTTATGTATTCATGGCAGGTCAGCATGCTGAAATGGCATTTCCTTTATCCTCGATGGAACAGTGACTCTGTCTCCAGAACCCCATTTGTTAAAAACAGGTTGCATCACGAGAAGGCGAGGATGGGATTTGAGTAGGAGAGATTGTGGAATGCACTTCACTACTAAACTAAATTAGGAAGAAAATGACAAACCTATTATAAAAAGACAGTACAAACTGAGGAATATATTGATTGATGCAAAAGTTCGCAGCGTTTTTTCACTGTGACAAAAGTTTTTATTTGAGATGAATAGAGGACAGAAATTGCATTCCTCTACATTGTCTACGAATCTCTGCCAACGATGGAGTTGTTCTTCGATTCCGCGTCTGGAGAAATCTGCTGGTTTGAGTTAAAGAAGTCGTCAAACCAAGTTTGTAAAACATCTTCGTTATCAAAGAAGTTTCCTTGAAGACTGTTGGATAGAGAATGGAAAAGGTGGAAATCTGGGGGCGCAAGATCCGGAGAATATTGGGGATGTGGAATCACCTCCCAAACAAGCACCTGGATATCTGCTTTCGTCATGTTAGCGGAGTGCGGGCGTGCATTATCGTGTTGCAGCAGTATTTTATGTAGTTTTCCCGGTCGTTATACTTCAATTGCGGCCTCGAGGCGTCTGAGTTGTTGGCAATAAATGTCAGCAGTTATGGTTACATTCCTGGGAAGCAATTCGTAGTACACAGACGCGTAACATCATCTTCTGCGGATGGACACTTAAGGCTGGTTCACAGTAAACCGGCAACGAGAACGAGAATGAAAACGAGAAGCAGAGGACGTGAATATGAACATTTTTATTCACAATAAACCGAGAACGTAGACGACTATGCATATCGATATGCATGTCAATAACGATATGTAAAGTCGATATTACGCATTCTGATGTTAATTTGTGTATACAGTAATTGACCAATGGCGTTCTCTCATGAGTCCAAGGCAGCCAACATAAACACAAGTTAACCAACTTCGAAATTTCAACTGAAACACTTCATTAGGTACGGTACTATAAATATGCCCATGCATCTTTATTATCACAACCTATTTTAAGTCTACCATAACGTAAAATAATTGGAGAAGAAACATTTGTAATAGAACAAAAATGAACACAACAGTAGTTATTGAATTGAAGCATGAGTATGTAGTGTGTAATACAACCAATACAGTAATAAAATATGATTCACTTACGATCGGTGTTCAAAGATGCAGCTATTGAAAGCCACGTATTCTCCTTCATTTTCTCATCTTTATACGAGGCGCGCCGCTTATCGTAAACGTGAGGATTTTCCTCAACACTCAATATTAGAATCTCACCAAATAAAACTTGCTCCATGATGCACAGCACAGAACAAAATAATGCATAGGTTATGTCACGGTCTTCTTGCTACAAAATATACGACGACAAAATAACTTTTAGATGGCAATAGAATGAATCTAGTGGGCTGTGATCGGAAACATGAACACCAAAGTTGAAACTGGGCCAACTCTCCGTTCCCGATCCCGGGCTCCGGCAAGCTTTTCGTTAATTGTGAATGCTCACATTTAAATGTACACATTTTAACGATTTTAACGTTTTCGTTCCGATTGTCGTTTCCGGTTTATTGTGAACCAGCCTTAACTTTTGTACGGGGTGCTGAAACGACAGAAACATTTTCTTTCAGTGTTTTCTCCGATGGCATTCCCCCGTACATGGGACAAATGTTTCGAGCCGTCTCCTCTGCCTTTGCTTTTCAATTAAACTCAACAGAAGACTATGTCGGAAGTGTTCTTTTTTTCCACTTGACACAGCTTATTTAGCACGAAAATAGCACAATCGTTCTTGAAATCCGTAAAATTCAAACGTATTTCCAAGCACAACATTCCAAATGACAAATGACAAACGTGTTGCGACGACGAACAAAACCGCTACGGACTTACGCATCAATCTAGTATGTTACTTCCAACACATGCCGGTCAGAACTGTAGATGCTGAATGGAACCGATTGCGTTGACAAAGTCGCTGTGAAGCGGACCGGAGTAGCAGAGGTTCAGTTTCAAAATTTGGTGTTTAGCTGCTATTTGTAAATTTATTTAATTGGCCATTTTATTAAGTGAAATGAGGAGCGAAGCGAGTTGTCTGCCCTCAGGCGTTCAGTACCGGTCCGTCCACCTGGTGAAATATGACGAGCTAACGAGCATGGCAGGGCTGTACAAAACTTACGTATCATCCATGATAAGACGAGTGCCGATGCAAGCGGGATTTGTTGGACAGTTGGAGAGATTCCTCCGTTTAGCGATACCGCAACGCTGTAGTCCTGTGCAACCAAATTTCTACTTGTTTCATATTTGCTGCTACTTCTTTTTATTAACGTGTTTTACTGCTTACACTGACAATAGAGGCAAGAGAAGAGAATGTACAGTGCAATGAGGCGCACAGCAGTTGAGCGACTCGATTTTTTCCTAAGTCAAAGAATGCCACACTGCGCATGTTCCGAGGCGAAAGTTTTGGTTCATATGATGACGAGATATCCGCTTTTCTTTTCTGTTTAAACATTACAGTCTGTGCTGAGAAGGAATTAAAATTGTAGCCTCTTATGAATCGCGCTACAGGTCTTGAAACATTTTCGCCCGCTCAACAATTATGCCCCTCACTGGACCTCCTCTCTCCGCCACGCGCCACGTTTCATTTGTTCTGCTTGTAAAGAACTATAAACTGTAGAGCAGCGTTTCTCAAACTATGGTCCGCGGACCACCTGTGGTCCTCGAGTTCTGTCCTTGTGGTCCTTCAAAATACAGAAAAAAATAAAGTTCAATCGAGTTGCGTATCACACTATAGCTGAAAATCTCAGACTTTGAAAATTACACATGGCAAATGTCTTTCACTTTTCTACTAATATGTTATGAAATGTCTTACGCTACCCATCTACCCACTACCCACTCAACTCTCAACAACAAAGGAGGGATTTAAAGCACTATGAACGTGGCCATCTTTTCTCTGCATATCTGGTGCCGAGCCTGTAACCCAGCCAGGGACCATCCAAATTCAAAACAGAGGACCAAAGTACCGAACCTTTTCATGTATTGATGACTTTTTAATAGCTTTGTCAACACTCGTGAAATGGGCACTTAGGCTTACTGTACGTCGTACACCAATAATAGAACGTGCCAAATTGCATCTTTACTTGTTGAAAATCGGGCATGTTTCTGTATTATTTTTTTTATTTGTTTTTCCATATGACGATATAAAAAATTTTAGACTCCGCCTATTTTAAAATCCGACAGGTTTACTTTTTACACTTGAGTGTTTCTTCTCTAAGTGCCGTTTCAATTTCGCTGGTTTCATACACTCGTTTGAAAGCACTTCGTAACAAACAACGCACCGAGGTTTTGGTTCACTCTCATTGTCACACCAAGTATATCCAAGTTTCAAATAACTCTTGTCATATTTACGAAAGTATTTTTTCTTTGAATAGCTACTAGTAGGACTAGATATTTATTTATGGCACTATAATTAATATTTTTCTTCACACACAGCTTCTGAACTATTAGCACTGCCTAAATGAAGCGTATCATCATGTTCCGGATCGAAGCCAGTTTTCCATTATTTACAATGGGCACTATTTAACAGAGACATGGACAACTACAAGTGTGTACCACATCAGAAGGATTTCAAACAACTAACTGCTAACATGCAAGCGATGAACAACAATGCACAGAGTTTCTTATAAATTACTTGTGATTGGCTACAAAAATATAATTACAAAAGTATTATAATTAATTAATTAATTAATTAATTCTATTTTAAAATATAAGTATGCTGGTATTAAAATATGCTACAAAAATGATAAATTTGTTTTCGAAAGGAACAAGAGTGAGGTGGTCCGCGGAACTGATATGACTTAAAAAAGTGGTCCCCATTTCAAATAAGTTTGAGAAACGCTGCTGTAGAGCAATTAATTCTTTTCACATACACTTACATTGTTTGCCAACTAAATTGTATTTTTCAGAGCAATAACTAAAAAAATATAGCCTAATATGAACTTTTTTTTTTTTTTTACTTTTCTCATAACTTTAATTTTTTCTAGCTCTATGTTCCTTTTCTCTGAAATTATTCTTTCCAGAGCATCGAAATTTTTACATTCTATTTTTTTTATACATATACGCATCATTTTGACTTTTTTCAATTTCCTAATATTATTATGAATGTTAGAAGAGTATACTACGATACAAGGTTGGGAAGTGTTTTTACAAAACCGAGGAAAAGCTTGAATTCTTAGGAGGAATTAGGTGACAGAAAATTTCAGAAGGGATTTCGTTTATGAAAATGTATCGTGTAATTTCTGCTGCAACAAATGGATCATCTGAAATAACCCACAAACAGTCCTATTCCTTCCATGAATCGGCTGTTTACATTATGGCTCTATTCAACTGATATTTTCAGTATTTTAATGGGGAAAGCTCCAATATCTCTTTTTCTACGTCACAGGCTGAACGAAGACAAGTAAGTTATGGATAGATTTTAGGATATTGCATATTTACCTAGTATAATTGGGGCTCTGACACATTCCTACTAATATACGTGTACTTCATCCGTTTCTTTTGTGAATATTCCATTTTATTGATACAACATTAAGGATTTCCCATATTTAAATCTACTAATGAAATCTATCAATACTTCAGCAGACCCACATTGCGATATAATAATTTTCGTTTTTAATTTCCCATTTTGTACGATTCTAACCTAACAGCACTGAAAAACAAATAAATGCGACCTTTAAACGTAACAGCGCCCAAAGGCAAACAAATGCAAAGCGAAAACATATGATACGTTCATTTAGAACGAAGTAAGCGCAGTCGTTTTTAGATGTTGGCTATTATCTTTGCACAGGTACGCATGCTTTCCTTGGGTCTTTTGTAGAAACTGTGTACCATCACAGATTTTACCCTGGTCAAACAAGGTGTCAGCTAACGATGTTTAAGTAAAAGGTGATTGTGAATGCTGCACAGAAATTACATTTTAACCATGGTTACTTTCTAACAGTGGTTTCGTAATCATGGTTACTACAGTTTTAACCGACGTTGATGCACGTGGCTATTAGTGTAGATGTATTTTCAATAAATCGTATTTATTATTGTTTCGATCGTGGGAGAAAACATCTCCCTCCCAATTAAGATTGGCAGTACTGACTGTTGTGTTAAGCCATGACGAAAGAGTTCCATTACGTAGAGATGTGTAGCACCGGACCAACGAAACCAGTCCTTGAAGCAGGTACTGTACATATGGTGACTGTTGTGCGGTCGAAGCATGACGGATTGTGGAATTTAGCCGTGATAGAGCTCAGTTACGAACAATCGAAATGTCAGACAACAACATTGCAATTTTAGAATGTCGAATCAGATGCACTGTGTTTGCTTTTACATAGATTTCGGATTGTTCGACACGTGTGGTAGCCATGACACCTGATGCGTCTTTCCAAAGAAACAAAAAACTGTAGCGGTATTTTTAATCAATAGGGCCCATAGCCAAGTGCAAGAGAAGACCAAGTTCATCTCGACGAAAAGTGAAGTTGCTTTTTGCTGGCGTGATCTTGTGAAAGTGCATCGTCATCATTAGCTCGGCCAGCCCTCTACTACCATCTGGTCAAAGGCTTTGTAGCTAATGAGACAACACTAAAAATAAAACTAGTCTTGGTTCACATAGTTTATAATGGTAAAGTGAGACAGGTTTGAATTCAATGGCACACTGAGGTGAAATTAGAATCTTCTTAACCGTTCGCGCTAGATCACTGAAAATTCGTACAGATGCCATAATGTATATAAATATCTATTGTACAAAGTTTCAGATAATTTGGTCTAAAATTACAAATGTTATTAAATTTTTGTAAATTTAAATTGTATATTGAAAAATTACTGCTCCTCCTACAAATTAAAAAAAAAATTTACCTAAACTTTTCTCCACATGACTTAAGACAAAACGACTGAGTTTGAGTTGGAAGATTACGCAGGAGGCGCAAGGTCTTCCCCTCGCTCTAGAATTGCCATCTCAAGCGGTAAAGATCCCTTTATATATTTTAATGCAGTGGCCAATAGAGATGAATAGAAATTAATAAAGGATATTTGAAACAAAGATTAATAGAAACGTTTTTGGAGCAATAAAGACTCCAGAAAAAAGAGATTTGAGAAAGGCGTTATATTTACGACAGTTTAAAAGATTATGGCATTGTTTCCAACAATATCGAAATGAATAATTTGGGGTGAAATTGTAAAATAGTATTCATTTATAAAAGAAGCCATCCTAGAGGTCCTTATAGAGAACTTACCTCTTGTAAAAAGGGAGCTATAGTTTCGTCGCTCTAATTTCCGGCAGCTAATCACGTTGCAGGTCGGCTACATTTAAACGTGTACGTCTTGTGATTCGCTGATGAAGATGTTAAGCATTTCCTAAGGCTGGATAAATACTTAATACAATCGCCCGCCATTTTGGCTCTTTCGTTGGCGTTCGCAGAGTTATTTGCCGCTCAATTATTTGCTGAATTACAGTGCGTTTGATTTATTATCATAGGAGATACGACATGATAATGTTTAACAGTGTGGCAAATAGATTCCTCGTCTGGTAGCTCGGCAACGAAAGAACAAAAATGGCGAACTATACTATCTACCTAGACTTTATAGAGCCTTGACTTCCTAAGACTTAAGCAAAGAGGAGGAGTCACGCCGGGAATAACAGCGTCGCGACTATACCTGTTTTATATTACACTGTACCGATTCCGAATGATCTGGCTCTTAAATTATTATTGCTGAGAAGTAGAAGGTATTCTGTGAGTACAATTAAAAATGTTCTACTTTCGTAACAGGTAGCGTTATGTTAATTTTTTAAAAATAATTTGTCAAATGTCTATAAACATTGACACTTTTTCAAAAGAAATAATTAGTAGAAAATCGTTGAAGCCAGATTGAATAAATCACTGTTTCATGTTTTGAACAAAGGCCCGCTAATTATTTAGCAAAGACTGTTGTATACCATATTATGCATCATTCACACATAGGCCTAGTTATTGAACATATCGAAATCCAAAACCAAATACGCTAGGTTATTTAGCATAGCTTACAATTAGTGAGAGCTGTAATATCTAGCATTCGTCTTACAGTTGGGAGAACCTCGTAAACACCCGATCCTAAAGCAGGAACCGAATTAATACAGGAGCGCAGTTCCGGATCAGCAGGCAAACACAGCTACTGCCTGAGCTACATGGGTGACTGTGAGAAATCGTTGTACACAGGTACAGTCACTTGCCGAAAACCATAGGTTTGAAAATATGTTACGTTTTCGTGGATATCTCCAGCGTCACATTGTATTTCGTTTAACTTGCAAATGCAGCAGCACGCAATCCAGTGGGCAGGCATACTCGCCCCGAGCAGTCCACTCAATCGTGGCTCATGACTCTTACGTCAGAGTGAACCCAAGCTTGCGAAAATTGTGCGGACCTTCATAGCGGAGTCAGCAGCTCATGGCCGGGCCGCGAAAATTGGAGCTGGACGAAGAGAATCCGGCTGCAGGTCGCATTACGTCATGCCAGGTTAATCCAGATCAATCCAGTTCAATCAATAACATTTGGCTTTAATCTAGTTGATCGTCTGGTCATTCAATTAAAATAACATGATCATTCATTGGATGTGATCATCCAGATCAATCCAGTTTAGTGATCGTTCAGTCAATAGAATTTGGTCTTAATCTAGTTGATCGTTTGGTCATTCAATTAAAATAACACGATTCTTATGATCGTTCAGTGGATGTGATCATTCAGATTAATCCAGTTTGGTGATCGTTCAACCAATAGAATTTGATCTTAATCTAGTTGATCGTCTGGTCATTCAATTAAAATAACATGGTTCTTATGATCATTCACTGGATGTGATCATCCAGATCAATCCAGTTTGGTGATCGTTCAGTCAATAGAATTTGGTCTTAATCTAGTTGATCGTCTGGCCATTGAATTAAAATAACATGATTCTTATGATCTTTCAGTGAATGTGATCATCCAGATCAATCCACTTTAGCTCTGTAGGGGGTAATTTTCAATTCATGATTGAAAATTAAATTAACTATATTATTCACAGTACTGTAGAGGGTGTTAACATCGAGATCAATCCATTTTGGTCCTAGCTTGTAGATGTGGACATCCACATTAATCCAATTTGATCTTGTGATTGATGTGGTCATCCAAATCATTGGAAATTGATCCTGTAATGATTGTGAATTTTCAGATAAATCGGAATTTGTTCTGTAAAGTATGTAGTTTTTCCTCTTTGTCTTGTGATGGTTTACGATTATTCATATTAATTCCTTTGGTTCTCTTTACAATTTTCTTATCCAGATCAGTCAAATTTGATTCTGTGATCCATGTCATATTGCTACAATGGTAGCGAGAAACAGCTGGTAATTAATTTTGGCTGTCAGGAGCATCTCGAGCTCCATTGACCTTTTGAAGGAAGCCACGCCAAGGATTACTTGATCCTGCGAACTTCAAACCAAAAGGGAGCATGGACCAGGGTTCGAAAGTCATGTGATATTTCTGGTGGACAGAATTCCTCTCTAGTTGGAAACAGACGTTCAATAAAGAATTGAAACTAACATGAATCGTAGAATCTGTGAGAAAGTCAGAATTGTTGTATTGTATTGTATTGTATTGTATTGTATTTATTAACATTCAATGGTATTCATACCTGCTTACAGCTATAATATGGAACAAGTCAAAAAACTTAATACTATTATAAAATCTTAATTTATAGTCACAGTCTAGATGAAATATATACAGACGAGATTTACAATATAGTCTACTAGTACAACACAAAGTTTTAGTATCAATTTCATGAAGCGTTATTGAATGTCATGAATTCACCTAGAGAATAGAAGGCGTGAGAAATTTGGCCCTAAATAATTTTATGTTTTGAGTTTCATTTTTTATATCGATAGGGAGGCTATTAAAAATGTTTACCGCCATATAACGCACTCCTTTCTGATAGCACGATAGACTTGCCGATGGAGTATGAAAGTCATTTTTTGACGTGTATTTATGCTATGAACTGTTGAATTACTTACAAAGTTTTCACGATTACATACGAGGAAGACTATTAATGAAAAAATATACTAACAAGCCATGGGCATTATTTGTAGTTTTTTTGAAAATAGCCCTACACGATTCCCTAGATTTGGCACCTACTATTATTCTAATTAATCTTTTTTGTAATACGAATATACTGTTACTATCTGTGGAATTTCCCCAGAATATTATTCCAAAACTCATTACCGAGTGGAAGTATGCAAAGCATATTGCTTTTAAGGTGTTGATATTTACTATATTTTGCATAGATCTATTAGCAAAACAAGCTGAATTTAGTTTGGGGGTAATTTGTTTAATATGATTTTTCCAATTTAACACATTATCGAATTTTAAGCCAAGAAATTTGGTTGTTGTTGTTTCTAATAGGGATCTATTATTAATTATTGCGCTAGAAATTTGCGAGGTTGAATTTGGACAGGATTTAAATTGAATTATGTTAGTTTTGTTACAATTTAATACTAATTTATTGACTGAGAACCAGTCACATATTTTGAATAGGATTTCCTCTGTTGAAGATTGGAATGTGTTGGAGTTATTGGCTGTAATTACTATACTTGTGTCATCTGCAAATAATATGGGATGACCTATATCTTTTATTAGGGGGCAAGATCATTTATAAACACTAGAAAAACTAGGGGACCTAATATTGATCCTTGAGGAATTCCATTATTAATAGTTCCCCATGTCGATGCAGATTTCATAGTTGTATTGATTTCAACTTTCTGTTTCCTATCTATGAGATATGAGTGAAACCATTGGTGTGCAACACCTTTAATTCCATAATAATCTAATTTATCCAGCAGCATTTTATGATTTATACAGTTGTCGCCTGATCACTGCTATGTGTGGTCGTCTCAAGTCAGGTTAAACTCTTGGTTGCTGAGTGTCCTGCTCAGAAGTACAGACTCATCTCGAACGTGGCTTTCTCCGCTGCCTTGTGAATGCTTCTTTCTTTATGCATTGCCAGTCATCGGAGTGGGAGTTCCCACGAGCAAATGAAACTATCTTGATGACTGATTGACTTGCTCTCTGATTTACTGACTGGCTTACTGGCTACCGAAATAACTCACTGGCTGGTTGACTCACTAAATTAATCAATGAATCAGTGAATAACTAGCTATCAGCTTCACTGTCAAGGTAGAAGCGCGGTGGCTTAATTTGACACCAGTAACAGGTTACGGGGCTGACGCACAAGCCAGATTGCCATTTAAAATATGCCGTAGTCAGGCTAATATTACAGATTATCACGACTTCCTTTTCTGTCACTTTTTATGTAATTTAGTACAATTTCTTTAATTTCGCATCAGTATATATTAATTTATAGACTGACATACCTACATTGCATAGCATGCATTATGACGACCGAGGAGCTAGGAGTTAAGATGAGTAACATAGATCTTAATCCGGCGCTGCGTCTGTCTTTCAAGGATAGTGTTGAGGACTGTAGAAAGAGGACATTCATCGTCCTGTTTGATGAGAGCCAGACATCTGACTCTGCGTTGGAACAGTGCACCGAAACGTTGGCTGTTTCTATACCTTTGAAAATGTGAAAAATCCTAACAATTTCGTAGCAAGTTAAACACCGAGGGTGCTATTCATAAACATTTCGCAGCACGCGCTACGAGCGTACTAAGCTAGCCCCGGCTATCCACTGGTTACTAGTACAGAATTCAAATCATATCCTATCGCTAATACTGGTTTATGAATACGAAAAACGCTGATCATCCACCGGAAGCCCGCGCTAAAAATGTCTATGAATACGACCCCGAGAATATCCTAAATTAAGCCTAAATATTAAGACTGTTAAATGAAATGTTGAAGCTTAACCAGATTTAGAAAGCAACAAGTTCTTCAATAAGAGTATAAAGCACAACTGGAATGGGATAGCAGCTGGTTACATTTGGCAGATCCCATAGAAGTCACAGATTCATCATAGATTACCTGACATTCGTATTATGGTTGGAGAAAACCTCGGCAAAAGCAACCCAGATTATCAACTGAAGCGGGAATCGAACCCGCGTCCGAGCGCAACTCCGAATCGGGAGGCAAAGGCCTCAGCTGACTGAGCTACGCCGTTGGCTCCAGGTCAAGTTACGGTAGTGGTGGTGAATGATGATGTCGTGAAATAGACTATGATTTTACATACTTTTTTTTGGTATAATAATAATAATAATAATAATAATAATAATAATAATAATAATAATATTTATTTAATACTTTACACTTGAGCTACATTAGGCATTGCAGCCCGAAAGAGCAGAAGCTCGTGCTCGGGCGCAGTTCAGATCAGTTATACAAAATATATCACAAAATTACGAGAGTTCATTGAGCACAATAACAATAAATGGTAAAATACATACAGCATGTAATAACAGGGTCTATATACAAACAGAAAATACAAAAGTACATGAATATTAGAGTATCAATTTTAACTCAATTAGCTTAAACAATTAAATAATTAATCTGATTTGTTTCTTAAACCTATGTGTGTTAAGTGTACTTAGCTCAGGATAAGCTCTAATTAATGTATTATATATTTTGGGTCCAAAATTTCTGCTGTGTTTTAATCCAGCAGTTGTGTGGCATTTGTGAGTATTTAGAAAGAAACTGTAGTTTTGTCTCGTATGGTATTCGTGAGGATCAAATTTAAATTTATTGTGGTTTTTATGGAAGTAAATCAGCAATGTTTGTTTATAAATTTGTTCTAGATTTGATACGCCAAATTCCTGTAAAATTAATTTTGTTGGGTAATCAAAAGCTTTATACAGACAAATTTTGATAATTCTTTTTTGGAGCAAATTTAAAGGATGGAGAGTCGATTTTGCCATTCCTCCCCAACCTAAAACACCATACTGAATTATTGATTGAAACAGAGCTAAGTACACAGTACGCAGAACATAAACAGGTAAATAAGAGCGTAGAATGGAAAATTTGTGGGTTGTTTTACGCAATCTGTTACACAGAAAGGAGATATGCTTGTCCCATTTTAAATATTGGTAAATAATGATGCCTAAATATTTAACTTGTGAGGATATACTCAAAGCGTTACATGAGCAAGTAGGTAGGTTACAATCATGTATAGTTATACTTATATTATTATTTATTTATAGTTGCTCAAGGCCATGTGATGTTAATGAAAATGGTATTAATTTTGTTTTAGAAACGTTCAAAGAAAGTAAGTGAGCATCCAGCCATTCTTCAATAATATTAATACCACTGTTAGAATTTTGATAAGTTTCATTCCAACTCGAACCTCTAAATATAACCACAGTATCATCAGCATAAGAATACAGAGTACCAGAATATTTCTCAATGTCAATTTTAAGTAAATCGTTGATATATATTAAAAACAAAACAGGACCTAAAATCGTCCCCTGAGGTACACCTATATCAATGTTACGTAATTTAGTAAGGTGATCATTTATTTTAGTTGCTTGAGTTCTGTTACTTAAGTAAGATTTAAATAATTTTAAAGCAATTCCATTAATTCCTAATCTATCCATTTTATTCAAAAGTATACTGTGATTGACCGTATCGAAAGCTTTTTGTAAGTCTAGAAAAATTCCTAGACATTTATTTCCTACCTCTAATTGTTGAATTATTTTTGAGGTAACTGCCATAATAGCATCATCAGTGCACAATTTTTTTCTGAAACCAAATTGATTATCATTTAGTAGTTTTTTTTTAATTTGAATGTTTTAAAATATTACACTTCTCAATCTGACATTTTGTGAAGCTTCTCAGAAAAAGGTAATTTGCTTCCATGTGCCACCGCTGCTCGGATGTATGCACAGCTGTGCATTCCAATAGTCGATGCGACAATTTATGAAGCCGGCGAGAGAAAGTGGGAGCTTCTCGAGGACGCGCGCGCGCAGGAAGTCCTCAATTAACCTCGATACACACCGCCATCGGGATTCGAAATTCGGCCCTCTTCACAACCTTTCCTTTGTCTCCCCGTTCTTTTGTGCTTCAAGTGCGGGAAACGAGGGCGAAAGCGAAGGCAGGGTGGCGACGAGGCTGTGATTATACGTGACCTAGTTCGCCACTGACCCACGTCACCCTCTGATATAAACAGTTTGCTTTGTCTTATTTTTAAATCAAATCTTGTTAATTTTGTGATAAGATGATTACCGGTACTGCATGAGTATGTCACGTGCGCTAGAGATCAAGAAGAGAATGAGTGGTGAACAGGGGCAGAAGAAGGTATCAAATGATAGACGACATTGAGATATATGGATCATATGCGGAGACTAAGAGGAAGGCAGAATACTCTGAATGATTGGATATCAAGAAAATCATTTTAAAGAGCGTAGTGCAAGAGTAAAAGTAATTGCCATCATCATTTTTCTGAATTTATTGTTTCTGATACTTTTAACACTTATATATCACTGATTAACTTTTCAACTGCTTTACTGTGTTAATTTTTAGGGAAAATTTACAAACATCAAAAAAAACCCCAGCACATCCTAAACACTCAACTCAAATTTCAAAACACACATCCTTTTCGACAGAATCATGAACACACCCCACCAAAACAGGAAACCAGAAGGTAGCGCAGGATCGTCACTAGGCTTCGGACGATGAAGGATAACACTTCGAAACTAGTCAGCCAGTGATTCCCTAAAATTTAACACAGTAAAGAAGTTGGAAGTTAATCGTTAATTGTTTAAGTTGACATGTAATTAATTAAGTTGGCAATAGTTGGATTAATAAAAATGAGTTTACTTATAATTATTTAAATCTGTTCTTTGGTTAGGTTTACTGTCAGCTTTTGCTTACTTACTTGCTTTTAAGGAACCCGGAGGTTCATTGCCGCCTTCACATAAGCCCGCCATCGGTCCCTATCCTAAGCAAGATTAATCCATTCTCTGTCATCATATCCCACCTCCCTCAAATCCATTTTAATATTATCTTCCTGTCTACGTCTCGGCCTCCCTAAAGGTCTTTTTCCCTCCGGCCTCCCAACTAACACTCTATATGCATTTCTGGACTCGCCCATACGTGCTACATGCCCTGCCCATCTCAAACGTCTGGATTTAATGTTCCTAATTATGTCAGGTGAAGAATACAATGCGTGCAGCTTTTGCTTACTTTTACGTTTATTTCATTGTGTTACTGGTTGTTTAATTACTGGGTAGCTGTAATTATTGTAATGTGCAGTGTGAATTCATAATGCAATACCTTTTATGTAATGAATGTATTAATGTTTTAATCTCCGCATATTTCTCGGTTTACGTTCCACGCTCATTTACATCCATTAACACACGAAAGAAATTAACACATTGTTAACTGCTGTGAACTATGTAATTACCTGATATAAACTGTAAGCCTGGTAACTGGCATAGATTTCGTGGACTAGCAGAACTTGTCTAATCGCTGCCGTATGAAATAAATTGCATTCTGCTCATTGCCAGTCGGAGTGGATTCAGTGCAAGGCTGACGTGCTCTGACAGACGCTCGAGGACGATGTTTGTTCCATCGGACTTGGAAGTCTTCACGTACGCAGCTTTTCTGTTCATTACATAGGACGAACCAATTAACCTCCACAAATGCCACGTCTACCACCCAGCATCACCACCACCACCACCACCACCATCATCATCACCACCACCAGCACCACAACCACCACCACCACCACAAACACCCAGCACCACCACCACCACCACCACCACCATCATCACCACCACCACCACCACCACAAACACCCACCACCACCACCACCACCACCATCATCACCACCACCACCACAACCACCCAGCACCACCACCACCACCGTCATCACCACCACCACCACAACCACCCAGCACCATCACCACCACCACAACCACCACCACCACAACCACCCAGCACCACCACCACCATCACCACCACCACCATAACCACCCAGCACCACCACCACAACCACCCAGCACCACCACCACCACAACCACCCAGCACCACCACCACCATCATCACCACCACAACCACCCAGCACCATCACCACCACAACCACCACCACAACCACCACCACAACCACCCAGCACCACCACCACCACCATCATCACCACCACCGTCATCATCACCACCACCACCACAACCACCCAGCACTACCACCACCACAACCACCAGCAAAACCACCCAGCACCGCTACCACCATCATCACCACCACCACCATAACCACCCAGCACCACCACCATAACCACCCAGCACCACCACAACCACCCAGCACCACCACAACCACCCAGCACCACCACCACCACCACCATCATCACCACCACAACCACCCAGCACCATCACCACCACAACCACAACCACCACCACCATCACCACCACAACCACCCAGCACCATCACCACCACAACCACAACCACCACCACAACCACCACCACAACCACCCTGCACCACCACCACCACCATCATCACCACCACAACCACCCAGCACCATCACCACCACAACCACCACCACAACCACCCAGCACCACCACCACCATCATCACCACCACCGTCATCATCACCACCACCACCACAACCACCCAGCACTACCACCACCACAACCACCAGCAAAACCACCCAGCACCGCTACCACCATCACCACCACCACCATAACCACCCAGCACCACCACCATAACCACCCAGCACCACCACAACCACCCAGCACCACCACCACCATCATCATCACCACCACCACAACCACCCAGCACCATCACCACCATCATCACCACCACCACCACAACCACCAGCACAACCACCCAGCACCACCACCACCACCATCATCACCACCACCGTCATCATCACCACCACCACCACAACCACCCAGCACTACCACCACCACAACCACCAGCAAAACCACCCAGCACCGCTACCACCATCATCACCACCACCACCATAACCACCCAGCACCACCACCATAACCACCCAGCACCACCACAACCACCCAGCACCACCACCATCATCATCACCACCACCACAACCACCCAGCACCACCACCACCATCATCACCACCACCACCACAACCACCAGCACAACCTCCCAGCACCACCACTACCACCACAACCACCACCACCACAACCACCCAGCACCATCACCACCACAACCACCACCACCACCACAAGCACCCAGCACCACCACCACCACCACCACCACAAGCACCCAGCACCACCACCACCACCACCATCATCACCACCACCACCACAACCACCCAGCACCACCACCACCATCACCACCACAACCATTACTACTACCACTAACACTACCATTACCCTACCACTACCGTCATAACTGACGAAAATATTCATCAACAAACCTTACCATCGCTACAGTGATCGTGTACGAACTACTAACCACTACCACAACAACATTCACTGCACCACCTCGCCCGTCTAAGAGCATTTACTAGAGCATTCGATAAGTAATGGCAACAATGCTATGAATCAGTGCTCCTAGCGGTGATCATTGTGATCTTATACTAGATAGTAGAGCAGTTACTGTTTCATAAATCTGCAATATTGAAAGTTCCGAAGTAACTTATTTTGTAAATGCAGTGACTATTTTTGATTTGTTGTAATACAGCCATCCATGTATTGTGGGTCCCTATCACCACGACATGGCGCGTCCTGAGGTTGCGGATTCCAGATATGGAGTGTATTGTATTGTATTTATTAACATTCCATGGTATTCATACATTGCTTTACAGCTAGAATATGTAACAAGTAAAAAAATTTAATACTATTATAATTTCATGAAGTGTTATTGAATGATATGAATTCACTTACAGAATAGAAGGCATGAGAAATTAGGTACTGTAGGTAGCTGTGAATATATTGAATAAGCAGTCGCGGACAGCCGATGAGGGGTGGTCCTCCAGCTTGGGGGTTGGACGAAGGGCTAACAACTCATCACCGTAAAAACAACTTGTTACGAATCCTTCAAATAAGCCTCGGAATGGGACTGATTCTCTGGCACGACCACAGCAAAGGAATAAGGTTTTGAGATTTGGTATGGATTTGAGGGAGGTGGGATATGATGATAGAGAATGGATTAATCTTGCTCAGAATAGGGCCCTATGGCGGGTTTATGTGAGGGCGGCAATGAACCTCCGGGTTCCTTAAAAGCCAGTAAGTAAGTAATACAGCCATAAAAATATTCAGTAGGTGCTTCATAAAAATCCAAGTTACAAGAGCAAGAAATGTAGCTCAGAGCTTTAGCGCATTACAAGAAGCCTGTGGGAGAGAAGTTGTACCATACTGAACTATTGCAAGCTGGGTGGAAGCGAGGCATTCGCTTTCAATCAAGAGTTGACATTCAAACAGCTTTATATTGATCAGAGAGACAGATATCCAGATGATGCTGCAAAATGATGCTGCAGATGGAGTCCGCTGTCTTTCAAGGATTTAGCAACATATTGTTGACATTGAAATATGGTAAAGCCTGTTATTATTCGGTTGGTGAAAGTCAAGAATGTTCGGATCTCGATGAGCTGCGACTGTATTCAGGCAGAAGCTGGACATTCTGAACAGTTCATCTAAGGAAATGTACACAGAATGCATCATAATGATTCCAGCTGACAAACGTAGGCCCAATTGTATAAAACTCCCTGACTAAAGATCAACTTTGATCGAAGATCGGAAAGTGAACCGAGTTCAGACACTTCTTCTATTGTATAAAACTTTTCTGCGATCAAATTACCTTGGCTCAAATGCAATCTAAGTTCACGTGAAAATGATTTGGCAACATCGCATAAACAGGTGAAATACGTGATGCGCGGACCATGTTATACAGGTTTGTTCAGTGTTGCCAATCTAGCGACTTTAACTCTTTTTCAACAACAATTTCTTTTAACTTTTATATTGCTTAAATAGGGATTTAGTGACCTTTGTAGCACCTCATAGTGACAAAATTTTATCTTTCTTTGTTGATAATGAGAAATCTAGTGACTTTACAACTACTTTTTGGCGACTTTCCGTATTACACTCTGTTGGAGACACTGTTTTTTTTTTTTGCAATGTAAATAATGGCGGACAATAAGAAGAAGGTTGACTGTTCTCCAAGTTGTTATCATGTTATGGTGTTTGATACTGCTAAACATAATAAAGCTTTATAAAACGACAATTTCGTTTAGTAATACAGTTAATTGAACATTTATGAATGTATCTATCATATCCATTAATAATTAATGGTTGTTATAAACATAACATAATTATATGTTATGTTATTTGATACTGCTGAACACGATAGAGCCTCATAAAATATAAGAATGTTTGTGTATTAAGGCAAGAAATTGAAATAAATATATATAAATGTACCTAACATATCTATTAATATTAATAATAATGGATATTTTATTTGCACTATCTGTCACTCATATATTTCGAACAGAAAAGAAATAACTGAACTTGGATCATCTAACTTAATCGGAGAAATTTCTTCAGTCAAAGTTGACTTTGGTTTGAGACAAATTAATCTCAGATTAGACTTTATACAACACACAATTCCAAGTTCAGCTGAAACGAGGATCAATTTAACCTTTGATCTAAGATTAAATGGTTTATACAATCTGGCCGTAAAGAAGCGCACTACGATCGTACTTGCTTGCCCTGCTCGGAAACCAGCATTTCCGCACCCATGTTGATGTAACCATTTTTTCTTCTATACATATGAGAAATTTTTGCCCACATTTTCATTACACTAGGTATAAGTTAATTTTTTAGTTGATTATTTAACGACACTGTATCAACTACTGGGTTATTTAGCGTCAATGGGATTGGTGATAGCGAGATGATATTTGGCGAAATGAGGCCGAGGATTACCTTACATTGCCTTACGGTTGGGGAAAACCTCAGAGAAAACCCAACCAGATAATAGCACAAGCGGGGATCGAGCGCAACTCCGGATCGGCAGGCAAGCGCCTTAGCCGACTGAGCTACGCCGGTGGCTATAAGTTATTGTTAGTCCAGGATTGTTCGGACGAGAGATGAATCTGGACTGTCTGCCTCGTGGATGTACGGAAAGGGAAAGAACTCTGTTCTCAGCGAGGTGATTGCTTCAGGCAGAGGTTCCTGACGGTCTCAGCTTAACATCATTCCTTCCTTCCATTGCAGCTATTCACACTGCAGGAATCCAACTTCGCACACCGTCAATTAGCAGTCCTGGAGTCTGTACAGACGTGGACAAATTATTAGCAAAATTGGAGATTTTTATTATATATTTTTACAAAATATGATTCTTCAATTTAGACTACAGTTGACATCTTTGCGTATTTCCAAATTATTAGAAAAATTGAAGATTCGTATTGTATATTTTCACAAAATTTGACTCTTCAATTTAGACTACAATTGATATTTTTGCATATTTACAAATTATAAGCAAAAATTAAAAAATTTTTTGTATATTTTTTTTTTTTACAAAATTCGACTCTTCAATTTGGACTACAGGTGACATTTTGGATATGTCCAAATTATTAGCAAAACTGAATATTTATATTATATATTTTTTTACAACGTTTGACTCTTCAGTTTAAACTGCAGTTGACATTTTTGCATAATTACAAATTATTAGCAAAATTGAAGATTTTATTATATATCTTTTACAAAATTTGACTCTTCAATTTAGAATAGCTTACATTTTTGCATATTTATATCTACTGTAATTATAGAAATATGCAAAATTTTCAACTGTAGTCTAAATTGAAAAGTCAAATTTTGTAAATGGAATTATCATAAAAATCGTCAATTTTGTTAATAATTTTTCCACGTCTGTATTTCGAATTTGGACGCCAGCGAGGTGCCAAGCTGCCTTCTCATAGCTTTAGAAAGCTGGCCGGCGGCGACACGTTCCGGGGCCTCGGTTACGGTCTCGCTCATGAGGTAATGCGGATATTTTACAACCTCTTCGGTGTGAAGTGTCCCATATCTATCGTGTAGTCCGTCAGTGCATGAAATAAGACGCTTTGTGGAGGAATGCAGCAGAGTGATTCTGCCTCGGGGTATACAATCTGCCTCTCTCGTAGATTTTATGTGTATCTAAAATGTTAGGGCCGTATTCATAGACATTTTTAGCGCGGGCTTTCGGAGGATTAACAGCGTTTTTCGTATTAATAAATCAGTGTTAGCGATAGGATATGATTTGAATTCTGTACTAGTAACCAGTGGATAGCCGGGGCTAGCTTAGTACGCTCGTAGCGCGTGCTGCGAAATGTCTATGAATACCACCCTTATAGTTTAGTTTTAAGTCATTTATTATGATCTAAAGAACACATTAAAGCAATAACCAGAGGACACAATACATCTACATATGCCGAACACATAACTAATGCTAACCACACATACAATAACATAAATACAGACATGGAAATCCTACACATACAACCCAAAAACCAAAAACTCAACACACTAGAACAATATGAAATATACAGACACACCCTGATCAAATTCTCAACACACAGATCAATTTCAGAAAACATACACTATTTGAAACCACATTTCAACACTTTTCAACAATCGAACGCACCCACACAACAGGCAGCGAAGTTCGAGATGACGCCGAGATCTAGTAGGCTCTGAGGATGGTGTGAAGAAGCACCGAAACAGCTGTAAGCCGTACATGCTTATACAATTAACACGAGTAAGATCGCCATTTAATCAATTGTTATGATATGCAAACAGATACATATATCTGCATACCCATTGAAAATTGGACACATGTCTATATGAACTTTGTTACTTATGTAGAATTGAGGGGTTTGCCGGAAAAAGGGCGTATACGTCAATATGACGAATGAGATACATGCAATCTAAGATTTTAAAACGCACCTGAATAAAATTTTATACACGCACGCAGCCCTGTCCTGCAGGTATGTACAGTACAATCAAAACAAAATTTCGCTACTATAATTATTCACTACATTTTAAACCGTTTTCCCGAAGAAGGGCGTATAGGTCTATCCGTCTTTCTTACGGCAAAGCCCTCAATTGTCCATAGTATCATTCCTAAAATATTTTCTGTTTCTCCTGAATCGCCTGTACATTGATATAAATTATATTTTAAGGAAACTATTGGCTCAGTTTCCTCAAGCTCTTTAAAATTTGAAACTAATAATGAAATGTAAAATATGATCAATACATCACCGAATATGGAGATTATGTAACTTTGCTGCGTAATGTAGGAAATCATTAGCCTACTTATCACAGTTTTGAATTACGGCCATATAAATAAGCTCCAAAGAGCAGTGCGCGCCACCACCGACGCTGTGTTAGAATCACATCCTAAGTACATGCATCGTACTATTGTGTCTGATTTACTGCAAACTGAAGATATTGCGGCAAATTAATGCAATAACATTTTGCTGAAAGAAATACGGAGATTTAATATTTGATGTTTTCACACATTGTTATGCGGCAATCTGATTTTAGTGACATTTTGAAACCATCTGCCAATGCTTGGTTTAGATCAATGGGCATTCCTGCGGCATTGCCGCAGTGACGTCAGACCTCAGCGAAGCATCAAACTTACCCCCTACCTTCCCCTTCCCTCACTCCATGAACATACTGCGCGTGTACGTGGCGGATTACACTGGTTTGCTGTACTTCGGAGCTTCATTAGTGATACAATGTCTTTCGCAGAATCATATGAATCGAGAGGATATCACACTTACAAGAAAGGCGGTTCTTTCATTTCTCATGTTTAGGATTAGTTACAAATATTCAGGACGCGAACTTAAATATGTGCATTCTTAAAATAGATCACCTGTTATACGAGTTCAAAGAACACAGATTCAGTGATTTTCAAAGGATGGAGAAAGATTTCAATACTTTTGCCTCTCCTTTTCATGTTTAAATTGAAAATGTTATCACAGAATTGCAGTTAGAGGTACTGCATTTGCAGAATGATGGCTTCTTAAAAGCAGAATGTGAAGGTCTACTGGGGGCTAAAATTTTTTATAAGATGTCCAGTACTACATATCCACTGTTTAGACAGTTTGCTTAAAAAATAATGAGTACCGTCATTTCCCATAACTATGGTTCTGGAACATAACTATTGTCCACGATACAACTATTCAAATTTTGCACTCCATAACGTAGTACGTCGTTTATCTATATTTTTGCTGTACTGTAGTTTGAATTCAAGTCACTGCAGCTATCTACGAACTGTCTTTGAATGGTTGTATCGTGGACCATATTTGTGTTCCAGGACCATAGTTATGGGAAATGACGGTATGTATTCATCAACCTACCACTGCGAACAGCTGTTTTCTAAAATGAAATTTATGAAGTCCAGCCACAGATCCCGCTTAAGCGATGCTCATCTCCTTGCGCAACTGAAAATAGCATGCACAGATATAAATCCCAATTTCCAAGACATTGCTTTGAAAAATGATTAATTAAATATCATGTGAATGGATTATTCTAATTACATATGGTAGGTAGGAGTGTAGTGGCGCAACTGTCTGTAAATCCGTCACTGCACTGCAGAGTGCAACCCCTCCCACAGTATGTAGTTGCCATTTAAATCCTGTCTTGTGGGTTGCGTTCATTTTGTCCACCACTGGTTTAGATAAAGAAGTGTTCCTTTTTTGAAGACAATTGTTTGTTTGCATGTCAATGAAGTACTACAAACCAAATTACCTACACACTGCATTTTCTCTTGCAACGTCGTCATTGTGTTAACTCGATTGCAGTGTGGATCATAAAAAAATTATGGAAAACGAATATGCTGCATATTGAAGGACAAAATAAACAATAATAAAATGTAAATATTTACTAATAACCAAAATAAACATCAGAAGCGCTGTCAACACAAAATTCTTTTGTGGAGAAACTCCCTGCAAGAAACCGTACTGTTCTATGTATTTTACTTTTTGTGTAATTAACGATTAAAATAACAACAGGACTTTCTGAACACCGTGTACATGTTTCTTTTAAAGACCTTGAAGAAAACGAGAACAGGTTAGGTCGAGAATGGTGAAGAAATCAATTTTTCGTGATTATTATTGGAGTCATTGCTCAGGAATGTATACGATCATTGCGTTGTGGTCTACAGAGTCCTTCGTTGTAAAGCAGTTCAATTTATAATGATACTAATAATAATAATAATAATAATAATAATAATAATAATGATAATAGTGCCTAAATTGAAGAACGACGTGTTGTGTTCTTGATAGCTGCGTGGCAAACAGCTCGATCATTTGCACGGCTTTACTAGAACACGGGAATCGACATTGTACCACAATTGTAATTAAGCATGTCAGACGACTGAGTTTACATACGCAAGAACTGTACATCAGTGAACTTCATTTTATGCTATTTTAATTTTTAACGTGTGACAATCCGAATAATAGATAAAGAATATCCAAGTGAAAGTAATATACAGTGCAATAAGTGAGAGTAGTGAAAATTCACAATTTAAAATCATTGCCCCATTCAACATCGCAACATATCAAATCACAGAAATGAACTAGGCTATAGTGATATAACAATAACCATTGTGACATTTATACAAGTGTTTTAAATTGTATTTTAGATATTGATTTAGATTTAAAAAGTTTTAGTGTCATTAGTTAATAGTACACAAGATGTCACCATAGGAAATATGATTAAGTGTAATATGCACACAAACATACCATGGAAGTTCACGATATACACACCAACTGGCTAGGTTTTTAATTTTAATTATTATTATGCATATGCATCTGATGATGATACAAAAAGGTATCGAAAACGTTAATGCGATAGACTAATTCATGTAAAAGAATCAAAACTGTACAAAAGATAAGCATAGGTGGCCAATTAAAAAACTGATTATACATTATATCCTTTCTATTTGATATTATCTATATTGTCTGGAAAATAAAAGTATTTACACCAACTTCTTGATATTGCAGTTGTGTTTTAAATGTTAATAACATAATAAAGAGTCAAGAAGGAATATTCACATAAATTCCACAGTACCAACAACTATACTGTACCAAGTGAATGAAACATATCATTAATAAAGAAAGTGATATCCCCAAAAAGAGACTGATTATGCCATAAGTTGGAATTGATCTTGGTGGTATCTTTAGCCTTATAAAAGTAATCAATAAACTAATCAAAATAATATTAGAGTACAAAGCACTCGAAACCTGCTGAAGCTGTGGAGCTGACATATTTATAACACATGGGCACGTATCTTTTGCTTATGATGTAACATTAGTTGCTTTGAATATTAGGAAGCTTTATCTGAAAGATTAGATTTGCATGAATAGTTGCTTTGTTAATTCATTTTCTTACAAGCATTAATTGTCCATGCGAATATTTTCAAATTTGTAATACACTATCTTCAATAATACCTATTTACGGTATATTAGATTTACGGCAACATTGATTCAGTACATGTAAGGCTAACTACTAAATAAATAGGCCTATATCTGAAAATTTCACTTTTCTATAAAAAATTTGAAAAAAAAAAATATTCCTTTTGAATAAAAAAAAAAAACTTGTAAAAAATGAGTATTAAAATTAAAACTTACAACCTTACATTCTTATAATACACTTATACTTTTCAAACATATTTAACATGGATACAGTTTTAATAAATTCTCTTCCCTTTATCCATTGAATCAGTGGTGGTCATCCCTGTATATAGCTCGACCAAGCGGCATATACCACCTCTTTCGTCTGTCCCTTTCCTTTGAGCTGTAAAGCGCTCAGGCTCTCCTGAGCTCTAAAGCGCGCGCTTGCTCCCATGGGCATCAATTGACATCACTGGCATAAGCTGATAGGTACATTTTTTTTATTATTTTACAGGAGAGCAGTTTTAAAGTCGATACCCGGCCCAGGAATAATTTTTCCCTTGAAATTATCCAGCTCTTATAACGATTTACATCTTCACACACAAGCTCATCAGTTATCTTTCACGATCTGCAAGATGAGAGAAAAGTAAATCTAAAATCATATCTGTCGTGTCTTCTCCCTGCCGATAGTAGCCTACTCTTGCCTATCGGATATTACGTCCATGCTGAATAATCTGCGATGATGATGATGATGGCAGTAAGATTGTACTGCAGGTGTTGACGATGTCGATTCGTTGATAATGATGATGGTGTTGATGTGATATTGGTGATGATCTTCATGGCGGTGTATAATAATGATGAGACTGATGTTGTTGGTGTTGAAAGACCCAATGACATTGATGGTGATATGAAAGAGATGTCATGATGGTAGAAGCGGTGATAAATTCTTGGTGTTAGGATTATCGTATAGCAGCACTCACGATATACAGGATGTCTTAGGAGGAATGTGAAATATTTCAAGATAATGTAGTTCGTGTTAACATATATCGATTTAACCTGATCATCTTGCGTTTCCGTGTGCTATACTTGACGTGCTATGTCAGGTCTTGGCTCACGGCACCGTCTGGGCACCGCAGAAGTGTATAGATTGCAATTTAAGATATCGATATTGTGCTATGTTAGTGTTACCTTGTTGGGAAAATGTAACTGTATTGAAGTAATCTGATACTCTCATACAGACTGCAGTGATGGAATTTGCAAGCATTCTCTAGTTTTACTGTATTTTCTTTCTGTGTTTATCTATCTGGTTAAAATAAAAAGAAAAAGGTATCCACATGGCGGATGCTTCCTGGGCTCCAGTTTGAAGATCAGTAGCCGCATAATACACTTTACTGCAGCTGTGGTATACGAGTAGTGGCAACCTCAGTAATTTGCCTTGTGTAATTTTTTATTTTGTTACTGAGTTTGAGCTTAAAGTATATGTACACCCACAAAACGCAAAAAATGATGAAAAATTAGAATTTTCAAAATATAATTATTTTAATAGAGGATTTTCTCCCCTTTAATTTGATATAAGAATTTTCGATATATGCTCTTACGGTTTTTCAGATAAGTCCCATTTTCCAAAATTCTGCGTCATCAGCCACGGTCACTTCTACGAAGATCACTCCAAAAGTAATGCACAACATTTTTTTAAATTTATTTTTTATTCTAAATCTTTGCAATTTATGGAGGTCATAGATACATCCTTCCCCCTTGTATTCAAATTTAATTTAGTCGTTCCCGTGAGTGGCGCCAGAGTGTAGCTCAGACGTGTTGGTTCAGACTTTTATCGTGCAGGTTTACAGGCCCTCATTCCAAGGCGGCGTAAGGCAGTTGAAAGGTGCGGGGATTATGTGGAAAAGTGACGTATTGTTCCTGAAGGATGTATCTACATTCTATGAAAATAGCAAAGCTGTAGGATAAAAATGTAATTTTTAAATAAATATTGTGGATTACTTTTGGAGTGATCCTCGTATCTGTCAATCCCCTCGTCCAGCATTGCTTGTAAAATAAACTTCTTTCTAGTCCCAAAATACATGCATAGATATCAGGGTATGATCATTAGATTGAAAACACGTTTTTACATAATGAAGTAATTTATAATCTTTTACTGTTAGTCATAAAACTGTAAATTTGTGTGTCAGTGATGTTGTACGTCATTTTAATAAGAGTCCAAAAGGAGAAATTACAATTCTGAGGAGGATGAGCATAAACCCGGGACAAACACCATCGCAGGATTTGTTGCATCAATGGAAATAGGGACAAAAATGCCAAAAAACATTCAACACCTGAAGTTAAAACAAGGAGGAGGTATTTGAGAGGCAGAAAGAAGCTGAAACTGGACCGACATGAAGCTGCTTAAGGGGTGACATATGATGATGCAGTCTTCTAGGCTCTGAAAGTTTGTAGTTCATTTCCTGTAAAAAGTAATTTTAGAATATTTAATTCTTTTAAACATGATATCTCAGTCAAATATGGTGATACCAAGAAGATATTGGTGTCATTTTCAAGCTTGAAATGTCCCCTACCCTGCCTGACAATGAGTAAAATAACATTAATGTAGTTAATAATTATCTATGGATTTTTTACAATATATATGCAACATAAAATATTATTGTAAGTTACATATATGGTAATATTTAATTAATGTAAATGAAAATAAAAAATAGCTCTATGTCAGGCACTAAAGAATAGTTTTAGCTATAAAACAGTGAAAAAATGTGGCTCTATCTTAAAAACTGCATGAGCTATCATGTTTCAAGTTGTATGTCAAAATTATGAACAAAATAATTTCAAGGGATTTGTTCACTTCATCCTCTTTCTGGTACCATTCTCAATTGTATAAAAATTTTACAGAGCAAAATTATGCAAAACAAAATTTTTTGTATGTAAAGGTGTACATATAGCTACCTTAATGTGAAATAAATTTATAGTACTATTTATAGCACTTTCAATAATGTACCATATCACATTGTTCTCAAACGTAAAAATACGAGTATAATACCTCTCTCCAATTAAAAAGTCGCTCGTCACGTTACATGTCGGATAGGTATATTGAGTTAAATCGATGTAGGTTAACCCAGACTACATTATCCTGAAGATTTATGTTCTTCCTGTGACATTCAAGGAGAAGTTGTTGACTAATGAGAAAAAAATGTTTCATCAGTTTGTCTACAGTGCGTCGTAAGACTGGTTCACAATAAACCGGGAACGAAACGATGAGAACGAGAACGAAAATATTAAAATAAATATATTTAAATGTGAGCATTCACAATAGTTAATTGTGAATACATTTATTTTAACAGTATTTCTGTTCTCGTTCTCGTTATCGTCTCCGTTCCCGGTTTATTGTGAACCAGCCTTTAATGGACGTGATCTGAAGCAGATTCCAGCACCTGGAAGGCCAACGTACTAGGGCTTTGATTGGCGCAAAACATTGCAGTGTGATTAGCTACAAAAAGGGTGTACGTACTGGTGCAATCATTTCCGACGTCCAGCTCCTCGGGCGAGGACATTGGCGACAGCTGACATGGTTTGTGCGACACAGAACCGGGCGATAACAGTTTGTTATTATAATTGAAGGAGAGCAAGTAGCCGCTGCTTGCATCAGGCAAATAAGCACTTTGGCGTGTTCGTAAGGCCGGCTGAGCAAAAATTGAACCAAAAGTGCTACTGTATGCCAAGGCCGGGCAATGCAAGTCCAAAGGATAAACGAGCTGCGAATTCACCAGTTTCTACTCAAGCCGCTACACTTCACAGAGATCGGATTATACAGTGTTTTAGGTAGAAAAATGTTAGCTATTGAGATGTCAAGAAGACGTGTGGAGGTGTAGGTCGGTGCTTTAATGACCTCGATGTAGAACATCACGCTTCATTAAGATATGGAATACAGACATTATATTCATGTAACATAATGCGCTCTGAAACATATCACGAGATAATACTACTAGTGAGAATAATATGCAGTATATTCTATATATGCACTTGTTGATAGATTGGACTTATTGCATGATTGATTGATTGATTTTAGAATTGATAGAAAAACAGACATGGATAGATAGATAGATAGATAGATAGATAGATAGATAGATAGATAGATAGATAGATAGATAGATAGATAGATAGATAGATAGATAGATAGATAGATCGGTGGATGGATGGATCGATAGATGAATGGATGGATGGATCGATAGATGAATGGATCAATGGATGGATGGATGGATGGATAAATATTTTATAATGAAAATATTCTTAAGAGAATAATTTTCGTGATTGTGTCGAAAAGCACAGATTCAGGTCATCTATAAACTATAAATTCTAAAATCCAACTAAATAACATTTTCTGCTATGACTGTGCTTAAAACGAAACACAGGAACGGCCTGAAACTTTTTCTCTCTCCGTTTGGCTATCACTTGAATTCATCCCAGAATAAAACTAAGAAGCTAACGGACAGAAAAAAAGCTCCCTAGCCTCGTAAAAAAAAATGCTCAAGTGCAATGAAAAATAAAATAAACTAATAATATTAACTTTTCCAGTGCCTTATAATAATTGCTGTGTTAATGTGCTGCGTTTATTATGTTCGTAATATTAATTAGTGTTGGAAATAGTGTTAAGAATTGATAGGTTCATACATTTTTATACATAAAATTACATACCGATATATTACATATGATTAGTGTAATACGTAGCTAATCGATGATTTATGCAATGAGGGGAAAGCAACTGACCATCCTACCCCAATATCTCCTGGCCTAGTTGTCTCATAAGTGGTGCCTTCTTGGTATCACTTGTGAGGCTCAGACCTGTTTCCGGACAGTTGACAAACAACAAACAACATACTGCATACTGCATATACAAAACTTTTGACGTGTATGTGAGATAAGTGTTCTGCTACCTGCCTTGCTCAGCTGACCTCTGTGATGCTGATGAGGTACTGTGCATAATCATTCTTCCCGTTACCATTTTTTTCAAACCAAGATCATTCAAATTAATTTAATAATACAATGATCAATGTCAACGGTTATTAGTTTCTGTTGGTAACAAAGGAATAATACTCGTAGCCTATATCAATGAAACTTAGCATAGATTAATGATGTTGTTTTCAGTAAATTACAACATGCTACAAAATGTCATTAATCCGGTGATTTGTCCACACCTGTGGAGTAACGGTTAGCGCGTGTGGCTCGAAACCAGGTGGCCCGCGTTCGAATCCCTGTCGGGGCAAGTTACCTGGTTGAGGTTTTTCCAGAGTTTTCTCTCAACCTAATATGAGCAAATACTGGATAACTATCAGTGCTGGACCCCGGACTCATTTCATCAGCATTATCATCTTCATCTCATTCAGACGCTAAATACCTAAGATGTTGATACAGCGTCATAAAATAACCTATATTTCAGTATGTCACACCGTTTTCATAGCGTACTAATAATTTTTAAGTCTTAAGATTGCGCCATACTTAATTATTAATACTTATGGTAGTTAAATCTATAAACTTTAAAAAAAAAGGAAAGATATTTACGAGGAAATTTGTTGGGACCAGAACGGGCCGCTGTCTCTCAGAAGTTGAGGACCAGCATTGAGTTGCATGTGACTCCTCTGCGTTATGTACTACAAATCAAAACAGCCACTGTATTTATAAAATATGACTACTTCGAGATTTTCCATATTGCAGATTTATGAAACAATCGCTGCTCTATTATGTAGTACAAAATTTCAATGGTCACCGCTAGGAGCACTGATTTACAGCATTGCTGCCATTAGTTATCGAATGTCCTAGTAGATAGACAGACAGGATTGCATGGCTAGGGTGGATAGGATTGAATGGATGTACGGACGGATGGATGGATGGACGGATGCACTGAAGAAGGGATTGGAACATGGATGGACGAATGGATTGGAATATGGGCGGATAGATGAAAAAATGGAAGAATGTATGGTTTGGAGGATGGGTGGATAGATGGATGAATTAATAGATGGATGAATGGACGAACGAATTTCAAGATGGATGGATAGGATAGGATATATGGTTAGACGGAAGGATGGATTGGTAGGTAGAACAGATAGATTGATGGGTGGATAGTTGAATGAATGAAGGGTTGGGTAGACAGATGAATGGATGAGAGTATGGTTAGATGGTGGATTGATATGTGTGTGATTGGGTGGAGATATAGATGAGTGGTGGGTGGGTGGATGAGTTGATTCATTCGCTGTATGTACCGTGTGCGTGGAGAGGAGAATACGTGTGCTTAGAGATTGTTAGACTGGAAAATGGCAACAGAATAGAATTAACGAGTCTGCGGGCTACACGAGCACGACTGCTGTACGGGCGTCGTTGATGATCTGCATTATGAAGGCTAAGCTTGCCTTGTTTTCTGTGATGGTGGAGCTTCGACAAATTTACACACACACAGTGTTTTCGAATAGAGACATACTTCTCATCTATACTAATAATAAATCTGTAGCCAAAATTTTTCTGGTAATTTTCGATTTTCCAAAAATAATTGGTCCTAACATATATAATTAACCACCCTGAAACCGAAAATCGCTTTTTTGAAATTTTTGTTTGTATGTCTGTCTGTCTGTCTGTCTGTATGTTTGTTACCTTTTCACGCGATAATGGATGAACCGATTTCGATGAAAATTGGAATATAAATTAAGTTCGTTGTAACTTAGATTATAGGCTATATGGCATTCAAAATACGTTATTTAAAAGGGGGGTTATAAGGGGCCTGAATTAAATAAATCGAAATATCTAGCTTATTATTGATTTTTGTGAAATATGTTATATAACAAAAGTTTCTTTAAAAATGATTTCTGATAAGTTTTATTCTTTGAAAAATTTTGATAGGACTGATATTTAATGAGATAAATGAGTTTTAAAATTAAAATAACTGCCATCTAAGGCGGTGTATTGAAATAAAAAACAAATGACTTCGTCTATAAGGGGCCTTGGACACAACAATCGAAAGCTATGAAACATAGCCTACAGACAATGTTTCTGTGTTTGTATGAAGTAATATCGGAAGCTAAATTAACCGATTTGTATAATTAATTATTATTTCATCATTGGAAAGTGTAGTTTCTCTGGATGGACATAATGCTATAATATTATTACAGTAACTTGTGAGTGAATTGAGGACAGGTAAGATTAAAATAGCTTCTTATGCACAGAAAACTTGATAGGTTATTCTGTATATTCATTTCCTGTATTTCTTATAATAATGTTTATGGACATATTCATTTTTATCTCAGAGAATTAACGAACAATGAGAATGTTTTGATTTAGTATGCAGTAATAGTACGCTAGCTTAGCAATCCATTATTTTATAATTCAAATTTTAACTATGCTCAATTGAAACGTGTTAAAATACATATGCAATAAATGCAATGCAAAAAAATTGGGTAATGAGCCAAGCAGATTATGTTGCGCTGTTGTAAAAGTTGTTCCTCCTGAGATTCAAGAGCTCCCACAACAAATTAAAAACTTTCTAATTCGAGTACATCCGTTATCAACACACTTTTTCATAATATAATATAATATAAACATAATAATAAATCTGTAGCCAAAATTTTTCTGTTAATTTTCGCTTTTCCAAAAATAATTGGTAATAACAATTAAGAAACATGTTAAAGGAATTGTCATTGCACCAAATGAGTGGTCTCTGGATCAAAATGATCGCATTTTAATATTTTAAATACAATTTAAATTAAGTAACATATTAAACGATTTATCCTTCTATCAATCACGAATGTTCCCAGGATCAAATGTCCTATTTTAATTATGTAATTACTTTATATTTATTTCTAACGGGTGCAGCGGAGCGCACGGGTACGGCTAGTATGTTTATAAATATAAGTTTTTTTTTAATCCAATGTGTTTGGAGTTGTACTGTATTGTTTGACACTGTTTGACAGATACTACGCGACCAAGGTGGGAACCGTTTTGTTTGGTGGCGCTGCGATTCGCTTCACAACACAGGCCGTGCTGTAAAGTCCGCAGCAGATGCAAAATGAAGCACATGCTGATCTGCGCTCTTGTTTCATCATTATTAACACGCTTTATATGTTATATGTTCGTATATATAGTTAACTTTATTGCTTAGTTTTATTTTATCATATGCTTACACACATAGGAATCTATTCAGAAAACACACCACAACATCGGTGTTCGTAAAGGAGGGAACATGAATCGAAGTAACGGAAACTAAAAATAGGTACTGTATTTTATACAATATTGCATTTTATATGCATTTCTTACCTTAGCAGTCTAAAGTGGCCGGACTTCGGACATCATACATATGAGGGAATCACCCGGTATAAAATCATCACTACCACCAGCATGGGCTACTGTAAGTCGTTGACCTGCACTGCTATTTGTATAAAGTCCTGACACGTTTATGTCTTGCCAACATTTGTGGACAGTGTAATGGGTATGGAACCATGTTTCGTCCAGGTAAATAACGGGCTACTATATCAGAGCGTTCTATTAGATATTTCCTTTTATGTTTACTCCATGGATAGTATGAGTTTTCGTAAAGTTTCCTTGCACCCTTTAAAACCTATCTCTCTCTTACAAAATTTATGCAACTTCCCTAATGTTGAAAGCTCTTTGTAGAGACTATAATATTTATGAACTTCTCTTGTTATGATACATTTGTCCATGTTGTCTAATTCAACCTTATTTGCAGGAGGTCGTCTAACTTTGTTTGGTGTCGATATTTCTACACCCTTGTCTTCATATTCTTTACCTTCCTTTCTAATCCAACTAATTGTTTCCTTATTTAACTTCACAATAGCTGCAGCACACTCTATTGCCTTCGATAGAGGTAGGAATAAACCAGTTGTCTTTTCTTTATCAGAAAACTTTATGGCATTATGAATAATGCTCCGCGCTTGGCTACGAAACGCACGTCTTCCTACACGCGGTATTGCGACCAGATCGAAACGCTAGGCATTGGATATGACGACACTCCAGCAGTAAACATACGCAGCGAGCACGGAGTTCCTCATTCTGCCACGACGGGTCCCGCCTTGGTCGTGTAGTAAGAAATGATTGCTTTCTCTTTTAAGGGGAGTTGGTATTTATCACATGCAAAGTAATGGTAAAAATAGCCTATTTTCAAGCAGTCATAAATGTAATGCCATTTATCAGAGCTCTTTCATTTTTTTAGTGATATATGTATACACATTAAGCTTTAAATTTAAAAAAAATTGTTACTGTAGAGTAAATCTTTGCCCTTAAAATAATTTTTGATTTTAAACATATTTATTTTTATAAAATCACTACATGCCTGAGATCAGGTGTACTCTATTCACTTATTATAGCATACATTGAATTGAAATTTTAGCCACTTACTGCTAACAGGTATTAAAACACACCCGACCAAAATTATTAATATATCAGAAATATTATGAGCATAGAGCTTATACCAATCTTCATCGTCAATTTTTTTTTTATTTATTGACAGTGATGATTGGTATAAGCCCTATGCCCATAATATTGCAAATATATTAATAATTCTAGTAGGGTTAGTTTCAGTATCTATTAGCTGTAAGTGGCTAAAATTTCAATTCAATGTGCGCTATGATAAGTGAATAAAGTGTACCTAATCACAGGAATGTAGTGAATTTATAAAAAAAAATCATGTTTAAATTAAAAAATCAATTTAAGGATAAAGACTTACTCTAAAGTAACCATTATTTTTTTTATTTTAAAGCTTAATGTGTATATCAGTAAAAAAAATGATGTCTGCTGGAAGATAGGCTACTTTTTAACATTATTTTGCATGCGATTACGACCAACTCCCCTTAAGCAAACCAGCATTCTTTATTTTTGAGTGAGCAAAAATTATTGTTGCAATCTTCCCGGAGGATTTGATGAATCGTGCACATGAACTAGTTCGTTCAGTAGTTCAGGAAAAATCGCCATGCGCAGACAGACAGTATTCCACGTAGCACTTTCTCGATAGTGCAACAAGGAAATTAATTTCCATGAACATGTTAATGTCTGCTTTTGCCGCTTCACGGTAGTTTCTCTTTTGCTTCGCATATGAGAAAGTAAAACTGTTTTTAACTAACTTTTGAATTGTTTCGCCACAGACAACATCGGAAATGAAAACATTTAGCCTGTTGGGCACAACGCGGGAGCAGATCATGCAAATGTTGATTAATTTACATGACAAAGAGCTGCCTAGCCTGATTAGCGACAGCTGTAATGAAACGCCGCGACGCGGTGTGGGATTTGCATGTCTTATTTATGGAGGGCGGAGCTGTTGCATCAACAATGTGACAAAATAATTGAACTGCTACTAGCTGACAGCATTTGTATTCGACTTCCATCCCGCGCCTTGTCACGCTCAAGTCCCGCACTTTCACAATCTGAGATGATGGCACTTCAGTGCAAATGTAAAAATGCACGTTGAAAGTTCAGTATGGGCCTTTATATACATTTTTGGCTCTCTGCTATGAAGTATGAAGCGTAAGTATTGCTGTGATATGAAAACCGACTTCTCTATTTACGCGGAAATAAAATGAAGAATTCTGCTCACAGTGAATTACAATATACAGGGCTATTCAAAAAGAAAGAGCAGATTTCAAATACATATTTTAAACAAACTATAAACAGTAGAAACACTTGCTGCACACCATTGGATAGAGGAAGGTTCAAAGTTTTATAGTTCACGAGGTTGCAGGCACTGAACATGCGCATCATGTGTTGCGCGACAAACATCAAAACGGTGGTCCATTTCTTGCCACACAAGAATCAGCTGGTCCCTAGTTATGGAATTCACGGCTTCGACAATTCGATGTCGCAGATCTTGAAGAGTAGCAGGGAGGTGTGGTACAAACAGTCTATCTTTTATGTACCCCACAGATAAAAATCACAGGAGGTAAGGTCGGGGGACCTGGGGGGCCACACACGATGAACACGATCTTCTCCACCTCTTCCAACGCCCTGGAATGGTGTCGTTTGGATAATGCTCCACTAAAAAAAAAGTTCATACACTTTCTTTACAGAAATGGAGCAAAAAACATTCACCTTCGTTGAATTCTTGCATGTTCGACGACTACGCAAGGATTTTCAGTCCCTCAAATTCGGACTGAAGAGTAACTGCGGCGAACAGGCCGTTGCTGTTTCCGCTTTGATTATGGCCCCGGTTCGGGCATCGCGTGTAACCAAACGTAAAAAAAAAAAAAAAAAAAAAAAAAAAAATTGAACCTTCCTCTATCCATTGGTGTGCGGCAAATGCTTCTAGTGTTTATACTTCGTTTAAAATAAATATTTGATATCTGCTCTTTCTTTTTGAATAGCCCTGTATATTCCTCATATTCAGCATCTACAAGTCAATTTATATGGAAGTGATGCACATGAAATAGTCTGTAGTCACTTTCAATAAAGCTATTCATTCAATTCCTATCGGAACATAGGGCTGTGACGAAAGCCCTCCACTTGGTGCGGTTCCTGGCCAACCTCTTCACTCACTCCAGAACTTCCCTATCTCTGGAGCTTCTTCAGTGGTCGTTCTCTTCCAGATATTTTTGGGACGACCGCGTTTCCTATCAGCCTGAGGGTTCCAGACCAACACCGTCTTCTCAACAGATCCGTCTGGCTTCCTTACCGAATGTCCAATACAACGGTATTTCGTCTCTTTGATCTGAACGTTCTTTGGTGTTGGTTGGTCTCATTCCAGATTCTTCAGCAAAGCTATTAATGGATCTTTATTTCAAATCGACACATAGTGGCCATGTATTCCAAACCAAAACAGATGGCCTTCTTCGTATTTCTGTATAGACTGCCAATGAAGTTTAGGTATGGGCTACTGTAGTTGAGTGAATGTGTAAGGCTCTCTTCAGAAAAATTAATGAACTACACAATTATTTTTCTTCTTAGATTATTTTGCTCATATCTGCCGTCCAATGCAATGCAGTAAGCTAGCATTTATTTTACCGCTTGGATTGGTACTCAGTACCGGAAAGAAACGAACATTACAGTAGTTATTAGCAACATGATTCCTGACAATGGTTGCGAGGAATTTTATACAATAAAAAAAAAACAAAAACAAAAATATTTCGTACGTATTTGAATTAGTAAAACTGTACGTATGTTCCTTGCATTAATGAATTTATTTGTATTAAGTAACCCATTTTCATATTTTCCAGGACATCCTCATGATCTCCTAATTTCAAGATGATTAAAAACGTTTTCATAGCGAAATAACAGTCATCCCTAAGAACATTTTTAAAGCGACATAACAGTGACTCCTAAGAACCTTTTTAATTTACATAACAGTAACCTATAAGAACCTTTTTAAAGCGAAATAACAGTGAACATCAGAACAGTTTTAATTTACATAACAGTGACCCATAATAACCTTTTTAAAGCGAGATAACAGTGAAGATAAGAACATTTTTAATTTACCCATAAGAACCTTTTTAGAGCGACATAACAGTGATCCCTAAGAACCTTTTTAATTCACATAACAGTGACTCATAAGAACTTTTAATGCGAAATAACAGTGAACCATAAGAACATTTTAAACGAAATAATTATTCTAAGAACATTTTAAAGCAAAATAACGGTGAGCTTTTACAATTTTTATAACAGTGACCACTAAGAACATTTTTAAAGCGAAATAACAGTGATTCCTTAGAACATTTTAAAGCGAAATAAAAGTTATTCCTAAATACATTTTAAAGCGAAATAACAGTGACCCCTAACAACATTTTAACGAGAAATAACAGTGAACCCTATGAACATTTTTAAAACGAAATAACAGTGGCCTGTAACATTTTTTAAGAGAAATAACAGTGATTCCTAAGAACATTTTAAAGCGAAATAACAATGATTTCTAAGAAATTTTTAAAGCGAAATAATACTGACCTCTTAAGAAAATTTTTAATGCGAAATGACAGTGACTCGTAAGAACATTTTAAAGGAAAATAACAGTGATACCTAATACAATTTTAAAGCGAAATAAGTGACCCCTAAGAATATTTTTAAAATGAAATAACAGTGACTCTAAGAAATTTTTATAGCGAAATAAGAGTGACCCATAAGAACATTTTTAAAGCGAAATAACAGTGAGCCCCAAGAACATTTTTAAAGTGACATAGAAATGTCCCCTCAAAAACTTTTTAAAACGAAATGACAGCGATCTATAAGAACATTTTCAAGCAAAGCAACAGTGCGCCCTAATAACATTTTTAAAGCGACATAACAGTGACCCCAAGAACCTTTTTAAAACGAAATGACAATGATCCATAAGAACATTTCAAGCAAAGTAATAGTGAGCCCTAAGAACATTTTAAGGTGAAATAAAGTGACCTCTAAGAACCTCTTTAAAACGAAGTGACAATAACCCATAAGAACATTTTAAAGGAAAATAACAGTGAGCCCTAATAACATTTTAAAGTGACATAACACTAACCCCTAAGAACCTTTTTAAAACGAAATAACAGTGACCCATAACAACATTTTAAAGGAAAATAACAGTGAGCCTTAATAACATTTTAAAGTGACATAACAGTAACCCCTAAGAACCTTTTTAAAACGAAATAACAGTGACCCATAAGAACATTTTAAAAGAAAATAACAATGACCCCTAATAACATTTTTAAAGCGAAATAGCAGTGACTCCTAAGAACATTTTTAAGGCGAAATAATATTGACAGCCACATTCGGCAAATAATCGCAGATGCACTTAATATTCGCCGAGTCCACACCTGTGGAGTACGGTTAGCACGTCTGGCCGCGAAACCAGGTGGCCCGGGTTCGATTCCCGATCGGGGCAAGTTACCTTATTGAGGTTTTTTCCGGGGTTTTCCCTCAACCCATTACGAGCAAATGCTGGGTAACTATCGGTGCTGGACCCCGGACTCATTTCACCGGCATTATCACCTTCATCTCATTCAGACGCTAAATAACCTAAGCTGTTGATAAAGCGTCGTAAAATAACCCACTAAAAATTTTTCTCCGAAGAGGGGTGAGCAATAACAATATCTTAAGTATAATATATTTTTTTCTCTCTTTTCTTTGCTAAAATGATCTGATACTTCGTCTAGCCTATATCCAGGTTTTGAACAAACATGCCAATACGCATTTTACATGGATTTTCATATTCATTATCATTACAACACAGAGCCGCGTGGTAGCGTCGCTGTTAAGGCGAAGCTCTGCATACCGGAAGGTCGTGGTTCGATACCCAATGATCTCATTGATCTAGTCCTTCTCATCGCACTGTGGCCTCTAATAGAAATTAGTACGAAGGGCATTTTATCGGGGGTAAAGGCGGCTGGCACGTAGAACTAATATCCCAACGGCCATTAATGCAGATTTTCTGTCGCTATCCTCTGGGCCGATCTGGCCTGGGATGGAGTTACGAGTACCAAATGTGTCATGTTCATGTTACGAGAGAGAATGCCGTGCAGCGAGGAATGAGGAAGAGGTCTGTCCTTCAGGAGCGAGTAACAGGCGATGGGCGGGCGAGCAAGGTCGCTGTGATGATCCTTGAGGAAGAGTTTTCTTTATTTTCTACCCACCAATACTTTTCCCGCTCCTCCGACCGGTTCAGCTCTTACCACTACAACAAGAGCTCGTTTGTTGCTGTGTAAACTGGCTGCAGTGGTTGTCATACGTGGTGATTAATTTATTACTCATTAAAGGTTCTTGTTGATTTGTCATGAGAATATGACTGTGATCCACCAACTTGGCCAGAAAAGTGACACTTCTAATGGCCTCTGATATTGACGATTTGGTTGGAAGTTATAATATGTAAGAACAGCAAACCAAGCAGCAGAACTGTTGACAATAAAATTTTTGACTTGCAGACTATTCTGTTATTCTACCCAGCCGCGCCACGTAGACCTAACCGCAGTACCCCAATGCGTACATGTGATGCTGGTAATAAAAGGCCCCTTGTTTGTAACATGCTTAATTTAATCTTTATTCTCCTTGTCAGCTTATTTTACAGCGAACCCAGGAGTTAATGAAGCTACTTTTGTACATACTTACTTACTGGCTTTCAAGGAACCCGGAGGTTCATTGCCGCCCTCACATAAGTTCGCCATTGGTCCCTATCCTGAGCAAGATTAATCCATTCTCTATCATCATATCCCACCTCCCTCGAATCCATTTTAATATTATCTTCCCATCTACGTCTCGGCCTCCCTAAAGGTCGTTTTCCCTCCGGCATCCCAACTAACACACTATATGCATTTCTGGATTCGCCCATACGTGCTACATACCCTGCCCATCTCAAACGTCTGGATTTAATGTTCCTAATTATGTCAGGTGAAGAATACAATGCGTGCAGCTCTGTGTTCTGTAACTTTCTTCATTCTCCTGTAACTTCTTCCCTCTTAGCCCCAAAGATTTTTTCTAAGCGCCTTATTCTCAAACACCCTTAACCTATGTTCTCCTCTCAAAGTGAGAGTTCAAGTTTCACAACCATAAAGAACAACCGGTAATATAACTGTTTTATAAATTCTAACTTTCAGATTTTTTGACAGCACACTGGATGATAAAAGCTTCTCAATCGAATAGTAACAGGCATTTCCCATATTTATTCTGTGTTTAATTTCCTCCCGAGTATCATTTATATTATTTTGTTACTGTTGCTCCCAGATATTTGAACTTCTCCACCTCTTCAAAAGATAAATTTCCAATTTTTATATTTCCATTTCGTACAATATTCTGGTCACGAGACATAATCATATACTTTGTCTTTTCGGGATTTACTTCCAAACCTATCTCTTTACTTGCTCCCAGTAAAATTCCCGTATTTTCCCTAATCGTTTGTGGATTTTCTCCTAACATATTCACGTCATCCGCATAGACAAGCAGCTGATGTAACCCGTTCAATTCTAAACCCTCTCTGTTATACTACTTGAATTTAATCTAATTTATTAATCTGACTCAATATTTTGGATTTTCCCTGCGACACAGAATAGCCCACAATAAAATTTAAAATAAAACATTATATAATCAGATTTCTACAATAATAAAGTATTTATTTAAAAGCACCTTATATGCAGTAAAAGTTTATTTTTAATAGTGATAGAAAAAGCTAAAAAATTTTCAGGAGCCAGCCACCACATTTTGTCCGCACATGCCATGAAAAAAGCATTCGAGCTAAGCTAAAGATACATTTACTGTGCTATCTACGCAATGCAAACCGACGGTCTCAGAGACGCTCTGAATCTATGTAGGACAGTATCTTGAAATTCGCAACAAATGTAACGATATTAATTTAAGGGGAAAGGGTGGTATTTTTTGGTGAAAAATGAGTGAATTTAAAAAAAAAGCACAAATTCTTTAAAATACTCTGTGATATGTGTGGAATGCATAGCATAACATTTTGTGGATATTTGTGCCCTTATCGGATGTTGAGTCGCCATTTTTAAACTTCCTTCGTTATGGATTTTTAAATCACTCTCCCACTTTTATTGTTGTTTCCGATAAATTAAATTTTCAAAAAAAAAAAAATGTTTTTCTTTAAAATACCCTTTGATATGTGTGGAATGCATTGCATAATATTTTGTGAGTATTTGTGCCCTGATCGGATGTTGAGACGTCATTTTTAAACTTCCTGCGCTATGGATTTTTAAATCACACGCCCGCTTTTATCGGTTTCCAGTAACTTCATTATTTTTTGCTACATTGCCAGACAAAAATGGATATAATTTCTGAACTATAAAGATACATGCATGATATTTAGAACACACATTCTTTAGACTATTTGGAAAAATTTTTCTCTGTAACAATTTTGTTAATTGATTTCATTTTAAAAATACGTCCGTTTGTTTGCAAGAAAGGAAATCAGAAAATTGTTATTAAATTTTAATTGTTTATTTTACAAACGTAGGAACTAATATCAAAATTCTGTTGTAGACAGTTTGTAGAACATGCTTTTGCAAGTACATTGCAAAACATTGTTTGAATCTATCTTTAAAAACGGTTTAGATATATCGGTTTTAGTACAATCCTGCATTTGGTATATATATTTTTTCAAATTTGGGCCCCCAAATACATTTTTTCAAAATATTTTTAATTGGTTGAATTGCCACAGCTGTGAGCTCTCTACGTACAAAAAATTAATATTTTAACACCAAATAGGAAAAAAGTTTTAACAAAATACCATCCTCTCCCCTTAAAAAGCACATTTAAATTTCTTCCTACAACAGCTGAGAAGGACGGTGTTATGTGGCCATATCACCGGATATTGCATGACGCACATATTTTGAATACGCTGTAACTTATCAGAACTCAGTTCACTTAAGAGCACATCACAATAATTGAAGTGCGACATTACTAGGGTTTGCACTAGGGTAATTTTCAGTTGCTCGGCAAGACGTTTCTAAAGCGACTCAAACAGTGAATGGAGGAACAGATTTTTTGTTATCCTAACCTTGGGTGTTTGTATACACGTTGATATCTTCTGGAGAAAGGGAATTACGGCATTCGAACCTTCATCCGCTGCAGAGCGACGCCTTTCATGTTTCCGTCACCGTCGTGGATGCTTACCAATAGTCGCTGAAATGTCAGTGATTTTGGGTAATAAATATTGTTTAAAGATGAACTCACTGCATTAAGAAATAAGCAGTGCGTCTCTTCCTCTGGTTATCTTAAACATACGTCAACTTAAATTGATAGTCAGAAATTAAGAGTAATATGCAGACAGTACATTACGACATAGTGAAGAGAAGCAACTAGAAGCATTTGAAATGTGGATATGTAGAAGGATGGAGCGTATGAAATGGATAGACAGAACAAGAAACGAAGCTGTTGGAAAGAGTGAGCGAAGAAAGAGTAATGCTGAAACTGATCAGGAAGAGAAAAAGAAATTGGGTGGGTCACTGGTTGAGAAGAAACTGCCTTCTGAAGGATGCACTGGAAGGAAGGTAACAAAAGAAGAGTTCGGGACAGAAGAAGATATCAGATGATAGACGACATTAAGATACATGGATCATAAGAAATTCTAAGAAATATTTTGTCAATTAACTGTATACGTGTAATTTATTTAGTATTATTTCAGTCTATATTTATGTATGGTATTATAGGTTGGGGTGGAACTTATAAATCTAACCTTTATCCGTTAATTTTAGTACAGAAAAAAGTATTAAAAATTTGTTTAAAAAAGCAGAAAGATTACCCAACTGAATTGTTGTTTAAACATTTCAAAGTTTTCAACATTAAACAAATGTATTATTTTATTTTATTAAAATATTTTCATAGAAATTGTAATAACTTTGAAAGGCATATACATAAACATAGAAATAAAAATACGAATTCTCTGCGTTTGTGTGAACCAAAATGTAAAACCAATGCAGCTTTTTATCATAGCATGAGTCAAGGTCCCAGATTATTAAACAAATTTTATTCCAATAATATTTCAACCACGAATCCTCTCCAAATTAATAAAAAAAAATAAAAAAAAAAATTGTATTGGATTTATAGTTTTATTTAATCTGTATTCACTATCAATTTTAATTTTATTTTTTGTCTGTATTGGAATCCCCTCCTGAGCACGAGTCTTACTCATTCAGGAGTGGGCTAGTTTATCTTTCATTGTATTTATTAACTTGTGTTCATTTCAAACCTACTAGCAATAATAAATAAATAAATAAATAAATAAATAAATATGCGGAAGGCAGAAAATAGGAAATTCTGGAGAATGCAGGGTTCGCAGTGGAAGACCTGGACTCGAGCACTGAATGAATGCAGACGGTCCCGATAGTGTATGTCAGTTGCAGAAATGCCATTGAGCTCATTGCTATGCTCCCTCCTTGCGCCAAAGGACGTAACGTCTTGTCGCTGTGCAAGGAACAGAAATGCACTGCCTGGGAATATGACAACAAGTAATGAAGACAAAGAGTACGAGTCTCACGTTTATTCACTGATCTACCGCGGCTACCTGACGGAAGCAGAACGTACATTCAAGAAAGAGACCACAAAGAGAATCGTTCGCGTCTTTAACTAAGAGCGTTGCGACTTTTGCTAACTTACAACGGACCTTTCTCCGCTCTGTTTGCTAGATGATAAATTTTTTAGGAAAATGTTATATCTTTTGGGCTGTTATTGATGTCCCACGCAGGAAACGAATTAACGACCGCGAGTTGCACGCGATATGCTCCCGCAGACTATATTTAGCGCCTGATCGTGCATCTGCCCGGCCTTGAGCGCTTCACGACGAATCTATCGACTGTCACCAGCAGTGCTTGCGTCATAAGAGGGGGATATGTATTGCAATCGAGGGAGCTAGGAAATGTACAGTGTGTGGCCCTGGCGTATAGGAAAGACATGTGCGAAGATATTAACGCTGAATAGTTAGTGCATTTAAATATAAATACAATTAATGTACTGCATTCCAGAAATATAGAAATGACTGACGCCGCAAGATGTGGAAGAATTTACTGTTCAAATATATAGTCGCGACGCTGTTATTCCCGGCGTGACTCCTCCTCTTTGCTTACGTCTTAGGAAGTCAAGGCTCTATAAAGTCTAGGTAGGTAGTATCGTTCGCCATTTTTGTTCTTTCGTTGCCGAGCTACCAGACGAGGGATCTATTTGCCACACCGTTAAACATTATCATGTCGTAGCTCCTATGATAATAAATCAAACGCACTGTAATTCAGCAAATCATTGAGCGGCAAATAACGTCCTCGTGTACTTTCTGCGAACGCCAACGAAAGAGCCAAAATGGCGGAAGATTATATATTAAGTACTGTATTTATTCAGCCTTAGGAAATGCTTAACATCTTCATCAGCGAATCACAAGACGCACACGTTTAAATGTAGCCGGCCTGCAACGTGATTGGCTGCCGGAAATTAGAGCGACGGGACTACACCAATCCGCAGAAGTCTCAAGCAATAATGAAAAGTGTTCTTGAAACGAATTATGGGTTTAATGTGATGTGCCATATACGAAATTCACTATTATATTCACAAAGCTGTGTTTGTTCACTTGCTGATACCGTAAGGGATATTACAGTATATCATATTTCAAATTTTCTCCAGTTACGACTTGTGACGTAAAAGGAACATTTTCAGGGTAGACATTTTTTTCAGAACATAGAAGAGTACCTATGCTTGACCACAATATGCATACCAAATATGAGTTTGTTTGACATATGCATATTTATTTATTTATTTTGTTTTGCTATAACATAAAATATAATGTATACAGAAAAACTGTAGCTCGCCCCTGAAAGAGTAGAACTCGTGCTCAGGGGCGGATTCCTGAATTGAAATTAATAAGTATACAATACAATTTGTCGTATGTCTACTATGTAATTGTAAAATCCATACATAACTTTTTAAATTGAATACTAGAACTATTAGAATTGACAAGATTAGGATATTTAAATATAAATTTGTTATATATTCTTGGGCCTAAGTTACTACTATGATTAAATACTGTAACAGTGTTGCATTTTGGTTCAAACAATCTTAAAGAATTCATACCTTTTGTTTCATAACTATGAGAATACAATTCAAAATTATTTCGATTTTTATGTATGAATTTTATTAATACAATATAATAAATTTGTCTTACGTTAAGTACATTAAAGTCTAGAAACAAATTTTGAGATGGAAAATCAATAGGTTTATGAAGACATATTTGAATTATTTTCTTCAGTAATAAATAAAGTGGATTAAAATTGGATTTAAATGAGCTACTCCATCCTATAATTCCATACATAATTACCGACTGAAATAAAGTTAAATATATGGTGCGTAATAAACTTATTGACAAGTAATTCCTCAATAAAACAAAATAATATACTATTTTACGTAATTTATTACAAAGGTAATTAATGCATGAATGTAATGGTGGAACATAAAACTGAAAACCATTAACAACACATTCCCTCCGCTACCCTTGTTGTTCACATCAACGGACTGTCTAGTATTCGAACGCAATAGGTTTGTCAACATCTAATCACCGACCAACTGAACCATTGGGGCTAATATAGCTACTTTGTCACCGAATGAAATTGGAAATGGGTTATAGAAGACTATTTTATAGTTCAATACACATATCAATGTTATAAAACGGACAAAACCTGTAAGTAGTGAGTATTGATCATAAATTGTCAGGTTGGCAACAGCTATGACCAGCTTTTTCCCACCGTTCTCATTGCAACGCATCTGCCACACTCCGACCCAGTCCGGCAAACTAAGAAATGTCTATGAGGATACAACTTCCGTAATAAGAGTTAAACCACAGTCTAGTATATACAGTCGCGAAGCTCAATACGTAGTAAATATGCAAACATTAGATAGTTGCTCACCACTAGGATCGCTAATATCGCCTCATTACAGGCAATACAAAATAGTACCGTCACAGTCTATTGTTTCTAGCATCCTCAAAACTCAAGCTTCGTGACTGTATATAGTAGACTGTGGTTAAACCCTGCTAGTAGTAGCAGTAGTGGTAGTGGTAGTGGTGATGGTGGGTGGAGGGGTGTGTGGTGGTAGTATTTTGTTTTATTGGGTTACTGTACGATGCTGTATCAACATCTCAGGTTATTTTTCGTCCGAATGAAATGAAGGTGGTAATGCCGGTGAAATGACTTCGGAGTTCAGCACTGAAAGTTTTCTCAGCATTTGTTCGTATTGGGTTGAGGGAAAACTCCGGAAAAAACCTCAAAAGCAGGTAACTTGTCCCGAGCGGGAATCGAACCCGGGCCGCATGGTTTCGCTGTCAGACGCAGATGTAGACTGTGGTAGTATTAGTGGTAGTTCAGGTGGCAAGTAATAGCCATGATGCGTGATTCGTCATTGTATCAAAACTGCCTCTTGGAACGAATGCAATTAGTTTTGTTGTTCATTAGCCCGGCCTTCGATTGGAAGGTTCTTTTCTAGATCAAGTTACTAAGGTACAGTTAACTGCCCTCGCCATTATTGTAATGTTGTTTTTGTGTCTGAAGGAAATTGCGTATTTCTTTAACCTCTGAAATAACTACGAGTAGTGAAAGAAAGCGTAGCCTACTGCACAAGTCGAATGAAACTAAGATCCTGGAGTAGTAATGTAAAACTCTACATCATTTGCACTGACGTCGAAGATTCTCATGCGGGCTAGGAGCGTCATTGCCAGGGAACGGATTTATATGGACTAAAAATATATGAAATATGTAAATATATATGTAGTTATTTTTACCAAAATATGGAATTAAATATGGATTTTTACCAAAATATGGAATTAAATATGGACTTAAAATTATAAAAAAATGACTATGTACGTTAAATATTGGTACATTTTAATCAAACTAAACAAAAAATATAATGGACGTACCTTATCTTCCAATGTAGTTTCAACAAAACACAATTTTTATTGTCTGTTACCATAACAATAGGTTACAAACATTTCTTTCAAGTGCTGAAAAGTGAATCTTCTTCTATTGTCTCTGAGGATAGATTTATACTGACTAAAAGAGCGTTCGACGTCACAAGAAGTAACTGGTACATAATTCAATTTCACAATGTCTGCTGGGGATAAGTCCAAGTTAATCTTCACTGTTGATTCACCACTCATCACAGCAACAACCTTTTGTAGTTCTTCATATCCAGGGTTTTTTGAAAGTACAGTGTCCACCTTAGCTCTTACTGCATCTGCAACTTTACCTCTACCACGATTCAGTTGTTCCACAGTACTATTTATAATTTCAAAACTTTCAGATAGTGAAAGGTGCCTATTTTGGAGACTTTTGAGCGTTTTTATGATGCATGAAAATGTATGCTGAATGTGAGCTAAGTCATTCTTCACACTTATGTCACAGGTAACTGTTTTCGCAGTATCAATTGAGACTGCATCTTCAGAGTCCAATGCAAGGAGAACATTGTTAATAGAGTCTATATGTTCGGCATAATATTCAACTGCTTCTAGCCATGTACCCCATCTAGTTAAAATTGGCTTTGGTGGCAATGGAATTTCAGGGTACATTTCTTTCAACACGTTAACTCTACTGGGAGCTTTGAGAAATACTTTTTTCACTGATGAAATCAACAAATCTACTTTAGGGAAATTGTCTCTGACCACTTCTGCCACACGATGAAATGCATGCGCCACACAAGTAAAATGAGTCAATTTAGGATATACAACAGATAATGCTTGTCCAGCTTTGACCATATAAGGGGCAGCATCGCTAATAAAGAATAACACATTATCGTACATAATACCCTTTGGCCACAGGATACCCATAGCTTCGTTGAACAGTTTAATTATAGTTTTGTTATTGCACTTTTCTAGAACATCACAATGTAAAAGAATTCGTTCAGAATATTGTTCACTTAACAAACCGATAACTACATTACCAACAAGTCTACCTTCTTTGTCGGGAGTCTCATCAATGGAAACCCAAATTGAACTATCTTTAATTTCATCTCTTATCTTCTGTATTGTCTCATCGTAGATGGATGGAGCATACGTCTTCCTAAGTGTTGACTCATCCGGGATTGTATGTTGAGTATATTTTTCAAGGAATTCCCTGAAGACCTTATTCTTTAGTTTGTAGAGAGGAATATCAGCAGAGATGAGAGAACGGCACAGGTCGATGTTAAACTCAGATCTTACATTCGATGTTGTTGGTTGTGTTAAAAACAATTGTCTCTGCTTGGAATTTAGTTGTTTGTTGGCCTGATGTTTACTAGTTGTAATGTGTTGTTGCACCAGGAACTTTTGTGTAGATGATACTGCACACTGACACAAATTACAAAATAATATTTTATTGTCAGTTGATAAACCATCTTCTTTAAATTCTGAAATGTAACTTGTTAGTTTTGATTTTAAATTGACTGAATGACGTACTTTTGGCATATTTACCGTCTTTATAGTATGATTTACAAAACTGAACCTATGTGTACTCTGACTGGCATTTAACTGTTGAGCTGCACAACTGAAGTCTGTTAAAAATTTTAAATTAAATTAATACAGTTTTGTAACTTACTTTCCCATTGTTGATAGGACTGCTAATTTTCAAATAACTCTGATGTTAAAGGGATTACTGAACATGTGTTTAAATCTCTATTGTTGAAATGTATTTTTAAAAGTTAATGGAATTTTGTTTTGTTTTATTGTTAAACCTAATATAATATGGACTGTTTTATATGAAATATGGAAAATATATGGAAATTAACGAAAATATGTACTAAACTCTAAAATATGGAAAAATATGGAAAATAAAAGTAGGATTTTTCAACCCTACACATTGTGAAACATAAAGATAATGCAAAATATAAATTATATTAGCTTTATAAGTAAATATGTATTTACATATAAATCCTTTCCCTGGTCATTGCATAGTGAGTCTGCTAATCTGATCATTCCTGCTGTGTTCCTCGCATAGGCGGAGAGAGAACCATTTCCTTGGGGGGGGGGGCAAAGCAAAACCATAGAATCCCCATATAACGGAGTTATGGGGGACATCAATCTCCTCCTCCGTTATAGCTTCACCGTGGTACAGTATATCTGAATATGATCATTTAATAAAGGTATTTTCGGGGGGGGGGGGGCATGTTTCTTACATCCATATCCGCGATGTTTCAAACCGAGTTGTATAGGACTTGAACTGTAGGTTTACTACAAATTATAATAGGACATAACTTAAAACAATCTCCCTCTTTTTCTCTCTTACAGAAACACATGCATACATCAATAATGTCCAAACCTGTGGAGTAACGGTCAGCGCGTCTGGCCGCGAAACCAGGTGGCTCGGGTTCGAATCCCGGTCGGGGCAAGTTACCTGGTTGAGGTTTTTTCCGGGGTTTTCCCTCAATCCAATACGAGCAAATGCTGGGCAACTTTCGGTGCTGGACCGCGGATTCATTTCACCCGCATTATCACTATCATTTCTTTCAGACGCTAAATAATCTGAGATGTTGATACAGCGTCGTAAAATAACATCAATATAACTACGTAACAGTGCTAACAGAAACTTTTTTATATGAAGCTTACCTTCCTGAAAATATTATATGAAATGTAAATTCTAATTGTATTTAATCTCGTCTTTAAGTTTATAGCCTACATTATACCGGGATCACCTTTCTTTTTTCTGTATTGATGTGCAGTTTGCTATTCACACATCTCCAAGTGGCGGCCTGAACACCTGCAGGCTTCTAACAATGAGTACAGGTTGTTACAAAAGAAACATTACAATGTTTCCATCCCTCAAATGAGGTATAGGAATTATTATAGATTCAGAAATTTAAAATAGTCGAGGCACATGATCTGAAGACATTAACCACGACGTAAATACCAGATCACTTATCTGTGGCACGCTAAGTATACCTCTTCATAGAACATCTTGTTATTCCTCATCTTTTACAATATCCACCTCGCGTCAATGGAATTCCTTGTCACAAAGTATTAAGGGGCTGCAAGACAACAAACACCTTTAAAAACAGCTTAAAAGATAACCTTATTAGCATTTCACTCCAATCTTACTGATTTAAACTATCACTGACTACATTGTTACTTTTTTCTTTAGACATCATCCTGATAGTGCTGTATTTTCAAAATTGTCTCATAATAATCTCTTTCTATTATCTAATATTATTTGAAATATATTAACATTCTATGTATTTTAGTTTAATTCTGCTACACAGTTTATTTCAGTGTTTAATTAATAGTTCATAGTATTTTGTTGTTTAATTCGTAAATAACTCTTGTATACATGTAACTCTCATCTAAATCAAACTGTTGAATTCTTTGTAAGTTCATGCATATGTATATACACTTTTTGCTGGTTGAGTGGAAGAGAAGGCCTTACGGCCTTAACTCTGCCAGCTAAAATAAATCATTATTATTATTATTATTATTATTATTATTATTATTATTAATTCACAATTTAAGCACAGAAACTTAATCTTTTGAATTCAATATTTTCTAATGTTAATAGAAAAAAAAACGGTCAGACAAGTTTGGGGGGGCAGTGCCCCCATAACTCCGCCTATGGTTCCTCGAGAGAGACGAGTCTTTAACAGTAACAGTTTCTCGGCGCTTTTACTGTAGTGATATCACTTACTGTAATTCTCAGCTTGATAGCACATTGAACAACAGCGTAATGCAGTGGAACTATATTGTTTGGTTTTCCTAAGTGTTACTTCCAGTTATTATTATAAAGTAAAATCGAGGCGCATTTTAAAGTGTCATTGGCATTCGGAAACCTAGCCTAGTTATTCACAGCGAAGACAGATAAGTGACGAGGCACGTAAGCGGCCGTTGTGATAAGGAAACATGAGCAGAGAAGAAATGGGAGATTTCATGAGTAAAGAGACAGAACGAGTTGCTGAATATTGTGGAGTTTGACTACAATTAAGAATATTACAAAATGAGCAAAAGGTAGTCAAGTCGGGAAGAAACGAAGAGGGAAGACAGGAGAGATTTAATCGACGACTTCGAAAGACGCAAGAAGAGATTTGTGTGTTTTTTTTTTCAGTAGGTTATTAAGCATCTGAATGAGATTAAGGTGATAATGCCGGTGAAATGAGTCCGGGGTCCAACACCGATAGTTACCCAGCATTTACTCATATTGGGTTGAGGGAAAACCCCGGGAAAAACCTCAACCAGGTGACTTGCCCCGACTGGGAATCGAACACGGGCCGCCTGGTTTCGCGGGCCAGACGCTCTAACCGTTACTCCACAGGTGTGGATAAGATTTGTGTTCGAATCTGTGAAGCCGATTTAAAATGTTTCAAGAGATGAAGTCCGATTTTCTCGAATTGAAGGAAAATAATAATCGAAATGGGATTCTGATTAAATAAATTTGAAAACAAAAACAAAGAACATATCGTTATGGCCGTGAGACGGTTCAATATCATGGGTTTATAAGTGATGTGTTTGAATCACTTTTTCTTTGCATTTTGTACCATACATAGGTAGGTCTATAATATCATTTTAACACTAAAGGCTAACACCTATTGTACTCTCAAAAGAGCAGATAGTATTATCAACAGTAATCTCAGTAGAGGTTTTGATTTATCCAGAGAAATCAAAACTCAAGTGGGATTTGAGTATTACACGATTAGAAGAAATAAAGTACCCAAATATAATAAAATAGGTATTAATTCATTTACTAAAATTCTATTTCACTAATGTTATTTTCACCAGAACGTTCGAACGGAGCCACCATTTTCAGTTGACTACGCGGGAAACAAATGACGATCCCAAAGCAAACACGTCGTTTGGTACGTTTTATTGGTCGAAGGTAGTATGACGTAGTAGAAGTGTAATAGTAAAAGTAAATACAATTAGACATTTAGATAAAAAAAATTAGTCATCATGTGACCATCTAGACTTTAGAGGCTCCGGTTCCCACAGCCAGGAAATTGAAATATCATTTTAGGCATAAGGAATTTGATATCTCGAAAAACATGATATAAGATGGAAAGACGAGGAAATGTTTGAAGAGATTCCAAAAGCAAATGAAGGGTTAGTGAACAGACAAGGCTTATCGGCTGGAGAATGTATAACGCCAATCAAGATGACTGGAAATACTGCAGTACTGCAGCAGTGAGAGCTATTCCCGGAAGGTCCTTTGGTGGTATCCGGTGCAGACATGGCTTCACTTGACCACTTGGTCACGTCCTTAAACAGTGCGAGAAACGAATTATTTCTTAACATGAACATAATGCTGTTAGATACGTGATTGCTGGAGGCAAGGGATATCAGGTTGAAGAATAAGTAACATACTGTATTGGAGGAGTTTGGGTTAGACGAGCAGGCATATTAGTGTTCTTCAATAATACAAAACATGGAGTAGGCCAACAGGTCACTCCCAGGCTTAGAAAGAGATCTATTTACGACCCTATCATGACTTACTTGAAATAAAAATATACGTTAAACAATATTGAGGTAGTTGGACTTATCATTACAAAATCTGTGGCGAATTTCTTAAACAAATTTGTCTCGAAGTAATAAAAAAATCATGTCAGATTGTAAGCAGTCATGCGCTTGGAGAACAATTAGGCCTATGTAAAATTATTTATATATCCTGTAGATCCTAAGTAAATAAAAATAAATAAATTTTAAATACATAAACAAGTAAATAGTTAAATATTAAATAAATGAATAATAAAATAAATAAAATAAAATGTATATAAATAGTAAGTAAATAAATAATAAATAAATAAAAATTAAGTAGGGCTAATAAATAATAAGTAATTAATAAATAATCTACATCGTATCATATAGTTTACTTCTGTCAGCTGCAGTTGGACTCGCCAGTATTTTTAATTACAAAAAACGCCGTATTTGTCAGTCACAATTCTCGCTGGGGTTAGAACTAGAAGCCGATGCATGGGAAGCCGATGCACTAGTCATTTGGCTAAAATGTTGCGCTGTCTGGGAATGCGTGGGAAGAGCTGTTGCCAGCTTCCGGGAGAGCGAGCCATCACGACTGTCAATACCGCGAGAAAGTTGTCAAGTGAATAAGGAAGCAGCTGCTTGTAGCATTATGTGAATCCTGCAGCTCTCCTCGTGAAGTACATTTCCACTGCTATTTACGATTATCGTATTATCCATGCTTTACTACCGTGGTGGTATTACAATTTTCTTCCTATCGATGTAGTATTAGACCATGCGATCTGCTAGTCGCACGTCGTACAGATCTAGTCCTCCTGTACTCTTCTTCTTCTTCTTCTTCTTGATGTAGGCCTAAAGACCTGTTAGTTCCAGGGAGTCGCTCCATCTTCTTTTAGGACGACCGGGACTCCTCTTGCGGACTGGTATGCCGTCTCTTACTATTAGAGTCATACGATCTTCAGGCATCCTTGAGACGTGTGCTGCCCATTGCGATCTTCGTGTTTCTACCCATTCACCTATTTCTTGTATTTGGCATTGGTTCCTCATGTCCGCATTTTTTATTTTATCCAGTCTTGTTTTTCCCACAATTTTCCTTAATGTTTTCATTTCTGCAGTATTTATCAATTGTTTTGATCTAGCGGTTTCGGTTCTTGTTTCAGCACCATATGTTAAAATTGGCCGTACTACTGTTTTATATATACGGATTTTCATCTCTAATTGTAGATATTTATTATTCCAGATGGTATGATTCGTGATGCTTTCACTATCTGTTGATTAACTTCAGCTATTAGGTCTTTATGGCTTGTTATCATAACACCAAGATATTGGAAGTGATTCACTTTTTCTACGACCTTATCGTATAATTGCAATTTACATCTGACTGGTTCTTTAGAAACAGCTGATACTTTAGTTTTCTTTGTAGATATTTTCAAGTTGCATTTGTCGCATGTCTGAGCAAATTTATAGAGAAGTCGTTGAAGCGAATCCTCTGAATCAGCTATTAACACTGTATCATCAACATAAGATAATACATTTACGTTCTTATTTCCTATTTTAAAACCACGAAGCCCTTTCAATTCTAAAATTATATCATTCATTAAAATATTAAAAAGGAGTGGGCTGAGAGAGTCTCCTTGACGGATTCCCTTATTTGTTGGTAGGCTAGTATTTTACTGAGTTTACCATCCAATTTTACTTTACAAGAATTATATGTATTGTAACGTTTTATTACTAACAACAATGTAATTTTATTATTTCAACAATTACTCTTCACTCTCTACAATTTAACTTCACTCCCGTCAACAATGGGATTTGCTCTCCACACAGTAACACAGTATTCGTTAGTGCACTCCACTGACGACAATGACAATTTACTTTGACTATTACGAACAACAATGAACTGTTAATCTTAACTAATATTTACAAAGCACTATTTTCAAATCAGAACTGTCAGTTCTCAGTTCACAGTTCTTCTAGCTCAGTCACTCGAGTTCACAGTATCTCGAACCACAGACCTTCAGAGACAGTCCACTGTACTCGAACTCAGGTCCCTCCAACTGCGGTCCACTGCACTCGAACTCAGGCCTTCGGATGCTGACACAGTTGCGGACGCACACTCAAGTCGAACTCCGGTACACAAGACTGGCTGGCTTGCTCTGTTCACTGGCTTACTGACTGAACTAATCATGAATCACACTGTCCGAGTTCACTCGCGTTTCTTCTTTTATAACCACAGCGACGTAGCCTGGAAAGTTCGACGCGTGTCCAGAGACAGCACTCGAACAATCCGGACCCCTCTTCACTCCGCACATTCTTTCCCCTTTCTTCTCTCCGCAAGCACCAGATGCGCGCGCAACCCGCCCAAAACACGGACGACTTAGCCTCTCCTCTCCGCCGCTTTGACGTAATACACCCCCTCTGCCCTTTAGCGTGCAGATGCTCCCAGTACCAGCGTTTCGTCTGCCGCGCGCCCTATCGGACACGTGTTCGAACCCCGGTGCAGCTGTCACAGTATATATATATATATATATATATATATATATATATATATATATATATATATAGTATTAGTATTAGTATTTATTTATTTAACCTGGTAGAGATAAGGCCGTGAGGCCTTCTCTGCCCCTCTACCAGGAGATTCCAACTACAATATCAACAATAAAATTACAATTAGTATTAAATTTACAATTACAATTACAAATAATATTACAATTAGTATTAAATTTACAATTACAATAAAATCAAAGTACGAAAAGATTACCTGAATAATTAAAGCTAGATAATTTATCATAGAGAAACGAAGAATATTTTATATTTACTGAATTACAAATTAAATCTAGAATAACAAAATTGTATAGTGATGAAATTACTGAATATTGAAATATTTTGTGACAGATTAAAGAAACTATTTACAAGTAATCAATTACTGACCAAGTGCCTAGTAAGTTTTCGTTTGAATTCAATTTTATTTCGACAGTCCCTGATGCTAGCAGGTAGCGAATTCCAGAGTCTTGGTAGGGCTATTGTGAAAGAAGATGAGTATGAGGAGGTGCGATGGGATGGTATTGTTAGTATTGTTTCATGACGAGAGCGTGTGTTCAGATTATGGTGGGAAGAAAGGTAAGTGAAGCGAGACGACAGGTACGAAGGAATAGAAGAGTTCAAGATTTCGAAGAGAAAGAGAAGTGAATGTAAATTTCTTTTCTTATCTAGTTTAAGCCAACCTATTGCTTCCAGGTATGGGGTAATATGATCATATTTACGAACATTGCTTACAAAACGTATACACAAATTATGAGCACGTTGAAGTTTCGTTTTGTTGTCGCTGGAGAGGTCAGTCAGTAAAATGTCCGCATAGTCGAAATAGGGAAATGCAAGTGTCTGCACAAGGGACTTTTTTAAGCAAGAGGGGAGATGAACATTTATCCTTTTTAGCACATGGATAATAGAATATACATATATATATATATATATATATATATATATATATATATATATATATATATCTTGGATGAGGTGTATAATCCCATTAGGTGTATTTTGTTTTTCAAAACTTTGTATGACATATTTTAATCTAATATTGTCAAAGGCTTTTTCGATGTCAATGAAACAGAAGTAAACTGGTTTATTGAATTCTAATGCCTTTTCGCTTAATTGCCGTATGATGAATATGGCATCTGTGCACGATCGATTCTTCCGGAATCCTTGTTGTTCATCTGGGAGTGTTGTACTTAGTCCCATAATGTGTGACAGGAGAAGTAAACATTGCCGGCGGAGAGAGAGAACTATAATAATTGCTATTGAACTAATGGCAGAGGTCACATTTCAAGCTTGGCTTGAACTTGGGCAGTCTCTACCTCCCCCCCAACATCAAGACAAGGTTGAAATGAGATCTCTGCCATTGGTTGAACAGCAATTATATTTCTCTCCTCCTTGCCGGCAATGTTTACTTCTCCTGTCAGACATTGCGGAACGAAGTACAGGGAGGATATAGGCAGGATTTCCTTCGTCATTCTTCTTCCATGACATGTTTCTTTCAATTCTGTCTTAATTTGCCACGTGCTGTAGTTTTATCATGATGCCATGTTTTGATTTTTTTCTCATAAGTCTTATTCCTGCTGCAATAATTCCAGAGGCACCACATTTTCTCATAGCTATAGGCTTACTTATGCTTCTGTACATAGCTGAATTTATATTACTTAGGTTTTATAATATATATATATATATATATATTTTTTTTTATAAGTAACTGATTAACTAGTGGACTTACTCGTGTTAATTATTTAAGTCTGTGAGGCTTACAGCTGTTTCGGTGCTTCATCGCACCATCTTCAGAGCCTACTAGATCTCTGCGTCATCTCGAACTTCTCTGCCTGTTATGTGGGTGCGTTTGATTGTTGAAATATGTTGAATAATGGAGTCAAATAGTGTGTGTGTACTGAAATTGATCTGTGTGTTGAGAATTTGATCAGGGTGTGTTTTAGTGTGTTTGTATATTTCGTATATAATTAACACGAGTAAGTTCACTAGTTAATCAATTACTTATATTCAAGTGTTAAAAGTAGTGTACGCAAGATTCAAAATATATTTTTTAATTTTATTTGGAACGTCTCGATCAATTTGTATAGAAGAAGGAATAACCAATAAGAATAGATTCACTGGTTCTGGTAACTTACTGTGAAGGAACATTTTCCTTAGGATAGGGCTGACCTTAGATTTCTCAAGCGATATTTTCATGCCATAATTTTGCTGTTTTATCAAGATTTTGTGGTGATGTACAGAGTCCCAAACAAATATTGGACCGTTCGAATATTCTAAGTCCCAGATACAATGCACTGCACATGATCGCATGATTCACTCTGTTTGATTTGTTGTCGGAACTCGTTTTGAAACGCATATGAAAAACTACAAGAAAAATGCTATTTTTTTTTGTAAAATAGATGAATATTATAGTAATATATTTTTATAAAATGTGAATATAATTTTCTTTTATGAGCTTGGAAACGATTTGTTTTTCACATTGGGGAAGTCGATTGAAGTGAATTTATTATGGCAGGCAGAGTAACTATCTCATGCCCCCATGTTATATTGCTACCTTTGCACTTCATTAGAACCAGGTACCCAGCTTCGAAGCCGTTAGCACTGTGAACTTACAATATAATTATTTTCCCCTATTATCATATTATAGGATTATCTAAGAAATTAGCAAGTTATTTGTGATAGTAGGAGAGAAAGAGTGGGGGAAGGGAAGTGGTCCGTGGCCCATTTCTTTTAGGGCTCATTCCGACATTTGTCTTATTACTAAAGGGAAACCACGGAAAACCTTGAGCAGGATGAGGTGTCGTGCTGACGACAAGCCAATTGGCTTCAGTGGGGTCTGTATATGTACAGGTGGAAGTTTGTCGTTTAATCATTATTTAAAATACAGATACATAAAAATTATTTACAAGAAAATACAATGCATCTATGCAGCCAATAACGTGATGACCTTGAAACAGAGAAATAACATTATTAGTGCATTTGTAGACTTATGTCTGTCTGTAGAGTCAAGTGGTTGTTTAGTGTTCAAGTTGGTGTTCGTCTTGTACGTTGTCGTTCCAAACTAGAGGGTGGAGTACGCTCTTAGGTCTTTTGTGTTTATCTAAAGTAGGGTTGTAGTTACCTAGTGAAGAAATTAGGGGGTTTGAGCTGTTGTACGATACAGGTAACAGAGGTAGATAACTAGTACCTAGATTAATAAAAAATATTTTTATTTTGTTGTCATTCGGGAAGGAGACGAGGTTGAATCGCATACCATCTGAGTGAATAATACAGCATATTAAAAATGATTACAATATCAGATTATCTCATTTACGGGAATTTATGATGAATAATGAATTATTACTTACAGTATGTCTATATCTACTTAAACGGCTTCCTTTTTGGGGTTATAAATGAAATGATTTTGCGTGTAACGCAGAAAAGTAAAGTTATTTGTGCTCACAAAACGTTTTCTGATGGTGGTTAAAGGAATTAAACTACATAATATGTAAACTCTGCAGTCTGATTAGTGTAATGTGTTACTGGTCAGCGATCAGTGGCGGTTCCTCTATATGAGCACGTGAACACCTTAAAAACCAACAATAATCGTACATATTACTGTATTAATATTATTACATCTATTACTTTCCAATGTGTAATGACGTTCCTACATAATTCGTCTCGGGAGAATGCCCCGTTCGTGTGTCGTGTGTCTTTAAATCTCTATTGGACAGATTGACAGCAGTTCGCACAATTTTTCCGTAGCAGGGTGGAATAGCCTCAGGCGAGAATATTTTCTGGTTTGGTACAATGGTTACAATAGCTCTGGCTCGCACAGGTGCTAGTGACAGAGAAACAGAGATGCTCCATCTCCCTTGGGTCTGGCATCCTGTTCCTTTCTCCCTCTTTCCTCGTTTTCTCTCTTTACTGTTTCTTTTCAAAATACCGATACGCACGGGGGCTGATTCTGTTGTCTTTTGTTCAGCAAAGTAAGTAACACACGTGTGTACAGTTGTGAGGGCGTTAAATTAAGAGAGGATTAAAATATTCCTCCGTAGCACAATGACATAAGAGCGATTAAGTACATTGGCTATGTTGGCCGTGGAAAAAAAAACTTGTTAACAACATTAGAGTTATTGATAAATTTGCATCTCTCAAAACTAGGCGCATGGAGTTTCTCTACAAATAAATCTAGATCTTCAACAACAGCAGTGAAGGTGAGTTCTATGAATTAATTTTACTCTACTCTTGTTTAATGGTTTTAATTTTGGTGTATATGCGTAGATTTGGTACATGCATATTAGACCTCGTTTATCTCTGACGTGTGACTCACCTATACGAGAATAGCCTATATCAGTGTGTCCATTACCAATATTTTTTTTTGTGAACACCCATTCAAGAAAGGCACGAGCCGCCACTGTCAGCCACATATGCAATAAAACAGGAAAGGAACTGGCCACCCTACCCCATTACCTCCTGGCTTAGTTGTCTCATGAGTGATGCCTTATTGGTGCCACGTATGAGGTCCAAACGTGTCTTCGGACAGTTCATCAAACAACAGCAATATGATAAACAACTGAGTAACACGATGGGAAAGTGCTTGTCATCTTCAAAGCATCGGTATGAAACAGCACAACAGAAATAATCTGAAGAATGTGGACAATCGTCTTGACACATTTATTGTGTTGTATCCTACTACCTGGAGATAACGTAATGCAGTCAGCCGAGTCGAGATGGCCACGATCAGACTATAGGTAGAGTGATTTGTTGATTTCCAGGATTTGATGCAATATACAGTTGTTTTATCTAATGAACTTTCTCGTAGAAAGTAGCAGAAATACAAAAATTGACAGTCCAACCAGAGTTCCGGCAGTCCTTTCCGGAAAGGTTGAAGTAAAAGAAAAAAAAAAAAAAATTATTTCAGTAGGTTATTTTACGACGCTTTGTCAACATCTTAGGTTATTTAGCGTCTGAATGAGATGAAGGTGATAATGCCGGTGAAATGAATCCGGGGTCCAACACCGAAAGTTACCCAGCATTTGCTCATATTGGGTTGAGGGAAAACCCCGGAAAAAACCTCAACCAGGTAACTTGCCCCAACCGGGAATCGAACCCGGGCCAGTAAGTAAAAGAAAAAGAAAAATTGATAATGAAATTTCGTTCCCTCATTCCGTCACCCGGTTTTGTCTAGTGACCCTTCGATATGGACGTATTTACGTCATTAAACTTTTGGCGTACAAATACATATTTTGTTTTTTGCGTATTCGATGGACACAAAGATGAAATAGCACAAAACTTGTCGCCATGACCTCGCGGAAACATGACATTCACCTAAGAGAATTGATTCACTAAACTGCCGTACCGTTACTCTTGACAAAACATGTCATTACATGAAATATTTTTGCAGCACTGTGCTGTCATTAGTAATAATTACTTACGAAGAAATCTACTGCTAAGTTAATACTTTCTGTGGAGATTAACACTGGATCGTGAGCCGTACATTGAAACGTAATGTATTTGTTCGGCGCTACCTCCAGGTTCAAGGTCAAGGCCTGGTTGATCGCTGACTTCTTCACAACTGGAAAAATAAATTATAAAACAGAATGATAAATAAACTCCGGTCAAAATTTATTCTGATTCCAAAATTAACAGGACTACGTGGAAGCAACAGTGCTATTGCAATCACTCTGTTCTTACGGGTGGAGTATACTCTAGAACAGGCATGTCAATTGATGCCCACAGGAGCAAGCGCGCGCTTTAGAGCTCAGGAGAGTCTGAGCGCTTTACACCGGAAAGGAAAGAGACAGACGAAAGAGGTGGTATATGCCTCTTGGTCGAGCTATATTCAGGGATGGCCAGCACTGATTCAATAGATAAAGGGAATAGAACTTATTAAAACTGTATCCATGTTAATTTTTAGATTTGCCTGAGAAGTGTAAGTGCATTATAAGAATGTAAGTTTTAATTTTAATGCTCATTTTCACAAGTTTGATTTTTTATTCAAAAGAAAAATTTTCTCAACTTTTCGTATAGAAAAGTGAAATTTTCAGGTATAGGCCTATTTATTTAGTAGCCTTACAGAATGTTTTCGTAAATCTAATATACCGTATATACGTATTACTGAAGATAGTGTATTGAACATTTTGAAAATATTCGCATGGAAATTGTTTGTAAGGAAATGAATTAACAAAGCAACTACTGTTACATCATAAGCAAAAGATACGTGCCCATGTGATGTAAAAATGTCAGCTCTATAGCTTCAGCAGATTTCGAGAAAATAATTTAATATTCTGATGATAGGAAGTTGCTCACAAATATCACCTTAAAAGCATAATGCGATAAGAGTTTTGTTATGTAATATTAGTTACACATAAAACAGATACAGTACCTAGGTAACTTTTCTTTGTACTGTAATATTGTTTTGATTAGTTTATTGATTAGGCCTACTTTTGTAAGGCTAAAGATACCATCAATATAAATTCCAACTGATCATGTCATACTCAATCTCTTTCTTTGGAATATCACTTTCTTTATGAATGATGTGTTTCATCCACTTAATACAGTATAATATTATACTACTATGCAATTTAAGTGAATATTCCTTCTTAACTCTCTATTATGTTATTAAGATTTAAAACACAAGTGCAATATTAAGAAATCAGTGTTAGTACTTTTATTTTACAGACAATATAGATAATATTAAACAGAAAGAAGCCATATAAAAATAACGACATAAAATTTCACGTTCCGTTTGAAGTTTGTGCAGCACTGTTTTCTTAATCCAACAGGTTGCTTATTCATATACACAACCCTTCCTCTTTCCATACTTAGCGCTTGCTGCCCACGCATGACGTCAAGGTCAGAAAAATGCGCTTGCTTTGACATCACTGCTCTAGAACATGCGACTCCTATTACTGGATTGTTCTCCATTTCGAAAGTTTAGCAAAATGGCGACTTACTCAAAATTGACTCAACGATCTTCATATTGTTGACATACTTTCTCATTCTAGTGGCACGTTTCACACTTCATGAGTCATGACATTCTTTAGGAGACGCTCAAACTACATGGCTTCTTTTGTGCCTAAATAACAAGACGTACGGGACGGGCATCGCTTTGCTTCACATTAATTGTTTGCTAGTTAATGATGCACTCGGGAATGATGGTGTAGTTATAAGAATATAATAATTTGTATTAGAAGGATTGGGTCTTTAGCCTACAGAAAAGGACACTTGAAAGTTGGCAGAGAACTCCGATGGAAATAGGCTACTTGTAGTAATCTCAATTCGTTAAAAATTGTGTACATGATTCTGTGACGCGGCTGCGCAGAATAACGAGGTGCTGAAGAAAGTCGCTTGTCCATTGTATAATTGCCCGTGTGCCGGACTACATAAACACTTCGCTCGTGGTGTACAATAGGGCTGGCAAAACCTCGCTTTTCTCTTTCTGCGGCTATGAACACTTTGTAAAATAACCATGATCTAGTTTCATCGCGAAATTGCCGTCGTCATAAAAACGCGACACTGCTGGCTTCATATTTCATGCTTCAACAAGATTGTGATGATGATGATTAATACTGAATTTAGTTAAACTATTAAGTAGTCAGTGGATAGCACGAAGGATATATTAATTGCTACTTTGCACTGTATTTTACAGAATTTTTACTTTAAACCTCATTACCCAATTTTGACTTACACCACTTCTGCTCTGAACGGCTCATATATATTTAATTACAGTGCTGCTGTAGCAGATTATGTCAGTCCTACATAATTACAATTAATTATGTTGCCACTTACACAGACATGCTATCTACACACTTCTGTACTTTAGCACTTGTTTCAGGCATTTTTATTTCAACTAGCAGTGCATAGCCTAATATCATAAACATCGCTAAACTAAAGCATACTGCACTTGTTTAGGAGTAAGGAAATTGTTTTACAGCGACCCTGTAGTAGGCGTTACTTGTGCTAGTGAGCAGAGTGTCCGCTGAAGGACACGTGACGTCATGTATACCCCGTGCACACTTATACTCATTCCAATGTTGTTGGACTAAGAAAATGGTCTTTAGTTATCAGTCTGAGATTGATTTTATCGTCCACACCTGTGGAGTAACCGTTAGCGCGTCTGGCCGCGAAATCAGGTGGCCCGGGTTCGATTTCCGGTCGGGGCAAGTTACCTGGTTGAGGTTTTTTTCGGGGTTTTCCCTCAACCCAATATGAACAAATGCTGGGTAACTTTCGGTGCTGGACTCCGGACTCATTTCACCGGCATTACCACCTTCACCTCATTCAGACGCTAAAGAACCAGAGATGTTGATACAATGTCGAAAAATAACCTACTAAAAAAAGTTGATTTTATCTCCTGCCGTGGCTGAGTGATCAGAAACATGGGATTTTTTTATATTAGGCATCTACATCATTCCATCAACATTTATCCATTCCGTCACCATTCCACAGCATTCCTTGAACGCAATCAGGGGACGGCCTAGCGGAGTGCAGTTGCCAGATGGAATCCTGGGTACGCAGCGAACCTTAGTGTAGTCAATCGGTGTGGGTTTGGGAATGCGCCTAGCTTGAGGGTTAGCGCAATAGATCATGAAAGATCGTAGTGCTGTTTCGTAGTGCCCCACTCCAAAAAGTCCATTCCATTCAGATTAATTTTAATTGTTTAAAATCCATAAACTTCTACGTAGAAAATTAGAAATGTATCTTAAGTGACCCAGGCTTCTGAAAAGCATTGTTTATTAACAGTAGTGTCGACCTGGTTGGCGAGTTGGTATAGCGCTGGTCTTCTATGCCCAAGGTTGAGGGTTCGATCCCGGGCCAGGTCGATGGCATTTAAGTGTGCATGTAAAAGAACTCCTGCGGGACAAAATTCCTGCACATCCGGCGACGCTGATATAACCTCTGCAGTTGCGAGCGTCGTTAAATAAAACATAACATTTTTTTAACAGTAGTTGTTTCGTTATCTGCCGGTGTTAGTTGATAGGCTAATTTTATTTATATAAAAAGGAATGCTTCAAGAGTGTAAACATGTTTTGTAGCGTCACGGTACTTTCTCTTTGCAGTTTGCACGTTGAGAAAGCGAAATGCAGCATGACTCAATACAGACACATAATATATTATGACGACTATCGTATAGCCTATAGCCTAGTGAAGTGCGCATTAATTGGGATTTTAGTGCTACGGCGAACGTAAACATTCTTTGGTTATGAAATCATCGTATTATCTCTTCTTGATCAGTTGTTCATTAGGTTGGTTCCAGCATTGTCCTGTGATAACGTAAACAGACACGTTACGCCAGAACATGGACAACCCTGCAACTCTCACGTAATACAAACCGATTTGAATATCTGTAACATTCGATCTCCTTGGCAACAATACGCCCAATCAAAGGAGCAGAACCGAGAAGTTGGAAAGTGTTTAGCTAACGCAACATCGTAGCTGCGTTCGTATATTACAAATCAGTTGTACTGGGTGGTCCGCAAAGAGAGCCAACGTAACGTGAAGTCCGTAGGACATGAAAAATGCGAGCTCTTCACCAACCATGTTTTCTTAACATTTAATGAACAGAAAGTAATTTATTACAGAATGAATTTTTCATAGCTATATCACATTTTCTTGAGAGAGGTGGGATATGATGATAGAGACTAGATTAATTTTGCTCAGGATAGGGACCAATGGCGGGCTTATGTGAGGGCGGCAATGAACCTCCGGGTTCCTTAAATGGCAGTAAGTAAGTATATCACATTTTCAGGAAACCACAGCCTACTATATCGCAAATTATGTACCAGTGATTAAATATAGATGTCTTAATCGATAAAATATTCTGTTTTCCTATAACAAAAGCATCACTACAAGACATAGAACCAATTCCCATTCAAATGGCTAAACCATTGCTTAGTGCCCATATAGGGGCGTGTCTAATTCTCCTACGTAAGCAGTCGAAGTATAGGATGTCGAACTTAAGAGCTTCCACTGTACTATTATTATTATTATTATTATTACTATTATTATTATTATTATTATTATTATTATTATTATTATTATTACAAAGTCCAGGATAACAGAACGGGTTACATCAGCTGCTTGTCTATGCGGATGACGTGAATATGTTAGGAGAAAATCCACAAACGATTAGGGAAAACACGGGAATTTTACTTGCAGCAAGTAAAGAGATAGGTTTGGAAGTACATCCCGAAAAGACAAAGTATATGATTATGTCTCGTGACGAGAATATTGTACGAAAGGGAAATATAAAAACTGGAAATTCATCTTTTGAAGAGGTGGAGAAGTTCAAATATCTTGGAGCAACAGTAACAAATATAAATGACACTCGAGAAGAAATTAAACACAGAATAAATATGGGAAATGCCTGTTATTATTTGGTTGAGAAGCTTTTATCATCCAGTCTGCTGTCAAAAAATCTGAAAGTTAGAATTATTTTTAATGTTTTAACATCTGTTAACATTCAAATCCAAAGGTTCTAGTAGTGAAGGAAGTTGTGTTACTATAAGAATTAACCAGATTATGAGTTGAAATACCTATAAATAATACAATACATTACAAAATTATGTATGAATTTATAAAACAGTTATATTACCGGTTGTTCTTTATGGTTGTGAAACTTGGACTCTCACTTTGAGAGAGGAACATAAGTTAAGGGTGTTTGACAATAAGGTGCTTAGGAAAATATTTGGGGCTAAGAAGGATGAAGTTACAGGAGAATGGAGAAAGTTACACAACACAGAACTGCACGCATTGTATTCTTCACCTGACATAATTAGGAACATTAAATCCAGACGTTTGAGATGGGCAGGGCATGTAGCACGTATGGGCGAATCCAGAAATACATATAGAGTGTTAATTGGGAGGCCGGAGGGAAAAAGACCTTTAGGGAGGCCGAGACGTAGATGGGAAGATAATATTAAAATGGATTTGAGAGAGGTGGGATATGATGATAGTGAATGGATCAATCTTGCTCAGGATAGGGACCAATGACGGGCTTATGTGAGGGCGGCAATGAACTTCCGGGTTCCTTAAAAGCCAGTAAGTAAGTATTATTATTATTATTATTATTATTATTATTATTATTATTATTATTATTATTATAGCTGTTGTAATTATTGCATTCCTGATTTCAGCGGTCACCTTATTTGAAGGAGGTGATAATACAATAACTGCAGAATGAAAAAAATTAAAGACATGAATTTACTATACTATGAAGTATAGTTACAGAGCTGAAAGGAAGTAGAAACTTGATACTTAATAGGCTGTGTTTAATAACTGTTTTCAAGATGTTCAACATCTGCGTTAATTTAATTCTAGTAAATGGAAGTTAATACACCAATTAAGTTTTGTTATGTTTGAATGTACATTGTGTATTAATTTACTAATATTTCTTAGGTACTATATAGTTATAATAACCACTTTCAAGTGTTAAAATAAAACTAAGTTGCATATTACCTAGTTGACTAGTTTCAGCTTTATCACAGCCGTTCTGATGATACTCGTATTCTAACCTATGATCAGTTTCTTTTACAATTTTGAGTACCAGTACCACGATCTTCGTGACGCGGTATCTTTCGTGAAATTTTGTCATTCGAATTTCAAAAATGATCGTTTCTTAAATGGTTAACATTATCCCAATCTGGCTCTTGATTTTCGAGCAGTTCCAGATGTAACAATTCTGCGTCCCACCTTCCGCCAGTTTGTATTGCACCACTAGTGAACCATTAACAATTTGAAGACGGAAATTTCTATCACTAAAATAATGATGGCTTCACTGGTTCGTTACGCTAAAGATGCTTGGCGAGTTATTATTTTTTTAAGTTGGTTATTTAACGACGTTGTATCAACTACTAGGTTATTTAGCGTCGATGGGATTGGTGTTAGCGAGATGATATTTGGCGAGATGAGGCCGAGGATTCGCCATAGATTACCTGGCGTTCACCTTACGGTTGGAGAAAACCTCGGAAAAACCCAACCAGGTAATCAGCCCAAGCGGGGATCGAACTCGCGCCCGAGCGCAACTTCAGACCGCGCCTTAACCGACTGAGCCATGCCGGTGGCTGCTTGGCGAGTTATAAAAATGATTTAATGGACATAAATTAATGAATCATTAAAAACATAGTGAAGCTTGGTGAAACCGGCTATCAAACTCGTTGTATTCTATACAAATCTCGTATTCTGTCGCAACTACACCTCACGTATTTGCTTGCATAATGACATGCGTGTAAAACGACCAGAACACGAAGAGCTACACTTTGGATACAATGTGTGTGCATGACACGTTTCACATAAGCAAATGGGCTTCTACCTGGGTGGCAACAGCTCCATTACTTTCCATTTCTCGTAGGTTAGCCTCGCTCTGTCACTGAATGTTTCGGATCTGAAGACACTGCACAGTGCACGCTCCAGCTACAGGGACATCATTTTATTTTTACTTCAATTTTTATTGTACCTGAGTTTTTGAATTTACTTCACTCCCACCCCTTCTACTAATGAAGTTCAACCGTCCTACACACAGATCCAAGACCGCATATACAGTCATAGTAAACAGTACGTTCCAAAAATATGTTCGCGTTTTCCAGTGACGAAAGAGCTTTCAATATTGAATCAATTTCCATTTCCCTACGTCGCATCCCGGTTTCCTCTACCTGCTTCTATTCGCCCCTCTGTAAAGGCTAGTGGCTGGGCTGTCTTAGCTCTTTTCTGAGAACATTAATTTCTGTTAGGAATTGGACGTCTACGTAATATTATACCCATACAATTGTTTAAATTAACTTAAATAAAAGGGCCTCTTTAAGTAATTAACTGTCACCTGATTTCCTCCCTTTCTACGACTTTGCAATGTAACCACTTGGACGGTCAGTAGATAGCATGTCTGAGTAATTTTATCTTTTCGGATCGGCCAGAAATGAAGATTGGATTTACAGTACGTAAGGTCTCTTTTATAGAGTAGGTACAGAATTATTTCAACATGAGTTACTAGTACGAAGTACGAAACTGGTAATTGGAATTACGTACAATATTCTATAGTGCGATAATATACACATTAGAACTGAAGCCTGTATCGAAATGACGACCACCATTTTCAAAAATGTGTTTTAATATCCATATTATGATTATTTTTCAATTTAACTTAATTCTCTATAGTGTACGCTAATGTGCTATAGACAGTATAATATACACTGCATAATGAATACGTCCACATGGACAGCTCAGTTCGTGAGTAAAAACACTCATTGTTAATACAGTACTGTATTTTGATTAAACAAAAACCTGATGAAAATTATCAAAGTCAAAAGCGTGATATTTCCTAGTTTACATAAATGGATAAACTACTTTTCTTGCTTCCTATACCTAGTAAAGTAATATTTTTTTTATATTTTACGCCAGTATCATCGAACTCCAGTCGTGGAAGGGGGTAGCAAACGGTGTTTGCGGTTCTCAATCTTGATCCAAAGGTATAGCCAGGTTAATATTAAAAATGTTAGTAAAAATAAAATGATGTCCCTGTACAACCTGTCTGAAACAAGTGAACACGAAGTTAGAGAACATTCGTCCGCATATCATTCAGCAATTGAACCGTGCTAATATTATTTTCTTACCATCATCATCATCATCATTATCATCATCATCATCGCTACTTCGCTAGCAACACTGTCTTTATAATCGTTTTACTGAACTCCACATCAGCAAACCATCGGATTAGCTCCAGCCCCATATTTTAACCATATTCAATAGCAATGTTACTACCAAAAACTGTGTTGTACCGTATTCGCTGTGGTGTGACCACAATTCTAAAGTGCACTATCAGACATTTCATTTATTCACTCATTCGTAGTGTTCTGCTCAAGGGCAGGTCTTTCACTGCAAACCCAGCATTGTCCAGTCTTTCCTATTTTCTGTCTTCCTCTTTGTCTCCTCACTATAAGACATACTCGTATAGTTACGAGGCTCTTCGGGATACACAGTCGGCGTTGAAAAACTGCACAGACATGATATTTGTTGGCATGCGTAAAGGTACGGTCACACGTCGCTACTTTTGCTGCGCAACTTTTGTATTGCAGCTGCAAAAGTTGCGTGTCGTGTTCACACGTAGCCAAAAGTAGCGCGCAGCACGCTACTTTTCGTGCTGCAAAAGTTGCAACTGGAAGTTGCGAGTCTGTTCTCACACAAGGCGCTACTTTTGCAGCCGCAGTCATGCTGCAGGTTTCCATCTCCGTGTTGACTTCTCAATATACATTTTGTGGTTGTGTTCGCATTATTAAGAAACTCATGCGAAAGCTTACTTATATATTATTTGCTTTTCTGTCCTAACTAGTATTCAGAAATTGGCATTATTTTTACTATAAAGCTTTTAAAAACGCCTATATACTTAAATGATAACCAAGCATGTTCACGTAATCAATGTTGGCAACCCTCCTGTTTGAAACTACGCTACGGAAAATTAAAAAAATGAATTATGTCGTCAGCAAATATGCTCAGACTGTGTTGCGCATTTAATAACTGTTACAAATAATTTATTTTCATCGCATCTAACATTAAAATATATCCAAACAATAAAAGTATCATTGGCACATTTGGGTGGCAACACTGGTCGCAACCGCAGCAAGTGTTTCGACAAAACCGATATCAAAAAAGCTGCGGCTGCAACCCTGAGAACCCTGTTCACACGTCGCTACTTCTAAGCTGCGCGCAGCATGGAAAAGTAGCGGGCAGCAGGTTCGGCAGCCGCTACTTTTCGGGTTGCACCGTTGTGCACACGTCGTAGTATGAGAGTTGCTCAGTTTTTTGTACTGCAGCGCTGCAAATGTAGCGACGTGTGACCGTACCTTGATATGGGGAAGGTGTAAGCGAGGGTGGATTGGCAGACACTCCAGCACGCACTTCTGTCACGTGCATCGCTTTGCTTTCTGTCACGTGACGGAAGGGAAGGGGCGGGCTTCCATCGAAGGAAATGTTGAGATCAGTTTCCGGAACTTAAAATATGTCCAGCACAATTCTACTAGAACGCGCTAGAGTTTGAACCTGGTCCCGGCACAGATGCAAGTTATCAGCTTCTATAATGTCCTTGTCTTTGCCTTGTGCACAATAGCTGTCTCGTCGTCAAAATTCTTGAGCCTGGTTTAGACGGTGCTGGTTTCTGTGATGGATTCCAAGGTGGCTGCGCTGATGGCTGCGCTGATGGCTGCCCTGCGTGCTCACTTGCTGGCTCCCGTGTTGGCTACGGTGATGGCAGTTGTTCACAAGGAGCTGGCTCTTTCCACAGTTCAAATTTGAAAATCATCTGCTGTTTCATCTGTTGCCAACACTCGTGGTCAAAAAGAAACTAAACCGTGAGTGGAAAACAATCAAATTCCTACATTAACAGTAGTAAATGTCGTAAAAAGTAATTAAGCCATAAGTGCAAAACAGCTAAAGTTCGATATTTAATTGTTGTTTCTTAGAAACTAAAGAATATAGAAAAAAAAACAAGTTTAGTTGGAAAACAACGAACTTGGCGACATGGTTTCAGTGGTGATATTATATGATCATTTTTGGTTTCCAGCCTGCAAACCATCACAAAAAATAGCAAGGAACCTACCCTCGAACTTCCGGCAAGTGAGCACGCAGGCTACCCATCAGGGCAGCCACCTTGGAATCCATCACAGAGACACGCACCGTCTGAACCAGGCTTTAATCCCTTTACAACCCCTCTTCTTGCCGGACTTTTTAATCATGTGATCTTTGCAAACGTCAGGAGTGAACTGTAAAGGAGTAATCTAGCAGTTTGCTATTCGAATTTATAATGTTGTTGTTGCTTAGATAAACTGTCCGAAGACAAGTTTGAACCTCAAAAGTGACACCAACAAGGCATAATTTATGAGGCAACTAGGCCAGGAGATAATGGGGTAGGATGGCCAGTTCCTTTCCCTCTCCATTGCATGCATCGCCGACTAGCTACATGTTACACTAATCAGACTTCAGATGCATACAAACAATTATTGTTCTTCCTCTGACACATATCGTCAAGTGAGATGTACTGCCTGATAATAGATGTATATGTTACAGTCAGAACGCGAAATCCGTCAAAACCCGAAGTTTCTAGGAAATTCTAGTTCTGACTTGAATAACGACAATGTGTCATTTTGGGCTAACAGTCTGACAAAAATGACACACCTATGTTTATTTCTCCCAAAATCTTAAGCTTATCTATAAATTATACTTTACAAAGAGATACTAGTAACATTTTCTAAAATAACACATAATATGACATAATTATAAAATAGACACAGTTAAATATTATTTTAAATAGACCTACCATAGACCAAAAGTAAACATTGGTTCTAAGACATCAAAACAAGAGAAACATAGGACAATGGTTTAACTGTCAGGAAATACACTTTCATGTGCAAATTATTATTATAAGGCTATTTTTATTTCCATTATTTGCATGATGGTTTTAATTAGTACTGGGGCAAGGCATGATGACAGCAGGTGTGCCATTTTGCCCTGACTCGTCACTTCAAATAATATTTGTATTATAATAAAACTAAATAGGGGAGCTTGGCCTAGAATGACATACCACTATTATGACGAGAAATATCTTGACAGTGCCTTCAGATTTCCCACCATTACGTTTGTGATGTTGGTATAACCTACTACTTATATTATGTTTACTGCTGAGAGGCGCGAAGTCATGACTGCATTTTGTTAAGAAAATATCACTAAGCATTTCCAGCCTGTTCTAGTTTTGTGCTTGCATAAACTAAGAAAGCCGTCATATATTGTCCAGAAACGTGAAGGGTGAGTAATGATTCTGTATAGCCTACTGCTACTACTACTACTACTACTACTAATGCTGCTACTACCGTGTATGTATGTATGTATGTATGTATGTATGTATGTATGTATGTATGTATGTATGTATGTATGTATGTATGTATGTATGTGCTATTCCATATGAAATCGATCAGTAAAAAATCTCGCATTTTTTTATACTCTAAGTTTTTCCCTACTTATACAAGGTGCTGAGGGGAGTGCATTTTCAAAAATATACTATCGAAAGTCAAACAATTTTCGTATTATTGAGCGACAAATTTAGCGTATTTTATAAAAACAAGCCTCTTTCAGCGCTCAGAGCTCTGGAACCATTTACTGCAGAATATTGAACGGGAGCTCGTTTTGAAGCTGACATTTGGTAGGTTGCTAAGAAGTAATCCTTATTTTTATTGTGTACAGACACAGATAATCTGATTTTACTTACTTTTAGACTTTTTGCCAATTTGTAAAAATGTAAAAAATATTGAGAAAAAATCTTGCATTATTAAGAGGGATTCGGCATTGTTTGGTTACTGGTACGGCAATAAGTTTCGAGGGTATTAAATAGATTATTTTCACACACCTAGACTTGAACGGCGCAGTACAGCACGCACTGGCCGAGAGCTGAAGATAAGCGTCATTGTACTCCTGTGTTTATGAAAACCTGTGATAAAGCTAGCCCAGCCATGACTGCTAGACGAAACATCACATGTTTGTCTCCTGGCCTTGCTTACCTCGGCTAGCTCCCGCCTCACAGTCAGCTGGTTAGTTCACGCACGTATCTACTATTTATTTCCTTTATTTGATATTTTCAATACTTTCTTATCAGTAAAAAAATATGTGTTTACTTGTACTTTCAATGCGGAATCTAACTATATATTTTTAAAATATTTTTTCCTAGCCAAAGGGTCTTAATGAGGAAAAATCTAAATTTCTCCATTTCCATAAAAAGTAAGAAAATCTGTTGTATGTCAATATAAACTTTAATTTCTCAGCATCAAAATAAACCGCGATTTTGATCATAGGGGGAAAGGGTTTCGTAGCCACAACAGTTTAAATTTGCAAATTTTATGAAAATACGATAAATTTAAATATTTTTTAATTTAAACACTATGAAGTTCTGATGCCTCAAACTTTGCACAAAACATTGTATCACAGTTCTCTACGTAAAAAAAAAAGTTTCATTGTATTTAGAAATTGTAAGGTCAATTTTCTCTATATTTCGGTCGATTTGAGATGGAATAGCTCGTATGTGTGTATGCATGTCTCACTGTTTCATTGTCACCCCATCCAGCCCGCCTGTCAAAGCAGACAGCCGAGTCGCCGTGGTCTGGCCTTCCCTTCCCTTCACTCAGCGCTGCTCCTTCTGTAATTAGCAGAATTGTGCGAGCGCATTCGTATCTCCTTGACATCAAATGCAAATGTTCGTGCGTGGAATGCGCTGGAAGCTCGTAACCTAGAATCACATCCCTGCTTTTCAAGTTATAGGAAATTCTTTAATTGAAGTTATCAGAATTAGGGAAAATTTCGACATGGAACATTCTCCGGAACATTTTGAACTTACTAAGGTGAAATATTTCAGCTTGTTGCTCTGTCCAGTTTTATAATTTCACATTAACAGTTGACATCATCGCCATGTAAATGAGGCCCAGTAGTCAACGTGGTGCACTCGAGAACTCTGTGTCAAAATGAAAACAGTTTTTTTTTTCCAACGTGAAAGGTTTATGAGATTGACATTCAAGATCTCCGGTCACACATTCTGTTAATATAATGACGTAATTAATTTTATCAAGCCCGGATGATTGAAATCGAAATGTATTTAACATAAAGTAGCTTCGAATACAGCCAGGCGCGAACGAACGGTAAAATGTGTAGCATGCTCAGGAAAGCCGACATTCGTTGGGGATGTAGTGGAGTATCCTGTGTGTAGAAAGTCTTGCTGAATAATAAAGTAAAGTGCAGGATAATCAAAAGCTTCCTCGCCACTGCTCTCATATCTGTTCGCAAACCGCCGGTAGTCTCTTGACCCCATTATCTGCGAACAGTGGCGGCTCGTATAGTGAGGGTCACATAAGAACAGTTCCTAAACAGCAAATATTGCCGTCTTGTCAGTGTTACCAACTGTTATCAGATATCACACGATCCTTCGTACTAAATGACTTATTTACTTACCGTTGGAAGGTTATTCGAAATAATTCAATAATTTGTAAAATATTTTCGTAGGCAAACTACGCGAGAAAGGGATCAAAATGTCAAGTATTTTGTCTGGCAATACGAAATTCATTGGTTTGACTAAACAATTGACTCACGAGACATAACCTAAAAATGTATTTTGTTTGACCACATGAAATTATTAGTACTAACTCCGAAAACTTACCTGACTATAGTCTTGAATTATAACCACAACGCAATACATAAAATAACTATTATGTATTAGTATCAATACTGATATTAATTAATTATTAGTATGTTCAAATTTCACTAGTTTCTAGTAACAGGCTCAGAAATCTAGTACAATTTCAATTTCATGGAACTCCAATGCCGACAAATATTATCGATATTTGTCTCAGCTGCCAACATACCAGTTACAAAATCACTACCATTTGTGGTATTTGTAAGTATCGAAATTCGAAACAAGTTGGCAAAAAAAATTCAACCTGAAAACTAGAAAATCACCACAACCCACTAGCATATATAGTAATGGGGGAAAATAGTTATATTTCACACTTAGGGTATGAAGTAAGCTGACCCGGACTATGTAGCGTGCAAATTAATCCGAACAACGTAATTACTTATGCAAAAACACTCAAACGGGATAAAAAAAAAAGGATCTTAGAGATACCTCAGTAATCTATGTGGCCTTCCTTGTTCCTAATAATAGCTCTGAGACGATTTGGCATTGATTCCACTAATTTCCCACAAATATTCTTCATTTCTTCATCGCGAAACCATACACCAATGAGGGTAGAAATCATCTTCTCCTTTGTAGAACAATCCATTTTTTGCATTCTTCTTTTGCAAATTGACCACAAGTTCTCAATGGGGTTGATGTCGGGTGAGTTGCCTGGCCAGGGGAGTACCTGAATATTCTTCTTGTTGAAGAATTCTGTAGTTTTTCGAGACGTACGGCATGGTGCCAGGTCTTGTTGGAACACACCTCTGCCATCCGGAAATGATTTTTGCAGCTGGGGTACGATTCTGGTTTCCAATAAGTGAATATATTTGTCAGAATTCATCATTCCCTTGATAGGTATTAATGCTCCAGGCCCTTCATGTGTAAAACAACCCGAAAACATTACTTTAGGGGGGTATTTGGGTGCTTGTTGGAGATGAGCTGCTGTTACTGTACTTTTTCGGATCCTTTCTGTACGTAAGAAACACGGTGGCCGTGGACCTCGAAATGAGACTCATCGGAAAAAAAGTACATTCTTCCAGTCATTCACTGTCCAGTGTTGATCTAATTTTGCCCACATTAAGCGCTTTTTTGCACATAACAGGGGTTAGCAGTTGGTTCTTAATAGGCTTACGAGCCCTTCGTCCAGCTTCCAAAAGCCTACGCCGCACTGTTGTGACGTGAATATTCGCCCCAGTGGTAGCCATTAACTCGCGGGTTAAGTTGACAGTAGTTAGTCGAGGATTTAATTTACTTTTCCTGACAATTAAACGATCATCTGCAGGTGAAGTCTTTCTTTTCCGGCCACAGTTTCCTTTTTTCTGGGGTGTGATGGATCCAGTCTCCCTGTATCGTTTTATGATCGAATTAACAGTAGCCAAACCGATGTGACATTCTGCAGCAATTTGCCTCTGTGTCATAGAAGAATGCTCTGCTAATGTTATAATTTTAGACCGTTTTCGTGGAGTTGTATCCATTTGTGAAGACGACAGAATGTACACAGGATTGCAGTATTAAGTCTTCAACACAACTGAAGTGCTTATATGTACAAAGCGACAGGCAAAAGTCACATATTATAAAAAAAGTAATGACAGACCTTCAACAATGGAATTACACGTACTACAGATGTCAATTAAAGTGGTATGAGCAGCTGTGAGGCCAACAATGACAGTAAATGTAAAAATATGTCGTGTTCGGATTAATTTGCACGCTACTGTATAAGTAAATCGCAGCTAGCGGCATCGACCTTCAATCCACAATAATAGTAAGTTAATAATAAAAATAATACAAACGTTATAATAGTGCTGGTAATATTGCAGATGCTATTCATCGTCGAAATTCAGGTGGGTGAGAAGTGGTCACCGAAGTTCGCCTGAAGCCTTACACTTGTTTTACGTATCGTGAATGTGCGATGTAGGTTTCCCAGTTTTAATTCCCTCCCGAAGGAAACCATGCCGATGCTTTTGTCGTCCTCGAACCCGCTGACGTTGCAGCAAATGACAAACATTGTAACTGCTATAGATCTACCGCCTCTGTGTAAGGCTGGTTCACAATAAACCGGGAACGAGAACCAGAATGAAAACGAGAAGCAGAGGACGTGAATATGAAAATTTTTGATTGACAATAAACCGAGAACGTAGACGAATATGCATATCGATACACATGTCAATAACGATATGTAAAGTCGATATTACGCATTCTGATGTTATTTGTGTATAATTGATCAGTGGCGTTCTCTCATGAGTACAAGGCAGTCTACATAAACACAAGTAAACCAACTTCGAAATTTCAACTGAAACATTTCATTAGGTACGGTACTATAAATATACCCATGCATCTTTATTATCACAACCTATTTTAAGTCTACCATAACGTAAAATAATTAGGGAAGAAACATTTGTAATAGAACAAAAATGAACACAACAGTAGTTATTGAATTGAAGCATGAATATGTAGTGTGTAATACAATCAATACAACAATAAAATGTGATTCACTTACGATCGGTGTTCAAGGATGCAGCTATTGAAAGCCGCGTATTCTCCTTCATTTTCTCATCTTTATACGAGGCGCGCCGCTTATCGTAAACGTGAGGATTTTCCTCAACACTCAATATTAGAATCTCATCAAATAAAACTTGCTCCATGATGCACTGTACAGAACAAAATAATGCATAGGTTATGTCACGGTCTTCTTGCTACAAAATATACGACGACAAAATAGCTTTCAGATGGCAATAGAATGAATCTAGTGGGCTGTGATCGGAAACGTGAACGCCAAAGTTGAAACTTGACCAACTCTCCGTTCCCGCTCTCGGGCTCCAGCAAGCTTTTCTTTAATTGTGAATGCCCACATTTAAATGTACACATTTTTAACAACTTTACCGTTTTCGTTTTCGTTCCGATTCTCGTTCCCGGTTTATTGTGAACCAGCCTTAACATTGTGAGTGGGTGCTGTCTCCTTGACGTTATGACATTGGACAGGCTGTGACTGGGTTGAAAATAATACAGAGAACAGACTATAATCCAGGAGGTTGTGATGGTGCAGGACATGATGCTTGCAAATCAAGGGATAGTGAAGAGGGCTATGAGGAAGAAAATGACCTATAACTGAAAAACTGACTCACCTGACCTTTGAAGGATTGAATCTTTGCTTTGTTCCCTTCTCATTTCAATATGAGACATTCACAAGTAGCGCGGCTTTCTGGTGATGAGATAGCGTGCCACACGACAGATGAGCAGAGTGCGAGGTTTTTTCACATTACTGACAAATACAGAAGAATCTACAAGATCTGGATTCATAATTGATCCCACTGTGCATTTCGAAACGAATGAGGAACAGCCAGCAGAAGTGGATAAGGAAAAAAAGAATATCTACAATCCTACCATTTTCCATATTACCTCCAAAAGTACCAGCTAAAAGAGCTTGAAGTAATCGGACTTCTGGTTGGAGCAAGAGGTACCGCTACTCTGTTCATGAAAGATGTGTTTAAGAGGCTTGGAATACCTACATCTATTATTCCGATTGTAACCTTAGCTGCTTTGAAAGGATCAGTTGCTCTCCTGAAGCATCACCTATATTCGAAATGAAACCAAGTTCATTAGCATTCTTTACGTTTCTGTAACACTTGCCTCTCTAAAACTAAGTATATTTACACCAATCACAAAATGTAGGAGTTTTGTTGTCAAAACAAAATTAATGGTTCACTGAACTTGCAAACATTTATATGGTTAAGTACTCTTTGTCCCTTGTGGCAGCTCACGAATAGTGAGAAGATTTCTAAATTAAAATGCTGTTTAATATTTTCATTTTTAACGAATTCTAGATTGATAATTTAGTACAGGGGTCGTCAGCGCAGAGCACCCTGGGGCTAGCCTCTCTTAGCCGCGGAAAACGCAGTGCACCATGGTGCGCTCGTAGCTGCTAGCGGGTATGCTCTCTATCTCTCCCTGCTGCACGACGGTGCACACGGGACAGCACCGCTTACCCCTTGCACATTTCGGCGAGTGCTGACGACCACTGATTTAGTACTTTCGAATTCGCGACAAAATGCGAAAATTGTCTGAAAATGCGGTATGATTTTTGTTTTTGCAAAATAAATGAGAAATTATAGAAGAAAATGGTTCATGTTAATAAAGTTGTGGTTTTCTGGCGAATAATATGACTTCAAATTTCTGCTTAACTCTACGTGGAAATTCCGTCTCAAGGATTATCTATGGATGGTTTCTGTCACAAATAAACGATATGCTGGACAAATGTGTTAATAAAAACTAAATTTTGGGATTGTGTTGCAGTTTAAGTCTTACATGCAAAAGTGTGTAGCTGAGTTGGAGTCACACATGGTTATGGACAAGATAACATTGTCGTCAGGAAATATGCGAGCTCTTTAATCCAGGGACTGCATGTGGTTGGTCGAAAGTCACTCGTAGGCATGGAAATATATGTATGCTATCATTTTTGTAGTGAATTTGTAGAGGGGATTAAATCCTTCCATATGAAAAAATCAGGGATGACACAACAATGAGTGAATTCAAATGTTAAAAGTACCTACTAAAATTTAAGTTCTTTTTCTTTGTCTTTGCAGCCCTGAATTCTATATAAGTAGTGTTGATGCTGAAAGATTTTGCAGTGCTGTCCGTTACCCGGAAGAAGACGAGCGGAAAGAATGTGACCTTCTTGACTATCGCTGTTGATTATTATAAACATCGCTCAGATAAGCATCCCAGTAGCCAGGTTATTACTCGTGCAGGAAACATGAGTAACAATGCGTATGGAAATTAAAGCTGAGTTGAACAGAAGGAGACCTAATGTTTCCGCTTACTGCAGTACAAATATTGCACGTGTTGTCGTACGTAATCTGTTCACATCCCTTCCTCCTCAGTCTGCTCTCGTCTTCTCCTGTGTCACCGACAGTACGCATAATTTGATTGTGACAGAAGATATAGGATTAAAGAAGTCACGATCGAAACATGTGCAGTGTTAAATTTCAATGCTTGAGCTGAAAGTAAAGCTGATCATGAGTGTAAATTGCACAGGATCCGGCAAACTAAGGCGATTTTAAGGAGCTTGCATCTCTCACGACACAGTTGAGGGACTATAAACTGCGCGCATTCTGTTGCTAATACAATGGCATTTAGTCATCATGGAAAAGTGGGGCGGTGCACAACGTGCTTCTGCAATTAAAGAAGGACAGTTTTGAGGCTGTTAGGCGTGAATTCCGTCATTTCAATTTGTGGCGCCATGATTCCGTCCCATCTGCTGATGCGACTTACTTTTTCATCCACACAAAACCCAGGAGGAACTGTGTAACGTCTTCAGAGATTTCAACCCACAGAAATTTAAACTACATTCTAGTGAATATTAGGATTAGATATTTGCTTAGGTTATAATATAGCATACATTTCATGAAACTTATTAATAGAAATATAAGATTGTATTTTAGGATTTAATTTCAACTCATTCCATTTCATTCATTCATGTGTATAACTTAAAAAACTTTGTACAGATTTGCTGAATATATAGATTTGTTAAATTCTATTAATTTCATAATTGACACGTAAGACTAATTCAATAGGAGACTTCATTAACCTATATCATATTATTATTATTATTATTATTATTATTATTATTATTATTATTATTAGCCTACTATTATGTATTTATAACCCTAACATACATATCTCAGGTAAAATAGGGTTCTTTGTAAAATTGGAGTGTAATAAATAAATAAAAAAACCCAGGAGGCTCATGCGATATTCTAAATGGAAGGGAGTTTTGTAGTGATAGGCCTTATTTTAAATCGCACGGATGAAGATGAAGACTTTATTGACGCTCTGTGCATTGACCAAGTACATTTCCATTTCGGTGATAGTGACTTAAAGCACGTCCTTTCCAAGACATAAGTGACAGACTGTGTATTTTATGATCTCATGTAGCTATGTTATTTTGAGAAAATAAATTCTTGAATTCATAACCATCTATATACATAATTAGAACTGGTAATGGAAATTACGGGATAACGGCTGAACGGATTTTAATAAATTACCCCTCATTTTGAAGTTTGGAACTCAAAGTTTTTCAGAAAAATAGTAGTTTTCAGTGAAATGTCAATTTTTCAACATGATTTTCCTATTTTACAAAATCCATCTGTCGTCAGTTTTGAGAACTAGCTAAACTAGCTAATTGCATTTCAGAAAAAACAAAACACACACTACAGTAAACCAACGAGTTAGATAAGGCCATGATCTGCAAGAATGCTGACATATTTAGAGCTCAAATTAAATTGGTTATTAAAAACTTAACTTACTAAACATAATTTACATGTTCGATTCTGTGGTGTGTAATTTTCTGGGTACAGCTGTGTATTGGATATTAAAAACTACAAAACTTGACGTGGTTTGATGACATTATTACCATTAGAATGAAATATTATTGTAGTTAATGCCATGATGTGACTATTTTTCATTAATTATACATATTAATGCTGTATTGATGATATGAAAGTGAATCGTTTTGGGGTTATATAAGTAGATGTAGAGAATAACTTAAATTAGATTTTGATTTCTATATTTTACTGAGTGGCGGCTATATAGTATATATAGTATATGTTACTGAAAGCTATACAACTTACGTAAAATAATAATATTATTAAAAATCAAATATTTTTATAGTTACTAATCAAGTGGGGTTGGGTCTTTTTCATATATTTAATGGCGGTGTGATGTAGATATTTATATGCGTGGTTCTCTTCGATATTGGCTCGAGAGAGAGTATCTTTCATTATTATGGAAGCAAATAACTTTCAGAATGTCTGGTATTCTTCATTGAAAATAAATCTGAAAAATGTTTATTTGAACGTCTAATGAACTTAGTTTGCAGCATTTGCTGCACAAGCCACTAGTTTATTTATAATCAGCCTTTATCTGTCGTACCGTGTAGTTTGATTTTATCCCTAAATTTGTTTAATTTATTATTTTATAACCTATTATCGTTGATTTATTGTTTTCTGTCAAAAGCGCACATTATGATAAATTTGAAAATCATAAATTACAAGACGGTAAATTTTTAGATTATAAATGTTAAAAATCACGATCTCACAAATAACTAGCTCCATTGAGAATTCCACTTTTCTACCGGGAATGAAATGCAGATATTCTGAATTTGCTGTTAGGAACATTGCAGCTTCAGTGAGAACAGGTTTAGGCACAAAACTGATATTTTATATGGTTTATGGACGATGAAAGAGTCCAAGTGGGACAGATATAGCGAACCGGTCCACTGGGCTGAAATTCGACACGCACTTGTTTACGATTCCTGATCCCTATGAAGACGTCGTTACAGGCCAGTGTGACCGGCAGCAGTGGAATCAGGGCGACCACTTTCTTTTCACTTTAGCTCCTTATCGCGCCCCAATCAGAACAAATAATTTCGAAATATGGCTGTTATAATATAGTTTTTACGTTAATGAACACAAACCGGACATTCTGCGACAATTAAAGCGAGAGATATATGGCGACCAGGTCTTCGAACCGGATCGTGAACTGGGCCTTACAGGTGACTGTCGCAGCGCGTGCGAATTGTCCAACAGAAAAATAAGGTCCTTTTGACTATGGCCCGGTTTCTTCAACCTTTGTTAAAATGCACCTAACATAGCGTTAATTAACTGTAAGTTAAAAGTATGAATTGCTGTTAAAAGTATTGCGTCTCTTCAACTTTACATTTCACATTTTAACATTCTGTTTGTTAACTCTCTGTTAGGACCAGAGATTCTAGAGTTTAACCATAATCTATAACCAAGTATAGGCTCACTTCTGTTTTCTGAACTCTGACAATTGCGATTCTCGCTTGTTTCCATTGTTTGATTCAGAGAGGATAGAAGCATGGATAGATATATAATAAGATGCGAAACTGCGGTCAGCACCATCTGGATTTGGGGGTTTGAAATAAGGTGATCAGCGCCTAACGTCGTAGGTGGTGAATATTAGAACTACGTGTTGGGTACATTACCGAGAGTTCTCTATTTATCCGTTCGAGATGTTGCTGTAAGGGAGAGTCGAAGATGAAGATGGCGGACTGAAACTTGCCAATAAGTGAACATAAAGTGATACTACGTGTGTATAAGCAGTGTATGTTAAACAGTGATGTTTATGGACGTTGTAAAAATAGTGTTGTTGAATATATTGCAGAGTAATAGTAATATAATAAATTGAACTATCTAAGTAGTTCTTGCAGACTTTTCCATACCCAAAGAATACAATCCCAATTATCTAACCTTTTGCTTTATTTTTTTTTGTCTCTGTCTGGTTATATTTTAATCGGGTAGTGTAAAACACATCGTCTCTTTTATCTTCCTGTTGGCTCCGGTAAGAATTTTCAGTAGAATATGCTGTGAGGAATAAAACCGTAAATGTTTTATTTTAAATTGGGTTAGTTTTGAATATCGATGAGGATGGGAGGCAATACTTTCTGCACAGTTTAACATTTTCGTCACCAGGTGCGCTGCTAAATGCATGGAGTAATTACTCTTTTCGCTACTTGGTGCACTGCTAGATGTAATAACGCCCCTCCTCCCAACAGGTGGCAGCAAGATCAATTTCTACAGCAGCGCCTCTAGTATGTGTTACGGGAAACTCATTAAGTTTCGCATCCTATTATATATTTATCCATGATAGAAGTCTTTCTATTCTCTCGGGTTTGATTTCTGCTTCTTTACTCGTCTGTATCACAATAGCGTGGAGCGGCGTATTGGTATTGCTGTTAGGGAATGGAAAACACTGGAACAAAAAGAAATCATGGGACTAATTTCTTTTCGTTCGAAAGAAATCAATTAATGAGAATAAACCAATTAATGAGAATAAACAGACAAACGGATCTAAGTTGAAAGCAAAAAGTGAGACTTGGTAGAAAATAGCCTATACCTTTGTATGAACTTCTGGTCTGTCAAATCACAGAAATCATCCCCTCTGTTTATGTATTCATGGATATCATTTTCTAAATAATCCAGATATATAAGTTCAGCATGTAATGCACCAGCCATATTGGATACTTCTATGCTAACAGAGAGTTAAATGATTTAACTGCATGAAATAGGGTAGTTAAATTAACATAGGTTTTAACAGCCTGTTAGTAGTAACAGTAGTTGAAGAAATGCTTCAACTGTTAAGTTTACAGTTAAAATGGAATAACACAATGTTATAATTTATCGAAGGTTGAAGAAACCGGGCCTATGTCTCACAAGTGTGGTTAAATATGTTATTGTTATGTTGTGTTGTCTCCAAATGGCCATCATGGCTTCATGACCGTTCCGTCCTCGTTGAAGGGTTGCACGAAAATTAGACACAGCAAGACATCATAACTCTACGGCCCTCCAGCCAAATTGGAGCCACAGTGAGAAAATATCTGGAAATAATAAGCTATGACAGGATCGACTAACAAATATAATAGGTTTTATGCACAACTGGTACCTGAAGTGGTTTTATTTCACCGTTCTTAGCAAGGTAAACAATGGCTTTATTCACAGCAGTGAATTTTAGTAAACGTTTTTTATTTACAGCAGTGAATTAAAAAAATTTAAATTGCTCTCTCTGTGACTACCAACACATTAACAACAATAGTCCACACCTGTGGAGTAACGGTTAGCGCGTCTGGCCGCGAAACCAGGTGGCCCGGGTTCGATTCCCGTTCGGGGCAAGTTACACATAGTTGAGGTTTTTTCCGGGGTTTTCCCTTAACACAATATGAGCAAATGCTGGGTAACTATCGGTGCTGGATCCCGGACTCATTTCACCGGCATTATCACCTTCATCTCATTCAGACGCTAAATAACCTAAGATGTTGATAAAGCATCGTAAAATAACCTACTAAAGACAACAATAAAATTCATTCATTTGTAACTTCTTCACATACAGTACAACTGTAGCACATTAGGCTACATAGAAAAGATGTACAATTTAAAATTAAATGTAGAGACCAGTATTGGATATCATATTGTATAGCACACTAGAGTAAACGGCTTTGCCTCGGACGCTAAATTTTTCACTCTCGCATAAAATCTAATTTTAAACTCTTATGCTATAAATTACTAGCAATTATGAAAATCTAAGTTTAGGAAAACCGAATTATATAACAATAAAATTTTGCGGAATTATTGACAGCGAAAGTCCCGCGCCGTGGCGTCGTAGTCTAAGGCATCCTGCCTAGGATTCACGTTACGGAATGCGCGCTGGTTCGACTCCACATGGGGGAAGAAATTTTCTCATGAAATTTCGGCCAGTGTATGGGACCGGTGCCCACTCAGCATCGTGATGCACTTGGGGAGCCACGATAGGTAGCGAAATCCGGTTGCGAATGATATCTATAACGGCTGGGGGGATCATCGTGCTAACCACACAATACCTCCGTTCTGGTTGGATGATCGTCCACCTCTGCTTCAGCATGTGGGCGTGAGGCCAGCAGCCGGCTGGTCGGTCTAGGCCCTTCAAGGGCTGTAGCGCCACGGATTATTATTATTATTATTATTATTATTATTATTATTATTGACAGCGAAAGTTGTGGTTTGTTGCCAGTTAATTTAATTTACTTAATTTCCTCTTACTTGTACCATGTAGTCTCTCTATCTTAGTGCCAGCTAGCGTCTTGCATTACAGGCGCTATGTTCAGTTAAAATTCGTCGAGTATGGCCAAGTTCGACATTCGCCGATGTTCGCTCTGCAGAAGGAGGTCTGTCGTGTTTGTTCCACCTTGTTATAAAATATTCGCTGTCCTCCTCTCCCACCCCTTCATGTTTTAACAGCTTAAGGGTTTTAGCACAGATCTTGCCATTAGTTTTTCATATGAAATAAAACGAAATTTGTAATTTCTTGGTTACCTCTCTCATGTTCGAACATCGAAGGACACTACTGCTTACATATGCTGCCGGTAATGAAGTGGTCCTGAGTTTGAGACACGTTTACTTTTCTTTTTTCATTCTTTTTTTTTTTTTGTTAGACTATTCTATGCTTAGAATTACTATTGTAATTTATTTATAGATAAATTGCTCGAATGTTTAAAATAATGAAAAAAGAGATGTGTTGCTGCTCTCTTACCGTGCCCGACATTATAACTATTCCATGTTTACAACCAAAGACACGTTTCTGTCTTCTGGTGAGATGGAATTTCACCGTATTCCGAATCTCACCGGACCGGTGGACATCAATGACGCCATGCTGTATCAAAACAGGAAAAAAACTGCTGGAAAGTTCAATGGCTATCATGTATGTATGTATTTATTCACACTGCAATGGGTATATATCCGGTGGCAGTGGTAACTAATTACACTCAATAATGACAATAATAAGCTTATTAATTAAAATACAATTAATAATAATACTAATAATTAATATTAACAATAATTTATAATAATAATTTATATATATATATATATATATATATATATATATATATATATATTTATTTATTTACTTATATTTAATGTGCTGTACAACAGCCAGAGGCCAATTACAGTTCAGCACAATAATAATAATAATAATAATAATAATAATAATAATAATAACAGGGAATATTCTAAATTAAATGAAGCACGATCACTTAAAATAACATATAAAATAAATGTAATTTGTATCTTAAACCTAAGTTCGAAGTAAAACCCACGAGTATGATATGTTCATATCTGCACAAGTACCTTTCAACATTACACTCATTTCGCTGTCAACTCACTTACTGCACTGGAACTACGACACATTTCACTGATTCTATCCTGATTTCACTAACACTTCAAAAACATTTCACTGTTCAAATACTTTGCGCTGCCACTATAAACTATAAAGCTTCCCTGACAGGAACACGTTTCACTTACAAAACACACTTCACTGACACAACACACTTCACTGACACGACATACTTCTTCACTGACACAACACACTTCACTGACACAACATAATTCTTCACCGATACAACACTTCAATAACGAAATATCATTTACACCCTTTAAATACTGTGTATAATTACCGTCTATTAGTAAGGTCCTTGAGCCTATTTTTATTTTTAAATACATTTTTGGTTGTTGGTAAAGCCTTTAGTAAGTCTGCAGGTAAAGCATTCCAGTCCCTGATATGGCGACTGAACAAGTTGTCCGCGCTACGCTAGCAAGTTTTTATGAAATTTTCATGCTGTTATCTGGCTCAAAGAAAAGAGAGCATAAACAATTTATTTCTTGAGCCAGTAGTAATAACTGGTCCGTTGACATGTTCGTTCATAAGCCATTAGGCCTAACATATATATATATATATATATATATATATATATATATATATTTTACGTTGTGCTCATTGATATTCTTATTGAATTTGGTATTCCCAAGAAACTAGTTCGATTAATTAAAATGTGTCTCAGTGAAACATACAGCAGAGTCCGTATAGGTCAGTTTCTATCTGATGCTTTTCCAATTCACTGCGGGCTAAAGCAGGGAGATGCACTATCACCTTTACTTTTTAACTTCGCTTTAGAATATGCCATTAAGAAAGTTCAGGATAACAGGCAGGGTTTGGAATTGAACGGATTACATCAGCTTCTTGTCTATGCGGATGACGTGAATATGCTAGGAGAAAATCCACAAACGATTAGGGAAAACACAGAAATTTTACTTGAAGCAAGTAAAGCGATCGGTTTGGAAGTAAATCCCGAAAAGACAAAGTATATGATTATGTCTCGTGACCAGAATATTGTACGAAATGGAAATATAAAAATGGGAGATTTATCCTTCGAAGGGGTGGAAAAATTCAAATATCTTGGAGCAACAGTAACAAATATAAATGATACTCTGGAGGAAATTAAACGCAGAATAAATATGGGAAATGCGTGTTATTATTCGGTTGAGAAGCTTTTATCATCTAGTCTGCTGTCAAAAAATCTGAAAGTTAGAATTTATAGAACAGTTATATTACCGGTTGTTCTGTATGGTTGTGAAACTTGGACTCTCACTCTGAGAGAGGAATATAGTTTAAGGGTTTTTGAGAATAAGGTGCTTAGGAAAATATTTGGGGCTAAGCGGGATGAAGTTACAGGAGAATGGAGAAAGTTACACAACACAGAACTGCACGCATTGTATTCTTCACCTGACATAATTAGGAACATTAAATCCAGACGTTTGAGATGGACAGGACATGTAGCACGTATGGGCGAATCCAGAAATGCATATAGAGTGTTAGTTGGGAGACCAGAGGGAAAAAGACCTTTGGGGAGGCCGAGACATAGATGGGAGGATAATATTAAAATGGATTTGAGGGAGGTGGGATATGATGGTAGAGACTGGATTAATCTTGCACAGGATAGGGACCGATGGCGGGCTTATGTGAGGGCGGTAATGAACCTTCGGGTTCCTTAAAAGCCATTTGTAAGTAAGTAAGTAAGTATGTGCTCATTACAAACAACACAACAGTGCACGATGTCATTCGTCTGCCAAATCCCGCCCTTCACAAGAACCAATGAGACTCAATGATGGCGGCTGATGGACACTGCCACCATCTCTGCATTCTGATGAAAGCTATGCTACATCGCTGGAGCATCAATGACGTCGGAACACCGTGATGCCATCTGACTAGGCTGCGCTGAGATTCGGAAAACATTCATAGGCTTTCGAGTCTTCAGCTCCTCAGCATTCACAGTGACTGTGCTGTACATTGGTGCTGGTTTTGTTATGACATGTGCCACTAGCTTAACCACTGCCATCGTGATCTAATACAGGCCGTAAGGCAGACCACGTGACTCGCTTAACAGCTGATCGTGAAAGGCGGTCTTTCAACCATATCAATTAGGTGCAGTGCATGAAAAATAACATATATTTCTCTGAAATGCAGTGTAATTGCGTCAGTAAAATTTTAAACAGTGATTGTGAGACACTTCAGACACAATTCACTTGCAACGTAAGGTATAATATTATTTTTGGTGTAAAAATTACGTTGTTGCAGGCAAAGTTCGTATGTGTAATACCTGCCTTTATTTCGATTAAATATTGTGCCCTTTATGTGGTTAAGTGAATTTTTGGTGTTATAAACAATAAATATGTGTAATAAATAATATACACTTGAAAGTGAAACATTGACTGGCATGTAAAGTAAGTTGTGATTAGGCCTAAGTGCAGCGTTACTGATGTTACTCTTGTCTAATCCATTATTGTTAGTTTACTTTACGGTATTTGTTTTATTAAATTTAAATTATTGCGCCCTTTTTATTTGTGTATAACCTACATTATAAATAATACATCGTTTGATAATATATACAATTTGAACTAAAAACGAGGTACATATAGTATATTACGAAAAATTATATCTTATGGTTTTCATTACTGTTACAGATCTAGATTGTAATTAATTGAAATAAAGCACGCACTCTTCATTACGAAATTTTTGCACATCCATTTAAGCACGTTTCAACAATTTTCAGTTGCATCGCACGCATATTTTGATGTGTTGCAAATAGGCTATAGGTTATGTTTACTCTATCAGTACTTGCCTTATTTCTATATTCGCAATTATGCATCATAATTAAGCATAACGCTACGTATAACTTGTAAATGCAATTTGTCTACACTTCAATTGTATTTATTCGTTTCATACGGTAATCCAGTCTGATTTAGTTTAATATGTTACCAGGCCTAAACTAGCGCTGAGGTAGTTCCCTTCCTATTCATACACCTTGCATATACTAATTAGTTCGGTTAGTTCAGGCTTTTATTATGCCTTGCTTAGAGCATTAAATTCATCTCCACAAAAAATAAATTCAACTGTTTTCAGTTCAGAAATTGCCGGAACTGTACCTCAGCGCTAGTAAATAATATAACCGTATGTACATTTCATAGGAGGGAGTGTGGTGAATTTTCTACCTTTAAGTAAGGAAGATAACCGTGTTTTGAAGTTTATCCTGAATATATTCTTCTTTATTAAATCTCAAAATAGCTTTCGTTCTCAACTTAAAATGTTGACGCAAATAGGTTATGTTAACATGCTGAATTCTCTTCACATAAAAATAACACAGTTTTATAATCCTGCCACATTATACAACAAATAAATGGAACTTATGCACACATTATATTGAATAACAATTTAATTGTTTTATTTATTTGTTCCCAACTATACTGGGTCGTATTTAATTCTATTTATCTAACCTACCAGATGAAGTACGGTAACACAACCGTACGTACCTACACTAATTTCATAGGAGGGACTGTGGTAAATTTTCTACCTACAAGTAAGGAAGATAGATGTGCTAAATTAAAATCACAATATAAATAATTCTTCTTTATTAAATCTCAAAATAGCTTCCATTCCAAACTTAAAATGTTAATGCAAACAGGTTATGTTAACATGTAAAACTCCGTTCACATTAAAATAACACAGTTTTGTAATTATTTCTGCAACATATTATGCAATAAGAAGTGAACGTATTTTATACACACATTACACTAAATAAAATTGAGCACCGACACGCATTAAAGTAATATATTTCACTCAGCTCCATATTCTCAAATAGAAAAGCCCGACTCATCGAGTGACGTCACACATCCTGCATTACGGCCTGGTCTAGATCACGATGGCAGTGGCTTAACGCAGTAGTGATGATTAATCTTCCCCTACCACACAAGTTTAAAGCCTCCTGAAGCAGGGTTGCCATACGTACGACTATAATCTTACGCATACGACTATTTTGACTAATTGTACGAGGTACGACCGCACTCCATGTCGTACGCAATTTTGTACGACTATTTCGCTGAAGATACAAAATTATTACGAGTTACAACTCGCAAGGCCACCGGCCGCAATTGTTATCAAATTTGACCCTTATCTAAGCAAGACATGAAGAAAGCAGAAAGCTCACGCAAGCAAATTATTTTAGAACTTATAATATTGGTACCGTATATAATTAAAATAAAATTAATGTTTAATTCATCCTTTTCAGACAAGCTTTCTTCATTCAATATGTGCTTCACTAATGCAAAAGGAACATATTTTAAGAGTGGGGAAAATACTTAAAAAATCGATATGGTGACTACGCTTGTCATTCATGTCATAATTTGCCATCTTGAGCTCTAGGTTTCATGTATACCAAAGTAATACCAGTTTAAATTAACTTCCCCTGTATGTTCGATAAAGGAAGTATTTTATGAATGAAATAGTACCGCAATAGGATTAAGAAGTCTAAACGCGTGATATTATAGCAGTGTCGGTTTTGAGTCGTCTGTAGTGTGAATTAATTTTATATAATTTATCAGCTGTCGTATTGATTGATACTAAATAACAAAGATCAAATTTCTTCTGACTAAAATATAACAATGTTGTTTCTGAACAACGTCATCGTGCACGCTTTACGGCGATGACATTTTTGATGATGAAGAAATTGGTGGTGATTTGTTTGAATGTCCAATGTCATTATGGATGTGAACAATATATAATTATTAGTAGTATTCTTAACTGAGACTGAAATTTTGCGGTAGAATTATATGATTTTACGACGCTTATCAACTGCGATAGTTATCTAGCGTCTGATTGAGAGTAAGATGGCAAAGCCAGCGAAATAAATCCACGGTCCAGCGCCGAAGTTGCTCCGCATTTTCTCTTAGTGGTTGAGAGAAAATCCCATAAAATACTTTAACCAGTTAACTTGTCCCAATCAGGATTTGAACCCCGGTTAACTAATAATCTACAGCGAAGTGAGAGATGTACGACAATTTTCATGAGTTGGTACGACGATTTTGTTTCCTTTATCTGGCAACCCTGTCCTGAAGTCGGAGCCTTCGGCACTTCGAGGCGAGTTCACTCCAGTGCCACTCGCACAGCGCAAGAGCTCGGCACTCTTCTCTTGCGAGGACTGCGGTGTCCACTCTCCGCATTTGATGTGCAAGCTTTTAACATCGTCGGCGATTCTGTTCTGTTGCCGTGCTGTCGTGCTGCTCGCCCCCCCCCCCCCACCCCTCGTGTGGTAGTTATTAGATTACGTCCATTTTCGGCTTTCCCCGTCGGAATTCTTCAATGGAATGATGGAAATCGGAATGAGACAAGTTCCCTTGCAAGGACGCGTTTTCGCGTGCCCTTTAAATGCTTCTCCTCCCATTCATTGGAATTGACAGTTGAAGTCAAGGAGCCTTGTTTACGCTGAGGTAACGTGAGCCACCTGCTTGCCGACACTTCTCCATCCGTGCGACCAGTGTTGCCAAGTCAGCGGTTTTGTAGCCAAATCTGGTGTTTTCAGGACTATGGTCAGCTACAGAATTTTGCCGTCAGCGGCTAGCTATTTATTTGGCGGTTTTTTATGATTCCGGCAAAAGGAGACAATATTTTTAAGTTTTTTTTTTCTGTAAAGATGTTATATTGTTTTTATATGTACTTGCGGACAACAACATTAATCATAAACCAGAGATTAGTATGGTATTATCACAATTTTTCATTGTGCAAGTATACAATATCAACGTTTTATGTTAACTCGATTTGGTACAACCATGTCCATTTCCTGCCTCATCCATTGTTGTTGTACAAATAAGATATGCCACATTTGTTAAACTGTTAGTCTAATCTTGTATGCATTGATTTTGTAAATGAATTGATACGTTTAATCATGCAGAGTAGATAATGAACTGAATTATTATTTTCATTTATGATAACTTATATTATGATTCATTCATTCATAGTGTTCTGCCCATGAGCAGATCTTTCACTGCAAACCCAGCATTCTCCAGTCTTTCCTACTTTCTGGCTTCCTCTTTGTCTCCTCATATGATCATATATCTTAATGTCGTCTTATGTTATATATTATTTAATTTATCATTCCGCATTGTAGACACAGACATACTTAAAACTTAAAACCAGACTCATTGTTAGCAGGCACGTCTCCAGCTCAGTGTGAAATCAGATTTCGAACCGACTGGTGTGATTGTGAATGTGGTTGTGTCCGAAGTGTCCAGTATATTATTCTTGATCTACTTCATTCAATTTTCAAGAAATATGCCGCGTAAAACTCCATACGTACAAAAGTTTAGAGATGTGTGAATAAAATCATAATTTGTTGAAAGACTGGGTGATAGTTCGAAAGCTCGATGTAAATGATGTAAGGTAATATTGAATGCAAAATATTCAGATTTAATTGTCCATACGATTTTGCATAGAACATAGAGCCTACGAAGTGATACACACTTTCCATAATTTAATCTATGTTTTTATCAAATTCTCCAGTTCCTAAAACTGTATAGTTTGTATTTCAAATTTAGAAGTGATGTGTTAAGAAAAATCTGGAGTTTTTCGAGTACAGTTTAGCGGTTTTTTTAAGCCTGTGCAGCGGTAAATGGAATTCTGAGTTGGCAACACTGCGTGCGACTGGTTGCTTCAATTTTGAGTGAGTTTGTGCAAAGATGTCGGAACAGACAGCTGTGCTGCGGATTACCTCCTTGTGAACAGGAATAGAAACGTATTCAGAGAAAGATGTGGTGCAGACAGATTTCCGTAAATAGTGATATACCTCACAATGACATATTCAGAAGGTAGGCCTAGTCGAAATCCTATTTACACATATACGAGTAAAATTGCTGTACAGGTAAACGTCATCAGCAAGGAGTCTGTTGGCTCATTGACGTCAAGGAGAAGCAAAGTGCATCCACTGATCATTCTGTATCTTTGGAAAGTATTTCTCAAGTTTCTTACTTTGTTTTTGGCTTCCTTCACTGAACAATCGAACTTCAAAGCTATTTATTCCCATAAATTCACCTTCTATCTATTTTATTTTTAATTGGAATCCTGAAAATCCCATGAAATGTGTTTTTCGCTGTACAGGGAAAAACAATCAGTCACAACAATTCTCTTCAGGGTGATCCCATCACTTAATTCAGTATATTACAAGAGAACGTACTTAAAATGCATGACTGCTAAGCTAACAAACCCAAAAATCGCTAGTGGTACTTTTAAGAGCTAGAAAATTGTGGGAAACAAGAACTGTTGATTGCCATTTACGTACTTCAATGCGTAGCTCGGAAATTGGGATGTTTCTACCTCTTTGAAGAGGTACAAAAGCTCAGAATTTCGCAGCTCATTGAACACCATGATAATGTACAACAACGAAAGCAAATCGCCCAATGCTGGTGGGTGATGATGCAGCTGGTGATAGAGCCAGCGGTACTCCACCTCGTCGTTGCGCAACAAGTTGTGATTGCATGCGCGGCCATTCATCTCAGCTGCTACATATATTACGAGCTCCTTAAAAGGAAAGGCATTAGAACAATGCCCGGTCTATCGTAATAAAATAGCTCTCACATCCACGTGTTAATTAGAGGTGCGAATACGAGCAAAACAACACTAGTCTGTTAGTAATTGCTACGGGACGAAACGACCAGCGGACCAGATATTTGTCTTCCACACACATTGGATATAGGCCTACGTGTCCGTGCATATTATAATGTCTGAGATCTAACGTTGAGAAATCTTAAGTGTCTTGAAAATTAGGAGCTAAAATTCTGATGTAAATAAAAAGTATGAATAAATAAATGTTCCATATGAAATATTGTGACTGAACTAACCTAGATGTCATGAATTTCTCAACGTTAAAATAGCCTATTTCCCTTGAATAAGGGTCCATATGAAAAAAATATGGACTGGTTGTAAGTTATTGAAATGTAATGCACATGGAACATTTTGTTCTCTATACAGGGTGTAACAACTTAGATAACAACTTTAATGTTTAGAATTTCTGGAACATGTTCCCTGACACATTCTATGTTGATTAAACCTAACATACCTATATCCGAAATTGAGAGGTTACAGATATAACAGAGCTGGAAAAAATAGAACTTCTTGCAGCTCCAAACATTATACCGTTTATACAAGGCCTATTTTATGGCATTACTAAGTAGAGATACATAAGAAACATTTGAAAAGCAGTGAATGAAGGAAATTTTACTTTTAAGAGGAATTAAATTAAAATTGTTTAGGTTGCTAAGGAAACGAAACAGACAACAGTTTAAAATAACAGTTGTGAGAAAAATAAACCGTATTGTGACTAGTCTTTTTATTGAGTTTTGACCATTAAAACATGCCTTTTGTGTACACACATCAGGAAGACGCCGACATAGTTCATGTGTATGGACTGTGTGATGGCAATGCAACAGCAGCTGTTTTGGCATATCAAGCACGGTTCCCAAATCGTAGGATTCCTAGTGCACAGATATTTTCACGTGCCTATTGGCAAATTTCAAGAAGTACAGTGTTTGGAATCTTAAGGATATTTTTTTTCAACTTCGCACTGCTTCTTTCATACTCACAAGTAGTTGATATTAAAATGTAGTATGGTACTAATAAAAATAATGACATAGACATGTCACTTTCGGAAATTGGTGTTACTTCTTTCAGTATTCAGCGATAAAATTAAACTAAAAAATTTAACTTTGGGGTACAAATACTCCAAACCTATAGAACTTTGGATATAGGTATGTTAGGTTTAATCGACGTAGAACGTGTCAGGGAACATGTTCCAGAAATTCTAAACATTAAAGTTGTTACACCCTGTATTACTAATTGCATAATTAAAATAAAATTAACTTGGAAACTAGCAGTTCGATTGAGCTGAAGACTTGCAGACACTTACTCTTAGTGTCCCTTAAGGAAAGAAACTTGTGCGTGCGTGCCTGCGTACTCTTTTGTGGTGATTATGAATGACGCGACTGATTTTTTATTTATTTTATTTTAGTAGGTTATTTTACGACGCTTTATCATCATCGTAGGTTATTTAGCGTCTGAATGAGATGAAGGTGATAATGCCGGTGAAATGAGTCCGGGGTCCAGCACCGAAAGTTACCCAGCATTTGCTCATATTGGGTTGAGGGAAAACCCCGGAAAAAACCTCAACCAGGTAACTTGCCCCGACCGGGTTTCGAACCTGGGCCACCTGGTTTCGCAGCCAGACGCGCTAACCGTTACTCCACAGGTGTGGACAATCGCAAAGAAAAATATAAATATGGTACCTGATTTGTATCTCTAAGCAAATAATTTCTCCTTAGATACATACCAGTCCGCTTCATTTTTTGATAATTAAAAAGAAAAATAACACAGATTTTTGATGTGAAGCAAATCGCCTTACTGTGTTGTGGATTGCACTTAGTCTCTAAGTAAGACTGCTATACTTCACGTGCTTCATTTCTGAATACAGACGAGGTGGACGGCATTTAATGACGTCGTATCCTCCGCGAAGTTGTCTAGGGTCGGTAGAAATGGTGATAGCGAGATGGAATTTCGTGAGACAAGTCCGTTGAATTGGAGTGGGATTACCTGATACTTGTTTTACAGTTAGGAAAAACCTCGCAAAAACCAAAACCAAGTAGTTAGTGCAAGTGGGATGCGAATAATTTATAGCTACTGATCGCGGGTTCCTCTTCGAAAAAGTTAGTGAGAGCGATTACTTCCGGGAAACCTCAAACTCGAAAGTTTACAGGATCACGATACAGTATTTTCTTCTTGTAGGCTATATGATTTATGTAATGAGAAAGTATAAAACATATTAAATCTACGTTTATAGTTGACACTGGTTATGTAAAAGCATTTGGCAAGGTGAAGGGCAAGAAACTGGAAAAATCATGTTTAAAATCAGTGCCGCAGTATTTTTTAACTTTGAGACGAAATTTATGCCTAGAAATTTACATTGAAGTTAGTTTTATAGTTGAGGAATAAAACGTTCATTGTTACCTACATTGATGATGTCATAGCGCAAGACAGTACAAGTAAAAAAAAAAAAAGAATAAAAATACTTATATTATTACAATGTATCGAAATACATAGGCCTATGATATTTCCAAACAGAAATTCTGCATCATAATATGAAGGATAGGTGGAGCGGAGAAATATTCTCTCCGACACCGGGATTTGAACCTGGGTCTTCAGCTCTACGTGCTGACGTTCTATCCACTGAGCCATACCGGATTCCGATTCCGATGGCGGATTGAATCCCCTCAGTTTCAGCTCCACCGCCTTTTAGGTTCCCTCTAGTGGCCAACCCTCGTGCGCTGCGTCACAGATGTGATAGTGGCACAATATCCAACATATTAATGTGCAGATGTGCACTCATTACGAGTGACTGAGTGGCCGGGATCCGACGGAATGAGCGCTGTCTTAAATCACTAGGTGATTATTTTCGCATATCATATATTATTACGATGTATCGAAGTACATATGATATTTCCATGCAGAAATTCTGCGTCATCATTATGATGGAGAGCATTCAATCCGGTATCGGAATGGGAATCTGATGTGGCTCAGTGGATAGAGCGTCAGCACCGGGTTCAAATCCTGGTGCCGGAGAAAATTTTTCTCCGCTCCACCCATCCTTCATAAAAAAAACTGCTTGCATACGATTAGATTATAGTAGGAAATTCAGTATTTGGCTTGCAAATAATATAAATCATCGAATTCCATGAAATAACAAAATCCGACAATTTGAAAATATCTCAAAATAAAACTTAAGAAATTCTCTAGTCGAGCAAAATGAAATAGCCTACTTTCACAGCGCTAGGTAATTATAGATTTTTAGTATGAATGACGAAGTAAATGACATTTAAAAAAAATTGAGCAGGTTTCAGTATGTATGTTGCGTAAATACAACATACTTTTTTTCACGAAGGGCGGTTGTCACAATTATGAATATTTCAGGAAACGAAAAAGACGAAACGGAATTGATTATGGATACAGCCTTATAAACACGAAGAAAACTGTTAACCATAAAGGGATTGTCTACGTTATCTAGGCGGCTGTGAATTCTGAAGCTGAAAGTCCACATTCGCCCTTAGTGCCCTAATAATGACATTGACTTCCGACCTTGTACAAACAGATTATCGTAAACTATTGGGAGTTGGAGTGATCTAATAGAGAAGCCTTTTCTTATTAAGAATCCGAAAATAGCAAAAATGGACTCGTCAATTGAATTGAATTGAAAGAGGTGAATTGGGAGGACAAATTTAAAAGGTACGCAAACGCGTCCTTGCAAGGGGTTCGGGGCTGCAAAAAACTAAATATTTGAGCTCCAAGCCTGGTGGCCACTAGTCTCACTCCGGGTTACGCTGCTCCACTGAAGGAGCTCTAGAAAATTTTGAAGGGGAAAACCGAAAATAGACGTAACCTCTTAGGTACCACATACGCGAGGGGGACGGAAATGTGATCGAAGTGATCACGGGACGGGACGAGGAGGAGATGGCTGGTGTAAATCTGCACATTGAAATGAACTGTGTCATTTCGCAGTGCAGGAGGAGTCGAGAAGACTCTGTCTTCTCTTGTTCGATGACAAGGCAGGTGAAGACCGCCAGGAGAGACGCCGTGAATTCTGAATCTGCAAATTGAAGGTTCCCTGTCCTTTCGCATTGCGACTACATGAGTGACCTTGCACATGTATTTCATAATTTTATAGACTCTGAACTAGGGCATTAAGTTGTTTAGAAAAAAGGGGAACTTATGGGGAAGGGCCTATAGGTCCGTGGGCCATTTCTCTTAGGGCTCATCCCGACATTTGTCTTAACGCCTTAGGAAAACCACGGAATACCTTAGGCAGGATGAGTTGTCTCAATATAAGAGATTAGCCAATTTGGCTTTTAAGTAATAGGTCGATTGATTTATGAATTTATGATAGATGCAATTATTAATCAATTTAGAGTAAGTAAGGGGTCATGGGGATATGAGTGCAGGTCCGTGGCCCATTTCTTTTAGGGCTCATCCCGACATTTGTCTTTCGCCCTTAATGAAATAAGATACGACAATAAGAAAAACTTTATATAGAAAAGCATGGAGCGAGACTAGATGTAGACGGTTCCTACACATTGAGCGTGGAGCGTTCCAGACACAACAGATAAGAATCTTTCTCACATACGAAACGAAAACGTTAGGAAAGAAAAGGAATTTCTAACCTAATGACAAATGGAGTGGACAACTGTGACCGAGAGATGGAAGCTGATGGCAAATCTGCAGCACATTTCAGCTTTAACTGTCTCCGAAGTCAAAATGAAACGTGTCTCGTAGAAAGAAGACTTGTGCCGTCTGCATTACGTAACAACCGCTGCATGGAGAGAGAGGTTGCCGGTCCAGTTGGCTCACGCACTTTACATAACAGATGACTTGCGTAAGTGGGAGCTTAAAATGTAGGAATTCGGTCCTCGGTAATAATTATCAACTACTTTAATGTCTGTCAATGTCATGATTTCGTCTTTTCTTGATTAACGCCGTGGATTATGAACAGGTTTTGTAGATTAGGAGCATTCTATACACGTCTACCTCATACTATAGGCTACCTGTACTGCATATTGCGCTATACTTCCAGCATATACCACTCCTTATGATGACATAGTATGTATGATTTGTTGAAATAGAAAATGAAAATAATGTTTAATATTAAGGCCTTACATTAGATTGTAAATTTATTTATATGCCGATCTGCGTTGTCTTGTTTATTAATCCGGTCCTGTGTGTGTGAAACAACAAGGGTATAAGGAAGAAAATACACACTATCAAATAGGGCTACATAGCACAGGAAAATGGATACAACCCCAACATCATAAGAAAGACTAAACGCAAACAAGAAAACGCCACACAAACACAAGAACAAAACAAATATATCACACTGACATACGAAAACAAGAACACATACAGGATTGCATCATCTTTCAGAAAACTAAAATACAACATTACAAATCTAGCAAAACACATATATAAAATTTAATATATCATACTTACTTACTTACTGGCTTTTAAGGAACCCGGAGGTTCATTGCCGTCCTCACATAAGCCCGCCATTGGTCCCTATCCTGAGCAAGATTAATCCAGTCTCTACCATCATATCCCACCTCCCTCAAATCCATTTTAATATTCTCTTCCCATCTACGTCTCGGCCTCCCTAAAGGTCTTTTTCCCTCCAGCCTCCCAACTAACACACTATATACATTTCTGGATTCGCCCATACGTGCTACATGCCCTGCCCATCTCAAACGTCTGGATTTAATGTTCCTAATTATGTCAGGTTAAGAATACAATGCGTGCAGCTCTACGTTGTGTAACTTTCTCCATTCTGCTGTAACTTCATCCTTCTTAGCCCCAAATATTTTCCTAAGAACCTTATTCTCAAACACCCTTAATCTCTGTTTCTCTTTCAAAGTGAGAGTCCAAGTTTCAGAACCATACAGAACAACCGGTAATATAACTGTTTTATAAATTCTAACTTTCAGATTTTTTGACAGTAGACTAGATGACAAAAGCTTCTCAACCGAATAATAACAGGCATTTCCCATATTTATTCTGCATTTAATTTCCTCCCGAGACGAAATGGAAATATAAAAATTGGAGATTTATCCTTCGAAGAGGTGGAAAAATTCAAATACCTTGGAGCAACAGTAACAAATATAAATGACACTCGGGAGGAAATTAAACGCGGAATAAATATGGGAAATGCGTGTTATTATTCGGTTGAGAAGCTCTTATCATCCAGTCTGCTGTCGAAAAATCTGAAAGTTAGAATTTATAAAACAGTTATATTACCGGTTCTTCTGTATGGTTGTGAAACTTGGACTGTCACTCTGAAAGAGGAACATAGGTTAAGGGTGTTTGAGAATAAGGTGCTTAGGAAAATATTTGGGGCTAAGCGGGATGAAGCTACAGGAGAATGGAGAAAGTTACACAACACAGAACTGCACGCATTGTATTCTTCACCTAACATAATTAGGAACTTAAAATACAGACGTTTGAGATGGGCAGGGCATGTAGCACGTATGGTCGAATCCAGAAATGCATATAGAGTGTTAGTTGGGAGACCGGAGGGAAAAAGACCTTTAGGGAGGCCGAGACGTAGATGGGAGGATAATATTAAAATGGATTTGAGGGAGGTGGGGTGTGATGATAGAGACTGGATTAATCTTGCACAGGATAGGGACCGATGGCGGGCTTATGTGAGGGCGGCAATGAACCTTCGGGTTCCTTAAAAGCCATTTGTAAGTAAGTAAGTAAGTGTCATATTGGTTACTGTTGCTCCAAGATATTTGAATTTTTCCACCTATTCGAAGGATAAATCTCCAATTTTTAATAGTTCCATTTCGTACAATATTCTGATCACGAGACATAATCATATACTTAGTCTTTTATATATCTTATATTATATTTCATATTTTATATATCATATTAAGCGGTATAAACATGTATTAAATTCTTTATAAAACATTGCTACTAAAACACTGTATTACTGATATGACTATCTATTCTGTAAGCCACTATAATTTATGTTCCTCATATTCATTTATGCTATACAAAGCCTCATCTTTTATAACCATTCTTTTATCCGGGACTTAATTGATAGAGGGACTTTATTAAATAATTTCAAGCCTATATAACCATAATGCACTTATGTTTTACTTAAATCTACCGTAAGAAAGTATAGGACTAGTATTATTTCTAACATAATTATGAACTATATTCCCAACAGGTAAGTTGTTATATTTTTCTTTAATGTTTAGCAAGGAAGTTAATATAAACTCGGTACAGTCAAAACTTTGAATTCCTAAAAATAAAACTTACAAGAACTGTATTTTTTTAATATTTTGTACATCTGATTCCTTCATTCTGCCATGTAACGTTGGCACCGCTGGAGTTGCCCCGAAGTATTCTAATATTCCGTAATTAATATGTATGTGAAATAGTGCATAATAGGAGTGAAGTAATGCCTTCTCAGAAATAAAGCTTTTTTAACTGCGAAGTACATAGCCAATTTTGAGCAAAGCTCAATTTAATTTGCTATGTAAGTATATTTCCAATAAACACTCGATATGAACAGAATCCGTCCAATAGTCCAGGAGAAATCTCTTTACACGGAAAAATAAACTACGTTCCGAAACTACTGGTACTTTCTCTAGGTATATCAAGGTGTTGAATACGTCTATTTTCTTGAAAAGCGACAAATACCCTTTTGGAGCATCCTAGTGGCGGCGGTGTCAATGGTTGTGTGGTGTTGTTCGTAGTCGTATTTTTTTAAATTGGTTTATTTTCGACGCTTTTTCCAACTGACATTGTTATCTAGCGTCTGAGTGGAATAAAGGTGATACTGCCAGTGCCGAAAATTACCCATCATTTTCTCTTAATGGGTTGAGGGAAAACTTCAGAAAAAACCTCAACCAGATAACTTGTCTCAACCAGGATTTGAACCCCCGTAGTCATAGTGTCGCTAGTGATGACCGTGGTATTGGCGGCCATGGTGAAATGATGATATTCCCGTTTTGTGTGCTTGTTATGCCAAGTGTGCTGGAGTTTTGTGTGAATAGTCAGGCAAGGTCTGCACCGAAGAGCTTTCTCTGTCACTGACCGTGGCGAATGCTTCTCTGCACTCAAGTGCAGTGCTGTGCTCGCTGCACTTGTGCTGATCTGTTTCCAGTTATTTCATGACAAGTTTTCGAAAATGGTATCCAGGTTACATGATCTGGGCTGACGTTACTGGTTCGTACGTGACGAACGAGCGAGTGGGTGGCAAAAACTGGAGTCAAGAGCCTTACGTAACGAACCACGCACAGGTAGCATAACGGTACATATTAATATTCCTCAGAATAATAAATGCCTGCAAGGTGTGTGGACCTGCAGACCCTCACTAAAATTCTCTGGAATCTCTGACGGAGAGGAATGTAATACGACATGCTCACATGCAGAGTTGCAACATTTCGCCACAATTATCGGTATTGAATAGAATATATCATCACCATCTTCTTGAAGAATTAGACCTTCAAGTGTTTCGCCTTAGATATTGTGAGGACATGATAGAAATGTTGACATAATTGGACTCATTATTCATGTCTTCAACAAAAGATAGGAGGCACACATGCGGAGCGCACGGGAATTGAACCCGTGTCCGCCAAGTTGCTGCAGAGGCTCAGAATTCAGTAGCTCTTCTGATGAGTTGTAGACATCAAATTTTAACATCTGCATATTCGACATTCTTGCTCAAGAAAACCTTTTTCTGCTTTCTGTTTTCTTCTACAACTGCTGAAAGTTCTGGCAATAATTTTATTATTCAGAGTGAAAACAATTACGTAGATAAGACGCAGGGGCGGGTCGTTCATAAGAGCTCCGGACCTGCAGCACTCCCTGCTTTGACAGGAAAATAAAAATAATATTTATTTTAATTTGTAGAAGAATTATTGTTACATCTTTTATTGGTAAATTGCTTTATATTTTATCTGGCCTGGAATATGTACTATTATCTTATGTATTAACTTTTTGCGCGTCGACTTTACTGGAATTGACACTGCATTCAAAGTCGTCCTGGCATCTGCAGGGTGGGACAGCTCGTAAGAGAGTTGTCTTGAGGGTCAGGGGGTACAGAAGTGAAGGGAAGCTGAGGGAAACTGCCGCTGTTTAAAACCCATATTTCGCTGCAGTGGCTTGCAGAGCCAGGCGACAAGGGAAGATCTTTCCTCCCCTCCCACATCGCTATTGTAATGCTATGTCAAATGAATTCTCTATTCCCTTGAAACTTAATGACAAAATTTTTATTTTCTCTTCACATACTTATTGTTGTAGAATCTTATCGAGTTAATATAACGAAATTAATATTTTCTTTTGCCTTATTACGTATATATCCAGCCTCCAGCAGAACCTAATATTTGCCTTAACTCAAAATGATTGCACGAGTATAATCCTTTTGATATAACACGTAAAATACGAAAGAGACTTCTTTTCCAGTTTTAGAAAATTGTTGCCCATCAGTATATCTGAGTGTTGCTTTGGTGTGACGTCTTAATACCGTAACTTAACTAGTGCAAATGTGCAAGCATGAGTGTGTGTGAATTACAGAATATTAATTTTATTTTTCTCAACTTTCCCTTACGGAGAAGATTGACGCAATGAAGTGAAATTAAAGGGTCGTTCCTTACCCAACTCAAATCTTACTCACGCTTCATCCAGCCGAAATAGTGCATATGTGTAAGGAAATATAACAATGAAATTTACGCTGAGCATTTGTGGTTGCCTCCTCTTCGGTGGTGATACTGCATAGACTAGGAGTGGTGTGACAGATTTAGGACATTTGCCCCTAAAAATTAAAAAGCACGAATCTTCGCAATTTCACCTGAAAAATGTTTCATTGGCTATGTTAGGCAAAACTAATATTGCTGTGCAATTAAGTGAAACGAACAGAACAAACATTCTCAAACACAATCAAGAAGTGAGAAAAAATCGTGAAATTACTATTAAAAATATTGATTGAATCAAATTTTGTGGCCAATATGAACTTCCTCTTGGAGGACATGATGAAAAAACGATTCGAAAAACCCTGGTATATTTCGTGGGTTGCTACAGTCCTTGAGTAATCTAAACGGGCCTCTCAAAAATCATTTGGAACATGCCAATGTTTAAAGGTAATTCTAAGACAATTCAGAATGAACTGGTAGATTGCAAGTTGAGTGTCTGCCGATCTGAAATTCAGACTGAAATCGATGGTATTAGTTTTTATAGCGATTAGCAAATGATGCCACAGACATCTCCCAACTAAGTCAGAAAGTTTTGGTTTTTCGATATGTAGTGCATTTATTTTTGTCCTATACTTATTAGTAATGGTATCAAGAAGTGAAATTTGTATGTACCAAAATCTACTGCAGCCCTCCCAATCCACAAGTTCACGAGCCGCCACTGGATAAGAGTATTTATAATTTTGTTAACTCAACAGCTAAAGTTACTGAATCCGAAACTGGAGGCATTAAACAATCAACATATAAAAAATGGATCAACAATAAAAGTTAAATTTAAATTAAATCTGAGGGAAAAAAAGTAAAAATCGTGCTTTAATTTTTGTCATTGCACTAAGCATGGGCTGATAGTCACTGTTCTGCCGTCTGTGTTGTGTACAGGATGTTTAAATGGCAGTTTGGATAGTTCATTTAGCCTGTCGATCACGATAGCATATGGGTGATATATGAGTTACTAATATAGAATTACATAACTAAGTTATAATTGGTATAATTTTAACATTTCTTTGGAAGTTCTTGTCTGCTTCAGTTTATTTTCATGGTATCCTACTTCATGAAACACAATCATAGATTACGTGCTGTACAGGCCTGAAAACCTAGATTTGGGAGCCTCATCTCGTGTCCCTTATTGTATCCCCTGTGCCCCAGGAACGTGGAATTCCTAATGGGAATATTTTTTATGGCATAAGCAATCAATATATGTATAATTTTGTATGGACTGCCTTCATTATGATTGTATCAGTTTGTAATAGCTATGTAAAGTAGGAATTAGAGCTGACTTCATGAGGTTCTAAAACAATGCCAGCTGTAACAATCAGAGTGGCCTACTTCAAGCTACACAATGACCTCGTTTCTAAGTTACGCAATTTGGACCAGGTTCTTGTGTCCACATAGACACATGGTAATTACCTGGATTCATAAGGATCATTAGACACATCCTGTTTGACCTGCCTCTTCCTCGGTTCCATTTGTATGGATACTGATTCCTCTTTTTAAAGTATCTACCTTGGTCTCCGCAAATGTTCAATGCATACCCCACAATGTCGGGGTACTACTTCCCTTACTATAAGATCTTTCTGTATTCTTGTCGGTCAGGCACTTTACCTTCACATGCCGGATGCTGACTACCAACTCTTTAGTAGACATCAGACTCACAATTGTAGTCCCTGTATGGGTTAGAAGGACAGGCACTTTACACGAACAAGAAAAACATAAAACAAGAGGGAAATAAAACTACGGATTCGTTCCATAAACGTGATCATATTGTGAAGCACCAGGATGTGGATTGTCGCACGCTGTAGTAATACTGCAATTACGTTCTGAAGCTGCAGACTGGGGCGGAGTTTACCGACTTGATTAAGACGTTCAGACAGTGAGTCCCGAATATTTAAAATTATTGAACTGCATGGAGTAATTTGGCACCAGAGAATGCACGACCGCATAACACGAAAGTAGTGGTGCAACAACACAATTCTTCAGAATTCTCTCAAGGAAACGGAACTCGCTCCGAATTCATTCTCGATTTTTTGGGTCTATGAATGATTTGCTGCAAGGAAAACGATTCCAGAGTGATGAAGAGTTGAAAACATTTGTGCATGCAGGGTTGTCGTCATAGGTATCAGAGACCGCGCAAATGTCTGAACGGAAATGGTGACTACGAAGAAAAGTTTGTCTATACCATAAAGCAGTGATGTCAAAGCAAGCGCATTTTTCTGACCTTGACGTCGTGCGCGGGCAGCAAGCGCTAAGTATGGAAAGAGGAAGGATTATGTATAATATGATTAAGCAACCTGTTGGATTAAGAAAACAATGGTGCATAAACTTCAAACGGAACGTGAAATTTTATGTCGTTATTTTTATATGGCTTCTTTCTGTTTAATATTATCTATATTGTGTGTAAAACAAAAGTACTAACACTGATTTCTTAATATTGCACTTGTGTTTTAAATCTTAATAACATAATAGAGAGTTAAGAAGGAATATTCACTTAAATTCCATAGTAGTATAATATTATACTGTATTAAGTGGATGAAACACATCATTCATAAAGAAAGTGATATTCCAAAGAAAGAGATTGAGTGTGACATGATAAGTTGGAATTTATATTGATGGTATCTTTAGCCTTACAAAAGTAATCAATAAACTAATCAAAATAATATTACAGTACAAAGCAAAGTTACCTAGGTACTGTATCTGTTTTAAGTGTAACTAATATTACATAACAAAACTCTTATCGCATTATGCTTTTAAGGTGATATTTGTGAGCAACTTCCTATCATCAGAATATTAAATTATTTTCTCGAAATCTGCTGAAGCTATAGAGCTGACATTTTTACAACACATAGGCACGTATCTTCTGCTTATGATGTAACAGTAGTTGCTTTTTAATTCATTTCCTTACAAACAATTTCCATGCGAATATTTTCAAAATTTTCAATACACTATCTTCAGTAATACGTATATACGGTATATTAGATTTACGAAAACATTCTGTAAGGCTACTAAATAAATAGATCTATATCTGCAAATTTCACTTTTCTATACGAAAAGTTGAGAAAATATTTCTTTTGAATAAAAAAAATCAAACTTGTTAAAAATTAGCATTAAAATTAAAACTTACATTCTTATAATGCACTTATACTTCTCAGGCAAATCTAAAAATTACCATGGATACAGTTTTAATAAGTTCTCTTCCCTTTATCCATTGAATCAGTGCTGGCCATCCCTGAATATAGCTCGACCAAGCGGCATATACCACCTCTTTCATCTGTCTCTTTCCTTTCCGCTGTAAAGCGCTCAGACTCTCCTGAGCTCTAAAGCGCGCGCTTGCTCCTGTGGGCATCAATTGACATGCCTACCATAAAGCTTAATAAAGAAATTTACTTTCTGATCGCCCAACGTATTTTGTGAACTGAACGTTGCTCTTAACCTCGTGTGTGAGTGGCATCTCATGGAGAAAGTTGCATAACGACGAGTTTCGCTTTCCGAGTCAGCGAGGCAGTGCACTACCCTCCATGTTGTTCTGTGCCACATTCAATCCTATTTTTTTACTTGATATAGCAGAGAAAGAATCGCCACACTTTTGACGGCTCTGCTGTAACATTTTATTGAAAGATTAAAAAATAATTTAGATTTAGGTTGGTGTATAGTAGTAATACTAGTAATTAAAATTATTTATTATTATTGACTTAATTTAATGTATGAATGGGTAATGGATATTTTATTATGTTAGAGTTTCATATATTGTATAAATTTTCTGTGTTCTGTCTATTGTTGCTTCGTTTTGTGTTCATTAGAAGTGTTTGTATTGCTGTTGTTTTGCAAAATTATGGCATAAAATTATCTGTTGAAATTTTTTCTAGGTTAGAACTTAAAGATATCTATTCCATTTATTTTGGAAAATTATGTAGGTATAGATCTATTGAAATTATGTTGCAAAACTAAAGCATAAGGATATCTAGGCCTATTAAATTTGTTTTGCAAAAATTGAGACATATAGACATGTATTGCATTTTTTAAAAATAAAGTCGTAGAGACATCTATTCGAATGGTTTTGCAAAATTATGGCGTAAAAACTACTGAAGTTTTTTTCTGTTAAATAGAGCATAACGACATTTTGTTAGATTTGTTTTGCAAAATTAGGGCGTAAAGATATCTATTGGAATTGTTTTGCAAAGCCAGAGTATAAAGACATCTATTCGAATTGTGTATTCTCCAGTTCCACAAGAGCTGTCACCGTCTTCCCCTCTGTCCATCCAAACGATACGGCTCCAATCCTCTTGTAGTCATGGCAGCTTGCACACGCTCAGTCCGAGTCTTCTATTCCTCTTTGGTGAACGCATTCCATATTTTTTTTAAGTATTCTTTCCTCTGGCAGCCTTTTTATCAAGACTATCAATTGGAGTTTTTTAATTTTACAAAAATAGGGCAAGAAAACAAACTTATAATTTATTTTGCAAAATATGGACATAAAGTTACGTAGTATTCGAATTGTTTTTAATAACTAAGGCAAGGCTAACTGTTTACTTACTTACTTACTTACTGACTTTTAAGGAACCCGGAGGTTCATTGCCGCCCTCACATAAGCCCGCCATTGGTCCCTATCCTGAGATAGATTAATCCAATCTCTATCATCATATCTCACCTCCCTCAAATCCGTTTTAATATTATCTTCCCATCTACGTCTTGGCCTCCCTAAAGGTCTTTTTCCCTCCGGCCTCCCAACTAACACTCTATATGCATTTCTGGATTCGCCCATACGTGCTACATGCCCTGCCCATCTCAAACGTCTGGATTTAATGTTCATAATTATGTCAGGTGAAGAATACAATGCGTGCAGTTCTGTGTTGTGTAACTTTCTCCATTCTCCTGTAACTTCATCCCTCTTAGCCCCAAATATTTTCCTAAGCACCTTATTCTCAAACACCCTTAACCTATGTTCCTCCCTCAAAGTGAGAGTCCAAGTTTGACAACCATAAAGAACAACCGGTAATATAACTGTTTTATAAATTATAACTTTCAGATTTTTTGACAGCAGACTGGATGACAAAAGCTTCTCAACCGAATAATAACATTCATTTCCCATATTTATTATGTGTTTAATTTCTTCCCGAGTATCATTTATATTTCTTACTGTTGCTTCCAGATATTTGAATTTCTCCACTTCTTCAAAAGATAAATTTCCAATTTTTATATTTCCATTTCGTACAATATTCTGATCACGAGACATAATCATATACTTTGTCTTTTCGGGATTTACTTCCAAACCTATCTGTTTACTTGCTTCCAGTAAAATTCCCATGTTTTCCCTAATCGTTTGTGGATTTTCTCCTAACATATTCACGTCATCCGCATAGACAAGCAGCTGATGTAACCCGTTCAATTCCAAACCCTCTCTGTTATCTTGGACTTTCCTAATGGCATACTCTAGAGCAAAGTTAAAAAGTAAAGGAGATAGCGCATCTCCTTGCTTTAGCCCGCAGTGAATTGGAAACGCATCTGACAGAAAGTGACCTATACGAACTCTGCTGTACGTTTCACTAAGACACATTTTAATTAATGGAACTAGTTTCTTGGGAATACCAAATTCCATAGGAATATTATATAAAACTTCTCTCTTAACAGGCTAACTGTTATGAAAATATATAAAACAGGATTATATTTTCCCTGTTGACACCTCTTTTGACGCCTCTAGTTTAAAATGACTCAAAGATGTGTACACGAATTACTTTGCAAGTTAACATTAAAGAAAGGACTTCATTTTTAAATGAAAAGTCTATATATATATATATATCGCAAATATAGCTTCGGAGTCATTTCTCACTAGAAATAATTTGAAATCTATAGAGGACCGCATACCACTTCGTGCTTTTACAGTCAGTTACAGTCAGTTGTAAATACACTTTGTTACTGCCATTGAATATTCATAAAATATTTGTTGTCCTCAATGGTTTGTTTTCATAGTAATATTGATAGCAGGACAAATATATGTATAGGCCTAACTATTAAGGCCCATTCACAATGAAAATTAAACATAACCGTAACATAAACACAGAAGTTTGCGCCCAGGCTACCAAATGGGATCATTCACAATGATTCACATAAGCATTGACATAAACATTACCGTAAGACGTTAACATGGAAGTTTGTAAACTCCAGACTTTCATGCTTATGCTTACGTGATTTGCAAACAGAACACATTCGTGGAGCTCTGAAGTATACGACAGAATATGAGGAAATGGCGTCGTTGTTATGTTTCCATGGTTACCAAGTATGTTTGCTGTTATGTTTATGTTCCCATCGTGAATGATGGTATGACTTCTTGATTTTACTGTGACGTTAAGTTAACGCTTACGTTATGTTTAATTTTCATTGTGAATGAGCCTTTAGATTTTTACCGTAAATGACTAATGCACTTTGCAATGTGTGTCGTCTGTTCATTGATAACAAGGGAATGCTGCTGGTGTCCATATTGCACAGAGTCATGTGGTAGGAATTTGTGTAGAACTCTTTTAAACGTAAAGTTTACGAACTAAGTCGGATTTTTTTGTGATCACGTGCGGTGCAAGTTGCTGACATTTTTGTGTGGACAGTAAACATGTTCATTTCCGTACGTCTTGTAGATTAAGATAATGTCATTGATTCGGGATAGGGAGGCACATAATTAGGAGTACGTGTCGTCTTGACGATATCGATCTCCCGTGTATTATCGTCACAGTTAGAAACAGTTTATCGTCGGTCGCAGCGACTTCCTGAAGGCAGATTACTGTTATTTCATGTGAAGGCCGGACTTCCGACTTCACATTCCCACACATTCACCGCCATAAGTGGTGACGTCACCGCGCACATCTGAAGAAGCACTTTCGCAACAGACAAGTTCGCGGTGTTGTTACTTTCTCGAAATTCTGTTTCTGTTCGTGTTTGCTTTCCATTGCTGCGTCTGCCTGGCAGAGGACTGAGTGCGAAGCCAGGAGGACCTCATCGTGGCCTCGCACAGGGGTTTTCTCGAGATGCTCCCGTTTTATTCTATCATCTGCAATAGTAAAAATAGGCTGAGGTGAAGTTCTGGATTTAATACGGTTTCCGATGCTGATAAGAAAGGGCTTGGGCTCCGGCCCTTGGGACTTATCAGGCTATTCGCGAGCGGATGGGATTGACACTATCAGGGGCTGAGGCAAGATGGTCCTCCTGTCAGAGTCGGATTCACGAATGCCACTCAGGTACCAACAATCGTCGCATATGAGGGCGCACAAAGAGCCATGTCTATGGAACCGTCCCGGGTTCAGTCCTCGTAAAGCCAAGCCCGCCGGCTAATGTCGCGACGGGTGCCGTATAGTTAGAACGACTCAAAGAAAACATCTCATACAGATATCCTCATTGCGGTGTTCTTTTCAAATAGTGTAGCATTTATATATATAATAATTATTTATCACTAAATTCTTATTTAATTCTTAGATTCTTATTCTATTTTTTTAGTTTTGCCGCAACCTATATTGTAATATATTTTATGAATCTTTATAAATGGGAGGTTATGTATGTATTTATTAACACTACAATTGGGTATACACCCGGTGGCAGTGATATATAATATACAATAATTACAATTACAGAAATAAAATAAAATAAACGTAAATCTATAAATATTAGATGCAATAAACCTAGGACTATAAATAAAAACTATTCTATAATAACGCCTACGATAAGCAAAAGTAAATCTAACTTATAAGTACTTCTATTTCACCCAACTATTACCAATTTAAATAATTACATATCACCTTAATTAATTACATACCAACTTAATTACATATCATCTTAATTAATTACATATCACCCTAATTTATTTACATATCAACTAAATTACATATCATCTTAATTAAATACATATCAACTTAATTAATTATATATCAACTCAATTAATTACATGACACACCTCCAATTACATTTTCAGTCTAATCTTCTCAACCTTTCCTTAAATGTATTGATTTTAAGAGGACCACCCTGAAAGATAGCCGCAGGTAAGCTGTTCCAGTCTACTATTGTGCGGTTAACAAAGGAAAATTTTGCCACGTCCGTTCTTTGTTTTCTACATTTAAACTTCCTAATATTATCACCCTTCCTAAGTATGATGGTGTTGCTAATCTAGCATTGATATCGGTCCATGCTTTGTGTCCCATTTGTGCCTTGAACAATGCGGCGAGTCTGGTTTTTCGTCGCCTTGACTTGAGAAGTTCCTACCCTAAATCTTTTACTATCTCCTCACCATGTCCCTTCCCCATTTTGACTTATTTTGCTGCCTTGCGTTGGACCTTTTCTATTGAATCGATTTGGTTTTGTCTGTACGGATCCCACCCTACTGCTCCATATTCCATAATTGGGCGAACAAGGGTTTTGTACACTAATTCTTTTGACTTTCGGTTAGATTTCTTCAGAATACGCATAGAGAAATGTAGTGCTTTCCAGGCTTTCCTTGTGGTATTAGTGACTTGTTCCTCCCAACCCAGTTTGTTACTTAAATATATACCTAGGTATAGGGAGATATATTTTGTTTATATAGGATTTTTTCAGAAATAAGCATAGAATTTTTTAGAATTTTTTATACACGATTGGATGAGTCTAGGCAATAATTTTTAAGTACGGGAACATAGTGTCCCCAACACGTGACTTCGCCAGTATACAACGCCAAATTGCCGTCTGTCCGCCTGGGGGTTAGGCAATCCACAGAACCTTAGAGGTCTACTTAATTTTTTTACACTGGTACGCTAGCTCCGACAGAAGTCCACCCACCAGTCATGAGGTTATTTTAAGAGCCATGGAGGGACATCATAATGAAGATTCCTGATAGGCCAAGAAGAGGGTTGTTACGGATTTCCGGCTCACCATCGGACATGACTCACCTTTCTCGTATTGGAATTCGACCTGAACCATACTGTGTCCTATGTGCCTTGCAAGCAAAATGGACAGAGAACATCTATGGCAATGTCCATGCGAAAGTGGTCGCTATTGGGAACCTGAAGATCTAATGGGACAATGATTTAAAATACCATTATCTACGGCTCTATACCATTGGAAAGAAAAAAAAACACTGGTACGCCACCTTTCGAAGATGAGTATTTTAATCATGACACTTCGAAAACTTATTGAGATACTCTCCAGTAAATTGTTAAGGGGACACTATGGTGAAATAATGATGAAAAGTTAAGAAAACCCACTTAAAAATTTATTGTGACTCTCTATTTAGACCGAGCTCAAAAAGCAAATTAATTTACAGTATGTTAGCATGACTATTTTGAAGCTTTTGAGCTAATATGAACTATAAATTGTGACGCAAGGAGCCTTTTAAGTGACGAGAACATAAAATATATTTTTAAAATATCATTTCAAAACTATTAGCCCTAAAGGCACCAAATTTTGTAAGAATGTTTATATAGTTTAAAATTCTTTAATTTTGGATGAAAATTGTAAAAGATTTGAAACTCACATAAGTGTCCCCTTAAATTGTTCCCTCCATCATCCTACAGTCACATGCCACGTCATCACCGTTTCTTCTTTTTCTTCTTCCATTCCGTAACTGAGGGACGAGGGCGACCCGATCATGACATGTTCTTCAAATCACACAGTCACATACTTGTACAAGGTGAGCCATAAAACTAGACACATTTCAAAAACATGTATTTTATATAGCCTATTATTAAATTAACATTTCTGCAATTAAATATACATGATCTGTACACTAAAGCATTTGCTAAATGCCCATTTCTGTTCAGTTCTTAAACACTGTATGTTTGAGATGAGCGCCACCATAAATTATGCACTTGAGCATCCTATCTCGCATGGGATCCGTCACTTTGCGCAGCATGTCTTGAAGATTTGCTTCAATTCAGATACAATTCGTTCCTTTAGCGCAGCGATACTGTTGGGGAGGGTTGTGAACACTTTACTTCTGAGGTAGCCACAAAGAAAAGAAGTCATGCAGTTGATCAGGTGATTTTGCTGGCCATGTCAGGAAATGACTCAGTTTGGAAACATCTGTGGAAGGATCCCATAGATTCCCGAGCAGTGTGAGCTTTGGCTCCGTCCTGTTGCCTCTACAACACTTCAAAGTTAGTCCAATGTTGTTAATCCGGTGAATGTAGAGAATTTCAGAACTTTTTGTTTTGGCGCATACCGTGTATTCTAATTTTCCGCCGTTGCAGATGTGGGGCTCGCCGTCTGACTCGGAGGCTCCTAAGTTGCAAAGCCGCATTTCACACTTGCGCAAGAGCAGGCCTGCCGCGTAACTCCGCGGCCTTTCATGTGCCCGGCCGGCCGCCGAGGTTGGAGGTGAAGGCGTGACGCCGCGCCGCCCGAAATAGTGCGCAACCGATTCAATTCACCTGACACGCTCCAGTGCTGAATCACGAAGTGCTGGCGTCATGCCTTGGGCTGGACCTCGATAATTGAATATTGCACGACCTGCTGTATCCATAACATTGAGGTCCTCGGCAGACTGTGTGGCTACAGATCTGACTGAAACACCGATCACTAAATTTTTATTTAATACCTTTGTATGTTCGGAGTGACAGGCCGAACTGTTCAGATGTCTTGTACCATACCTGCACAAACAGCGCTCAACGAGCGCGCGCGCTCTTCGGAGCGGGAGAGACGTGTTTTCCGCTCGCCGAATCGGAGAGGAAGATACGTCAGAATGACATAGACTTGCTATGGGTAGAGGAGAGGTAAACGACCCTCAGTTATCTAGTGGAGTGCAGTGTGTAGGCCTATTCTCAGTAACTGTTTCACGTTGCTTACCTACTGCTACAGTACAGTATGGAGGAATCTAAAAGACGGAAAAGTGGTGATCAGGCAAATTCTTTCAATGCATGGGAAAATGCTTATTTTTTCATAGCTGCTGGAGTAAATACTCAGCGATTTATCTGCCACAACATTTTGAAAGGTAGAAAGAAACATAACATAATGCGTCATTACGAGTCCAGACATAAAGATACTAAAGATATTAATCTTCAACAATTTAAATATCTCTCTTCAGGGAAAAGGCCAGCTCAGTTTTGATATGTTGAATAAATTACGGGATTTCAGTCGTAAACTTACACTTTTCGTAAGTCAGTTTCGGGAAGGTAATATGGCTTACTTTCGAACGATAGAAACTGCTCGTGATGAAGCCATGTTAAACGATTATGTGCAAATATTAATTGAAATTCAAAATTAATTTAATTCTAGCTTCCAAGATCTTGTCTTAAGGTCCACACCTATCAAGTAACGGTTAGCGCGTCTAGCCGCGAAACCAGGTGGCCCGGGTTCGATTCCCGGTCGGGTCAAGTAACCTGGTTGAAGTTTTTCCGGAGTTTTCCCTCAACCCAATATGAGCAAATGCTGGGTAACTTTCGGTGTTGGACCCCGGATTCATTTCACCGGCATTATCACCTTCATCTCATTCAGACGCTAAGTAACCTAAGATGTTGATAAAGCGTCGTAAAATAACCTACTAAATTTATTTTCTGGTAAACATTTCACACGAAGTCGCACATAGTCGCACATACTCTCTCATATATTTTATATTGTCATGAATCATCAGAAAACCAAGCAGAATGGTTCAATCGTTTGGAGTCACTCTTTTTTAAAGTATTAAAATACAGAGTGATCCGTTTGGGAAAACGTAAAATACGTATAATAGGAGAACTGCTGCATTTATTTTTTCAGTAATCTGCAAATATTTTTGATAAGAATGGAAGTTCTGACCAATTTAGAAATCAGTGTGCCACCATGTGTACACACAACACAATTCATGTCAGAGATTAATTCTTTATATTCATTCATTCATTCATTCATTCATTCATTCATTCATTCATTCATAGTCTTCTGTCCAATGGCAAGTCTTTCACTGGAAACCTAGCATTATGCAATCTTCCCTATTTTCCGCCTTCCTCTTAGAGTCCTCATATAATCCATGAAAGTTATCTTAATTAATTAATGTAGTCTATCATCTGATATCTTCTTCTGCCCCGAAACTTTTCTCCCGTTCACCATTTCTTTCAGTGAATCCTTTAGTAGACAGCTTCTTCTTAGTCAACATCTTTTCCGCTTCCTGATCAGTTTCAGCATCATTCTTTCTTCACCCACTCTTTCCAACTCAGCTTCATTTCTTACTCTGTCTGTCCATTTCACACGTTACATTCTTCTCCATATCCACATTTCAAATACCTCCAATCGTTTCTCTTCACTTCGTCGCAATGTCCATATTTCTTGCTCGTACAAAGCCACACTACACACAAAGTGCTCACTAGACTCTTCTTTAATTATTTCTGCAGAAAGTAATCCTTTTTCTTAAAAGCTTCCTTTGCCATTGCTATCCTCCTTTTGACTTCCGGCAGCAGCTTGTGTTACTGCTTATAGTACACCCCAAGTATTTGAAGCTGTATACTTGCTGTACTGCCTCATTTCAAATTCGCACGATTATATTCTTTAGTTTTCTTCCGATAACTATGGTCTTAGTCTTTTTATGTTTTTATCTTCATCCAATGCTCACAGCTGTATTCTTTAGTATCATCTCCTCTTCTGTTAACACTGCCAAATTATCAATTAATCTTAGTAACTTTATTCTTCTTCCTCCTACTATTACCTCTCCCATGTTGTGAAAACAGTTTTTCACCAAATTCCGCCAGTAGATGTTAAACAGGGTAGGTGGTAACGGACGTGTGTTATCTGATATCTTAAGAGTATTTTTTTTAAGTTGAGGCACTATTGGCTTTGAGATCATCAATATTCCTGGATCGCTGTGCATAGGCATCGTTTTTCACAAAATTCCAAATAAAAATTCGGTTGGCGTCAAGTATGGAGAATTTAGAGGCCACATAATGGGTCCACCAGGACCACACCAGTTAATGTTAAATGTTATTAGGAAAATCACGAATAATTTAGCGCTATGAGGTGGATGAGGATGATGTTGAAGATTAGGAAGAGAGAAGGGAAAACCCGGTGCCGGCACGTAGCCTACTCCTGTCGAATAGCACCAAGGGGGCCGCCAGGTTTAACGTTCCCATCCGAAGACGAATCACTATCAACAGTGACATATGCCTTCTCTTCATGTGCAATCCAGGGAGCTTTGGGATTTAACCCAGGCAAATTTATGCACAATCTAGTGACTGGAAGTTGTGCACCGCCACCTCTCCTAGTCCCGAGGTAGAAATTTTACAGGAAAATCTAGGACCTTACAGGGAATCGAACTCGAGTCGGCTAGTCTGAAGGCAGACATTCTACCACAGAAGTAGCTCGGCGATCCTCTAAGAAACTAAGTTACAGTACGGGCTATTCCATATGAAACCGATCAGTAAAAAACCTCGCATTTTTTAATACTCTAATTTTTTCCCTATTTTTACAAGGTGCTGAGGACAGTGCATTAAAAAAAATATACTATCGAGAGTCAAACGGTTTTCGTATTGTTGAGCGACAAATTTAGCGTATTTTATAAAAACAAGCCTCTTTCAGCGCTCAGAACTCTGGAACCATTTACTGCAGAACATTGAACGGGAGCTCATTTTGAAGTTGATATTTGGTAGATTATGTTAAGAAGTAATCCTTATTTTTATTGTATACAGAGAGACAGATAATCTGATTTTACTTACTTTTAGGCTTTTTGCCAATTTGTAAAAATGTAAAAAATATTGAGAAAAAACCTTGCATTATTAAGTTGGATTCGGCATTGTTTTCTTAGTGACTCGGCAATAAGTTTCGAGGGTATTAAATAAATTATTTTCACACGCCTGGACTTGAAAGGTGCAGTACCGCACGCACTGGCCGAGAGCTGAAGATAAGCGAGCGTTGGGCGTCATTTTACTCCTGTGTTTATGAAAACTTGTGACAAAGCTAGCCCAGCTATGCGCTACTAGACGAAACATCACGTATTTGTCTCCTGGCCTTGCTTGTGTCGGCTAAATCCCGCCTCATAGTCAGCTGGTTAGTTCACGGGCGTATTATTTATTTTCTTTATTTGATATTTTCAATACTTTCTTATCAACTTACCATCAGTAAAAAATATATGTTTATTTGTACTTTCAATGCGGAATCTAACCATATATTTTTAAAATATTTTTTCGTAGGCAAAGGCGTCTTAATAAGGAAAAATCTACATTTCTCCATTTCCATAAAAAAATAAGAAAAACTGTTTACATGTTAATATAAACTTTAATTTCTCAGCATTAAAATAAGCCATGATTTTGATCATTGGGTGAAAGGGTTTCGGAGCCACAACAGTTTAAAGCTGCTAATTTTATGAAAATACGATAAATTTAAATATTTTAAATTTAAACACTATGAAGTTCTGATGCCTCAAACTTTGCACAAAGCATTGTATCACAGTTATCAACGGACAGAAAAAGTTTCATTGTATTTAAAAATTGCAAGGTCAATTTTTTCTATATTTCGGGCGATTTGAGATGGAATAGCCCGTACATTGTTCTGTGCGAGATCGTGCGTATTTGCTTGGTTTCTGCACAAAACCAATCCACGGTAAGTCTAAAACTCCACATTCAGTATTCCCAACCTAACATACATAACAATTTTCCTGTTCTTACCGCTTAAGTGCCATATTGAATTTGCTGCTTTAGGCTTCTAACGTATTATTTTTAGAGACGTTTAACATAGTAATAATTATAAATTGGAAACTTACCACTGCAATTTCACCTAGTTGCACTGTTAATTATGGTTTTTAAATATTTGCAAAAATCAAGTAAACTCTACAACTCCACTAAAGTTATTGGATTCGTGACGCAAGTAACATTAAGGAAGTCGTTAAAAAAGCAACAAGAGTCCAGATGCCGATGTTATTACTGCAATATGTTATATAAATAATATTGTTAAAATATTAAAATGAAAAATAAATCATTACATAACCTTACCGTTTGTTTTAAGTTCACATTTATGGACTGGGGAAAAAAAAGACAGACGTATATCACGGCTTGGTGGAGTATAGTAAACACAGAAAACATTTTAAAGCAACAATGTTGAAGATAGATATTTTTGTTTTACAAATTTGCCGTCATTGAACAGAAACCAAGATGGAGATTTCATTGCAACTAATTAGAGATTCCTCTTTCAGGTATGTAATAAACGATCTTCGCACAAAATAATGTAGGATACACGAGCGGTATGTTTTCTTTCAATTCTCGGAAATTAAAAAAGCTCAACTACGTGTCGCTTTTTCAAACTTTTCCTCGAACATGAAAACTTCAACATACCGCTCTTGTAACGCATATTACTATTGTGTTACTGAGCACTGAGCAGGCATTTTCTCCACGGGCTGCGATCATATTGTCAGTCAGGGATTGCACGGCAAGGCGAGGTTGAGAGGGAAAGCCCTGCGCACTCGCTCAGCTGTGCGGGATGAGGGACGAAGACTGCAAATTAAAAGAAGAGAGAGAGGCGATGATATTCTCGAGCGTTTTTCTATTCAATGGAACCCGTTATCAAAATAAATTGAGATGAATGTGGGAGAACAGAATTGAAGCATTGTGATGCTGCGAGAGATGATTGCAGGAAGGGAAAGCTTTTGTTCGACTAGAATAAAATCCCGTTCACTTTTCTTGTGTGTGGCACAAGACGAAGGCATTGTTAGAAATTAGATCAACTCGACCACATTTACAGCGAGAACTGCTAGGTGTCATCGAAGTCTTACTTGTGCTACAGGGTGTCGAATCTGCTTGCCAACTTAGACCGTTGTTACAGTGCTTGCTGTAGCTGTAGGTTTACATTTACATCTTATCCTGCGGATTAGTATATACAGGAACATCATTTTATTTTTACTTTAATTTTTATTGTACCTGAGTTTTTGAATGTGCTTCACTCCCACCCCCTCTACTAATGAAGTTCAACCGTCCTCCAAACAGATCCAAGACCGCATATACAGTCATAGTAGCCTTACGGTCATAGTAAACAGTACGTTCCAAAAATATGTTGCCGTTTTCCAGTGAAGAAAGAGCTTTCAATATTGCATCATTTTCGCAAAGGTACTCTCGTCCGTTTGCCTACGTCGTATTCCGGTTTACCCCACCAGCTTTTATTCTCCAGCTAGTGGCTGGGCTGTCTTAGCTCTTTTCTGAGAACATTAATTTCTGTTAGGAATTGGACGTCTACGTAATATTATACAACTGTTTAAAATAACTTAAATAAAAGGGCCTCGTTAAGTAATTAACTCTCACGTGATTTCCTCCCTTTCTACGACCCTACGACATAACCACTTGGACGGACAGTAGATAGCATGTCTGAGTAATTTTATCTTTTGAGATCGAGCAGAAGTGAAGATTGAATTTACAGTACGTAAGGTACTCTTTTATAGAGTAGGTACAGAATTATTTCAACATGAGTTACTAGTACGAAGAACGAAACTGGTAATTGGGATTAGGTACAATAGGTAGTCTATAGTACGATAATATGCACATTAGAACTGAAGCCTGTATCGAAATGAACGGCCACCATTTTCAAAAATGTGTTTAAATATCCATATTATGATTATTTTTCAATTTAACTTCATTCTCTATATTGTACGCTAATGTGCTGTAGACAGTATAATATACACTGCATAATGAATACGTCCACACGGACAGCTCAGTTCGTGAGTAAAAACACTCATTGTTAATACTGTACTGTATTTTGATTAAACAAAAACCTAATGAAAATGATCAAACTCAAAAGCGCAATATTTTCTAGTTTACGTAAATGGATGAACTACTTTTCTTCCCTCCTGTACCTAGTAAAGTGATCTGTTTGTATATTACGCCAGTATCATCGAACTCCAGTCGTGGAAGGGGGTAGCAAACGGCGTTGATCCAGAGGTATAGGCAAGTTAATATTAAAAATGTTAGCAAAAATAAAATGATGTCCCTGTACAAGTATTGAACTCGTCTCGTCGTGAGCATGCTTGTCCTATCACGGATATTATGTACTCAACTCGTCCTCTAATCAAATTACACGTCAGCTATGTACGAACAGAATAAAATATTCAAAATATTACGGCTTTGGCATTTTAGACAAAATAAGACAAACTGAAATATGAAAAGAATAAAAATAAAACTATTAGGACTTCGGTTTGCTTATATTTATGTAGATGGCGCATGTCTTATAAGTCCATAGGAGAAGAAATGATGGGGTACACTTTTCCCAAAAAAATATTCCCAAAGAATTAAAATTCCAATGACTTTTTCTCCAATCAAAACCAATATCCAAAGTATTTTTTTCCAAAGGTAATTATTCTCAATTTATTATTTTATCAATAATGTAATAAAAGTTCCGAAGACTTTTTCCCAGTCAATATAAATGTCCAAAATATTTCTTTTTTCCGAATTACATGTTTTCTCAGTAATGTATTTTGATTTTTATATTTATATTTTCCCTCTGTTTAGCAACTCTTTAACGGATCCAAGTATGTATGTATGTATGTATGTATGTATGTATGTATGTATGTATTTATTCACACTGCAGTGGGTATATACCCGGTGGCAGTGGTAACTAATTACACTCAATAATGACAATAATAAACTTATTAATTAAAAATACAATTAATAATAATACTAATAATTAATACTAACAATAATTTATAATAATAATAATAATAATAATAATAATAATAATAATAATAATAAACGAACAACGATCACTTAAAATAACATTTAAAATAAATCTAATTTGTATTTTAAACCTAAGTTCGAACTAAAATCCACGAGTATGATATGTTCATATCTGCACAAGTACCTTTCAACATCACACTCATTTCGCTGTCAATTCACTCACTGCACTGGAAATACGACACATTTAACTGATTCTATCCTGATTTCACTATCACTTCAAAAACATTTCACTGTTCAAATACTTTGCACTGCCACTATAACTATAAAGCTTCACTGACAGGAACACGTTTCACTGACAACACACTTCACTGATACAACACTTCAATAACAAAATATCATTTACACCCTTTAAATACTGTGTATAATTATCGTCTATTAGTAAAGTCCTTAAGCCTATTTTAAATACATTTTTGGTTGTTGGTAAAGCCTTTAGTAAGTCTGCAGGTAAAGCATTCCAGTCCCTGATAGTACGATTGAGAAAAGAAAACTTTCCAGTGTCCGTCCTCTGTCTTCTTTCCCTCAATTTATATCAGTGGTCTTTCCTTGAAGAGTAATTTGGCGGCTGCAACCGGAAAGGTTCCATCAACGAACCACATTTCACTATTAAAAAGTCTTCTCACAGTATTTCTTGTTCCCACGAAGATTATTCTTTCAAATATACATTATATGCATGATCTTCAAATATATCATAAATTGAAAAATTATCTCCAGCTACTGTTTGCTTACATTCTTCTATACTCGCAGGGTTTGGAGGCATGCCTTTCAGACGTTCTCGAGTAATAGCTTTCCTCAGGGAGTTCTGCTAAAATACCGGATGGTTCTTCCCGCAACTCGTTTCGTAAAATTTGTGCTAGTGGTGCTCCAGGATGTTCAACTGCTGATCTTTTCACATTCGCAATAACTTCCAGGGCCTCTGTCTTTTCTAAATTTGGACCATGTATCTGGTCTCTCTTTTATGTCTATGCTGTTTCTGCTACTTGAAGTTAACACTCAAATTTGCGTCTGTAATTCCAGTATGTTCTTCCATTTCTCTCTGAATGTTTCTAGTACAGATAGCCATTAATATGAAGCAGTTTTCCTCTTCGACTAGAATTTATTATTTCAACCATTTCTAAAGTAATGTTGCTAGGTGGTATTAAGAACAAAATAAGGGATTGTTTTGTGGCAATTGAAAAAAAGAAGAATATTTTGAATGTGGGAAAAATTGTATTTAAGAAAAAAGAATTGGAAAAAGTTGATTGGGAGATAGAAATTGGAATCAATTCAGTTGGAATTTCATTGTAGTTGGAAATAAAATTTTTGGGAAAGATTTTACTGGGGAAAAAATTGGGGAACGTGTCCCCCAATGGAAGGAATGTTTGTATGTGTAAGGCCATACTATTCATTTCACTACAATAACCCCGAACATGTAAATACCCATGTTAGTAATACATGTACAGGGTGTCCGGGAAAGACCTGACGAAAAATAAATATCTATATCTCTGAAACTATTGCATTTATTGTCGTGATGTTATCACAGTTATAAAGAGAAACACAATAAGTTTTAATGTACCTCCATATGAGCATCATTTGCGGCCCGGGCTATGTCCAGGCGATACTCAATATCCTGCCACACGCGCAAAAGTATCTCTGGTGTGACTAGTTCTACTGCTTCGTAGATTCGACCATATAACTCTGCAATCGGTCACAGGAGTGCGATACACTGTCTTTCACAAAATCCCACAGAAATAAATTCGTGGAGTCATGTCCGGCGACCGTGGTGGTCATGGTATACGTCCACCACTCCAAATCCAACGGTCAGGAAACGTGTGATCGAGGAAAGAGCGCACATGGTTAGCATAGTGTTTTCTCCTCGCGCAATGGCATGCGCACGCGCCTAACAAAACTTATTGAGTTTCTATTTCTAATTGTGAAAACATTGAGGTAAGAACTGTAATAGTTTCAGATATATAATTACTTCTTCAGGTCTTTCCCGGACACTCTGTATTTTACTTAGCTACGCTTACGATATCGACATAATTCGATGAGAAATGGCCAACATGTTTTCCTGGAGCCCTCTGTCGGGGCCAGGTTCTCCACGTGCAGGACTTTTCAGCTTTATTCCCTCTGTTGGGTTTGAACCTTGTCTGCACAATCGTATTCGACTTATGTGGTCACTACGGATATGGAGAGTTATTCATATCAGGTTTCTGTGTTTCGTGCACATCTTCAGCAGCTGTAATGTCTTTTGCCTCTGGAAGTCTTTCTGAAGTGTTTATATCGTAACCGAATCAGTTTCTTCAAATTTTGCTGCAGGCTTCCTACCGCCGATAGGCCCCTGAAAAATCGTTCCAACGTTAAACAAAAACTCTTTATTGGAATGCGTTTATTAAGAAATCCCTTTTTCTTTTTTTTTTATGAGGAATCACTGTTAAGCCTTTCAGGACTGCACAAAATTGAGCGAAAATTTAGACAATTAAAATTTTCTCACCAGCTTCACGACCGAACGACTGCTCTGCCTACATTGCGTTTCCAAAATAGCACGACACAAGCAATAGTGGAATGGAATGACAGGGAAGTCGTCCACGAGGTGCTTGGAGTGCGGTATGCTTAATTGACATCACGCTCGTTGCTCAATCCTAAGTAGGCCGCCGGCGTCAGCATGACAGCTCACAAATCTGGAAAGTCATCTGTCCTTGACCACTTTTTGGCGCAAAGTCCGTATTTATTCGTTAGCGACAAAAATCATATCGAACTGAAAGAGGTCGTAATCGTTCAGGTGTTGGTAAAATGCAATGGATTTTTACCGTTGCTACTGCTGCTGTTGATATTGATGTTTATTTTTTGTACCCTCTACTATTGTTGATCTTAATTGTATTCTTAATGTGATGTTGTTATTGTTGATCGTGGTGCTTTTCTTGTTCATGTTCTTTTGTTGTTGACATTTCTGATTATCTTTTTGATGTTTCTGTTCTCGTTGTTTCTGTTCCTGTTGGTGTTTCTTATTGCTGAATCTCTATTGATGTTAATTTGTTTCTGATATTGATGTTATTCTTATCGACGTTTATCTTGTTTCTGATACGATTCTGTTAGTGTTGATGTTCACACTGATTTTGGTGCTACTTTTCATATGTTGCTAGTGTCATTGTTTATGTGGCGAATATGATTGATATTGTGACAGCGACGTGAGATTCGAACTCACGACCAGCGTCCCGCAAGAGAGAAGATCGCGCGGAGCACTTTGGGACGGCGCGCGGCGGAGAGAAGAGAGGGGGTGTATTACGTCAACGCGACGAGAGTGCGCGCGCATCTGGTGCTGGTAGAGAGGAGAGGGCTCTGGATTTTTCTGGAGTGCAATCTCTGGAGACGCGTCGAACTTTCGAGGCTACGTCGCTGTGATTATAAAAGAAGAAACGCCAGCGAACTCGAGAGTTTTCAGTTATTCAGTCAGTGAGTAAGCCTGAACAGAGCAAGCTAGCCAGTCTTGTGTACCGGAGTTCGACTTGAGTGTGCGTCCGCAACTGTGCCAGCATCCGAAGGCCTGAGTTCGAGTGCAGTGGACCGCAGTTGGAGGGACCTGAGTTCGAGTGCAGTGGACCGCAGTTGGAGGGACCTGAGTTCGAGTACAGTGAACTGTCTCTGAAGGTCTGTGGTTCGAGATACTATGAACTCGAGTGACTGAGCTAGAAGAACTGTGAACTGAGAACTGATAGTTCTGATTTGTAAATAGTGCTTTGTAAATATTAGTTAAGATTAACAGTTCATTGTTGTTCGTAATAGTCCAAGTAAATTGACATTGCCGTCAGTGGAGGCTATAACGAATACTGTGTTGAGTGAAAAACCTATTGTTGACGAGAGCGTTTAAAGTGAATTGTAGAAAGGATTTATTGTTGGAAGAATAAAATTCCATTGTTGAGTGGAAATAAAATTCACAATATTAAAGCTGTTGATCGAATCAACTAGATGATTTTTCTAAGATTTAAAATTTACAAAATCTTATTGTAAGATGTACTGTGATACTGGAAAAATTGATTTAAAAATTTTTACACAAGCAAGTACGTCTTTAGTTTTAAGCACTTAGATTTTGTTCATATTCAGTAGGCCTATACTTATGAGTCAATTTGGGGGGAGGGAATGGATCATGGACAGAAAATACACCATGAAATACCCAGTAATTAGTTATAGTTTGGAAAATCAAAGTAAATCGGTCATTTACCAATAATTCTGAACAAATATATACGGACGTCCTATATTCATAATTCTGTGCATGTGTCACGGATATCAAACTTATGAGACACTTTGTGTAACTATAATGAAAAAGCATGTCATCTTCATTACATCGATTTCTTTCTTATCTTTCATTAATCCATTTGTCTGAGCCACAAAGCAGAGAAATTATTGCCAGCTAGAATTTCAAATCCCTTCTACTCTGCAGTATTTGTTTCAGTAAGTTGGAATGTGTTTGTATAGGTATGTATAGGCCTATTTGTTAAATAGACTCTGTGGTTCGAAAACTTTTTCTTGAACTATGATCTTTCTTTCATTGGAGTATTGCTGCTACTATCGTTACTGGTACTGCTAATACAGATCATTGAAAAATCCCTTCATTGCCGCGCAATACACAGCACCACCGCCATGGTTATGCGGGCACTTCTGACAGTCTTGTGTCACGAGTAGTCTATTAGCTAGACAGGCAAAATATCTATCAGGCTTGCCCATGACTGTTTACGTCCGTGAGCGGGCTTACGCTTCGTATCGTTCGCCCGCCTGCAACCTTCCCTCTCAAGCAGGCAGGCAGTGTGGTTGCACGTGACTCCCAAACAGTCCTACGAGTGACCCGAAAGGACTGTTGGGTTCCGCCGACCTGCGCCAGACTGTGCTGCTTTTAGATGCATGATAAATATGAACCAAGTCATTCAAACCTGACAAGAAGCCTACAGATATAGAGAAACAACTGAAAAATTAATTTGTTGACTTCTGAAACGTACCGTTAATAAAGACAAAGAAAACTATTTCTCGTCAACATAATATCCATTAAATGCCAACAGTTATTATAAATTACTTGCACTTTCCTTTTCATCATAGTAATATAAATTTAATGCAAACCATTCAAACTTTCAGCTTCATAAATAAAAATAAATCTGTCCCTAAGAAGTTAAATAGCAAATCAATATTCTGAAGAACGAAAAACTTTTATACATTTTACAGATATTCATGAGGCTTTTAATTGTTGATAAGGAAAAAGTTAAAATGAAATATTTTTCAATAATCCCTTCCCTTCCCTTCCCTTCCCTTCCCTTCCCTTCCCTTCCCTTCCCTTCCCTTCCCTTCTCAACTAGTCATAAGTTACGAAATGTTACTATTTTGTTGAGTCAGATGCATTTTGCAGGAATATGAAATGTATAATATTGTCATATTACTTTATGAATTCTGTAGCGCAATAAATCGTAAAACTGTATTTCTTTAATCAAGAATTATCTGCCGTGTTGGACCATAAGATAAAGATTTTTTGAAGTGACTAAATAGCCAACGAACTTAGTTTTCAAACTAGTACTGTTTCATTCTTAACCAGCGCAGACTGGCTTCCGTGAATGCAAGTCACTCTACCTTATAATACGAGCAAACAGGCAGGCTTTCTTGGGTCCCGCCTGGACTGAACCTATAAAACCCAAGCTCAATGGGTTCAGTCTTAAAAGTTAACTTGCTTTGTAGCGTCACCTTAACCGAAGTCTGACGGCAAGCAGGTACGGGCGTGAGTCTTGTCTGATTTACCGGTCTCTATTAAGTACGTCTTCATGCTGGAACTTCGTGCCGGCAGAAAATTTTACGTGTCACGGTGTTTAAAGCTATGTATATCCTAAACTCAACACTCCGATGGACCTGTATTACTCGCCGCATCAGCTTTCACAGATGAAAGTGATGCACTACCAGATTCCATTCGTAACCGGTGCAGTGAAGCAGTCATCATCCACTAGGCCGTGGGCACGGAGGTGCTCTGCTGCAGATCTTCTGTCGTAAGAGCTCTCATGTAACGTGTCCGTGCGTGTAGCACGCACACTTCCGCATCCTAGTGCAAACGCACAAACTTCGGTACGTCAATAATTGTTCCGTCTGTTACATGAATACGGAGGTGCTTGATCTAAACTCCATTACTGAACCCGACTTGCCTGGGAGATACTTGGACACTAAAAGCAGGCAGAATAGACACACAGGAGTGTGATATCACAGTGCTTAGTTTTATAGTCGCGACGCTGTTATTCCCGGCGTGACTCCTCCTCTTTGCTTACGTCTTAGGAAGTGAAGACTCTATAAAGTCTAGGTAGGTAGTATCGTTTGCCATTTTTGTTCTTTCGTTGCCGAGCTACCAGACGAGGGATCTATTTGCCACACCGTTAAACATCATCATGTCGTAGCTCCTATGATAATAAATCAAACGCACTGTAATTCAGCAAATAATTGAGCGGCAAATAACGTCTTCGTGTGTCTTCTGCGAACGCCAACGAAAGAGCCAAAATGGCAGACGATTATATTAAGTATTTATCGAGCCTTAGGAAATCCATGACGTCTTCATCAGCGAATCACAAGACGCACACGTTTAAATGTAGCCGACCTGCAACGTGATTGGCTGCCGGAAATTAGAGCGACGGGACTATAACTGTTCAATTCCCGTTGGTGGGAACATTTATTTCGTCGTACACGTCGGTTCTGAAGATTACATATTCAACCTCGGCACGACTTCCTTCGGGAGGGAAGCTATTAAATTTACTCCATGTGAAAAAATCCTGTTCGCGATAAAGAGTTCCAGACGATTCGGTCTTCTCGCACACAGAATAACGTCAGTAATTGAAAGAGTTCTTAAAAATTATTCTATTCCTACTATTGCTGTTACAGGCCATTCGGTACCTCGTGATACCTACCTGCGCGTCAGGGGAAGAAGAAAGTCGACTGAGAAGCTTCCCTCCCTCGCTACGCTTCTACTCGTAGCAAACGAGCTCACTTACCCCCACAGCAAAGTTATTACTAAATGCTACGGCGCACGCAAGCATTTGGTTTCACCAGATAACGAATGATCTATACTGCGTTCCATGATGTCTGACAGAAGAAGTAAACATTGTCGGCAGAGGAGGAGAGAAGTTTAATTGCTATTCAACCAATGGCAGAGGTCTCATTCCACGTTTTTCTTGAAGTGGGAAGAAGTGGAATGCTTCACACCGTCCAACTTCAAGTCCAGCGTGGAATGAGACCTCTGCCATTGGTTTATATTTCTCTCTTCCTCTGCCTGTAATACTTAAGGGGAGTGGGTAGTGATGTCTGTGCCGTTAAAAAATCTAATACTAAAGTTAAGTTCAATATTTCTAGGCTTCTAGTGTTCAGAACTGAATAAAAGTTTCCAGGCTTATACAGTCAACCATTTTGAATTCAGTGGTATAGAAGACAACTAATTTGTTTCGTATCCAAGTGCAAAAGAAAGGTCGTAATTGGCAACCTGTTTTCCCACTACCTCATTCTTCAGGTGCACATTACTTGTTATAATCTTCACTCATATATTTTGTATTTTTTTTAAGTTATCGAGTAATGTATATTGTAAATTCTAAAGCAAAATTTAGTTAAATATTTCACCCCTAGTGAAACAGAAAAAATATTGAACTTTGTTTAACATATTTTACAATTTTTTTTCAGTACATATATTTTTTTCTCGTGTTATGTGTGTGATATTCCTAAACCCGTAGGTCTACTATGTAAAACACAGGGTGCAGAAAACACTGTAAAAATGTCATGTAAATCGATTCAGTAGTTTAAGAGAAAAATGCACTTACGTTTGAAAAGTGTCAACTTATGGAAAACTGCTTTAAAAAAAAACAAAAGTATGTATGAATTACATGCACCGCCAAATTTAAAGAGGTCATTTAAAAGCCTTATCTACAAAAATACCCCCCACAATATTTATATTATTTTAAAGAGTAGTTTTGTACTTTATTTTAAAACACAAAATAAAAAATCGGATTTTTCACCCCTAATCACTACTTGGTTCCCTTAAATCTCCTGCCAGACATTATGGAACGAAGTATATACTATGCTGCTAGTGCTATCACTATTGCTACTGCTATGACTATCCCTACTACTTTTACTGTTACTGCTATTACCATTCCTGCTACTATTACTACGGCTACTACTAGTACTGGTATTCCAACTACTATTACTGTTACTATTGCTACTGATACTGCTGCTACTACTACCATTGCTTTGGGACTACTATGAGCGCTGTTGCTACTACTAGTATTTAGTATTTAGTATTTATTTATTTAACCTGGTAGAGATAAGGCCGTCAGGACTTCTCTGCCCCTCTACCAGGGGATTACAACTACAATATGAACAATAAAATTACAATTAGTATTAAATTTAAAATTACAATTATAAATAACATTACAATTAGTATTAAATTTATAATTACAATTACAATAAAATCAAAGTACGAAAAGATTACCTGAATAATTAAAACTAGATAATTTATCATAGAGAAACAAAGAATATTTTATATTTACTGAATTACAAATTAAATCTAGAATAACAAAATTGTATAGTGATGAAATTACTGAATATTGAAATATTTTATGATAGATTAAAGAAACTATTTACAAGAAATCAATTACTGACCAAGTGCCTAGTAAGTTTGCGTTTGAATTCAGTTTTATTTCGACAGTCCCAGATGCTAGCAGGTAGCGAATTCCAGAGTCTTGGCAGGGCTATTGTGAAAGAAGATGAGTATGAGGAAGTGCGATGGGATGGTATTGTTAGTGTTGTTTCATGACGAGAGCGTGTGTTCAGATTATGGTGGGAAGAAAGGTAAGTGAAGCGAGACGACAGGTACGAAGGAATAGAAGAGTTCAAGATTTCGAAGAGAAAGAGAAGTGAATGTAAATTTATTTTCTTATCTAGTTTAAGGCAACCTATTGCTTCCAGGGATGGGGTGATATGATCATATTTACGAACATTGCTTACAAAACGTACACACAAATTATGAGCACGTTGAAGTTTCATTTTGTTGTCGCTGGAGAGGTCAGTCAGTAAAAATGTCCACATAGTCGAAATAGGGAAATACAAGTGTCTGCACGAGGGACTTTTTTAAGCAAGAGGGGAGATGAACATTTACCCTTTTTAGCACATGGATATGGTGAAAAATTACCTGCATCCTTTTGATAACTTTAATTTGTTTCATAAATCACCACATCATAATCGTCATTAGACTCAGTTCGCTTAATTTCACGGCTTTGTCTCTGAACTGTTATGCGATAACATTTATGCAAATATCCGTCAAGGTTGAAATCTAATATGAAATTGAAACTGGAAAGTCGATGAATGAAAACCCTTCCTTATTATTACGCAATGGAATCGGCGATATAAAATTAATGAATGCGGCGACTACGACTGCTCTGCTGCAGAAAGTTGACAGCGTGGCCTTCGCAGTTGACATTCACAGCGTGGACTGCAGCCTGAACGACTGATGGGCGGTATTCATGCGCCAGGTTAACATCTCATCGCAACTTACGTGCGGTGCTCATTCAGGACGAGATGAGGGGTTTACTGAAATGTTCAATAAAGTAATAAGTAATAATGTGGGAGGAAGATACATGTTAGAAGTTGAGACTACAACATCTGACTCTGTAGTTGAAATTGCTGTAGGCTATTCTACAGTAAAGGCCCATTCACAATGAAAATTAAACATAAACATAACGTAAGCATAAAACCTTGTGTCCATGTTATTTAATGAAGGCATTCACAATGAATTACATAAGCATAAACTTAATCTTAATCATAAGACGTTAACATGAAAGTTTGCAAACTCCAAACTTTCATGCTTATGTTTATGCGATTTGGAAACAGTACACAAGCGGAAAGCGTGTTTTCACTTTTTGTTTAAGATCTCATGGGCTTTGCCTACAGGCAATATTTTGATCTATTGGCCGTGATGATAGCTAGGCGCGCAACATGGAATCATATGACGAAAAGTTGATTATTTTACATCTCCGTTTCTTTGATTTCAAGTATTGAAAGCCATATACTGATGCCATTGTAGTTATTAGAAACATAAGTTGAATAGCTACATAGTCAGTCATTGTGCAATTCTCCATTTTTATGTAATAGATTCTGTAGTTTTGTTGATTCGGTATGTTTGTTTCCACACACGTGTTATGTTTATGTTATGTTTAATTTTCATTGTGAATGGGCCTTGGCTACTTAAGTTTGTGGCATATGTTTATGTGCTTATGTTAATGTTTACGTTATGTTTAATTTTCATTGTGAATGAGCCTTAACGAGATTTCCAGTATCTCCGATAAGAAAAATTTACTTTCGACATATCGCCTTTCTCTATATACAGTGTTGCCAGAAAGTTTAGGGGCACCTTATAATTCTTATAAAATGCTGCCCTGGCCTATTAGAGAAGCTAACAATAGGAAAGACTAATTTTTACTGCAATTTCGATATTTATATGATGGCTGTTAGTCCTTATAGAGAATTTACAAGTTTTCAAACAAAATAAAAAATCTTACATTTTCGGTGTTAGTGTTGAAAGTGAATTAACGCACGATTCTCCTCAACTGTTGCTGGATGATGTAGGATATATTGCTCTTTAAATAATACTAAACATAGAATATTTGTAAAAAGTTTCTTTGTAAATGTCCTAGCAGTTTCTAAGGTTTGAAGTTTAAAAACAAAAATGGGGACATAGTGCAGAGGGCGGCCACTAGAGGGAACCCAAGAGTTGGAGCTTAATCTGAGACGATTCTAACCGGCGTCGGAGTTGTATCCGGTGTGGCTTAGTGGATAAAGCATCAGCACGTAGAGCTGAAAACCCGGGTTCAAATCCCGGCGCCGGAGAGAATTTTTCTCCGTTCCATTACTCTTTCATCGTATGATGACGCAGAATATCTGCATGGAAATATCATATGTACTTCGGTACATCAAAATAATATATATGATATGCGTAAAGACGGCGCTTATTCCGTCGGATCCCGGCCAACTAGTCACTCATATCGAGTGCACCTCAGCACATGTGTGGACTTCGGTCCTGCGTTCATAGACATCTATGACGTAGTGCAGAGGGCGGCCACTAGAGGGAACCCAAGAGTTGGAGCTTAATCTGAGACGATTCTAACCGGCGTCGGAGTTGTATCCGGTGTGGCTTAGTGGATAAAGCATCAGCACGTAGAGCTGAAAACCCGGGTTCAAATCCCGGCGCCGGAAAGAATTTTTCTCCGTTCCATTACTCTTTCATCGTATGATGACGCAGAATATCTGCATGGAAATATCATATGTACTTCGGTACATCAAAATAATATATAAAAATGGGGAAATTTTGTTATTGGTCGGTACATCTGTAACTGGAGGAACTTACAGCTAAGAGGTTTGCACAACTGCGTCACCCCTACCACTATGATCCCAAGAAGCGCAGCTCCATTCAACAGTTACAGATGAACCGACCAATGACAAAATTTCCCCATTTTGTTTAATCTTCAAACCATAGAGATTGCTAGGACATTCACAAAGAAGTTTTCGTTTACAAATATCTGATCTCTACTAATTTAAAGAGTAATACATCCTACATCATCAGCAACAGTTGAAAATCGTGCACCAATTAGTTACTCATTCATTTTCAATCTTAATACTGAAAATGTAAGATTTTTATTATACACCTTGATTACACAACTTTTAACACTGTATCACTCCGGAATGTGTATGATAAGACTTTCTTGTGTTAAATTCTAACGTACCTTGTTTACATGTTTCGACCTATTTATGGGACATCCTCAGAACTGGTCGTTGTTGGTGTTGGCGCCTCTTGTTTTGTTTCCTGTGAGGGTGTGTTCGTGTGGTATAGTGTAGAATCAAAGAGTGTGTGTGTTTTCTGAAATTGAGTTGTGTGTTGAGAATTTCGTTGGGGTGTGTTTTCGTGTGTCTGTATATTTCATATTGTTCTAGTGTTCTACACACCCCCACAGGAAAGAGAACAAGTGGCGCCAAGACCAACAACGACCAGTTCTGAGGATGACCCATAAATAGGTCGAAACATGTAAACAAGTTACGTTAGAATTTAACACAAGAAAGTCTTATCATACATATTTCGATTTGTATTATGTTTGAAAACCTTATAAATTCTCTATAAGGGCTAACAGTCATCATGTAAATATCGAAATTGCACTAAAAATTAGTCTTTCGTATTGGTAATCAACAGTTAAAGACATTGTTAGCTTCTCTAATAATTTAAGGCCAGGGCAGCATTTTATACGAATTATAAGATGTACCTAAACTTTCTGGCACCACTGTGTGTAGGCCTACAATCATATTTCCTAATCTCTGGAGAAACGATGTACAATGAGTAAATATTGCTACTTCTGGTTTCCTTCAGACTTACTTATTAATTCCAGATTGTCTGTGTAATGTTTAGTACCAAGCCCCAGTCCTCATTAACAACTAGACTTCACACACTGTACCTGCGTAAGGGAAAAATACTACTTCTTAGTACTTAAAAGCAAATTTACTCGGGATTGATTAGCATTAATTGTAGATTTTTTACTGAAAATAATTTAAAAAGTAAGTAAGTTAAAGTATGTAATTAAAAGTTGTAATAATTTTTTGTACGATCTTGTTTGTTAATTAAATGGAATCATATGGATAGTTTATATTGAGCAATCTCGTTTATACGATATAATAATTATCACTTAGTAATACGTAATATTTCATGTAATGAAGTAACAAATAATTATTGTAATTGCCCACATCTAACACCTTCCACACAATATTTAGAAATTATTATAGATCAGAATTTACGTTGGGATAAACAAATTGATTTCATGTGTACAAGTATAAGAAAGACAATTTATAAATTTATAATACTTCGAAATTTTATCACTAAGGAGGCTTTGAGAATAATATTTTTATCTTTGGTACAATCATTAATACAATATGGTATAATAAATTGGGGTGGAGTAGCACCATCTGTACTTAATCCATTAATTTTGTTACACAGAAGATTAATAAAAATTTGTCTGGCCAAAAATATGGATTACCCAACAAATTTAATTTTTACAGATTTTAAAGTATTAACTATTGAAGAAATTTATAAATATAGTTTACTAACTTACTACCACAGAAATCAAATAAAACATAAATCTAATCGACATGAATACTCGAAGACAAAAGTCTACTTTCCCATCAATTGAGCCTAAATGTCATACAAGTGCAGCTCTTAAACATGGTGCTAGTTTCGGCCCAAGACTTTATAATAAAATTACAAACCATTTTCCATATTTGAAATACTTTAAAATTGAAGCTTTTAAAAAAGAAATTTATAAAATTATCCATGATATATAATATTAACAAATGTATTTTTTTACCTTTTATTTCTGTCGACTATATTCATGTTTTTATTGAATATCACTGGCTTCTGTCGGATTGTCAACTTATATTAAATGTGTATTTTTCTCTCTTTTCCTCTTTCTTCTTTATTCTTGCTCTTGTGTTGTATTTACTGGTTTGAATTAAGTTACTTACTGTATTTAGTAAACTGTCCTTGTAAATTTTATGTTATATTATTGACTAAGACCACACCGTACACGAGCCTGGGTCTTACGGTAGTGGCTAGAAACATTTTTGTTTTATATATATAATTTGTACTCACTAGCTAGCTACTTAAATAAATAATTAAAAAAATAAAATAAAAGATCACGTGCTGAGTTAAACCGTATCATAGTTTCTATTTAATTATTACGTTTTTCTGAGATAAAGCCATGACTGTTTAGATAATTATGTTTCCAGTCGAAATGACTATTGTGTGGTTTCAAGATATCTGCATCGATGTCTTTTCCAGGATTAACGTTATGGAAATTGAATATAATATAGACATTTTAATAGTCGTGTGGGCGACAGAACCATTCGGAGCTACTCTTTCTTAAAGGATTCCCCATCACTAGTTGTAAAAACACGCAAATCGCTGAATTGTCATCTTCATGTCACAAAGACTCAGACTTTGTTACGCTTTAAATTTTGATTCAACGTTATTAAAGTGGATCTCCTACATAACTGCACACTCAGTGTTGCCAACTCAATATTCCATTTACCGCTGCACAAGCTTAAAGAAACCGCTAAACTGTAGTTAAAAAACTCCAGATTTTTCTTAACACATCATTTCCAAATTTGAAATGCAAACTACATAGTTTTAGGAACTGATGAATTTTAGGTTTCAAAATTTTAAAAAATTCCAATATTTATAATACTCTGGAAATTGAAATAACACTCACCTCAGCCCAGAAGCTTGTTGTGAATGGCAATATTATGTTATCGAAAAACAGAAAAACACTCGCTACTCTTTTTGTGTACCGATAATTATCAACATGAATATTAAATCTGAATATTTTGCATTAATATCACCTTACACCATTTACACCTGGCTTTCGAACTATCACCGGTAATTTGTTCCATCCAATCTTTCAACACATTGTTTTTTTTTTTTTCTTCACACGTCTCTAAACTTTTGCACGTATGCAGTTTTACGCGGCATATTTCTTGAAAATTGAATGAAGTAGATCAAGAATAATATACTGGACACTTCGGAAACAATCACATTCACTATCATACCAGTCGGTTCGAAATCTGATTTCACAGTGAGCTGGAGACGTGCCTGCCAACAATGACTCTGGTTTTAAGTTTTAAGTATGTCTGTGTTACATAAACTATAATGCGAAGTGATAAATTAAATAACATATCATATACCATAAATGAAAATAATAATTCAGTTCATTATCTATTCTTTATGATTAAATACATCGATTCATTTACAAAAACAATGCATACTTGAGATTAAGAGGTTAACGAATGCGGACTACATTATTTGTACAACAACAATGGATGAGGCAGGAAATGGACATAGTTGCACCAAATCGAGTCAACATAAAACGTTGATATTGTATACCAGCGCAATGAAAAAGTGTGTTAATACCATACTAAACTCCGGTTTATGATTAACTAACATTGTTCGCAAGTACATATAAATAGTAATATACGTTACAAGAGCGGTATGTTGACGTTTTCATGTTCGAGTAAAAGATTGAAAAAGCGAAACGTAGTTGAGCTTTTTTAATTTCCGAGAACATGAAAACAAATATACCGCTCGTGTATCGTGCATTATTTTGTGCGAAGATCGCTTATTACATAACTGAAAGACGAATTTCTAATTAGTTGCAATGAAATCTCCATGTTGGTTTTTGTTTAATGACGCCAACTTCGGAACACCAAAATATCTATCTTGCTGTAAAATGTTTTCTGTGTTTACTATACTCCAGCAGGCCGTGATATACGTCTGTCTTTTTTTTCCCAGTCTATAAATGCGAACTTAAAACAAACGGTAAGGTTATGTAATGATTTATTTTTTCATTTTAATATTTTAACAATATTATTTATATAACATATTGCAGTAATAACATCGGCATTTGGAATCTTGTTGATTTTTTCACGGCTTCCTTAATGTTACTTGTATCAGGAATGCAATAAGTTTCGTGGAGTAGTAGACTTTACTTAATTTTTGCAAATATTTAAAAACAATAATTAACATTGCAATTTAGGTGAAATTGCAGTGGTAAGTTTCCAATTTATAATTATTACTATGTTAAACGTCTCTAAAAATAATATGTTAAAAGCCTAAAGCAGTAAAATGAATGTCGCGCTTAAGCGGTAAGAAGAGTGAAATTGTTATGTGTGTTACGTTGGGAATACTGAATGTGGTATTTCACAATTACCGCGTATTGGTTCTGTGCGGAAAACAAGCAAATACGCACGATCTCGCACAAAAAATTATAACATCTTTACAGAAAAAAAACTTAAAAATATCATGTCTCTCTGCCTGGAATCATAAAAAACGCCAAATAAATAGCTAGCCGCTGACTAAAATTGTGTAGCTGACCATTGTTCTAAAAACACCAGATTTAGCTACAAAACCGCTGAATTGGCAACACTGTGCACACTTCTAAATGTTTCAGCATTTGGTTTTCTGTTACAATAAAGTCTCTGCCAACTCTGGGCGGGAATGCGTTTTATAATAATGTGCTATTCCCATTGTTAGGATGGTCCTAAGTACGAAATCCAATTTAGCCGAAGGCCGAGCACGTGCGAATACGTGGCGGGCTGCTCGATCATGATATTTCGGAGCCTCCATTTATCGCCCATATTCGAATGTCTTCATTACCGCGACATACTTTCTCCTCTGCAACTACTGTGTTCATTTCGTAATGGTCCGCCATTAAATTCGAAGCAGAACAAAAGAGAGTGAATGTGGACTCCGACTGACAGAACCAGATTGTGACGAAACTGGAGGTACCGCTGTCGGGTTCACAGTTTTTGTGCCTAAAATGTACCAAGAACTCTGCTTGCATGACAAATAAACATCTTAAGATTCGCCTCCCTTTCTTAAATAGCATGCTAAAGTTTTTTAATCAGCTTACATGACACTTCAACTGAACCCTGTTGGGTCAATATGTTAAGTAGAAAAATGAGTATAGCAAAAGTGACAATGCTGCCTCCATTTTACGCGTTTCTCAACAATTAAATTTCCTTTAATTTATCACCTACTCTGTTCAACATCTGCTTGGAGGATTTAATGAGGAACTGTTTTCAGAACATAGGAGTGGTGATAGTAAGAGGAAGAGCAATAAAGTGTTACGCACTTGCTGATTTGCTGATGATATGACGTTGTTAGCAGAAGAGGAGATGATACTACGCTAGACCTAAATGACAGTATGGGATTAAGATAAATACCAAAAAAAAAAAAAAAACCAAGATCATGATTATCGGAAGAAAAATAAAGAAGATAAACTTGCTAATTCTAAATTAAATTAAATTCAATTCAATTCAATTTATTTGGCCATTAGACATACAGTTTTAGGCTTCGTCAGAATACATTGAAAAACACAGTAAAATTTAAATAATACAATGAAAACCTGAAGTAATTTGAAACTTTTAGATTAAAGAAAACTAACTAAATTGGAATTAAACTTATTTATTAAAATGCAATTTCATACAAATTTGTGTTGAAAAGCTCAGCAACACAATAAAAAGGATTATTTAATAACCAATTGTAAAATCTAGTTTTGAAGCTATTGATTGGTAATTTATAATATTGACTGGGGAGCTTATTATATAATTTCATCCCCATAATTAAAAAGTTTGTGTTGCTCTTGTGTAATCTACAATATGGAATATTAATTTGTTCACTATTTATAATTTCATGATCATGTATATTGGCCACTAATGAGTAATTGAGGCAGTAGAGCAAGTGGACATCTTCAGATACTTGGGGTGTACTATAAGCAGTAACATGAGCTGCTGCCAGGAAGTCAAAAGGAGGATAGCAATGGCAAAGGAAGCTTTTAATAGAAAAAGAAGCATCTTCTGCGGACCTCTGGAAAAAGAAATAAGTAAGAGACTAGTGAAGTGCTTTGTGTGGAGTGTAACATTGTATGGAGGGCAGAAACATCGGCATTACTACGATGTGAAGACAAATGACTAGAAACATTTGAAATGTGGATACGGAGAAAAATGGAGCTTGTGAAGTGGACAGACAAAATAAGGATGAAGCTGTGTTGGAAAGAGTGGGTGAAGAAAGAATGATGCTGAAACTGATCAGGAAGAGAAAAAGGAATAATCAGGGTCGCTGACTAAGAAGAAATTGCCTGCTGAAGGATGCACTGGTGAACGGGAGAAGAAGACATCAGATGATAGATAACATTAAGATACGTGGGTCGTATTATTATGCGGAGAGTAAGAGGAAGGCGGGAAAGAGAGAGGAAATGAGATTGCTCGGTTTTGCCGTGTACTCGCAAACTTCAAACGAATAAAAACAGAAAGGACCTCAAACGGTATCGCATTTCTAACAAATGGTTACATGCATAAGACAATGTGAGGCGATAATTTACATATAGTGGTCGGGTCGGTGATGGGGATTCGGATAGGTGAAATGAATGAAGTTGAAGAAAATGCGTAGAATAAAGTAGAAGTGAAAACTATGTAATTTAAGGCGAAAGAGAATGTAGATCAGTGATGTCAAAGCAAGCGCATTTTTCTGACCTTGACGTCGTGCGCTGGCAGCAAGCGCTAAGTATGGAAAGAGAATAAGCAACTTGTTGGATTAAGAAAACAGTGGTGCACAAACTTCAAACTCAACGTGAAATTTTATGTCGTTATTTTTATATGGCTTCTTTCTGTTTAATATTATCTATATTGTCTGTAAAACCAAAGTACTAACACTGATTTATTAATATTGCACTTGTGTTTTAAATCTTAATAACATAATAGAGAGTTAAGAAGGAATATTCACTTAAATTCCATAGTAGTATAATATTATACTGTATTAAGTGGATGAAACACATCATTCATAAAGAAAGTGATATTCCAAAGAAAGAGATTGAGTATGACATGATAAGTTGGAATTTATATTGATGGTATCTTTAGCCTTATAAAAGTAATCAATAAACTAATCAAAACAATATTACAGTACAAAGCAAAGTTACCTAGGTGCTGTATCTGTTTTAAGTGTAACTAATATTACATAACAAAACTCTTATCGCATTATGCTTTTAAGGTGATATTTGTGAACAACTTCCTATCATCAGAATATTAAATTATTTTCTCGAAATCTGCTGAAGTTATAGAGCTGACATTTTTACAACACATGGGCACGTATCTTTTGCTTATGATGTAACAGTAGTTGCTTTGTTAATTCATTTCCTTACAAACAATTCCCATGCGAATATTTTCAAAATGTTCAATACACTATCTTCAGTAATATACGTATGTACGGTATATTAGATTTACAAAAACATTCTGTAAGGCTGCTAAATAAATAGACTTATACCTGAAAATTTCACTTTTCTATACGAAAAGTTGAGAAAATATTTCTTTTGAATAAAAAAATCAAACTTGTGAAAAATGAGCATTAAAATTAAAACTTACATTCTTATAATGCACTTATACTTCTCAGGCAAATCTAAAAATTACCATGGATACAGTTTTAATAAGTTCTCTTCCCTTTATCTATTGAATCAGTGCTGGCCATCCCTGAATATAGCTCGACCAAGCGGCATATACCACCTCTTTCGTCTGTCTCTTTCCTTTCCGCTGTAAGGCGCTCAGGCTCTCCTGGGCTCTAAAGCGCGCGCTTGCTGTTGTGGGCATCAATTGACATGACTGCTGTAGATAAATGTTGAGTGCGGTCACAGGCATAACCTCCTTACAGCACTGATAAAGATATACTTATTCGCCATGGGCCTAGTCAGTGTGTTTGTTAGCTGCCCTTGACTATTAGAAAGAATTGGAAAGTGGAGCAAGTGTAATGCAATGTTAATTCAGCGTTTTCTCTATATCGCAACTATGGGCTCTTGTGATTGTAGCGTTTTTATTTCCCCCCGATCCTATTCGCTACAGCAGCCAGATACGTTCAGCTCCAGAACTTATTTTGGTTATATGCCCAGGGTTTGCGAAATGCACACGAAGCACATCATTTATTTAAGTTATATTAGATACATTCACTTTTTACTGCTTAGGGCGCAGAGTCAACATGTGGTGATTTTTAGGCAAAGTTATACCAAACTGGACATTAATGAAAGATGTGGTAAGGTGCACCATCCTGCGTGAATGTGATGTTGTGAAGATTGGTGTTCCAGATGGGACAAATTTAGGACTTTCCGGTATTTTATTTACTGTTTATATAAATGACTTACTGAAAATTAAATTAGAAGTCTTTTCTGAAGATATTTATTCATATGCTGATGATGCAGTTCTGATTTTTATGGGTCAAATTGGAATGACACGAAAAAGTCAATAAAACCATGGAAATTGCTAAAGAATGGTTAAGATTGTAACTTACTTTCGTTAAATAGTATCTCTAAGATATCCTTAATACATTTTTCATTGGCCATATCTGATTCAAAAACTCAATTCTTATGGCAATAACTCAATTAAAGTACCCAACCCAGAATGTTAATATGCTCAGCAATGTTCATGTCCTTCTTCGACTGTTTGCACAGCGGTAAAACATTTAGGAATACTTACTTACTGGCTTTTAAGGAACCCGAAGATTCATTGCCTCCCTCACATAAGCCCGCCATCGGTCCCCATCCTGAGCAAGATCAATCCAGTCTCTATCATCATATCCCACCTCCCTCAAAACCATTTTAATATTATCTTCCCATCTACGTCTCGGCCTCCCCAAAGGTCTTTTTCCCTCCGGCCTCCCAACTAATACTCTATATGCATTTCTGGATTCGCCCATACGTGCTACATGTCCTGCCCATCTCATACGTCTGGATGTAATGATATTCAGGAATATTATCATTAAATGAGATAACCACACTACGTATTTATGTAATGTATTACGAATATGTATTCACAAGTTCATTGTTCCCCGTTCTTATTTGTCGATGAATGTATTACGTTCGTTTACTCATCTTTGATACATCTGTAATTTAGTACGCCATTTTGAAGTCTAATTTCACTCCATTATTTTAACTTCGAAAACGTATTATTAAGATGTGCTTAAAGTAACCTGTGGATTATCCAACTCAACACAGGATGAAACTCCTTCTCTCCTTTACAAGCTACAGGGTGTTATACCTTACTTACAAATAGCTTTTAAGGAACCCGGAGCTTCATTGCCGCCCTCACATAAGCTCGCTATCGGTCCCTATCCTGAGAAAGATTAATCCAGTCTCTACCATCAATCCCACCTCCCTCAAATCCATTTTACCTAATATTATCCTCCCATAGGTGTTACATAACATCTGGGTCAAATCATTGTTTTTGTTACGGTACAGGACTGTACAATATTTTATTAAAATATTCACTGATATTTCGTGAACTGAGTATGAATAGGATGCACACCTGTGGAGTAACGGTTAGCGGGTCCGACCTCGAAACCAGGTGGTCCGGGTTCGAATCCCTGTCGGAGCAAGTTACCTGGTTGTAGTTTTTCCGGGATTTTCCCTCAATCCAATACGAGAAAATGCTGGCTAACTATCGTTGCTGGACCCCGGACTCATTTCACCGTCATTTTATCACCTTCATCTCATTCAGACGATAAATAACCTGAGATGTTGATACAGCGTCGTAAAATGACCAACTGAAAAAATATGCATAGGTTTAAGAATGATATAATATGATTTTTTAAAATAATTTTCTAATGTATTTTTAATTTTATTGTTTACTAATTGCAATTAATAATTGATGCTACTTTGTCTTTGCTGCTGCATTTTGTTTCTAATTGTTATTCTTTACTAATGTAATTAGCGATTTACTACTAAATGGTTCTATATTTTGTTTTACTACATTTTTTATTCTCTAGTAATTATTTTTAATAACTACTAAATGATTCTACATTTTGTTTTACTGAATTTTGTTTGTGATTTTGTTTTTTTACTAATTGTAATTAATAATTACTAAGTGGTTCTACATTTGTCTTTGCTACATTTTTTTAAGATAAATTCATCGATTTTTGTAGTTTTCGTAAATTTTTACATATATTCAATTCCCGAACGCGAGCAAATTCACTGCATTTTAATGTTTGTATTTTTATTTGAATAAAATTAATAATAATAATAATAATAATAAATAATAGTATAATAGTAATGTAATAATAATAATAATAATAATAGCTATTATTATTAAAATATTTTAATGTCATGAAATAACGGTGCCTCAAAATTAGGCCTACGAAGTGTATTCAAGTAACATTGTCCAATAACTTGTCACTGGGTTTGTTACACCGTATTAAAAATATTGAACAAGAGTAAGGTCTCATGATGAAGCCACACGTTGAATGTCTGAATATGGATCGTTGTATGACAAGGATTTGCAATTTGTATGTGTTTACGACACCATAGAGCTTAAAATAGATTATCAAGCCACTATTTCATAATTTAGCTTGAGTTACGATAAGTTCTTATTTCTTTGTATCTGTTCTTTTTATTTATGCAAAGATATCTTAAACTCGTTGAGTCGTGTTATGAACCCACTGAGAACAATCTCGTCGAAATATTAGAACAAAAATATGAGTTTTCAGAGTTAAATAGTTCCTTTTAACGAAGGGACTTGATAAAACATGAATAATTTCGAAGGAAAAATTGTTCCGGGGCCGGGCATCGAACCCGGGATCTTCGGTTAAACGTACCAACGCTCTACCAACTGAGCTACCCGGGAACTCTACCAGACACTGATCCAATTTTTCCCTCTGTATCCACAGACCTCAAAGTGCTGACAATCGTCAAGCAACCAACATTGAGTGCACACTAAATCTGTGTGTGCTTGATAAGACATCGTTTCAACGTGTTAAATTGGCATTTAACTGTTTGTATTTAAAGAAATACGTTTCATATATAAAGAAATAGTTTCCAGATTTACCAGATGGCTTACAAATGACTGTATAATTAAAACACCACCTGATTGTAAGCAGCCTCCCTTATATTTAAACGTTGAGTTTCGGCTGAAGTGTTGGGGTAAATGTGCTGAGCACATGACTTTGCTCCTTGTGAATGTCTAGTGTTGGTAAATGGAAATAGGCACAAGTTGCTAAGTGAATAGGGGCGAGTTAAGTGAAGGCCGCTCTAAACGGAGAGATTGGCTCGAATAACTCCAGGAGAAAGCCACTGAAAATTGTAAAACTAATTAAATCTTTGTCATGGAAACGTTATTTGTTCTTTCCACGAAGAAAATAGCCAAGTGAAAGCAATCTGTAACGTAAAAAGTGTAAAGCGCTTCTTCTTCTTCTTCTTCTTCTCGAAAACACAGTTAATAAAACAGAATTAACGTCGCTGAGCTATGCTGTATCCACGACTTTCTTCTAGCGGGCGTTACAATGGCTGGGATTACACATCAGATTGGGTCGAGAAGAATTTCTGCAACACAAAGAAAGAAGGTGTGTTGTATACAGAAAAAGGAAAAGAGTTCAGACTGTCTTACCGTGTACTGGGATTTAACGTCTGCAGCGTTCCGGAACTAAAGCGTGAGGGCAATGAAGGGTCGCCTAGGCCTAGGGTACTGCCTGGCTACCTAAACAACAGGGCACAGGACTGCCGCAACCTTCCACCCACTGTTTGAGACATTAAACACGAATGTGTGATAATAGAAATCTATGTGAGATAGAAAATCATAAATATAAACAAATCTGACTATGTAGCATCATCTTGTTAAATTTTACTGTTGTTAGATTAGGCCTACTGTTGCATTATGGGTATTTATACTATATTACTGAGACAGTATTTGAATTGTTCTTAATTATGCTAACAAATGTGACTGATCGGTGAACTATTATAATTTTCCAAATCACACACTGTACATGTATAATAGGCGTACGTACAGCTCATGCATTTTGTCAAGATACTCGCGATGCGCTTTAGGGGAACATCGTTTTGTGGAGAGGGTAGGAGTAGAAGGGAAGGTCGGGCGTGTGTCTACCGAGTTCTCCTATAATTCGTAAGTAGACTCATCCGATCTCATGCGCAGCTCTGTAGGAAGAGTGGGGGAGTGTCTCGACATAATGCATGAGCTGTACCTACATGTTTCGTGTAGTACCACTTGACAAAAATTATAATAAAAATTGCAACATTGCCCCTATTTATTTTATTATTTAGTAAATTTGTTTATGCTCGACCATGCCGAAATGTAGTAATTATACACCTGGTAGCAGTCCTTTAATGCGTGTCATTAAAGTACACCTATTCATTAAAGTTCAGGTTTTCGATTATTCTCGGATATGCAATCGAAAGACAACGAGGGAAACGTCACGGAGGCTGGAAATTCAATACTTTCGCAGAAGGTTATGTTCTGTTACTATACTAATTAGCGTTAATTGTAAATAATATTCAGATAAATTCAATTTGTCATCTCGTTTTTCAGTTCTAAATCAATTTCCAGGTTATATCAAAATTAGTTCATGTTATTCTCTAGATTATATCAAGGTCAATGACATTATTGTTCCTCGGAAAAAATCAACACTTTCGCGTCTGCGCACATCTCACAATTTACGAGCTTGCACAAGGTCACTTCTGCTCTTCAGTGAGATGCGAATAAAATAAATACTTCTGAATAATTTCAAGTTAGAAATACGGTCGAGCATAAAAAGTCGTATGAAACTTGCCTATAATGGTAATTAAGACGCTCGTATGAAAATTATGAAACTCGCTTGCGCTCGTTTCATAAACAAACATACTCGCGTCTTAATTACTATCATTATAGGCTCGTTGCATAATGTACTATTCTACTAGTGGAGTTAAGGCCATAAAGCCTTCTCTTTCACTCAAGCATTATAAGAACACATAGGAGATATAATACAGGAACAATAGGCTATACAAATAATAATAGTAACAGCAGAATGAAGACAAGTTTAGTTAGCCAACATGTAATTCTAAGAGTCAAACAGTCGACCTGGTTGGCGAGTTGGTATAGCGCTGGCCTTCTATGCCCAAGGTTGCGGGTTCGATCCCGGGCCAGGTCGATGACATTTAAGTGTGCTTAAATGCGACAGGCTCATGTCAGTAGATTTACTGGCATGTAAAAGAACTCCTGCGGGACAAAATTCCGGCACATCCGGCGACGCTGATATAACCTCTGCAGTTGCGAGCGTCGTTAAATAAAACATAACATTTTTAACAAGAGTCAAACAGTTACAACAATGTGAATCGAAGGAATTATTAAAATAACAGAGAAAATGTATACATTAAAGATAAAAATCATATATTAGAAAACTTACCTTTTAAAAGACAACATAGTCTAAGAGGTGTAACTGACAACCGGGTTTTGAAGCAGTAAATATCTGAAAGCCCCTTAAACTATGAGGTGGGGAGTTTCAGTGACGAGCAATTGAAACGTTGAATGATGAAAAGTATCGGGAGGTGTTATGATGAGGTGTACACAATGTACCGGTGATCTGAGATCAGTATTTAGGTTATGGTTTGAGCATAAATACACAAGACGAGACGGCAGATAACTTGGGGTTGAGGTGCGCAGAATTTGAAATAGAAGAGAAAGGCGGTGTAAAGTTCTGTGGTCGTTAAGTCGGAGCCAAGATAAAGATTTAAAAAGTATGATATATCGTCAGACATATTATGAACACGTTGTAATTTGTTCGAAGTTCGAGATTCTTAAGTCGGTGAACAACACGTCAGAATTCGGCATTACGAGTGTTCGAACTAATATTTGTTTCACTTGCGCGGAAAGGAAATGGTAGTTGCGTTGATGCTACCCGCAATGCAATCGCTAGTTGAACATCACTTGTTAAGTATGGCCCAGGTTATGCTACTGCTACAACATTGATCAGATGGAATGCGCAACCTATAATTTTTATGTTGGCGGATCCATCTTCATTGGTTTTTTTTAATATTCGAATAGGTTTATGCACAACGCAGTATTTCCTGAAAGAGAACTCCCTGCCATCCGGGATGTCGTATCTTTATATAGCTCAAATAATTCCAATAAAGGCGATAACATATTGAGCAATAAAAGATAATGTATTTTGATGTTTTTATTTCAGTGATTTATACATTAATACAAGGGCGGCCGTGTCGATACGAATTTCTGTAGATCTGTGATTTCGATATCAGATTGACTTGGGAAAGATTTACGTCAAACTTTTTTTAATGTGTAAAATATTAACGAAACATTAAATCTAATTTTGTAATAATAAACAATAAATTATTATTCGTACACATTAATAATATTTACTCCTGATTAATAAATGCGGGGAATATAAAAGAGAAGGCTTCCTTTTGTTAAATTTGAATACGGGAAGTTTGAAGACGGAAATGAAAAGAAATATAAAACTTTTGTTTGAAGTCCCAACCATGCTCACAACAACAATCACGAACAGCATAAACGGATATTCGATGAATCCCCTGTCACTTTTTATGTGAAGGTTCATTTGCCCCACATGTTTAGTAGCTGAAAGTATGGATGGAATTCGGTTGACCCCATGCCAAATTGTTTGGAGTGACGCAACAGACTAGGTGACCTTCCAGCTCATATTTATCATGAAAATGGAACCTGTATGGCTATAAGGCGATGAAATACCCGAAGTCTTATCGTGATCAAAGCCTAAGGTATCATAAGTAGTGTTGATATATTTTGGCATCTGAGTAGTGTTTGACTGCCTGCAGCAGACAGTTACACAAGATAGGCTACTAGTCGTAAACAGACATACATACTAAACAAAGACAACAACAAACACGCAGACACCATCATATATTGGCACAGATACGTAGAAGACATACTAATACTATACAAAGGAAACAAAAGACAGATCCAAAACCTGCATCAACACACAAACAAAATACACCCAAAGCTACACTACACATTAGAAACTGAAAACAACGAATCCATCAATTTTCTAGACATCACAATAACAAAAGTAAACAACAAATACACATTCAAAGTATACAGGAAACTCACACCTCAACAACAACAACAAACATACACATCCAACTACCCCACACAACACAAACAAGCTGCATTCCGAACAATGGTACACAGACTACTCAACATATCAATGAACCAACAAGATTACAACGAAGAGCTAAACACAATCAAATACATACCACAAGAAAACGGATACAACCCCAACATAATAGACAACATAATACGTAAGACAAAACATAATCACAAAAAAAAACATAAGAATACAACACAAACACAAGAACACAAAAAAATAAATTACACTAACATACGAAAACAAAAACATACACAAAATTCCACCCTCATTCAAGAAATTAAATTACAACATCGCATATAGAACAAATAACACTCTACAAAAACATCTCAACACACAAACAACACAAACAAATACAACCACACAGGCGTATACAAACTCAAATGTAACACCTGCAACAACTTCTACATAGGACAGACAGGCAGATCGTTTCAAACACGTTACAAAGAACACATCACAGCCATAACAAAATTACAAAATACCTCCACATATGCAGAACACTTCACAAATGCTAACCACACCCACAGAGACATCAACACAGAAATGGAAATACTGCACATCCAACCAGAAAGCCAGAAACTAAACACACTAGAACAATATGAAATATACAGACACACAAAAACACACCCCAACGAAATTCTCAACACACAACTCAACTTCAAAACACACACACTCTTTGACTCTACACTATACCACAGGAACACACCCTCACAGGAAACAAAACAAGTGGCGCCAAGACCAACAACGACCAGTTCTGAAGATGACCCATAAATAGGTCGAAACATGTAAACGAGATACGTTGAAATTTAACACAGGAAAGTCTTACCAAAGTCATAAATTGTCACTGCTTCGCTTAAGTCTTCAAATCGAACTTGGCTCAGCCTGCAGTGCAACTCTTTCAAGCCACCCAGTTTTCATAGAGCGACTTATGACACCCACACGGTTTGCATGCAGTATTTTGAGCGACAAACCTTTCAGAAAATATAAATTGGAAGAACTTGGGATAGAAAATGAGAACGCCTGAAACGTGTCTGATCGCTCCATCACTCAGCTGACCTCAACATGGCGTTATATAACAGATTTTAGTTCACTTATATAAGCGTCCCGTTTGGAATCTAGGCCTATGTCGCAAGCCGCTCCACCTGACCGTCACACGCACTCGTTCGTATTCTGGAAGGTCGTTTACCTGTTCGCTTGCTTTCTTTGGACGTTTCGGGGCGGTTCTAGTGATCGCTAGTGTCTCTTGAAGTTTCTTTGACATAGCAAGAACAGTGGTATATCAATATTCATAGTTTTCTGCACAAGAAAAGGTCCCTTCACTGCAAATCCAGCATTCTCTAATCTTTCTTATTTTCCGCCTTCCTCTTTTCCTCCCAACACGAATTATCTTGATGTCGTCTATCACCTGATATCTTCTTCTGCCTCGAACTCCTCTAGTGTTCACCATTCCTTCCAGTGCATCCTTCAGTAGGCAGTTTCTTCTCACAAGCAAACGTTCTGATGGGGGAAGATAAAAAAAGTTATTTTTTTTTCTTCCACCATGTTAATAATGTCAAAAGAAGTGCTTATACAAATTTTGGCCACTCGACCGCAATTACGAGGCCGTCCAGAAAGTGATTTTCCTTAGGGTCGTTTATAGAAAACAGCACAATTTCATGGAAATATTTATTGAAACAGATACAGCAATTGTTGCGCTATTTGTCAACATATCCCCCACTGGAATTGAGACATTTGTCATGCCATGGGATCAATTTTTGTGTCGTAGAAGTCAGCCGCCTCAGATCGGAACCAGCGTTTGACTGCGTCAGCACCTCTCTCTGTCTATCCTATGATAATGAGAAATGTGTCAATTCCGATGGAAAATATGTTGAAAAATAGCTCAACAAGCTGTGTCCGTTCTAATAAATTTGTCCAATGAAATTATGTTTTTTCTTTCTGCTAACGGCCTCTGGCGAATTTATTTTTTACGGCCCTCGTAATTGCGGTCGAGTGGCCAAAATTTGTATAAGCACTTCTTTTGACATTATTAACATGGTGGAAGAAAAAAATTTAACTTTTTTATCTGCCCCCCTCAGAACGTTTGCTTGTCAGCCAGTGACCCAACCAGTTCTTTTTTCATAATTTCTCCTGACGGATGTTGGACGCAGGCTCAGTTCTTGTGCACGTTTGGGTATCCTTTTTTAGGCTCTTATTGACTGATTTCCGTGCAGCTTCGTTGTTTGCTTGTGTCCTCTCCTGAATTTCCTTCGTTCAGGTTTAGAACGGTTCCTTTTTCATTGAGTGTTTACTACACTCGGTATTGTCTTTGATGTCGGTGCTGATCGAGAACTGAAGTGATTACGATATCTGCGGTTGTGTCTGCTGATTATTATTAGTAAAATAAAGCAATTTTAATTTTCTGTTGTTAAATAGTTATAGTCCCGTCGCTCGAATTTCCGGCAGCCAATCGCGTTGCAGGTCGGCTACAATTAAACGTGTGCGTCTTGTGATTCGCTGATGAAGATGTTATGCATTTCTTAAGGTTCGATAAATACTTAATATAATCGCCCGCCATTTTGGCTCTTTCGTTGGCGGTCGCAGAAAGCACACGAAGACGTTATTTGCCGCTCAATTATTTGCTGAATTACAGTGCGTTTGATTTATTATCATAGGAGCACGACATGATAATGTTTAACGGTGTGGCAAATAGATTCCTCGTCTGGTAGCTCGGCAACGAAAGAACAAAAATGGCGAACGATACTACCTACCTAGACTTTATAGAGCCTTCACTTCCTAAGACGTAAGCAAAGAAGAGGAGTCATGCCGGGAATAACAGCGCCGCGACTATAAGTCCACTGTGAAATATTGTCCCAAGCTTGCACAACAATTACCTAAAAACAGAAGAAAAATATTACACCAATTTTCCGAAATATCAAACACTAAAAATAGGTGTAAATTCTTGGCGCAACCAATATGAGAGTCGTTTCGCTACTCTGAGTCCTCACACGGTTTTGAGTTACAACCCAGGACCAGTAATTCGTTCCTCGGACACTTTGGTCTGTCCGTGTGAGCTAAGTGACAACTCTCCCGTACTTTATGGGAACTCCCGTACTTCAACTAATTTTTCTATCCTTCTGGATCCCGTACTGATGTCCTAATTCTCACGTATTTTTTCTTTAACAATCATAATTATAACCTAATAATAATAATAATAATAATAATAATAATAATAATAATAATAATAATATTTAATAAATATGGGAAATGCCTGTTATTATTCGGTTGAGAAGCTTTTATCATCCAGTACGCTGTCAAAAAATCTAAAAGTTAGAATTTATAAACAGTTATATTACCGGTTGTTCTTTATGGTTGTGAAACTTGGACTCTCATTTTGAGAGAGGAACAGAGGTTAAGGGTGTTTGAGAATAAAGTGCTTAGGAAAATATTTGGGTCTAAGAGGGATGAAGTTACAGGAGAATGGAGAAAGTTACACAACACAGAACTGCACGCATTGTATTCTTCACCTGACATAATTAGGAACATTAAATCCAGACGTTTGAGATGGGCAGGGCATGTAGCACGTATGGGCGAATCCAGAAATGCATATAGAGTGTTAGTTGGGTGGCCGGAGGAAAAAAGACCTTTAGGGAGGCCGAGACGTAGATAGGAAGATAATATTAAAATGGATTTGAGGGAGGTGGGATATGATGATAGAGAATGGATTAATCTTGTTCAGGATAGGGACCAATGGCGGGCTTATGTGAGGGCGGCAATGAACCTCCGGGTTCCTTAAAAGCCATAAGTAATTAAGTAAGTAAGTCTGGATCCCGTACTGATGTCCTAATTCTCACGTATTTTTTCTTTGTCAATCATGATTGTAATTTAATAATAATAATAATAATAATAATAATAATAATAATAATAATAATAATAATAATAATAAACTAAATATAAACTGACATTAATATCGATAATTTAGTAGGTCCCATCAATACAGTTCTGTTCTGGTGGTCTTGTGATCTTTGGTGTAACTGTATGCTCCTGTCATTGTAAAGAGTTTTTTTTTTCAGCTTACATAAGAAGATAAAATTAAATGTTCTGTCCCATCTTGTTCACAAATACAAATAAGTTACAACTAAAAAACATGCATATATTATTTTAAATATTATTGCACCGTACTCAATCTTGTGACTTTCTGAAGTCGAAATTGCGATAGAAAATCTGAAAAATTATAAGTCTCCAGGTATCGATCAAATTCCAGCAGAATTAATACAAGAGGGTGGAAGCGCATTATCTAACGAAATTTATAAACTTGTACTTACTATATGGGAAAAGGAAATTGTACCAGAACAATGGAAGGAGTCCATAATCGCACCTATCTTTAAGAAGGGAGACAAGGCTAACTGTAGTAACTTTCGAGGAATATCACTTTTGTTTACGTCGTACAAAATTTTGTCCAATATTCTTTTGAGAAGATTAACTCCATGTGCAGATGAAATTATTGGGGGTCATCAATGTGGTTTTAGGCGTAATAGATCAACTATTGACCAGATATTTTTTATTCGACAGATAATGGAGAAAAAATGGGAGTATAAGGGTACTGTGCATCAGTTATTCATAGATTTCAAAAAGGCATATGACTCGGTTAAGAGAGAAGTTTTGTATGATATTCTTATTGAATTTGGTATTACCAAGAAACTAGTTCGATTAATTAAACTGTGTCTCAGTGAAACGTACAGCAGAGTTCGTATAGGTCAGTTTCTGTCAGATGCGTTTCCAATTCACTGTGGGCTAAAGCAAGGAGATGCACTATCACCTTTACTTTTTAACTTTACTCTAGACCTAGAGTATGTCATTATGAAAGTCCAGGATAACAGATAGGATTTGGAATTGAACGGGTTACATCAGCTGCTTGTCTATGCGGATAACGTGAATATGTTAGGAGAAAATCCAAAAACGATTAGGGAAAACACGGGAATTTTACTGCAAGCAAGTAAAGAGATAGGTTTGGAAGTAAATCCCGAAAAGACAAAGTGTAAGATTATATCTCGTGACGAGAATATTGTACGAAATGGAAATATAAACATTGGAAATTTATCTTTTGAAGAGGTGGAGAACTTCAAATATCTTGGAGCAACAGTAACAAATATAAATGATACTCGGGAGGAAATTAAACACAGAATAAATATGGAAAATGCGTGTTATTATTCGATTGAGAAGCCTTTACCATCCAGTCTGCTGTCAAAAAAATCTGAAAGTTATAATTTATAAAACAGTTATATTACCGGTTGTTCTTTATGGTTGTGAAACTTGGACTCTCACTTTGAGATAGAAACATGGGTTAAGGGTGTTTGAGAATAAGGTGCTTAGGAAAGTATTTGGAGCTAAGAGGGATGAAGTTACAGGCGAATGGAGAAAGTTACACAACGCAGAACTGCACGCATTGTATTCTTCACCTGACGAAATTAGGAACATTAAATCCAGACGTTTGAGATGGGCAGGGCATGTAGTACGTATGGGCGAATCCAGAAATGCATATAGAGTGTTAGTTGGGAGGCCGGAGGGAAAAAGACCTTTAGGGAGGCCGAGACGTAGATGGGAAGATAATATAAAGATGGATTTGAGGGAGGTGGGATATGATGATAGAGACTGGATTAATCTTGGTCAGGATAGGGATCAATGGCGGGCTTATGTGAGGGCGGCAATGAACCTCTTTTCACACCTCAGAAAACTGCGCTACAATTTGTCGTGACCAAGTCTCCGTATTTTTGTGATCAGAAGTTGTTCTAGACTGACCAACAATGAGCTGTCGTTCAATGCCGATCGAAATTTAACCAACTTGATCCTACGATCTGATAGTTGTTCAAGAGAAGAGGTATGCCACTTTTTATTTTGTGGCATTTTCGCTCTTTCAACACCTAAAGCATGACATGTAACGACACTTCACCAACAATGTGACGACTTTCTGCCCTTCATTTATGATGTCACATGCACATGTAGGCCTAAATGTTACCATGCTTCATCAGAAGGTTATTTTCGTTAGCAGCAAAGCATTGAATAACTGCGATACCTGTATGTGCGTGGAGTGGAAATGACTGTGCAGTATGAGGAGCTTTGTGCCTGTTGTGCAAGACAGCCGAGTTACTTTTTTGGGCTGTGCTCAACCTAGCACCAATTTGGTCGAGTGTTGCCAGTAAGCATTCATTCTTTGGTTTTTGTTCTATATGGTTGCTGTTTCTTAAAATAAATTCTTGTACTAATTTTCTTGTAATGTTTCTATAACAGACTTTCACCTTTCTAGGAGACTCGGTTCTTCACAGTAAAACATCTCCTTCCTGTACAAAGCAAGTGATTTAGGTCTACTTCTAATCCTCTGCATACTGCATACTCCCCCGACTTTGGAATTCTCCCCCGCACGAGATTAAAGACTGCCGGACCCTAGAAGTTGTTATCAGGTATAAGCGAGTATTCCATATTCATTTGGTATTTCTTTTTGTCTCTTAAGAATTCCGCTTAACATTTATCCTTATTTGTAATATTGTTTCGTTAACTGTCTGTACGTTATTTTTGTGTATTGTATATTCTACATTGCGAGGAGCCTAAGTTTTCAAATTATGCCGCAGTCTAGTATATAATAATAATAATAATAATAATAATAATAATAATAATAATAATAATGTTTTATTTTCGCTGGCAGAGTTAAGGCCATAAGGCCTTCTCTTCCACTCAACCAGCCTTAATCAATACAATACATAAATTTAAATTACAAATATTTTCACTACACTTAAAAGGTTCTCCAGCAATAATCTTCACTACACATTTATTTAAATTTAGATAAATCTATAAGGTAAAGTAGTAACTTAATTTATGAGCTAATTTAATTCAATGAATTATAATTAATTTAATATTTGAGATAGCTAGTAAAATGATGAAAATTAATTTAATATAAGCTTACTAGGACTATGTTGCAGGGAGAATATATATATATATATATATATATATATATATATATATATATATATTTCTATTATGAGAATATTAATGTAATTGCCATTAGAGGTTTTGTAAATCTATTTAGAGAAATTAAAGATAATAATAATAAGAATGGACAGATGTTAGTTTCATTATAAGTAACAATATACAGTATATACAGTCACGAAGCTCAATACGCAGTAAATATGCATTCGTAGATAGTTGCTAACCACTAGGATCGCTACTATCGGCTCATTACAGACAATGCAAAATAGTATCTACACCAGAGTGCTGCATTGGAGTTAAATCGCTCGGTTGAACTCGGTCGAGTGTCGCACCCTCGAGTGAGATACGATCGGTCGTGATACGCTCATAATAAATAGAAGCACAGTACAATGTCATCTCACCGACATGTCTTATCTTGTATGGAAGGCGACAGATAAGATACACATATGTTTTGCTCACACGGTAAAAATAAGACTTTATTTTTTGCGTTTATGACAAACGTTTAATGGAACAGTCAATGGAACGTACCAAAACAGGAACATGAAGTTATAAATAAAATAGTATGAAAAACTTCGATATACAGCTATTATTCCTAATTAATAATTACTCAGTATTTGATTTACCACATATATAATATGATAGGTCCATACATAGTGTTCCGCCTATATACTGCGACAATGTAGAAACGTTTTACAAAATATTATTGATATAGCAGTAGATTAATAACAATATTAGTACAGAGATAACATCACAGAAAATATAATAAAACGAATAATCATGCTGCACAACTGTTACAGACGCAAAGATTGGTACACTAATTATTAGAGATTATTATTATTATTATTATTATTATTATTATTATTATTATTATCATCATCACTAGAAAACTTGATACAGTTCTTGCATTATCGTGATTGTGTTCTCCGTTTATAATAATCACATTTACATCCAATAACATATGTCAGATGTGGCAAAAACAAAATCACTCCTGTGTGAAAAAAAAAAAAAACGCATTTACCTACAAGATTTATATTACATTTTAAAGCAAGTTTTGTAGTTGTACTATGGAGAGGTTAGTTAGACACTGCAATGTTTTGAAATGATAAACATCTATGATATTACTACACAGTTCATTACTATAACAAGAACGAATGTCTAACGCTCGGCTTATACTGTTCGAGGATTTATCGCTCGTGACAATTTTACCCATCATGCATGTACGCTACCTATCGGATTATGCTATGAACTACTTGGCGCTCGAGCGAAAACGTCCGATGCAGACCTCTGACCTGCACAGTCTGTTGTTTCTAGTGCCCTCACAACTCAAGTTTCGTGACTGTAGCCTATGTACTAGAGTGTGATTATACTATGTTATGTTACTAGCATCTGCGGCATGTATCATACAGCCTAGCTAATCTCATTGAATGTTGCAATTTTATTATATTGTAAGAATTACTTCCTATCCCAGTTTGAGTTTTGGTGAAGTGGTACGAGAAGGCTTGATGACCTTAGCTTCATCCTAATAAATAATTCTAATTCCAAACTGTATTAGGTTGCGCCATCACGAGGGCAGGTGTGTTACAGTGATGCGTCGTAAAAACACGGGGACTGATAAGAATAATTTGAAGGGAAAAATTGTTCCGGGGCCTTGTAGCGATCCCGAAATAATTTTTCCCTTAAAATTATTCAAGTTTGCTTCACAGTGAACTGTACCTGAAAGCAGATTTGATAGTTATTCAGATCCCGCCTTAGACATAATTGCAGTTCGATCGAAGTTAGCTGCGTACAGTGTAGTCATGAGGCAGGGGCAAGCAGTACTGATATTGCTGACTGACGTGTTTGGTTCCTTTCGAACTCGATAATAATCCGTGGCGCTATAGCCCGTGAAGGGCCTAGACCGACCAGCCGGCTGCTGGCCTCATGCCCACATGTCGAAGCAGAGGTGGACGATCATCCAACCAGAATGGAGGTATCGTGTGGTTAGCACGATGATCCCCTCAGCCGTTATAGCTGATATTCGCAACCGCATTTCGCTACCTATCGTAGCTCCCCAAGTGCATCACGATGCTGAGTGGGTACCGGTCCCATACACTGGCCGAAATTTCATGAGAAAATTTCTTCCCCCATGAGGACTCGAACCAGCGCGCATTCCTTAACGCGAGTCCTAGGCAGAATGCCTTAGACCACAACGCCACGGCGCATGACTTTTCGACCTCGATACGTAGTTAAAATGACGTACATTACACAGGAGAATTAGCTATCTTCACCAAATAAGTAACTAAACATATCGGGCCGTATTATTAGACATTTTTAGCGCGGGCTTTCGGTGGATGATCAGCGTTTTTCGTATTCATAAACCAGTGTTAGGGATAGGATAGCCGGGGCTAGCTTAGTACGCTTGTAGCGCGTGCTGCGAAATGTCTATGAATAGCACCCGTAGTTTTTAACATTCTTTTAAATACGTGTTGCATATATTAACCGGTTGATTGGAATTCCTCCTTACCGACTAAACATGCAGAGAACATGGAGCTCAAAGCAATCTACATTCTAGAGAAATTCAGTAAAGAATAGTTCCTATAACATAAGGAAGAACTATATTTTGTAAAATGTTCCCTGTAGACATAGAAGGAGAGAAAACACGTTTCGTTCAGGAACATTGTAGCAGCACAAAACAGTGATAGAACTAAATGCAACATTAATTAAGATATTGCCTCAACTTCTCGATTACGCTCAAATAAATTTAATTGTTTCTTGATTTGTGTTTAATGTACATTTCAAGTTGTTTAAACCTGTTACTTACTTACTTACAAATGGCTTTTAAGGAACCCGTAGGTTCATTGCCGCTCACATAAGCCCGCCATCGGTCCCTATCCTGTGCAAGATTAATCCAGTCTCTATCATCACACCCCACCTCCCTCAAATCCATTTTAATATTATCCTCCCATCTACGTCTCGGCCTCCCTAAAAGGTCTTTTTCCCTCCGGTCCCCCAACTAACACTCTATATGCATTCCTGGATTCGCCCATACGTGCTACATGCCCTGTCCATTTCAGACGTCTGGATTTTAAGTTCCTAATTATGTCAGGTGAAGAATACAATGCGTGCAGTTCTGTGTTGTGTAACTTTCTCCATTCTCCTGTAACTTCATCCCGCTTAGCTCCAAATATTTTCCTAAGCACCTTATTCTCAAACACCCTTAACCTATGTTCCTCTCTCAAAGTGAGAGTTCAAGTTTCACAGCCATACAGAAGAACCGGTAATATAATTGTTTTATAAATTCTAACTTTCAGATTTTTTGACAGCAGACTGCATGATAAAAGCTTCTCAACCGAATAATAACAGGCATTTCACATATTTATTCTGCGTTTAATTTCCTCCCGAATATCATTTATATTTGTTACTGTTGCTCTAAGATATTTGAATTTTTCCACCTCTTCGAAGGATGAATCTCCAATTTTTATATTTCCATTTCGTACAATATTGTGGTCACGAGACATAATCATATACTTTGTCTTTTCGGGATTTACTTCCAAACCGATCGCTTTACTTGCTTCAAGTAAAATTCTCGTGTTTTCCCTAATCGTTTGTGTATTTTCTCCTAACATATTCACGTCATCCGCATAGTCAAGCAGCTGATGTAACCCGTTCAATTCCAAACCCTGCCTGTTACTTGAACTTTCCTAATGGCATACTCTAGAGCAAAGTTAAAAAGTAAAGGTGATAGTGCATCTCCCTGCTTTAGCCCGCAGTCAATTGGAAACGCATCAGATAGAAACTGACCTATACGGACTCTGCTGTATGTTTCACTGAGACACATTGTTTGAACCTGTAGCTGTGATTATTTCAATTTTCTTTGGCGTCTTAGTTCGTAAATTGGCACATTTGAAATAAATAGAACTGAGAGCCATAATATTAAACGATTCACCAGCTCGCCCAGTCTGGCCCAGGCCGCGTTGTGAAATTTGAGCAGACGATAAAATTCCTTTCGCTCATCTGGCATCGCACCCATAGGCTATCCAGTCGTTCCACAAACCCAGGTATCTGGTTGTTGTTGCGTAATGAAATGGAATCGCCTACAACTGCCTGCAAACCCGTTTCCAATAATTAGATAATTATAAAATAAATAGCTTCGCCTTCAGCCACCCGCAGATGCACCAGATCACGAACACTGGCGCCTCGGGCGGTCGGGCAGCGCGCTGCAATAACGACAGCAGCATTCAGTTCTTATCCACACCGTATTAGCAGCTGAATGAGTTATGTGAAGAAAGAGAGGTTCAAGACATTCTAGCTGTTCGTACTTGATCCTTGTATGTTTAACTTATCCTCGTCATCATCATGAACACCTCATACCTGAGCAGAAATCTCTGCCATGCCAGTTAAGATGTGTCTTATTTCTCTTATAAGATAAGAGGAAAGAATCCAGTTAGGGCTACAGCTCAGGAAAGCTTAATGCCACCGTAAAAATTGCGCCATATTAAAATGCATTATTTCCACTTTTATTAAATATAAATCATTCAAACTTTTGCCATTTATTAAATAGCTTATAAATGATACAAACACATGAGAATTAATCTTCTGGCGCAATTGGTTTGTGTGTGCATAATATTATGTTTAATATCTTGAGTACAAATTTCGAAAGTAATGTTTGGGCAAATATTGCTACACACTCTATAAAATCTGTTCAAAATATTGCGTTATTGTCGATACATTGCTGCATTGCTTGATAGGTTGGTGAATTATTTTATTAATTTATGGTTTTAGCTTCAGTTAAAAGAATAAAGTTAATGAAGAATTTATATGAAAATTAACATTGCATTAATTTTTATTTTTTCCAGTCTATGGTACTGTACTGTTTATAGAAGGATAGGTATTTCTGGTCGTTTGTTCTGAGATCTGAATGAGTTTGCGTCACTATTTCGTTACAGTAAACCAGTACACGGTTTGAATTCTGCATCGGGGAGTCGCCATTTTCTCCAACTATGAAAGCTGTTTGCCATATACAACCACGTTCCTGAACTACAATAAATGAATAAATGAATGAATGAATGAATGAATGAATGAATAAATACAAATAAATAAATAAACAGACAAATAAATAAATAAGTATATAAATATAAATAAATAAATAAATAAACAGACAAATAAACAAATAAATAAATAAACAGACAAATAATTAATAAATGAATAAATAAATAAAAATAAATAAATAAATATAAATAGACAAATAAACAGACAAAAAAGACAAATAAATAAATAAATAAATAAATAAATAAATAAATAAATAAGTAAACTGACAAATAAATAAATAAATAAGTAAATAAATATAAATATAAATAAATAGACAAATAAATAAATAAATAAATAAATAAATAAAAATAAATAAATAAATAAACAAATATAAATAAATCAATAAGTAAATAAATATGTAAAAATAAATAAACAGACAAATACATAAATAAATAAATAAATAAATAAATAAATGTAAATAAATAAATAAACAAACAGACAAATAAATAAATAAATAAATAAATGTAAATAAATAAAAAACAAACAAACAAATAGATAAATAAATAAATAAATAAATAAATAAATAAGTAAATAAATAGACAAATAAATAAATAAATATAAATAAATAAATAAAAATAAATAAGTAAATAAATATATAAAAATAAATAAAGACAAATAAACAGACAAATAAATAAATAAGTAAATAAATATAAATAAATAAGTAAATAAATAGACAAATAAATAAATAAATAAATAAAAATAAATAAGTAAATAAATAGACAAATAAATAAATATAAATAAATAAATAAGTAAATAAATAAATATAAATAAATAAGTAAATAAATATATAAAAATAAATAAAGACAAATAAACAGAAATATAAATAAATAAGTAAATAAATACAAATAAATAAATAAACAGACAAAAAGTAGATAATTTTTATTTATTTTAATTTTTGGATTGTAATATCTATTTTAACCGACTCTGTACATTGCAATAATGTACTGCTATATGAATATCAACTATGAACTATGAAATATGTAACATAAACATAGCGTGTAGTATTGCGAATCTTGTATGCTATGGAACATGCTGTTTTAGCACAATAAAGGAAAAAAAAAAACAGACAAATAAATAAATAAATAAATAAATGTAAATAAATAAATAAACAAGCAAATAAATGAATAAATATAAATAAATAAATAAACAAACAAATAGATAAATAAATAAATACATAAATAAATAAATAAATGTAAATAAATAAATAAACAAACAAATAGATAAATAAATAAATAAATACATAAATGAATAAATGTAAATAAATAAATAAACAAACAAATAGATAAATAAATAAATACATAAATAAATAAATGTAAATAAATAAACAAACAAATAGATAAATAAATAAATAAATACATAAATAAATAAATGTAAATAAATAAATAAACAAACAAATAGATAAATAAATAAATAAATAAATACATAAATAAATACATGTTAATAAATAAATAAACAAACAAATAGATAAATAAATAAATAAATACATAAATAAATAAATGTAAATAAATAAATAAACAAACAAATAGATAAATAAATAAATAAATAAATACATAAATAAATGTAAATAAATAAATAAATAAGCAGACAAATAAATAAATAAATAAATAAAAATAAATAAACAAACAAATAGATAAATAAATAAATACATAAATAAATAAATGTAAATAAATAAATAAATAGACAAACATATAGATAAATAAATAAATACATAAATAAATAAATAAATAAATAGATAAATAAATAAATAAACAAACAAACAACCAAGCAAGGAAGGAAGGAAGCAAGCAAGCAAGGAAGGAAGCCAAGCCAAGCCAAGCCAAGCCAAGCCAAGCCAAGCCAAGCCAAGGCAAGGCAAGGCAAATTAGAGAGTGAGTGAAATAAATAAATTGTACAATTTCGAAAACGAAAAGTTATGTTTTTATTTAAGTACAATACGTACGAATTCGGAATGATTTAATTTAATTTAATTACAGCCATAAACATGAAAATATATGCTACGGGTATAATTAACCAATAATACAAAATTAATATAAAATTAAGATAACAATTACAATTGAAGGGTTTCATAATAAAGTGCCTTGTGTGGAGTGTAGCATTGCATGGGGCAAACCCATGGACATTGCGACGAAGTGAAAAGAAGTGAAATGTAGATATGGAGCAGAATGGAGCGTGTGAAACGGACAAACAGAGTGAGAAATGAAGCTGTGTTGGAAAGAGTGGGTGAAGAGAGAATGATGTTGAAACTGATCAGGAAGAGGAAAAGGAATTGGCTGGGTCACTGGCTGAGAAGAAACTGCCTAGTGAAGGATGCACTGGAAGGAATGGTGAACAAGAGAAAAGTTCGGAGGAGAAGAATATAGATAGTAGACAACATCAAGATATGTGGATCATGTGCGGAGACCAAGAGGAAGGGGGAAAAGAGGGAAGACTGGAGAATGCTGGGTTTGCAGTGAAAGATCTTCCCTTGGACAGAACACTATGAAGGAATTAATTAATGATTTAGTGCCTGTTATCATTCGGTTGAGAAGCTTTCGTCATCCAGTCTGCTGTCAAAAAATCTGAAAGTTAGAATTTATAAAACAGTTATATTACCCGGTTGTTCTTTATGGTTGTGAAACTTGGACTCTCACTTTGAGAGAGGAACATAGGTTAAGGGTGTTTGAGAATAAGGTGGTTAGGAAAATATTTGGGGCTAAGAGGGATGAAGTTACAGGAGAATGGAGAAAGTTACACAACACAGAACTGCAAGCATTGTATTCTTCACCTGACATAATTAGGAACATTAAATCCAGACGTTTGAGATGGGCAGGGCATGTAACACGTATGGGCGAATCGAGGAATGCATATAGAGTGTTAGTTGGGAGGCCGGAGGGAAAAGACCTTTAGGGAGACTGAGACGTAGATGGGAAGATAATATTAAAATGGATTTGAGGGAGGTGGGATATGATGATAGAGAATGGATTAATCTTGGTCAGGATAGGGATCAATGGCGGGCTTATGTGAGGGCGGCAATGAACCTCCGGGTTCCTTAAAAGCCAGTAAGTAAGGAAGTAAGTATTTTGAATAATAGCTGAACAAATTCGCCTGTGAACATTGGTGCCGTGCGCAAGATAAAAAGCACTGAGGAGCTCAGAACGCCTTGGAGCTTTCATTGCATTGAAAGCAGAAAGTGGTGGTGATAGTGAAGTTTAAATTACAATAAAAGCGAATTAACATTGATAAAAACTGTTAGGAAAGCTGGCGTCCGGTATAAATCGCCGCAATGCAGCACGATGTTGATTTTCTTAATGCTGTTAGGTTTATAAATAAGTGAAGTTGAACGCGTTTAAAAAATGCGGTTTGTTTTTTTCAACTTTCTAGAAGTCGCTTGGACGTGATGCAAGCGAATACACTTGGGTGCAGCGCAGATGTGTGACAAAGTGGAGCAGCTCCGTGGCGTGATCAATCCATCACACATTCGTTGGCATACGTCACGTTATATAAGAGCCAGCAGCTTACATAAAAGTGCGGACTCGTCCATCCCCGGGGCCGAGCTGCGGCCTACATCCCGGGGGCAGAGGAAAGGACCTACATTGTGGGTGGGGCAGTTCTTTCAAATTGACAATTTGGCGTGGATTATAAATGACCGGGATCTTGGCATACGAGAGTTCATGAGTTGCGCCCAAGTTTAAATATTTACCTGATATGAATGCATCAATTGCGCATGGCTGTCATTTTTGGATATAAACCAGTTGCGCGCGGCAGCATTTTCCTTTCTATTTCATAGACACTTAGGACTCTCTGTGCAGCAGTAGTTCTTCGGTAAAAAATCTTGGCATTCACATGGATAATAATCTCAACTGGGACATGCAAATCACAGAAATCCGCAGAAAAGTATATTCTATTATTCATGTGCTAAAAAGGATAAATGTTCATCTTCCCTCTTGCTTAAAAAAGTCCCTTGTGCAGACGCTTGTATTTCCCTATTTTGACTATGCTGACATTTTACTGACTGACCTTTCCAGCGACAACAAAACGAAACTTCAACGTGCTCATAATTTGTGTGTACGTTTTGTAAGCAATGTTCGTAAATATGATCATATTACCCCATCCCTGGAAGCAATAGGTTGGCTTAAACTAGATAAGAAAAGAAATTTACATTCACTTCTCTTTCTCTTCGAAATCTTGAACTCTTCTATTCCTTCGTACCTGTCGTCTCGCTTCACTTACCTTTCTTCCCACCACAATCTGAACACACGCTCTCGCCATGAAACAATACTAACAATACCATCCCATCGCACCTCCTCATACTCATCCTCTTTCACAATAGCCCTGCCAAGACTCTGGAATTCGTTACCTGCTAGCATCAGGGACTGTCGAAATAAAATTCAATTCAAACGGAAACTTACTAGGCACTTGGTCAGTAATTGAGACTCGTTCAGACATGGTTTCTTGTAAATAGTTCTTTTAATCTACCACAAAATATCTCAATATCCGGTAATTTCATCACTATAGAATTTTGTTATTGTAGGTTTAATTTGTAATTTAGTAAATACAAAAATATTCTTTGTTCTTAACTTCTATGATAAAATGTCTAGCTTTCATTAATCAGGTATTCTTGTCGTACTTTAATTTTTATTGTAATTGTAATTGTAAATTTAATATTAATTGTAATCTTATTGTTCATGTTATAGTTGTAATCCCCTGGTAGAGGGGCAGAGAAGGCCTCACGGCCTTATCTCTACCAGGTTAAATAAATAAATCTAATCTAATCTAAATCTATGTTGTCGACAGTTGTGACTCATAACGATGCTTATGAGTACCTTGGTACCCGTCAAGGAGCTTGAAGTTCGTGTCAAAAATTTAAAATGTTTGTATTGAGTTGATGCAGAAGTTCATGTTTTTTATTTTAATTTTAATTTAAAGAATTAATTCGTTATCAAGGACAGTCGTGACACTATTTCTACATAGGATGATGCAACAACAATGTTATTATCCATCTTGAATCTTGCGTACACTACTTTTAACACTTAAATATAAATGATTGATTAAATGGCAAACTTACTAGTGTTAATTATATAAGCACGTGTGGCTTACAGCTGTTTCGGTGTATACTGTACACCATCATCAGGGCTAACACACAGCATTGTAAAGGAAATAGCCATTAGTCCCCTCAAAGGATCGGTTCAGATATTGAGAAATCATTTGTATGGGAGTGATAATGGAAATTTCAAGTTATCTTAACCGATGGCTGTTGATTGGTTTAGATATCAATGCCAATAAATCCGTACTATTATTTTTCTCGCGGTATATGTCATTCAAATCATTCTAACTTATCTGATGATATTTTTTTCCCCCTTTCTTAACTATAAATTAGTACAAACGCTACTTTCTGACATTTAGTATATTATTCGATTCCCTAACCGTTTCAAATGTATATCATTTTACCTTTTAGGTGTGTTTCCAAATTATATGTAATACGCTTTGTCAAATCTGGCAACCTTTTCATAAGGGAAGCTAAATTTATTTATTGTATTAAATTTTCATTTGAGACGAATAGAGTACAGGAATTAATCGGTAATGTATCATCCTATATTATCTGTCACTATCTCCCAACGTTGGGGTAGTTTTTAGATTCTGCGTTTGAATGAATCTGCTGGTTTGAAGTTAAGAAAGTCGTCAAGCCAAGTTTGTAAAGCATCTCCGTTATTAAAGCAGGAAGATTGTTGTATGAAATTTGAGGGCGCAAGATCAAGAGAATATTGGGGAGTGGAATCACCTCCCAACTAAGGTCCTATATAGCTGCTTTCGTCATGTCAGCGGAGTGCATTATCGTATTGCAGCAGCACTCAATGCAGTCTTCTCGGTGGTTTTTCTTCAATTGCAGCAGCAAGGCGTCTGAGTTGTTTGCAATGAATCAGCAGTTATGGTTACATTCTTGGGAAGTAATTCGTAATACACATTTTCTTTATTCCACCAGACGCATAAGATCATCTTCTGTGCGGTGTGTTTTGTGTTGAAACGCCAGAACCACAGTCTATTATATACAGTCGCGAAGCTCAATATGTAGTAAAAATGCAAACATGGGTAGTTGCCCACCACTAGGAACGCTACTATCGCCTCATCATCGCAGATCTCTCTCCTAGCAGCCGACAAAATATGTTAACACTTTCGTTGTGTTCTTTTGGAAAAATTAACACCTTCCTTCCATTATTGAAATATTAAATGTATAAAGTTAATTTGTTATTTTATTAATTATATTAAATTCCACCATAAACTCGAAGATACCTGCAAGAAATAAGTTAATATAATTTTTGTTTGTGCAAAACGAACTGAAATTTACTATAATAGCTTCACTCATTCAAGATTATAGCGATAATTAACTATGAAACCAATCAATATTAATTTGCATTTCCCTTTGCAATAATAATAATGGAAATATGAATTAAAGGAGTAACTTACGTGTACCGGTACTTGTAGTGTAGGCTTACGTAGTTAACAAAGTGGGATGAGGTTAAGCAATAATAATCACACCAGAATTGGAAATAAAACGTGATCAATAAATTTTATTGTAACAGACTTTTTCTATGTCTCTAGTAAAGTAACAAATAAAAATAACAACAAAATTAACAGCTATAATTAAAAACATATTTTTTGAAAAAAAAAAAAAGTAGGCCTAAGCAATAATAATCCCACCAGAATTGAAAATAAAACGTGATCAATAAATTTCATTAAAACAAACTTAATTTTTCTACGTCTTTAGTAAAATATCACATAAAAATAATAACAAAATTAATAGCTACAATTAAAAATATATCCTCTGAAAAAAAAAGTAGACCTAACCTTTATTTCTCTGGAAATTTAGCAGCCTAAGTGACAGAACTTTAACAGGTATCTAATGTCCTTTCGGTTAGACTGAAACATTTCAATATGAAATTTAAGGATATAATGTATTCTAACAGTCACAAAGAACTTCAAATTAACAGTTTTGTTTCTGCACAGCATTCTTGTGGAAACCCAGGAACCTTTCTGAATCTTTCGGAAATCGGAAAAAGGATAACTCTGGCCTCTTTCTCTTACTGTTGCTACAATTTATAGCACTACAAACGTCTCCTCCTTGCCCATATTATTATTCCAATTATTATATTTTAGCCATTAACATTTTAATTATAACCAATAACGAACATTTCACAAGCATCAATGTGAAATACGCAACGAGCTAGCACTCGATAGAAATACGACGCAGTCCAAAGTCGACCATGGACAGTCTATTGTTTCTAGTTGCTAACCACTTGGAGCGCTTTATCACGAGATTTGCAAAAAAACACCTCAAGCTTCGCGACTGTATATAGTAGACTGTGCCAGAATCATATTCTTGTAGTGCTTTCTCCGATGGCATTCTCCCCGTACACGGCACAAATGTTTCGAGCCGCCTCCGCTGTCATTCCTCTTCTATTAAACTCAAACAGGAACAGATGCATTATAGAACCCACCCCGAGTATTCCATAGTATCGATTACATATTGCATATTTTCGATTATTATATCAAGTATGCCATCTTAACAATGCTAAATACATAGTACTATAAACATGTATAATTTAATAAAACTAACAATTATGATATTAAGCTCATATTAGTCACCTTTGTTATACAATATATTAAATTTTATTCAAAATGAAGTTACAGAAACAAACCAAAGCTAAACTTTAAACACAGTAACATTAAACTTTCAGACAATACAACATTGGTATTAATATTAATTGGTATTAGTCAAATATCTGGGTATCATTATTGATCAGAATTTAAAATGGCCTCATCACATTACTTATCTTTGTAAGAGGCTTCGTAAAACAATTTATAAATTCGTTAATCTTCGATGCTACTTACCTATTAGAGTTCTACGAAATGTTTATTTGGCCATTATTCAGTCTATCATTCAATATGGTATAATTGTTTGGGGTGGAAGTACAAAAATTAATCTTAGTCCGTTAAATTTACTACAAAAACGAATAATTGCAATTTGTTTGAAGAAACGTTTCGATTATCCAACTAAATTAATTTATTCTGAATTTAATGTATTTAATATTGAACAAATTTATAAGTATACGCTGTTAAAATTTTATCATAAAATCGTAATAACTTTGTATTACAGACACACAATTATGACACAAGACGAAATATTAATTCAACATTAGTAGAACCTAAATGTCTCACATCTGCTGGTCTAAAGCATAGCATAAATTTTGGCCCTCGGTTGTACAATGCTTTAACTAAATTACACCCAGAACTTCTAATATGTAACCCACTAACATATAACAAGAAAATTAGAAACGTGTTAATATCTTCAATTTGATTAAATAAATTTGTAGCCTATGTGTATGAATTAACCAACCTATATTTTATTTGTATTCTATAATTTTGAAATATATATTAGTCCTACTTTTCACGTTCGATATTATTCTTCTCTAGTGTTAATATTATATTATATAATTCCATTGCCGCTGTAATTATATTTTGGTTCCTATTTTATTTTACTTATTTATTTATATTATTATTATTATTATTATTATTATTATTATTATTATTATTATTTATTTTAATATTACATCTGAACTGCGACCGAGCACGAGCGCTGCTCATTCGGTCTCAAATTTTGTTAATACTACTGTATCTTCTTTTTATATTGCTTGTATTATTTTATTTGTATTTCTCTTTGTTTGTTTTGTAATTATATTTCTTTATTCTGTATATTTGAATACAACGATAAAATTAAGTGCATATTAGTTATCTTTATGATATATTATAAAATACTAATTCTACTCCATTTATACTGCATTTTTGGTCCAGGAAAAATACTAGTCTTTCACAAAAAACACATTTTTACTAGTATTTTCCCTGGACCAAAGAATTAAAAACAAAATTGGTGTAAAATTAGCATTTTACCATGGACTTCACTGGAGATGTCCCGTTTCATCTTCTCAGTTATCCGAGTGATTTCACAAAGTGCTACGATACAGCGTTCTTGTGTCTATCATTTAATACCTTGTAATTTCCAATGACATCTCCACAGGAGTTCATCTCGTTTACTTTTGAATTTCTTCAGTCTCATCCCAGGATTGCATGTTTCGCAAAACATTTCACTCCTAAATAAACCACATTCGCATAAAACACCATAAACATAGCCTACATGTCTTTACTCATGGATAAAGCTACTAAAAAGTTTACAACTTATTTATAATTCCATAATTTCCATTTCGAGGCCTACATTTTAAATCAAGAGGGAGAATTCGATCCACTTCCTTTTAATATTTAACTATAGCATTCGAAATTTCTGCCATGATTATGATCAAACTAATTTACAACCATATTGATTGGTTGGCAACATAATGAAAACAATATATATCGATCATTTAATTGATCGAAACGCAACTTCCGTTGACCTTTTTTTGTGGCTTAGCATATTTTTATATTTAGGGTGGGTCCTATAATGCAGCTGTTCCCTCAAACAGAAGACTATGTCGGAAGTGTTCGTTTTTTACACTTGACAGTCCATCTTCTTTACCCCAAAATAGCACAAACGTTCAACTCCACAAAATTCAAGGCGCATTTACAGGCACAACGCTCCAAATAACAAATAACAAACGATAAACAGTCTCCTAACAACGAACTGTTGTGATGAACAAAAACGCTACGAACCTATGCATCCACCTACTATTATAGCTATAACATGAAGATTGTCTCATGTTAAAATGTATTACTTTTTGTACGAAAGTAACAGACTCTCTTGAGGAAAAGTACTTTACTAACGTTTTCGTGTTTATAGTGAGAAATGAGTTCTTCAATATATTGTTTTCTTTTTGTATGCAGGATTGACCTTCGAACATGATCGCGGTCCTTTCATTTTAATAATTATAATGTAACTCATTTGTTGTTGAGTGATATCGCTAATGAAATCCTGAGCATGTGGTTATGCAACGTTCAAATTGAAGGTAAAAGTTTTATGAAGCTCCTCCCATACATTTATCGTTGTTTAGGCGTAATTGTATGCACATGGAGCCCAGATGTCAGAGGAAATAAATCATCAGGTTGTAGCTATAAAGTTTGTTACTAAATAATGGGCAAAGTTTAGTGGATTTTAATTAGCGGTTGGATGCTAACATAAGCATTTTGAACTTCTTCAGGATCGAGAAAAATTAAAGCAAGCACCCAGTGGAGAAAATTTCCAATTTCTATGTTTTCCTTATAGACTGAAGGAAGTCTCAGAGTCTGAATTTTCCTCCACCAAGGCTAAGTTTAATGAAATCTACATCATACGACTGACCGAAGTACATGCGAAGAGTGCTGACTACAGATAGGATTTCCATGCACTGTCAGATCTTAAAATATGCGCTATAAATGACCAAATATGCACAGTGAGGAAAAAACACTAGGATTTGCACTGTCAGAATTGAAACTTACATCTTATTTTCGAAGGGCATAATGGTAGATACTATACTGAGGTTCCGATCGCAACTGGTGTGTTTACAACATAATGTTTATATTATTAAAGAACCGATTTTTTAAAATCATGACATATTCATTATGAAAAGGTATCGAATTGTATCTAACCGAACGCTAGGGTAATTCTTCTACATTCTGCTTGGTTGACACTCAGTTTGAAATCTTTATGATGTGAAGAATGTTTGAAATATTCGTGAGTCAGTATATCAGACGTTTCGAAACTATTTACCGATTCCATAACGGAATCGTATTACCTACAATCTAGAGTCCAGTATGGGCTAACCAAGCATAACAAAAAGTAGGCCTACAAAACACCAACATGTAGAATACGTCACCCAATTTCGAAAATGAAATCACAGATGTTTTGGTTTGAATGCTGTTTATGGACATAGGCGGCTCGTGACCAATTTTCTTGAGAGTTCAAATAATCCAGAAAAATTAATGTTTTTTTTTTTTTTTTTTTTTTTTTTTCATTATGAAACTTAACTCAGGCTGAATACACTACAGTTTTGGAATACGGACTGTATTGACCATAGGTACGGGTGTTATTTTTTACGCGATATGAGTGACGACTTGATTTTATTCGCAAAAAAAAAAATTAATAAATCCCACGAAGATAACCTAGAAAACGATTGACATTTAACAGCGAAATGTCGCAGTTCTAATAATTTCAATGCAAATCTTGAGTCACAAAATTAGTAATTAAAATATGTTCCCTCTCCCCAAGAAATGTTCGCGAATCAAACATGCAGTCCTTTCAAATAAAATAAAAAATTGAATTTGACTGTGTTCTGAAGCTCTACGTGAGCTGTAAACAACGTGTTTGTACAGACTGAGGAGATTGCATATTGCCCATAATTTATAAGTTCTCTGCATCACAACAGTTTCGCTTCAACATGTCTTCGAATGCTGTTGGTTTTCTCTAAACATTTATAGTCACAGATGATTTTCGACATATAAAGATATTTTATCTGATCGATAAGTTCGTTTCTCATGTTGAAATGTTGAAATTATTCCTGAGCCCTTATCTTCAAGAGCAGGACAGTTAGTGCTGTGAGATTTGCTGCTTGGGGCCAGATTGAACTCTCCCCGGTTTGTGTAGCCTATTGGTCAGAATACCGTTCAATACATTTTCCAGATATGTGTAACTGATGTTAAGCAATGGTTATAACTGGGCTGAATTGAAAAAAAAAATGTAATTTCATATTCATAATATTGAAAATATCAGGAAATCTGTAACAATTAAATTACTAACTGGATTTATACATGTTGTATTTTGTGTGCTGTATCTTAACTCACATTTTCACGAAATATTAACCTAAACCTTCATATTTTCAAAGAAATATTCACCTAAATCATTATGAAATAAGCATTCAAATAGAGATAAACTAATCACTACGAAGCAAATCAAGATTTCAGGTATAACTCCCTGTAAAGTTGATTTGAATAATTTCGAGGGAAAAATTGTTCCGGAGCCGGGTATCGAATCCGGGACCTTTGGTTTAACGTACCAACGCTCTACCACTGAGCTACCCGGGAACTCTAACCGACACTGATCCAATTTTTCCCTCTATATCCACAGACCTCAAAGTGGGCTGACAACCGTCAAGCAACCAACTTCGAGTGCACACTAACTCCGTGTGACTTAAATTGTGGTTTTCTGTTAACGAACAGTGACGTGTATTATGCAAATCAAGATTTCAGGTATAACTCCCTGTAAAGTTGATTTGAATAATTTCGAGGGAAAATTGTTCCGGGGCCGGGTATCGAATCCGGGACCTTTGGTAGACAGTTGATAGAGCGTTGGTACGTTTAACCAAAGGTCCCGGGTTCGATACCTGGCTCCGGAACAATTTTTCCCTCGAAATTTTTCAAATTAACTTTACAGGGAGTTATATCTGAAAGCTTGATTTGCTACTGAATAACTTACTTCTTAAAGATAGAATAACTTCAATCAACCTCTCGACTTTTATGCTGCATTCGCGGTACATTATAATAATAATAATAATAATAATAATAATAATAATAATTATTATTATTATTATTATTATTATTATTATTATTATTATTATTATTATTATTATTACCCCACTCATAGACGTTCTGACAGGGACAGCACACCGCCCTGTCTCGGACATGCTCCTCTTTCCTGGGAACTCGGTACAAAAGCCCAAAATCTCGCAGACAGGCAGGCAGGCTAAACGTACCAACGCTCTATCAACTGTCTACCAAAGGTCCCGGGTTCGATACCCGGCCCCGGAACAATTTTTCCCTCGAAATTATTCTAATCACTACGAAATCAAGGAGAGAGAGCGATCGAGTATAAAGAGATGGAGAGTGCGAAGGGTGTTGCACAAGTGACGTACGTTCATTCCGCAACATTAGCACTCGGCTCTTCTTCAAGATGTTGCAGTAAGCATGTAACATTCTGTCATTTCTATTTCCACCATGGATTCCGGAACGGGTGTCCATGATCGATGCAGGGAAAGACGTATCGTACGTTAAAAAATGAAAATACAGTATAATATAAATCTATAGCCTACAGAAATGAAGCATAAATATTACATAGGACATTAACAACACTATGCTACATTGGTGATATTCATTAGCATAAGAAGGAAGAGATCAGCAGCTAAATGATCAGTCATGCTCGCCCTCAGAGATCAACAGGCCTATGGCCGATAATACCGAGCAACTGCGGGTGAAGAGAATTTGTGTTAATGGAGTTACGGATGAAGTAAGCGTATTTTCAAACCAGTATAGGCCTATTGCGTTATGTTACACATAAATGACTGTTTACAGTTCATATCAAGTTTCCCTTCTCTATGTTTTCCGTTTCTTGCACAATATGAACTCGCTCTCTGTGTTTAATGTTCTGAGACAGACATTCATTTTAATGAACTCTGTAATTACGCATTCCCAGTATACTAATTTTCTAGATAAGATACTGGTCTGAAGAAATAAAATCTTGTGTTCGCGATTAGGGCCTATTGCTGTGCTCTGTTATAGCTTCAATACTACGGCCTCTTTGACCGAATTGCAATTTTGAGTCGTAATTTGTCTTTCCCGGGCTTCACGAATTTGCGCACTTTGTTAGGTGAAACATAAACGGTGCTATTCATAGACATTTCGCTAGCCCGCGCTACGAGCGTGCTAAACTAGTACAGGATTCATATCATATCATATCACATCATGTCATATCATATCATATCATATCATATCATATCATATCATATCATATCATATCATATCATATATCATATAACATATCATATATCATATCATATCATATCATATATAATATCATATATCATATCATATATCATATCATATCATATCATATCATATATCATATCATATATCATATCATACCATATCATATATCATATCATATGTCATGTATCATATCATATCATACATCATATCATATATCATATCATATCATATCATATATCATATCATATCATATCATATCATATCATATCATATCATATATCATGTATCATATCACATCATATCATATCATATCATATATCATATCATATCATCATATTATATCATATCATATCATCATATCATATATCATATCATAATATCATATCATATCATATCATATATCATATCATACATATCATATACCATATATCATATCATATATCATATCATATCATATATCATATCATATCATATATCATATCATATCATATCATATATCATATCATATCATATCACATCATATCATATATCATATCTTATCATATCATATATCATATCATATATCATATCACATCATATCATATATCATATCATATATCATATATCATATCATATATCATATCATAAATCATATATCATATCATATCATATCATATATCATATCATATCACATCATATCATATATCATATCATATCATATCTTATCATATCATATATCATATCATAAATCATATCATATCATATCATATTATATCATACCATATCATATATCGTATCACATCATATATCCCTAACACTGGTTTATGAATACGAAAAGCGTTAGTTCGCTGATCATCCACCGGAAGCCCGCGCTAAGAATGTCTATGAATACGGCCCAAATAGTTTATATTTTGGAATTGGCTAACGTTCTATTAATTCCATTAGTGATAATTTTGACGTACGCAATTATTCCAAAGGAGTTAGCTTTTTTATATTTCTCCTTGTTTTATAGGCCTACTTCTCATCGCCCTGTCCATTTCCCAACTGGAGTAACCATATTTAAGAGTATTGTGAACCTTATGTTAAACCGTTTTAGTTCTTGAGTGCTGTGAACCTGATGATAGACTCTCTCGGTTCTTTAGTGTTGTGAATCTGATGATAGATCTTTCCAGTTCTTAAATGTTGCGACCCTGGTGATAGAAATTCTAAGCAGTTGCAAATCGTAAATTTTAAATCTCACCCTTGGCTCAAGAAATAAATTTATCCGCGACGCGATTATTATGAAAGCATAAGTATTCGCTTACATTGGGAAATGTCCATCGTTTATATTTTCAAAATCAATCAGTTACTTATTTAGTAAATATTCAAAGTATATATATATATATATATATATATATATATATATATATATATATATATACAGGGTGTTTCAAAAATACGGGGCATAATTTCAGGTATGTATTTCCCACATGTAGACAATCAAAATAGTTCATTACAACATGTGTCCGGAAATGCTTCATTTCCGAGTTATGGCCTTCACAACATTGAAATTCACCGGAACGTTTTTCTTTCCGCAGGTCGTTGTCATTACAGATGATGTTCAAAATGTCCACCTCCTGCTTGACTACAGACCTCACATCGATGTCTCATTGACCTGCGAACACGATCCCAAACTCCAGGTGTATTGCGTATGTCCTCAGAACATGCCACAGTTCGATTCCGAAGGGATTCCAAATCAGGCACCGGAGACGAATAAACCAATGATTTTAAATGGCCCCACAAGTAGAAATCGAGAGGGTTCAGATCAGGTGAGCGTGGAGGCCAAGCAATTGGGCCACCTCTACCTATCCATCGATCAGGAAACCTTCGATCAGGAAACCTTCGATCCAAGTACCGGCGAGCCGTACGACTGAAGTATGCAGGAGCGCCATCATGCAAGAAATGAATGTGTTGACGATTGATCAGTGAAGTGTCTTCTAAAACATGAGCTATGGTGTTTTCCAGGAAGTTTGTGTACGCCTGCCCCGTAAGTCTGTTTACAAGTACATGGGGTCCAACTAATCGATCACCAATGATACCGGCCACATGTTGAGGGAGAACCGCACCTGGTGATGAGATGGAACAGTTGCACGTGGGTTTTCATACGCCCATACATGCTGATTGTGGAAATTTGTTATGCCATCTCGTGTGAACTGTGCTTCATCTGTAAATAATACTAAGGCAGGAAAGTTCGGATTTACACCACACTGCTGCAAGAACCACTGACAGAACCTAACTCGTGCAGGGTAATCTGCTGGTGACAGGGCCTGTACACGTTGCAAATGATAAGGATACAATTGATACCTACTCTTTCAACAGTCTCCAGACAGTCGTATGAGGAACATTGACTTGCAACGCTACCCTTCGTGTGCTGATAGAAGGAGTCATGTTCACAGCATCCAGAATCTCCTCCTGTACTTCTGGAGTTGTAGATCTTGGTCGTCCTCTTCCCAAACCAGGAGAGTTAAATTTTCCATACTCGCACAGACGGTAATGGAGACGTACAAATGTCTTCCGATCTGGACATTGTCGCTGTGGGTACCTCTCCTGGTACAAACGACGAGCCAGCGCAGCATTGCCGTCCGCCTTACCGTACATGAAGTGTATCTCTGCCAGCTCTTGATTTGAATACATGTCGCACAGTCTAACGCCTACACAACACTGAATGTAACCTTCGCCTCGGAATGAACTGTCAGAGTGCCCTCTTAATGTCTCCTTTGACGGCAACGACCTGCGGAAAGAAAAACGTTCCGGTGAATTTCAATGTTGTGAAGGCCATAACTCGGAAATAAAGTATTTCCGGACACATGTTGTAATGAACTATTTTGATTGTCTACATGTGGGAAATACATACCTGAAATTATGCCCCGTATTCCGGGCTAGTATTACAAACTTTCAGGGATGATGGGGAAGGGCACATGTATCAATTTGAGATAAGGAACCCTGGTCCGGAAATTACTGAGTTGAAAGTTATAAGCAAAAATAGTTGTGTGGAAATGAAATAATTTTATTCCTCTGTACACCTTATTCATGTGTATTTGTCTGTACATCTTACACATACTGTATTCATCTGACGTTGTTTACGTTGTCTATTTACAGTATTCCGTTCAGTACGCTGTCTGAGTGGTGGGGACAGGAAACTACACTAAAGCAATGCAGATAGCGTAATGTCTAAGGAAATGGTCGGTGCGCAATATGCAGACATGATTTTCGAATACGGATGAGCCAATGGGAACAGTAGACAAGCTCACAGATTGTATGGGACAAGTACCCACGTAGGAGACATCTGGACCATACCATCTTTCCACGACTGTTTCAATGGTTAAGGGAAGGAGGGCACGTGGTGCCGAATTATAATTCCATTTTCACACAACTATTTTTGCTTGTAACTTTCGACTCAGTCATTTCCGGACCAGGGTTCCTGATCTCAAATTGATACATGTACCCTTCCCCATTATCCCTGAAAGTTTGTAACACCAGCCCTGAAACACCCTGTATATATAAAAGGTGATTCAAAACTTATGTTACAGAAGAATATAGTAGATGGAGGGTACTAAAACAGACATCTTTCATTAAGAAATGGGTTTCCTATCTCGCACAGGTACGACGCTACACTTATTTCATTGTTGTGACTGGTAGGCAATCATTCATTCAAGGGCGAGTGGCTTGACTCTCTGATGACTAAACTTTCAATGAAAAGCAACAGACAATGACGCTTGATAACTTATGCGTTACAGAAGAACTTCGAACTGACGCCCCCTTTATCGTAAACAATACTGGCATCATCGAAGCATTGACTGCCGCACCTGTTCAAATATGCCAGCTGTAGTACCCTATGTATGGTGTTACAAGCGTCGATAATCCGTGGAAGAAGATCATCGACAGGGTTTAGAGGTGTAGCATGCACTAAGGTCTTCAGATGTCCCCACTAGAAGTCAGTGGATTAAGATTGGTGATGTTACTGGCCATGGGACGGGACCTTGATGATAACCAATCCATCACCAATCTTGCTGCTAGACTGGCAGGACCCATGTCATGCTGGGATCGTGTCCTGGCGCGCACTGCAAGCGGTACCTTTTCCAATAAAATGGGCAGGATGTTTTACAAAAAGTGCCCGTAATTTTCTCCTCTTAAGCGATTTGACATGACATGTGGACCGAGTAGTGTGTGCATGACACTAAATCGCACCTGATGAGATCTGATTAGAATGGAATATGCATTTACCTGCTCCCAAATGTGCTGGTTGTGTGTTTTAAAAATACCATCCCTTGTGAAAGTTGCTTCGTCGGTGAACAGCACACAACTTGCGAAGTGCGATATCACTGCGCTTTGGTGCACGTCGGCTAGTTCTCTCAGCTCCTAAAGCTCCATTTTTAATGTTGACTCTCTGATGACTAAGCTTTCAAATAAATGTACCTGAAAACAACAGACAATGACGAATCAATGCGCATAACAATAACAGACAAGCACAATGTGGCCAAATTAAAGAAGTACCGTCAAGAGGGGTTACTTTGATAGATTTAACTTACATTTTCTATGGTTACAGTTTAATTTTTTAGTATTTTAAAGTATAAAAAATATGTAGATATCAGATTGTCTCTACCTTGCTATCCTATTTCTAAGAAAATAATGTGTTGATTTGTACCCGTGGAAAAAAAAATAAAGACCATACTATCAAAGCTAAACTGTGATGGGGGCTAATTTGATATACCATTATTTAAAGCCAGATTTCCGTAGTAACCCGAAGATGATATAATAAAGTCAAACTAAAGTTGAGAGATTTGCTATTATAGAGGTAAATCAGGGAAAATTAAGCAAATGAAGTTATATTTAAAGGACATTTCAAATACCACATTAGTATTTCATTTGCAAGAAAAGTACAAAGGCTCATTGTACATTATAATAGTCTAGACATATAAAATTATAGAAATCAAATTTGTTCAATCAGAACGTTACCAATCTTATAAATAATTGGCTTGAATTCAAGAACAATAGAGAAGACATAAATCATGGAATTATCAGTTAGTTCTGCGACTGAAGAAGGTAAAATCTTGATAATGTGTTGCATTGAAATAGTAGAAATGTCCTGTCAATTCCACTCTTACGCGGAGTAGCTCACCGCGTGAGACAAATAGAGCTCTCCCTCTATAGGAGGAGGCCTTTGCCCTTAACGGGACATTTTTAGGCTAATCATCATCATCAATTGGCTTAAATTTTGTTTCACTCTCATCAGCTCTTTTGAGACCATGAATCACTATCCCATTTGATGTCATGTCCACAATTTCACAGACACGTGTAAAGATTTTCTTATTTTTACTATAAAGAAGTTTAGCAAGGATGAAGTTTCCTGTTTTTTTGGGGGGGGTTTTCTGATTCTATTTGATATGTTAGCATCTTATGGAATTTTGGGGCCTGAAACTTAGATCTGCCTATTTACACAAATCACCTGAGGCTCTTCGTCATCATTGCTGTCTTTGTTGCTAGAAGTAGACGCAGTAACCATACTCTTCCCTGATTCAACATTGAGTCGTCTCTTTTTTCTCTTCATAGATCAGCTGTACTAGAATTCCCAAATCAGTGTTCTTGAGGAAATGCCATGAGGCAACTCTCAACCTGTTGTTCAACAACTTCTACAGGCTCCGGAATTTTTTGAGGACTTCTTTCTTACTGCAAGGACAAATGCCCTTAGAAAAGGAACTGTTTTATCAAAATGCGTTTTATTTCTGACTGTTCTGATCTCCGGGAAATGATAGTTTATTAGTATTTGTCTGTAACTTTGTCTCATCCATGTGGATCAATGCTTTCTTCAACAAGCTTGGAAAATTAGCCTTCGGTACAGTTGAAAATCGAGGATTTTCTCTTTCCACTCGATCAAAATATATCGCCAGGCTCCTTTGAAGAATCTGAAAATTGTTGTACTGGCGAGAACCTGGTTTCTTTTTATAATCTCTCACCATAGTAGCTCTGGACGGACAGCGATAACGTCTAAAACAATATAAATGTAATTTTAAATGTTTGACTAGATTATCAATTTAGCTCCATCCTCTCTATCAAAGTTACCCCGTGACTCTTCAACGTAACTAGTGTGCATACTACAACATTCAAGTGAACGACAAGCAACATTTTTAATGCCAAAGAACAACTTTATTTGAAGATAGAATTGAATATTCATTTATAAGTATGCTTACCTGTGTATCTTCAAAGTTTTGCAGGTATCAGAACTCTTCATTCACTTTATAAACCACAAAATATTTAATTTCTCCTCTACAAAATGTAGTGTTTACATATCACCGTCGCTATCTCATAACTAGTTTAACAGGATTGCCAACACGAGATCCAAAGTTGGTCGCATTCTGATATCTTTCGCGCGAACTCGATTTTAGTAATCGATCGAAGTGGTTATCAAAGTAGCCCCCAATATCAAAGTAACCCCTAACGACGGTACCTAATTTCTCACGCCTTCTATTCTGTAGGTGAATTCATGACATTCAATAACACTTAATGAAATTGATACTAAAACTTTGTGTTGCACTAGTAGACTGTATTGTAAATCTCGTCTGTATATATATTTCATCTAGACTGTGACTATAAATTAAGACTTTATAATAGTATTAAGTATTTTGACTTGTTCCATATTCTACCCGTGAAGCATTGTATGAATACCATGGAATGTTAATAAATACAATACAATATAATACAACACTAAAACAAGTGTAGCGTAATGGCTATGATGACGTTGTGAGAAAATTTGATGCAGAAAATGAAAAATAAGAAGATGGTGGAGAAAAATGTGATAATAATGACGATGAGAAATAAGATTATGATGAAAGAGCAGAAGAAAACGAAGATGTTGATAATGATGATGGTTAACATGAACATGAAGCTGCACCAGTTACGACTTGTTCGATATTCTCACTAACCATTTTTTCTTGCAGTTTTTGGTAAATAAAAATCAATGTGTCTGCCGTCGTAGAATTTCCGGTAATTTTTATAATATGTCATGTTATATTTTACAAAAGTTAAAAGTTTTTAGGGCATTCCATTCATGAACCTACATAAATTAATGCAATGTTAGCCCTTCAGTAACAGAAACAGAAGTGACAGGACTTCGCAGCATATTATGCAGTTTGGTCCGTAATTCAGGGTTTAATCCTCCGTGTGCGTATCGTGAAAGCGTCTGCTTACGAAGTGCTACAAGTTGTAAACTCGAGACCAGCGGGTGGCAGCGGTGTGCTCTCTGGGTGCCTCGTGTAAGGAGTCTTGTCCAACATGCAATATTATTATTAGACGAAACGAAACGAAGCGAAGAGAATCTGCCTTGTCTAAGAAACTGCATCCAATGCAAGGCCGTTCATCGAGGAAAGGAAAGCATTCGACGGCGGTACTCGTGCCATGCTTCAGAGGAACTGATGGACTCTTGCTCGATTACAATAAAATTCGTGTCCCTTGTGTTGTTTATATCTACTGGGTGTTCATTTCAAAGTGTGTCATGACGTCACTGTTGTTAGTCGGCGATTTGAAGTGAGTTTCAGCTTTTATGTCTGAGAAGTTGCCTATTATTCAAGGCGTTCAATCTGAACTTGAGAACTGTACGGTATAACTTGAACGTCGTAGCAACAGATGGCGGTCTGTACGGTCTGTGTGCTACCATAACCTCTTTCGAACTATGTTTTGCGCGGGCAAGTCGTACGCAGGGTATTTGTTATCATCGGTTACGTACGGCAACATTCCACAACACAAATCAAATGCTCCGTGTCCATGTTGACCGTCGAAGTTAATGTCAAATACTGTACTAAGTAATCGTCTTCACACTCTCCCCATTTCCCGACGTAGTACGTATCTGTAAGTATTCTTCAGAATGAACGCCGTACTTGCCAGGCAACTTCTCTGGCATATAGGTAATACGCCTTTGCGGAAGTGTAGGAAGATTGAATTCTCTAGGCTCATCGGCTAGCCACATGACGGCATACAGCGAGCCATGATATACTTTGAACTGAACACGCAGTAGTGTTGCCTTGAGCTTGTAACAATCTGAACAAGAACTTTCAGCACAAAAATTAGTTGCTTGTAAAACCGAATGGTTATTATTATCGTCATCATAATAATCATCATCATCATCATATGACCATAATATTCATTCACTTGTGCACATAGCATATTTATATCAAATTTTTCTGAAACAAGTATCCAAAATGAGACTGAATCATAGAACTGCAAGATCTCATCTCTTCATAGGATGTCTAAAAAAAGAGACCGAAAAATTGATTGTGACAGTAGCCACAGAGTGAAGTAGTGTGCGAATGAAAATCACACAGTCTTATTTTAAATGTTTTTCAAGTTATCATTCTGTGAATTTGTTAAAGTCCAGTCCCAATAATGAAAGTTGGACAATGTCTAAAAGACCGAAAGAAAGGCAATGGTATGTATTATATTCGTAAGAAAGACATTCCCGATGTTTTGTTTCTTTTCGTTGAAATGATTTTCATTTCTTCAGTACGTAAAATTATGCAGACTCAACCTAACTTAGAGTGATTAGGCAGTGCGTGGAGAGCTGTTCCCTGATTCCAGTTAAACAGTTCGATGTCGGGTAATATGCGTATGGTGTACACCAACACACTGCCTAATCACAAATCATATCTATTTGATATCTCAAGAACTGTTAGAAGATTGAAAACTTTTGTTTTTGTATTTTTTTTAAATAGAGAACATTCCAAAAAAAATGTTTGTCGGTTTATTTTTGAGGCACCCTGTATACAGCACCTCGCACATGTATTGAAGAACGTCACTTTATTTAAAAATAAAATTAAGCTATAAACGAAAGCATTATTGCATGGTCATTGTTTTAAGATAATTTCACTTGGATGAGTTCTCCCGAATGTTCTGTGGAATTTAAATTCGAATCAAGTCCTTCAGTCTTAGCACACTTAATGTGAAACTTAATTAATGTTATAGTATATTACTTCGGAACACCTCTCTGCGAACAATTAAAACCTTGTCCGACCTGAAGAATACAGAAATCTTAAATATCAACTTCCTGAAGTGGGCAGTTTTATTTCCAAGTGGTAATTCGTATTTTTGTGTTGTAAATATGTTCCACGTTCGTTATCTTGCCTAAGAGTAGCCTATATAGGGTGTAAACTACAATAATACTTGTGTTTGAGCATAAACAGCTTAAAAAACAGTCAAACAGTGTTTTACTGTAACTGTCAAGGTTTTCCCAGAAAAAAATTGTTTTGTGAGTTTGACCTTTTTGAAACTGAGAACAGTGTCATTATTTTCTTTGCCCATATGTACGCTGAAGCAGTCGTTTGGTACTCTGTTGTGTATTGGTATGTGTTAGGCGCAAGGTCATTGGCAAACGTATTACGTTCAGTCGAAATGTAAATAAATAATTAGACTGCAATCAATTTTAAAAACATGGTATTTTACAAATTGAAAATAAAATTATGGGAAATAATTACATTTTATATATGTTTTATGCAGTAGACCTATAAGTACTGTCAATATAATTTTGGTAGTTCCTATCGTTTGCAGCTTGTATAGAAGTAAGCAACGCGTTTCCAATTAGGTAGTACTGCACACTTCACCAAATAGAAACAACGTTTATTTTTTGTAATGAAATGTGACCGTGTAGTTTGTAATGAGTAGAACAGACTGACAAAAGAGACCTGTAGTTTGTATTGAGTAGAACACTGACAAAAGAGACCTGTAGTTTGTATTGAGTAGAACACTGACAAAAGAGACCTGTAGTTTGTATTGAGTAGAACACTGACAAAAGAGACCTGTAGTTTGTATTGAGTAGAACACTGACAAAAGAGACCGGTAGTTTGTATTGAGTAGAACACTGACAAAAGAGTCCGGTAGTTTGTATTGAGTAGAACACTGACAAAAGAGACCTGTAGTTTTTATTGAGTAGAACACTGACAAAAGATACCTGTAGTATGTATTGAGTAGAACACTGACAAAAGAGACCTGTAGTGTGTATTGAGTAGAACACTGACAAAAGAGGCCGGTAGTTTGTATTGAGTAGAACACTGACAAAAGAGGCCGGTAGTTTGTATTGAGTAGAACACTGACAAGAGAGACCTGTAGTTTGTATTGAGTAGAACACTGACAAAAGATACCTGTAGTTCGTATTGAGTAGAACATTGACAACAGAGACCTGTAGTTTGTATTGAGTAGAACACTGACAAAAGAGACCTGTAGTTTGTATTGAGTAGAACACTGACAAAAGAGACCGGTAGTTTGTATTGAGTAGAACACTGACAAAAGAGACCGGTAGTTTGAATTGAGTAGAACACTGACAAAAGATACCTGTAGTTTGTATTGAGTAGAACACTGACAAAAGAGACCTGTAGTTTGTATTGAGTAGAACACTGACAAAAGAGACCGGTAGTTTGTATTGATTAGAACACTGACAAAAGAGACCTGTAGTTTGTATTGCGTAGAACACTGAAAAAAGAGACCGGTAGTTTGAATTGAGTAGAACACTGACAAAAGATACCTGTAGTTTGTATTGAGTAGAACACTGACAAAAGAGACCTGTAGTTTGTATTGAGTAGAACACTGACAAAAGAGACCGGTAGTTTGTATTGATTAGAACACTGACAAAAGAGACCTGTAGTTTGTATTGAGTAGAACACTGACAAAAGAGACCTGTAGTTTGTATTGAGTAGAACACTGACAAAAGAGACCTGTAGTTTGTATTGAGTAGAACACTGACAAAAGAGACCTGTAATTTGTATTGAGTAGAACACTGGCAAAAGAGACCTGTAGTTTGTATTGAGTAGAAAACTGACAAAAGAGACCGGTAGTTTGTATTGATTAGAACACTGACAAAAGAGACCTGTAGTTTGTATTGAGTAGAACACTGACAAAAGAGACCTGTAGTTTGTATTGAGTAGAACGCTGACAAAAGAGACCTGTAGTTTGTATTGAGTAGAACACTGACAAAAGAGACCTGTAATTTGTATTGAGTAGAACACTGGCAAAAGAGACCTGTAGTTTGTATTGAGTAGAACACTGGCAAAAGAGACCTGTAGTTCGTATTGAGTAGAACACTTACAAAAGAGACCTGTAGTTTGTATTGAGTAGAACGCTGACAAAAGAGACCTGTAGTTTGTATTGATTAGAGCACTGACAAAAAAGACCTGTAGTTTGTATTGAGTAGAACAGACTGACAAAAGAGACCTGTAGTTTGTATTGAGTAGAACACTGACAAAAGAGACCTGTAGTTTGTATTGAGTAGAACAGACTGACAAAAGAGACCTGTAGTTTGTATTGAGTAGAACAGACTGACAAAAGAGACCTGTAGTTTGTATTGAGTAGAACACTGACAAAAGAGACCTGTAGTTTGTATTGAGTAGAACACTGACAAAAGAGACCTGTAGTTTGTATTGAGTAGAATAGACTGACAACTGAGACCTGTAGTTTGTATTGAGTAGAACACTGACAAAAGAGACCTGTAGTTTGTATTGAGTAGAACAGACTGACAACTGAGAACTGTAGTTTGTATTGAGTAGAACACTGACAAAAGAGACCTGTAGTTTGTATTGAGTAGAACACTGACAAAAGAGACCTGTAGTTTGTATTGAGTAGAACACTGACAAAAGAGACCTGTAGTTTGTATTGAGTAGAACAGACTGACAAAAGAGACCTGTAGTTTGTATTGAGTAGAACACTGACAAAAGAGACCTGTAGTTTGTATTGAGTAGAACAGACTGACAACTGAGACCTGTAGTTTGTATTGAGTAGAACAGACTGACAACTGAGACCTGTAGTTTGTATTGGGTAGAACACTGACAAAAGAGACCTGTAGTTTGTATTGAGTAGAACACTGACAAAAGAGACCTGTAGTTTGTATTGAGTAGAACAGACTGACAAAAGAGACCTGTAGTTTGTATTGAGTAGAACACTGACAAAAGAGACCTGTAGTTTGTATTGAGTAGAACAGACTGACAACTGAGACCTGTAGTTTGTATTGAGTAGAACACTGACAAAAGAGACCTGTAGTTTGTATTGAGTAGAACACTGGCAAAAGAGATCTGTAGTTTGTATTGAGTAGAACACTGGCAAAAGAGACCTGTAGTTTGTATTGAGTAGAACACTGGCAAAAGAGATCTGTAGTTTGTATTGAGTAGAACACTGACAAAAGAGATCTGTAGTTTGTATTGAGTAGAACACTGGCAAAAGAGACCTGTAGTTTGTATTGAGTTGAACACTGGCAAAAGAGATCTGTAGTTTGTATTGAGTAGAACACTGGCAAAAGAGACCTGTAGTTTGTATTGAGTAGAACACTGGCAAAAGAGACCTGTAGTTTGTATTGAGTAGAACACTGGCAAAAGAGATCTGTAGTTTGTATTGAGTAGAACACTGGCAAAAGAGACCGTGTTTTTTGTATCAAAACAAACATTATTTCTACAAAAATTATTTCTTTTTTTTTTCAGAATTTTTTTTGCTCTTGGTTGTGAAGTCTCATCGCAACAAAGAAGAATCATTACGAAAGATCACGCGCAGGGAGGTGGATGTTTACAGAAGAGAAAGATCAGTAAGAGGGAGAAGATTCGACGAGGCAGGAAGATGAACCTCTACGACACGCTAATCGTGAGTCCGATATTGTATGCATGCAGCGGGCCCAAGGTCTCAGTTTTGGTGTGTAGCTAGTGGTGATAGATAGTCCATGGAAATGATTAATTATTGCTGGAACAACGCGCCGCGGCACCTCCCGACTAATTGCACAGCTCAGCTCCGTGCTTACCGGAGCGGAACGCACCTTTCTCTAGATGTCACCACAGCTTCGCCCGCTCTTCAGCCACAGCTACATGTTTTTTAGCCGTCGGACGGCAGCAACAAGCACTAGATGACATTAAGTGAGGAATAAAGCAGAGAAATGCTGGTTGCTCCGTGTTCTACACGGCAGTTGGGCTTGTTCATCCAAACAGCAGCAATAGCCTTGCTACTTCACTGCTACCACTCGTGTTTGCTTTCACTTCTTTGTGTTCAGAATCAAGTTGATTGATTTTTTATTTTTTTTATTTTAGTTGGTTATTTTACGACGCTTTATCAACATCTTAGGTTATTTAGCGTCTGAATGAGATGGTGATAATGTCGGTGAAATGAGTCCGGGGTCCAACACCGAAAGTTACCCAGCATTTGCTCATATTGGGTTGAGGGAAAACGCCGGAAAAAACCTCAACCAGGTAAATTGTCCCGACCGGGAATCGAACCCGGGCCACCTCGTTTCGCGGCTAGACGCGCTAACCGTTACACCATAGGTGTGGACAAGTTGATTGCTTTAGCTACGTGGATTATTCGAAAATTAGTGACAACACTTTCATTAATTTCAAATTATTATTTATTCACAACTGACTTACTTACTTACGGCTTTAGAGAACCCGGAGGTTCATTGCCGCTCTCACATAAGCCCGCCATCGTTCCCTATCCTGAGCAAGATTAAGCCAGTCCCTAGTATCATATTCCACCTCCCTCAAATCCATTTTAATATTATCCTCCCACCTACGTCTCAGCCTTCCAAAGGTCTTTTTCCCTTTAGCCTCCCAATTAACACTCTATAATCCAGATCAGCTTATTTAACACCCTAAGGGACATACCTAACCATTATCCCCTATTACTACATATGCTAGTGGATTATAGTACTTTTCTAGATGTCAGGTTGAATTTTCTTTTACCGACTTCGTTTCGAATTTCTAGTACTGCCAAATACTACAACTGGCAGTTATTTTCTAACTGTTATGTTGGCAGCAATAATTTTGGTTTGCAGCAAAGGAAACTGATGAGATGGAAGTATAATTAAACTTGTGAAATTTGAACGCAATTAATAATTAATTAGTAATACCGGTATTAATATTAATCTCAATACATAATTCAGTTGTGTTCGTTATGATTCCATTTCAACACTATATTCACGTAAGTGTAGTTGAATAAGATATTGCACGTGGCTAATAGATTTTTATGAAAATGTCCAAGAGAGGAAATAGCATGATAGCGACTTAGGAGTAGGCCTAAGTATTTTAAGTAGTGTAGGCCTATACATTTCAAGTGGTAGGCCTGATTCTGTTTTCGGAATTTGTACTAATCATTTCACATGAAGAAACAAAATACATTTTTAGGTTAGGTCTCGTGAATCGTAAAATGTTTAGTCAAAGCAATGAATATCATGTTGTCAGACAAAATACATTTTAATATTAGATCATACTAACATACTAATTACCAACATAATGTACGAAAGGTCCAGGAGGAAAATATACTCTTTCACAAATTACTGAACCATTCAGAAAACACCTTCCAATATAAAAATTACATGTGGTAAATAAAGATGAGATGTGGCATTGTGACTTTATCCTCTTTGGTGATATCAGATGTTTGTTGGCAATACTGTAAAGACGGTCAAATTAGTCTTTTTAGGAACTACTCTTACGTGATCCTCACTATATATACATTTCTGGATTTCTCCCATACGTGCTACATGACCAGCTCATCTCAAACGTCTGGATTTAATATTCCTAATTATGTTAGCTCAGAAATACAATGCCTGCATTTCTGCGTTGTGCAACTTTCTCCATTCTCCTGTAACTTCATCCCTCTCTGGCCCAAATATTTTCCTAAGCACCTTATTCTCAAACACTCTTAACTTCTGTTCCTCTCTCAACGTGAGAGTCTAAGTTTCAGAACTGTACACAATACCGGTAATATAACTGTTTTATAAATTAATTTAAATATAATATTAAAATGGATTTGAGGGAGGTGGGATATGATGGTAGAGACTGGATTAATCTTGCTCAGGATAGGGACCAATGGAGGGCTTATGTGAGGGCGGCAATGAACCTCCGGGTTGCTTAAAAGAAGCCAGTAAGTAAGTAAGTAAGTAAGTAAGTAAGTAAGTATAAATTCCAACTTTCAGGTATTTTGAGAGCAGACTGGATGACAAAAGCTTCTCAACCGAATAATAACATTGTCATATGAACATGTTTTATCGCTTTTGATTTTAATTTCGACTGGATTTTTTTTATTTTAGTAGGTTATTTTACGACACTTTATCAACATCTTAGGTTATTTAGTGTCTGAATGAGATGGTGATAACGCCGGTGAAATGAATCCGGGGTCCAACACCGAACGTTACCCAGCATTTGCTCATAATTGATTGAGGGAAAACCCGGGAAAAAACCTCAACCAGGTAACTTGCCCCGACCGGGATTCGAACCCGGCCACCTGGTTTCACGGCTAGACGCGCTAACCGTTACTCCACAGGTGTGGACAATTTCCACTGGAAGTCCGTTATAAATTCCTGATTGTGGAGCTGCATTTATTGTTCTCGTTACCATTAGGACTGCTTGTAATCCACACCGGATGGGTTGTATTTTCCTTGCCACTAGGTTCCCACCATCCGACTGTCAAGACACAGTGCAGGCCTACTGCTTTACAAGCAAGAAGCGTCTGACATGGAGCTGCATTCCTCAGAAGCGGGTTAGTGAGGTCAGCTCGCTCAGTGTTTACAGTTTACTGCATTCCACTTACCTGCAGACCATGTGCCGAATCGCTTTCGTGCATGTGGGAAATCAATTGATGATGCTCAGATGCTAATCACATAAAGATTGTAACTTAGCTGCACTGTGGTAATAGCAATGTGAAAATTACGGGTGGCTTTTGAACTCCGGGGATAACTTAGAGGTGACAGAAGCTGGTCCCTCCGATCTGCATGTATAGTGGAGTCCAAATCTCTTGACGTTTCGTGAGAGCCAATAACGTGCAAGCGCGGCGTTGTCAAACCTATAGAACTGGTGATGCGTGCTCCACCAAACTCGTCTGCAGTGTTGCCAACTGGACGGAAATTCCGTCAAGTCAAAATTGACGGAATTTCAACATAGCGGACGGAAAGAAAATGTCTTTGACGGGTGACGGATTTTCTGGCGGAAATTACGATATACATCCTCTTTTGACATTTTTAGCTGCTATCATTTTTAATTGTTTAATGTTTGGCAGATTTTACTTTTTATTTGAACAGTCCTGCCTGTTCCGTACTATGTTTAAGAATCCCCTGTTTCAGATTTCCTCGTAATCAAGTTAGATGTTCACGAATTATTATTTTAATCAGAATTGATAAGTAAGTTGTGTTAAAATTTGCTTATATATGTGGGTCTTACTATTTTCTTTTAATTTTGACGGATTCTGACGGATTTCCAGGTGTTATACTGACGGGGATACAATTTATGTGTTGGAAACACTGCTCGTTTGGCGGGAAGTATGGGCGGCCGGTGTTGAAAACAGGATCCGTTCTCAATAACGAAACAGTGCAATACAATAATAAATATTGCATTAAAAATCATACCTTTCAAGTGATGTTTGCAGTTCTAGGGGAAAAGCCAATGGTATGTTTTCGAAGTCATTTAAATTCGTCACTCTTTTAGGTATGTTTTCTAGGCGAGACGAACAATTTCTGAGCACTCAGTGTTTCCGCTCTTTGCATTTCTCTGCATACATGTGACAGGATTCATACATTTATTGAACACGCCTCGGCAGTTAGTTCTTGACACTTTTCTAAAATTTTTATGATTATCTTCCAACGAATGTTTTCTGAAGAAATTGTAGACTTTCGGTCTTACTAATAAAGCATGTATAGTTTTTTATACAGAATTGAGACAGAAAACGTTATTAATAAACTATGCATAAGTGACGGATGCATAAACAATCTGTAACTATACAATGGGAATTCCTTTGTTGTAATTATATACACGAAACCCCTTCTATAAGCGTTGTATATAAAGAAAAAATGGCCGCCCCTCTAACAGCTGTTCGCATCGACTGTCATTTTATGATGATGGTTGCCTTGTAACCACAGAAGAACAAAGCAAAGAGCACAGAATAATTAGAATAATATTGCTGTAGCTGTACTCTTTGACCAAAATGTAGTGTGGTAATCGATCAGAGCCAGTTTTACTATCGATACTTAACACGCCACACTAGAGCGCTCTACCGGATGCAATAGAGAACCTCAGATATTCTATGACCTTTCGTAATGAAGTAATGACGAAACTATGACGTAGCTGTGTAACAGTTGTACTGTTATACACGACATATGTAGTGATTATTAGTAAGGAATTTACACACGGCGTATAAACGTGCTACTCATTGTATAAGTATAAGACAGTTAAATATCTGTTTATACAGTTTTTATTAGTAAACCCGTTTAAATATAATTTTCCGAACTTTGTTACTATATCAACTGGATCTATTACTTTCACTAGTACTGGCCTTGCTGAATGACGTAATTGAATTTTATACTTCTAACAAGTAATAAACTGATAAGAACACGCATAAAATGTTTTATTACAAACGAATTATAGATTTCACTCACAGACACAAAGCACATCGAATATTTACACACAACGCAAACAGAAATCCAACTGCCATTCTCGGCTCTTATTTTCATAATTATTTTTATCTAATGTTTATGTCGCCGAATGGATAGACTACTATTTACAGTTAATAGTCTTGAACTCATGGTGCTTCGAAAGACTGCTGTGTAAACACCACTCTTGGAAGACCATAAAAAACCATGAATCAGCTGGGACGCGATCAAGACGCGTAAAATGTTAGCTACTTGGCGTACAAGTGAGATTCTTGTTTCTATATATACAGAAATATGTAATTCAACCTAATCACATGAAGACACTCTGTCACGAAGAACTTTCCGAGCGCACGTATTATTTTTATGCGAGATCGTGCGTATTTGCTTGGTTTCCGCACAAAACCAATCCGCGGAAAGTGTAAAATTCCACATTCAGTATTCCCAACATAACACACATAACAATTTCCCTCTTCTTACCGCTTAAGTGACATATTGATTTTACTGCTTTAGGCTTTTAACATATTATTTTTAGAGACGTTCAATATAGTAATAATTATAAATTGGAAACTTACCACTGCAATTTCACCTAAATTGCACTGTTAATTATTGTTTTTAAATATTTGCAAAAGTTACTGCATTCGTGATGCAAGTAACATTAAGGAAGCCGTGAAAAAATCAACAAGATTCCAGACTCATCATAGACTGGGGGGGGGGGGAAGAAAGACGTATATCACGGCCTGCTGGAGTATAGTAAACACAGAAAACATTTTAAAGCAACAATGTTGAAGATAGATATTTTTGTTTTACAAATTTGCCGTGATTGAACAGAAACCAAGATGGAGATTTCATTGCAACTAATTAGAAATTCCTCTTTCAGGTAGGGCCTATGTAATAAACGATCTTCGCACAAAATAATGTACGATACACGAGCGGTATGTTTTCTTTCAATTCTCGGAAATTAAAAAAGCGAAACGTACTTTTTCAAACTTTTCGTCGAAATGAAAACTTCAACATACCGCTCTTGTGACGCATATTACTATTACAAGTGGCGTAAAAGAATGTCTGTAAGCGGCATGTTGCTATTGACTATTGCCGTATAAGTAAACACTCCCCAGACGTCAGGAGATATGGACCGTACTGTAGTAGAACGTCTCCAATTGGCGAGGAAAGCCAGTCCTTTCATCACCGGGGTTATACGAGCTGAATTTGACATCGGAAGACGTCTGTTGAGCATCTGGTACTGGTACGTAGTGCGGGCGGTCATCGTCATCCTGCATTGTAGAAGTGAATGCTACCCCAAAACCGTGTTTGTGGTGTGAAACTAAGAGCATAGAGGAAGAAGTTTCTAATGTGAAGAAAACTAGAGACATCAATATCTTGCGATCCCTTTCACCACAAGCGTGAGAAAACCAGCGGGTAACGAGTGGGTTCGAATCCCACTTAGGCTGATTACCTAGTTGATTATTTTTCAGAAGTTTTCCCAATTTATAAGGTGAATATGAGGTAATATCATGGCGAATCAGTGCCGCAAAACTTTAAAATGTCAGCATATATCATATGTATATTTGTAGGCGTCAGGGGAAGTCTCGGTATAGCCCGGGCCATTTTGTAAGACGTTCGGAGAGGGGAAACGTGCAATTGAGAGCGCTGAGCTGTGGGAGTGAGAGCGCTGACTTCTTCTCCTCGATGGAACACGCACAGGTCATCTCGAGTATTTCATAGCGCTCGATGTAAGAGATCCTGAGTAACTCCGTGACTGCCATACGGCTATTTAAGATTTTGCTATCGTGTGCTGCAAAACTCACTTGCCAATGCAAATATAGGACAGTGACAGAAACAATAATGACCACGATAAGGACCATTACAAAGACTAGGAACACGATAAGGACCAAGTCAAGATCGAAGACTAGGACCATAGCAAGGGTCACGGTGCTTGTCGTGGTCCTTATCGTAATGCTATTGTCTTTGTCGTGGTCCTTATCGTGGACCTGGTCTTTGTCGTGATCTTTATCGTGGTCCTTACGGTAATTCATATCGTGATACTTTTCGTTGTCCATGTCCGATTCTTATCGTGTTCCTTTTTGTCCTTGTCATGATTCTTACTACTGTTCTCGTTGTCTTTGTCGCGGTCCTTGTATTGGTCTTGGTCTTATATTTATCATTTCAAAATAATATTGCTTTTCCCCTTTGGTAATTGACTTTTACACTGTACCTTCCATACTTTCATAAAAGATTGAATGTAAAAGAGCATATGGGCTATTCCATCTCAAATCGACTGACATATAGAGAAAATTGACCTTGCAATTTTTAAATACAATGAAACTTTTTTGTACGTAGAGAACTGTAATACAATGCTTTGTGCAAAGTTTGAGGCATCAGAACTTCATAGTGTTTAAATTAAAAATATTTAAATTTATCGCATTTTCATAAAATTAGCAAATTTAAACTGTTGTGGCTCCGAAACCCTTTCACCCAATGATCAAAATCATGGTTTATTTTGATGCTGAGAAATTAAAGTTTATATTGACATGTAAACAGTTTTTCTTACTTTTTATGGACATGGAGAAATTTAGATTTTTCTTCATTAAGACGCCTTTGCCCACGAAAAAATAAATTTTTAAAATATATGGTTAGATTCCGCATTGAAAGTACAAATAAACACGTATTTTTTACTGGTGCACCGTTGATAAGAAAGTATTGAAAAATCAAATAAAGAAAATAAATAGTACGCGCGTGAACTAACCAGCTGACTGTGAGGCGGGAACTACAGTGCATGAGGATTAAGTTGGCGTGATTTCTACTGTCCTTGTCTGAGGTCCTTGTCTATCGACTGCCACCAGATGTGACGGGCAAGAGGTTTCCTTTTGTACAATTCTTGGAATTCCCTTTCTTCTCCCATCTCCCTTCACACTTTTGCAAACCCAATTAGTGGATCTCTCAGTGGCGTCTCGGGGTTGTCCGAGTTCATTAGTTAGTAGTACTGTATTTTGTGAATACTGACGTGAGTTTGTATCTTTTTTTATTGGGTTATTTTACGACGCTGTATCAACATCTCAGGTTATTTAGCGTCTGAATGAAATGAAAGTGATAATGCCGGTGAAATGAATCCGGGGTCCACCACCGAAAGTTACCCAGCATTTCCTCGTATTGGGTTGAGGGAAAACCTCGGAAAAAACCTCAACCAGGTAACTTGGCCCGACCGGGATTCGAATCCGGGCCACCTGGTTTCACGGCCAGACGCGCTGATCGTTATTCCACAGGTGTGGACGAGTTTGTATCTTGTTGTATCAATTTAATATAATATAATTCACAAATTAAAATGTTTTCGGAGATACATGGTTTCACTGTTACCTTAAATATTGTAATGAGTGTTGTGCTCTTGTATTTAATAATAATGGTAGGCAATATGGGAAAACGCGGGAAAGCCTTGAAGTCGGACGGTATGAACATGGTTATTAATGCACATAAATTCTTTACTGGAGAATATGAGGCACTCATATTCGGAAAACAAACAATATCTGTGCCGAGTTTTATCGAAAGAACTACTGCAGCGACACATATATCATCGCGTGGTGTTAACAGGATTAAAATAGAAAAAAAAACAAAACAAAACAAAAAAGACAAAAAAACAAAAAAAAAAAAACCAAAAGGAAGCGCTAGAAAGCGGAAGTGGAAGTGTGCTGCGAACTCCAGGAAAGAAACGCCCGAACAGGACTCTTAAAAAACGTGTGTAACAGGTTAAAAATGAGCGCACTTGCAAAAGTGACGAAAGAAAATTGCAGGAAGGCCCGTGAACACGTAGAAAAAGTTGAGAAATTTTATTGGGCGAAGGATGGACTTGTAGATGGAAATTTATTATTCGTTCGTAATCAATTTAGACGACACGGACGAACTTTCTGGCAGAGTGGAGTCAGAATTTGAAGAGGAAGAGAATGCCGCCACTGGTAACTCGCGGTCGTTTGAAGGAGTGTCGACCATCATAAATGAGGGTAGAGAGAGATGGTGAGCATTCTCTCTCCTTCTAAAAGGGACTAGACAAGTAAATCCTCATGAACTGTATCCGAGGCAAGCATGGCCAGGAGACAAACACGTGATGTTTCGTCTAGTAACGCATAGCTGGGCTAGCTTTACCACAGGTTTTCATAAACACAGGAGTAAAATGACGCCCAACGCTCGCTTATCTTCAGCTCTCGGCCAGTGCGTGCGATACTGCGCCTTTCAAGTCTAGGCGTGTGAAAATAATTTATTTAATACCCTCGAAACTTATTGCCGAGCCACTAAGCAAACAATGCCGAATCCCTCTTAATAATGCAAGGTTTTTCCTCAATATTTTTTACATTTTTACAAATGGGAAAAAAGCCTGAAAGTAAGTAAAATCAGATTATCTGTCTCTCTGTGTACAATAAAAATAAGGATTACTTCTTAACATAACCTACCAAATGTCAGCTTCAAAATGAGCTCTCGTTCAATGTTCTGCAGTAAATGGTTCCAGAGTTCTGATCGCTGAAAGAGGCTTGTTTTTATAAAATACGCTAAATTTGTCGCTCAATAGTACGAAAACCGTAGTATATTTTTCAAAATGCACTCTCCTCAGCACCTTGTATAAATAGGGAAAAAATTAGAGTATTAAAAAATGCGAGGTTTTTTACTGATCGATTTCATATGGAATAGCCCATACACATAAACCAGAATTGGATATATATTATTTCAATGTACCGAAGTACATATGATATTTCCATGCAGATATTCTGCGTCATCATACGATGTAAGAGTAATGGAACGGAGAAAAACTCTCTCCGGCGCCGGGATTTGAACCCGGGTTTTCAGCTCTACGTGCTGATGCTTTATCCACTAAGCCGGACAGAATCGTCTCAGATTAAGCTCCAACTCTTGGGTTCCCTCTAGTGGCCGCCCTCTGCACTACGTCATAGATGTCTATGAACGTAGGACCGAAGTCCACACATGTGCTGAGGTGCACTCGTTATGAGTGAGTTTTTCTCCTTTCCATTACTCTTACATCGCAGAAGTGGATAGATAACTGAGTGTATAGCTTGTGATAGGGTTGTGACAAGAATAATTCGCGGGTGCTCTCCTTAAGGAGATTCAAGAATAACTTAAAACGTTGTGTATAAAGTGCAAATTAAAATTAAGGTGACATTTAACATTTAATTTTTTAAGGTGACATGTATTTATCTAGCCTGACGAGTTACTTCCTTGGTTTGAATTGTAAATTATTTAAAAATAGCGTGTAAGAGGGCCTTAGACTAGAAATGTTTAGTTTAAATGTAGTTCTGTTTATAAGATGCATAAGGGTGTAATTATTTGACTTATTTGAACTGTTGTATCAGTGAAGTTACGGTTTTACAGTGCAGTGAACAGTTCCGATCAGTGATAATTTATAGCGTCAATGAAATGTGTTCTATAGTGTCAGTGAAATGTGTTACAGAGTGTTAGTGAAATGTGTGCTAAAGTGTCAGTGAAATGCGTCATAGTGCCACTACAGGGAGTGAGATGAGAGTAAAGTGAAAGACTATTGAAACTTATGTAGGGCCTATACATAATTATGTAGGTAGTATTGTAAAATTAGGTATTTATTTATGTTTTATTATTATTGTGTTAAATTGTATTGTGTACTGTAAATTTTATTGTGTATTGCTTATCATTTTATTGTGTATTGTTTATATTGTGTATACCACTGCCACCGGGTGCTTGCCCACTTGCAGTGTAAATAAACACACATACAAAGGGGGTTAAGTAAAATTGCAAGGTATGTAAACTTCTCTCCTTTGGTACTGAACAAAACCCCTTTGTCACAAACTATGGAGTACTGTGACTGCACCATAGATGGAAGAATAACTTAGCCCCTTTAACACAAGAGAAAAGTAATTGTGGATAGTTCAAATCTGTACTTATTCCAGTTTAGCCAATTCATACTTAACCCCCTTTACACGAGCACCCGCGAATTGTAGTTAGGTGAAAATACGCACGCGCGGGCAGACATCTTTCTGCATGGCTACGTCTACACCACTAAATCGGGATACGAACTGTACAGCATACGCCACATGCGCATTTTTGTTGATCGGAATTTTGAGAAAGTGCCCCCATATCGGTGCCTCATAACTCCGAACTGTATTTTAATACCCTCGTTGTCAGGAACTGCCGTAAGAAGAGGAAGACCGCCTGGCATCTGTTGGCGGAGCTGGAGTGCGGCGACTTGCACGGCGCTTGAAGAAATCGGCAATAAATTAAAACGCGCGTCTTTCACTTGGATGAGGCGAGGCGCGGCGAGGCAGGCGGAAGCAGGTCCGAGGAAATCCTTGGATCAATAACAAGGTCTGCGCGATCACAGTAATCCGCGGAGTGAAAGGCGAGGATTTAGTGCAGCGCCTCGGGGTACGATATGCAGTACTGCGGCACCCAGAGATGTGCGGTGTGTTACTGATGGCACACGGCTCCTTACAACCTCAAAACTAACCGGTGACATCCTGTTTGCAGCCTACATAAATCCAATCGAACTTTATTGATCTCCCAAAGTCTCGTTTTCCAAATTTGCATTATACAGGGTGATTCAGACCACCCGTAACAGTAATTTATTTCGGAAATTAGTGCATAAATTTTCGAGACGAAAATATTTCTAACTAAACCACATGTGAACTTTCACTTCAGCTTGATTTCATCAGCCCTAACAGGAAGTATCACTTTAAAATTTCAAATAAGAGTCAGGGTCAAATAAGGTACCATTTGATAGAGCTCTTCAAAACATACAACTTTCATAGGAAACATTTTTATTAATTCCTACTCTTTCAATGAGAAAACGTACAAAAAGACAATGCAATCAATATTGAGAAATGTTGTCGACCTGGTTGGCAAGTTGGTATAGCGCTGGCCTCCTATGCCCAAGGTTGAGGGTTCGATCCCGGGCCAGGTCGATGGCATTTAAGTGTGCTTAAATGCGACAGGCTCGTGTCAGTAGATTTACTGGCATGTAAAAGAACTCCTGCGGGACAAAATTCCGGCACATCCGGCGACGCTGATATAACCTCTGCAGTTGCGAGCGTCGTTAAATAAAACATAACTTTAACTCTAATTTGAGAAATGTTACAAGACGAAAATGTAAAGAAGACCATGTTTTTTTAGTAGGTTATTTTACGACGCTTTATCAACAGCTTAGGTTATTTAGCGTCTGAATGAGATGAAGGTGATAATGCTGGTAAAATGAGTCCGGGGTCCAGCACCGAAAGTTACCCAGCATTTGCTCATCTTGGGTTGAGGGAAAACCCCGGAAAAAACCTCAACCAGGTAACTTTCCCCGACCGGGAATCGAACCCGGGCCACCTGGTTTCGCGGCCAGACACGCTAACCGTTACTCCACAGGTGTGGACACAATTAATGTCGATATGTTACTGAAAGACTGGATGAAATCAAGCTCAAGTGAAAGTTCACAAGTGCCTCAGTTATAAATATTTTTGTCTCGAAAATTTTAATGCACTAGTTTCTGAAATAAATGACTGAATCACCCTGTATTAATCGAGAAAACTTTGTTTATACATTTTAGGGGTTCATCAGATGTCTGTACTTTTATTTTCTGAAACTATTTTTGCATCGGAATCCCTCCTAAGTATCTTAGCATTTCTGGAAATCATTACTAAATCAATGTTATTAATGTTATTATAGGTAGAGTATTTTAGTGGCGTTACTTTTGTACGCATTCTTGTGATATTGTGTACATCATTATCTTATTTGTTGTGTTTTAGTTACTAAAGGAAATTATTGTAGGCTAATTGTGGTTTTCGATTGTGATATGATCATACATAATGTCACAAGCACTGAGCGCGAATGAATTTATCGAAAGGAAATAAAAACCCCGCGTGATACAGGCCTACTGATATTAATAAAATTATTTTCCCAATATTAAAAATAAATAATTAAATATACATGCTGTATATTAATAATGTATTTTATTTAGGCTTACATCGTATAATATGAAAACATTAACAAATACGACCAAAGCCATCTAGTGTAGACTACTCTAACTGCACATGAATGACAGAAAGAACGGACTAATGGTAGTATTATGTTACTGCAAATATAATGCCATTTAAAATCATATTCATTTAATAAATGAACAATTATGGAAGTAGCATTCCGTAAACGTAAATTTATTAGGTATTTAAAGTGTAAGACATAAAACAGGGAATGTCACAAAACAGCATTACTGCGAAAATTAATTTTAATACCTGTGACATTTCAGGTTTTTAACCACTGGACCAAATGTTTACCGTTACCTTATGCGGACTTCTCCGCTTTTAAACCTTTTGTGATTGGACAGTTCTGTACTCCCATCCGCCACCAATATTTGATGTTTCGATATTTACAATTTTTATTTACAATTTACATTTGAAATGAATACATATGTATGGATACCCGAAATGAGCATATGCTCGTGCTCGGGTACAGTCCAGTAGTCTACATTAATTTTACAGGGATCAAATAATAATGCTGATGATAGAAATAATAGTAACAATAATAATAATAATAATAATAATAATAATAATAATAATAATAATAGTGATGAAATAAAAATATTTACAATAATAAAATAAATACTAAGACGGATAAAATAAAATGTAAAACCACTAGCGAGAGTTAACTCAACTTAAATAACCATATAATAACCGGAAAAAATGACGAATTCGAAAATCAACAGAAAAGTTCGTTGTATCGCAGACGACAGCAACCGCCGTATTGACATTGTGCTATGCATTATTGGTAGTAGGGGGGAGCCGAAGGTCTACGTAACTGCCGTTCTCTTCGAATCTTCTCATACAATCATGGGAAGTTAAAGCTGCAAAAACAAAATGTCTACGAGTCAAACTGTTCATTATTACCAGGATAAATACAAATAATACTGAAATATATTAATCTAGTTTCAGTTATAGATCTCCCCTTTTGTGAAAGAGGTATCATATCAAAATATTTTATGAACGGCGGGGAAAATATAAATTTCAAGAACTCTCTAGTGACAGAGATAGTGACAAGTACAATCAAGTGTATCTGTGGCGATGCTCTATACACAATAACTTCGCTAAAAATGGACATACATAGTTTTTCCCCATACCCTTCGTTTGAAATTTGATATTTATTTATACTAAATTACTTAGAAGATATAAAGAATCAGGAACACCCGTATGCGCAAAGCTCGTGTTCGGGTGTAGTTCCATCTACATACTGTACAAGAAATACAAAAGTTAAATATAGAAAACAAAAACACAAGAATAAAAAAAATTTAAAATACGTTATACTTACAGTAAAATTAAACATAATTCATAAGCAGATGCTTAAAGTTTTTATTGAACCTAGTAAGGGAAATAATCAGACTTCCCTGTTTTCAGTAAGGAAGGAGCAGCTGACCCATTCTAAGGATATAGAAGTTCCACACTTAACCTAGCGTTGAAATCTCCAAGAGAGAATATTGCAGTTTCTAATGAAGAGTTGCACGAAACTAAAAAGGCTTATGATTGACCTTGCATAAATCAATAAAAGTAATGCATTGCGCAATTTGTGGAAACTCAGTGGTGGCAATTAATTGAGAGCTTGGTAACAGAGTGACATGGCTGCCAGGTTAACGGCTTCATTTGGAACACTTCATGGCATGGTTCACACTCTGTCCTACCTCAAGACTCAATTGACATGATGTAAGCATAATAACTTACCAATTTTGTAACAATACTTAATTGAGGCGAGTTTCTTCACTCGACCTTGTCGACGGGCGGGGAGGGGATCCCGTCTGGCAGCCAGCGAAAGTGATACACCGTATATCACTGAAATGGAGCTTTTCTGTCAATGGGACGTGATAATATGCCAGCTCGCTCAATAAATTTAGTTTTAATGACGTCACGTACTGTAGCAAAAACAGGGCATTCAGTAAAAATGCAACCGCAGTTATAGCAAAGGTCAGGAAAGCATAATTAGCGTTTGAAAAGTATTTGATTCGTTTGTGTTGCAACGTACAAAGGATGCGTAATGCGTTCTTGGAGACGTGGCCACAGCTTACATGTGGGCTATTCCATCTCAAATCGACCGAAATATAGAGAAAATTGACCTTGCAATTTTTAAATACAATGAAACTTTTTCTGTCCGTTGACAACTGTGATACAATGCTTTGTGCAAAGTTTGAGGCATCAGAACTTCATAGTGTTTAAATTAAAAATATTTTAATTTATCGTATTTTCATAAAATTAGCAAATTTAAACTGTTGTGGCTCCGAAACCCTTTCATCCAATGATCAAAATCATGGTTTATTTTGATGCTGAGAAATTAAAGTTTATATTGATATGTAAAGAGTTTTTCTTACTTTTTATGGAAATGGAGAAACTTAGATTTTTCTTCATTAAGACGCCTTTGCCCACGAAAAAATATATTTAAAATATATGGTTAGATTCCGCATTGAAATTGCAAATAAACACATATTTTTTACTGATGGCACGTTGATAAGAAAGTATTGAAAATACCAAATAAAGAAAATAAATAGTACGCGCGTGAAGTAACCAGCTGACAGTGAGACGGGAGCTAGCCGAGACAAACAAGGCCAGGAGACAAACACGTGATGTGTCGTCTAGCAGTCATGGCTGGGCTAGCTTCATCACAAGTTTTCATAAACACAGGAGTAAAATGACTCCCAATGCTCTCTTATCTTCAGCTCTCGGCTAGTGCGTGCTGTACTGCGCCGTTCAAGTCTAGTCGTGTGAAAATAATTTATTTAATACCCTCGAAACTTATTGCCGAGCCACTAAGCAAACAATGCTGAATCCAACTTAATAATGCAAGGTTTTTTCTCAATATTTTTTACATTTTTACAAATTGGCAAAAAGCCTAAAAGTAAGTAAAATCAGATTATCTGTCTCTCTGTATACAATAAAAATAAGGATTACTTCTTAACATAACCTACCAAATATCAACTTCAAAATGAGCTCCCGTTCAATGTTCTGCAGTAAATGGTTCCAGAGTTCTGAGCGCTGAAAGAGGCTTGTTTTTATAAAATACGCTAAATTTGTCGCTTAATAGTACGAAAACCGTTTGACTTTCGATAGTATATTTTTTTAATGCACTGTCCTCAGCACCTTGTATAAATAGGGAAAAAATTAGAGTATTAAAAAGTGCGAGTTTTTTTACTGATCGATTTCATATGGAATAGCCCTTACTTAAAAAAAGGCTTTCTCGAAATTCAAGCCTATGATTAAAGCCCGACTATGTGTAAAAGAGTTTATATAATAATAATAATAATAATAATAATAATAATAATAATAATAATAATAATAATAATTTATTCAAATAAAAAAATACACACATTAAAATACAGAGGATGATCTTGAAAGATCTTTGATCTTGTTCGAGAATCGGTTCAATAGATGCACTATTTCCGAAGACTGCACAAATAAATTAATTTGTCTTAAAAAAGGGAAAAGAAAAAAAAATACAGTAAAGAAAAATGTGAAACCAGTACCTAATCATTAATAAAATTAGTACAGAATAAGCATAATAGACAAATGATGCAAAAAAGGAAATTTGAAACATTTAGTATTATTAATCATAATTACACAAAAATTAACAAAATATAGTGAAAACAAAATATAGAACGATATAGGCTTAGTAATTACTAATTATATTAAAATTACTCAAGTATAAAAAATTGAGAAAACTATTCTATAAATAAATATATACTATTTCTTTCTTAGACCTGTGTATATTCAGTTTAAAAACTTCAGAAAATCTTTGTAATAGAATATTATACAGTCTTGCACTCGGATTTTGTTCATATTCAGTATCTACGGCTCAATTTACCCAGAAATGCGAACATGTACCATAATAGTATATAATAGGTACAGCTGTCAAAAGAAAAAGTGGCCGCTCTCCTGGAACAAAGTTCCCTTCGGGTATCTTCGCTAGAATTCGGAGACAGGCGATGTTACATGGTGTTGGACCACGTTGCCTGATATCTACAGTTATAATTGAAGTATTCTCTCTGTGATTCGATAGCGTAATGGTAGCGTTCAGGCCTCTTATTCATAAGGTTCTGCGTTCGACTACAACCTCGTGCTTTTTATGTTCTTTTTTGTTATGTTTTTGAGAGAGACAAACTATACATAATGGCTCCTTTCTCTTTTACGATTATTTTAGTAATTAACATCAGGTTCATTAATATATTATGCCATGACTTTATCATTATGATATTGTGGCTGCAAATGGAAAGAAAAAAGATTTTATTCTCAATAAAAATATCTTTCGTGGCATAAACAAAACAAATTTACTGGCGTCGGCCTTAAAACATTCAAACAATTAAGCGTTCAAAAAACAAAACAAAAAGCCACAATTCAATATTTAGTCTATCTTCCTCTTATCTCGATCATCTTGCAGTCGAGTGGGCATGGAATTGACTAGTCTTTGCAAATAGCGACTGTTCTTAGACACGATATTACAGGCATTCTGAACATACCCACATACATAAGTGTTCTGTCCATGGGCAGATCTTTCATTGCAAACCCAGCAATCTCCAATCTTTCCTATTTTCTGCCTTCCTCTTAGTCTCCGCATATGATCCACATATCCTAATGTCTTCTATTATTCTTTTCAACCAGAGGCCCAATCAATTCCTTTTTCTCTTTCTAATCAGTTTCAGCATCATTCTTTCTTCACTCACTTTTTCAAACACAATTTTATTTCTTATTCTGTCTGTCCACTTCACACGCACCTTTTTTCACCACATCCACATTTCAAATGCTTCAATTCGTTTCTCTTCATTTCGTCGTAATGTCCATGTTCCTTCCCCATACAGTGCCACACTCCACACAAAGCACTTCACTAGTCTCTTCCTTAGTTCTTTTTCCAGAGGTCCGCAGAATATCCTTCTTCTTCTATTAAAAGCTTCCTTTGTTTATGTTTGCAGTTTTTCTTGGGAAGGATAGGGCTAAATGCGGTAACATCCCGTTGCTTTCCGCACACCACTATCTCTTTCGCATCTTATTAAATTCCAGGGGACCCAAGCATGGAGATGAGGAGAGTGGATTTGACTAATTGGGCCCTCCGGACTTCACCGAAAGTCACGGCAAGGGTTAAATATTAATTCTATCAGGATGTTTGACCCGATCAGAGACCGGGAAATCTCAATTAGCCTTTGCCCCCCGCATCCTGGACTAGCTTCTACGAATCATCAGAAAATCTTAGAGTGTGATTGGGCCAATTTTTCCGAAAATGTTTCCACACTTTTGCCCTCGTAGCTCAGCGGACGAACGTCGAAATTTAGATGTCAACGTCTCAGGTTCAATTCCTCGTTACTCCTTTTCATTTTATTGTGGTTCAAGATAGTATAATGTAATAATACAAAAAGAAAAACTAATAGCAGTATTATGCAACTGGATTTTTCCAAACCTAATATTAAATTTATGTTATTTATATCGCTAAAGAACGGTTACAATATAAATAACTAGAATATTATTTATACAGTATCACTAAAGAACGATAACAGAATATAAATGATAAATATCGGTTTGTTTAATTAATATAAGATATTATATAATACTTATTTAATTATCTAAATAAAATAACCTATTTTACAAAGAAAGATGGTTATTTGTGTTATAATAATTACTTACATAAAATACAGATTATTTATATTGCGAAAGAACAATAACAATATAAATAACTTGAATATTATTTTATAATGCTAATGAAGGAAAACAGGATATAAATGATAACTTGAATATTATCTATATCGCTAAAGAACGATAACAATATAAAAAACGTGAATATTATTCATATCGGAATTTCACAGATTTATTACAGATATATTTAAGAAATTGTAGAAGAATAGTAATTAGTAACAGTGTCCTATTTATTCTTCTTGGAGCCAAATTTGTAACTTTTAAAAGTGTGGTTACTATGTTGAAGTGTATGTGTTGTAACAGATGCTTGATTTGTTATGTATGTGAGTCAGTTATGTGATGCTTGATGTCGTCGCAATGTCGTAATTATAGTTTGATTGTGTTTGTGTGACTATTGTGTATTAATTTATGATGTATGGTACGGAAGGCTGCGTATTTGTGTTATAGAAGTGTTACGTATGTGTGTTGTTAATGTTTTTGTATGTTTCAAATTGATACCTGATATTTATTTTGCAATCGCAATGCCTAATTTACGGTTTGTTTATGTTTTGTTTACATCGCGTAAGCTAATTTAATTTTCTTTTCTATTTCTCTTTATGCTTATCTTTTTTGTGTATGAAACTATAGCCCTAACATGCATATGTAAAATAGGGCTAACCACCATTGGAGATACAATAATAAAAATTGTTATTCATATCGTTATAAAACGATAACAGAATACAAATGATGACTTGAATTTTATTCATATCTCTAAAGAACGATAACAAAATATAAATAACGTGATATCCATAAAGAACGATAACTGAATATAAATGATAATTTGAATAGCATTTACATCGCTAAAGAACGATTAAAAAATAAAATGAAAACTTCAAGAAGGCGCGAACTCACAACCTTTGAATCACTAAACAAGCACTCTACCGCTGGCCTACGAGGCGCAGACATGGAACACTTTCATAGTTCGGGAACTGCTAGTACAAGCACATGCATCGTGTAACATCGCCGCGACCCGAAGTGGACTTTGAAAATATTCGCTGTTCACGAGTGCGGCCACTTTTTTTTTTGACAGCTGTACATACATATCAAATTGTTATTTACATTTAGAGCGAATACCAACAAGCCGAATTTCATTAAAAGAAGAATCACAAGACCTAAGAAACGTTAACGAGAACAGTTTTAAATCTTGGAGACTGACGGATCAGGGGGTTCAGTATATTTAGTTTATGATGATGGTGAAAGAAACAAAGGGCTTAAGACATCGTTGAGGAACGCCACACTTCAAATACGCCAGGAAGACTGCTAGAAAACAAAACATATTGCTGGCGGTCGCGAAGATAGGAATGGACAAAGAGATACAGCTTCCTGGGAAGTTTAAAGCAAGTACAGCTATTGTGTGTGGCTTCACGAATACCCTCAGTTATGTTTATGTAAAAATAGGCTTCGAACAACCTTCCAGAAGGCAGAACATAACTAGAAGAAGAAAATGTTTACTACTACGACCACTGCATTAGTACGCGTTCAGTTCCAAGTCCAGTATCGGTAGCGCTTGCAATTAGCTGTCGTTTGTTTACCATGTGGCAGCCCAGAATTCCTTGACATGTGTAAGATACTATCAGGTTGGTTTTTTGCGTGAATGAGTGCCAACTTGATTGTCCCATATAGATAATTAAAGTCAATTAATTTGTCGGGAGCGCTGAACCCGTGTCATTGTTGCGAGATGCGTTTCCACGGGCCCGGCCGGGCGGTGAAGGTGGACCGCGCACGCGGTGAGTGAAAGTGCGGCGGCACCTCCGTCGTGGGTGGGGCGCGCCAGTGAGTGACGCCCACAGATCTAGTTCAGTATGAGCGTTCTGCCCTACATTCGCACACGCAACCCTTCTGGGCTCCAGAACTCTTATCGCTGCACCGTGCGAGAGATAATCATGGCTGCAGATATTACAATTTCTATCACAGCGCGAAACTTCTGTCTCGCGATTTTTACTTCACTAGTCTTTTTTTTATTATCCAATTTAATAAACCCTATTTCCCCCTGAGGTTTATTAGGGTTATAGTTGGTATCAAAATACATATTTTATAAGCAATAAACAATAATAAAATTATAATACAAAATTGTGGTCAAGGTTACAATTCACATGAATTATGTACAAGAATGCACCTTAATGAAAGAATGGATCGTTTCATAAAGCCTCAAGGCATGTCTCTATAATTATATCTAATGGTTATAGAAATATATATAAAATAACTATTAAACATGTTATTTTAGCAGCAATAAATAGCTATACTAAGAGATGGCTTAAAATTTACGAATTAAATACATTATTTAGTAACAACAATTGGCAATAATCAGGTATTACAAGAAATGGCTCAAAATTAGAAATCAAATGCCTAATTAAAATAAAAATTAAAACCAATAGTACAATATTATAGTATGCGAAATTGAAGACTTAAAGTTTCATTATAGTTGATTAGAACTAATACGATTTCCCCCCCCCCCGGAATAATTTAACATTTTTCACTTTCACGAATATTCTATTCAAGAATGACATGAAATACTTATATGATTTGGAGTTGGTAAGTATATTGGTTAACGGTTTGGTAAATGTATAATTTAAAGTGTTCAGTAACAACTCAAACTCGTATCTTTCACGGCAAAAGACTGGACAATCATATAATACATGTTTGACATCTTGAGATTCCTCCCCACAAATGCAAGTTGCATCGTCTTTAATATGGAATCTATTTAAGTATTCCCCGAATTTTCCATGCCCAGTCAAATCTGTGTCAGTACGAAATTTGGCGCTATTACTTTACATTTATTACGATCATAGACCGTTGGAAAATACAGCTCTTTTGTAAGAATTCCCTTATCACTGTTGACCCATCTTTCGTTCCATTCTTGCATATAATGTTCTTTGGCTACTTTTTTGATATATGTTATCGGACACAAATTGTAGGACAGTGGCACATCAGAGTCTTATGACATGTACAGTAAGTGAAGTCTTCCTCATAAACATTCTGTTGTTTTTCTACGACTTCGCCGTCATTTTATACGCTCCTGCGCCATGTGTGAACGAGACGAAATATTCCATCGCGGCAAAAATCTTTAATGCAGTTCCAGAGGTAGCTCATAATAGTGGATCCAGGTGTAACAATGGATGACAGAAACATATCCTCCTCGCTTGCATAATCCTCCAGAACCTCCGTAGAAATGTATTTCTTTCGATCGTCTGTTAGCATTTTCGGTTCCCACTGGGAGAAAACCTTTCTGTAACCAAGGTCTTTAGTGATAGCTAGGGACCGGATTTTTATGTAATATCAAGGTGTGAAATATGTACATATTTGTGTAAGAAAAATGAGCTGAATATGTACCAAAATATGTAAAATCATGTAAATATTTAATATCAATATCTGGCAGGTATAGGATAGAGCACCCGACTTTTTTACCGCACACTTGAAACATTACTATTTTTCATCTGTAGTGAAAGCTTCGTCCATAGCAATCCACAATTTTATTTTATTTTTGTCATTAGGGTTGAAGATTCAGGGGCCATTTTAGTTAGTTAAAAGCAGTAGCTAAACTTACGTGCACTTTATAGGTATTTTAAGTACTAAAACTAGAGAACTGAGTGAAATGAATGACACAACAGTACTGCAAGCACTGTTTCGCTTTACTGCATTAGGAGAAAATAAGAGGAGATGTGGAACACATACATTTTAGCTGCTCCCTGTAAGAAACAAGTTCCTACTAAAACCTCAAACTATAGGCATTTACAAACTGTTGTTTGAAAAGTGACATTCCTCTCTCATCCAGAAGGGTAGGATTATTCCATCCGAGAACTATACTTTCTAATTGCTCGGAAAATCCCATTTCCGTATAGATCTGCTAAATTTAAAATAAAGAGGTCAAACAATAAGCTGAAAGTCTCATGTCAGATTTGACATGGGTTTACCCTGGATGAATTAGGGAGAGGGCGGGTAAGATTGCAACTTGCATTAGAACGGCTTGTTAAGACGTGTGCAGAACAATTATTATAGTTTGAGACAAATCATGTCGTCCGCGTCCCATCCACCGCATGAAGGCAACGCTACTTTCTGAGTGATTTTTACAATACAAGATAGTTGTATGAGAAAGGTTGCCTTTTGTTCACACATATTTACAGTGGGCGGTATGGGGTGAGTGCCTCTATTTCTTTCTGGAACTAAGGACGTTACGTTTCGTCCCGAAATATATCCTTTCTTGGGTAGGTAAAAAGGCTTTGTAAATCTGTGTATTTCAAATTGTAAACTTCCCCAGCAGAATTTTTTTTTTTCCTTTCAGAGAAGTAAAAATGAATAAAACCCCTAAATATATAGATTTATGTAATACCAAGCTATAATATATAATGTGGGGTAAATATGTAAAAATATGTAGTATCAAATTTTAATATATTAATGGTAATTACAAGATTCGCAAAGGTTTGTTATTTATATACGGTTATGTTGAAAGGAATATAATATGTAATTACATAAAAATCCGGTCCCTAGTGATAGCTATCGAAACTGTCTTAAAATTTTATCTAAACTTAATAAAAGTTGTACCTAGTTACTTATATAAAGTAACAAGCTCTTTTCACTTCACATTGCAATCTTGGTTGTGAACAACAGTTGAACACCGTGATAAATAGGTGCAAACATGAGTTCATTATTTGAACCACAACCTTTTCTATAGGCCTATACAAAGCTCCCCATTACTGACACTATTCGGAACGTCTAATCCTTTAATAAAGCCATCTGTACCATAACTTGCTGTGACTTCCAAAACCTAATATCATTAAACACAGCAATATTTAATAAATCAAATTGATATACTACAAAATTTCTTACTAAATAAGCTTATATAAAGTAAATTTAACAATTAAAAAAACGTAACGCACCTGTACTTCAACCTTAGTCCTTTGTGTAGAGGTCTAGTATGCAGACCACTACACCAACAAACAACGATACGATTTAGCCGCAATAATTACAACATGTAAAATCCCACGTCACATAAAATAATGGGATTGAACAAACGAAATCAAGCCTTCTTCATTCGCATAGGCTACATCATGATTAAAGAAGAAAACTGAAGCCTTTACAAACGAAACATAAGCCTTCTTTATACGCATTTCTTATTATATATTTGTGAAATTAAAATGTATAAACAAATGTGTCAAGTTTTTAGTATTTTTGCAAATTTGTTGAGTTAATAACGAATCGAATGAGACATTTTCCATCGTGATAGGTGCTGTAGTTTTCTCAAAATTTTGCGTAAGCAACGAAATTATATATATATATATATATATATATATATATATATATATATATATATATGTATATATATACATACATACATACATACATACATACATACATACATACATACATACATACACAAATAGCAACATTAAATAATACCCTATAAATAATACCCTATAGGAATTAAAAGTTGTATTTCTTTTGGTTGCACTGTGTTGTACTTAATGCGGGTGAAGGCCAATAAGAAACAAACTAACTCATCTGATGCGCTGAGGTTGCTGAGAGGAGCCTACTGAATGTTATGAAATAACAGTTGTACAAGCTCTTGTGGGAACTTTTTCTGGGAAAATATCTGGAAAATAATATAACATACCGTTCACAGACAGATATGTAAACCATAACAAGAGCAACTCTGATTGCATAGGGGCGCCATAGCCGAGGAAGAAATTTTCTCCTACGTTTGTATGTAGTATCAGTTTTGGGTATTGCATGGTGAATGCAGTCATAATACTCAATACCACGTTCAGCCGGCAGAAGAGTGGTCAAATAAGGCGTAGCCACTGGGCGGGTTCTCAGAGGAATGCCAACAGGTTTCACGGATCCCAGATCTCGCTGATAAACATCAGAAGGCCGATTGCCTTTTAAGTGTTTCATTACATCCTGGCTGTAAGACAAGCCGGCCGTCGTCATAAACCTCACTGCTTGTGTGATTACTCTGATTAGGAAACTCTAGTACTAGGCCTAGTAGGCCTACTTGAGTTTTGGAGAAATGCGAATATAGAAACTTACTTATCTGTATGTCTGTTTTCCGTCTGTTCCCCGCTGTTTGTTATGCTGCTTTCCATTTCATATTGTATTTTACATTGATCTCCCTTGTTTCGTCCGTCTCTCTGATTTATGTCTGTTTCCCTTTTCTTTGCTTGTCTCCATGTTCTATGTTTGTCTCCATGTCCTCTGTTCGTCTTTCTGTTCTCTGTTTGCCTCCCAGCTTTTTCTTTGTCTCCCTGTTTTCTGTTTGTATTCCTGTTCTCTGTTTGTCTCCCTGCTTTTTCTTTGTCTCCCTGTTTTCTGTTTGTATTCCTGTTCTCTGTTTGTCTCCCTGCTTTTTCTTTGTCTCCCTGTTTTCTGTTTGTATTCCTGTTCTCTGTTTGTCTCCCTGCTTTTTCTTTGTCTCCCTGTTTTCTGTTTGTATTCCTGTTCTCTGTTTGTCTCCCTGCTTTTTCTTTGTCTCCCTGTTCTCTGTTTGTATTCCTGTTCTCTGTTTGCCTCCCTGCTTTTTCTTTGTCCCCCTGTTTTCGCTTTGTATTCCTGTTCTCTGTTTGTCTCCCTGCTTTTTCTTTGTCTCCCTGTTTTCTGTTTGTATTCCTGTTCTCTGTTTGTCTCCCTGCTTTTTCTTTGTCTCCCTGTTTTCGGTTTGTATTCCTGTTCTCTGTTTGTCTCCCTGCTTTTTCTTTGTCTCCCTGTTTTCTGTTTGTATTCCTGTTCTCTGTTTGTCTCCCTGCTTTTTCGTTGTCTCCCTGTTTTCTGTTTGTATTCCTGTTCTCTGTTTGTCTCCCTGTTCTCTGTTTGTCTCCATGTCCTCTGTTCGTCTTTGTGTTCTCTGTTTGTCTCCCTCTTTTCTCTTTGTCTCCCAGTTTTCTTATTTTTTGTCTCTTTTCTCTGTTTCTTGCCATGTTTTCCGTTTGTGTATGCGTCGGTTTATATAGTTTTCTGTTTAATGTCTATTCTTTTGTTTTTCTTCAAGTCTACCCATGTGTCTTCCCTCGTTTTACTATGTATTCTCTGTCTGTGTGCCTTTCATCTGTCTGTATGTCTATTTGTTTTCATCAGCACACTGCTCCAGACGAAGGAGGGACTCATCACAACCGGCTCCGTAGGACCGCCACAAACTCTGACAGGCTACACAAGACTGTTTGTGTTAAAGATATGGCATGCTTATTGTGTTTTGAATGAAGACTTTTTTCATTGCTTCGAATGATTATTGTCCTACGCTCCAGCCCAAACCGCGCCTCTTGTGGCTGTAGATCCGTGGTGCGAGAAAAGTGTAAATGTGACGGTTCATAAGTTAACCCATCTGTTAGTGAATTTCTAGTATTGGTGCATAGCTTTCGTCCGTTTATCTGGCTTCATTACTTACTTGCAGGACAGAGCTCGTAGTCCGACAATAGGAGGAAGAAAGGGAAGGTGTGCGCCGCACCTGTCGGAGCACTGGACTCGCCTGGGGGCTGGAGTGCCGGACATGTCATTAGGGTTGCATTCTCTCCAAATATACATCTCTGGACGCCCTCCATCACGATCCAGTTATCGTTACGCAATCCGGGCCGTTACATCGAGGCACTGTCACGCTTATGTAAGGCGCGAGACGATCGCATTCACATCACTTACCTACTATGGCTTTAGAGAACCCGGAGGTTCATTGCCGCCGTCACATAAGCCCGCCATTGGTCCCTATCCTGATTAACATTAATCCAGTCCCTAGCATCATATTCCTATTTTAATGTTATCCTCCCATTTACGTCTCGCCTCCCTCAAAGGTCTTTTTCCCTCCGGCCTCCCAACTGACACTACATTCAATTTTGGATTCGCCCATACGTGCTACATGCCCTGCCCATCTCAAACGTCTGGATTTAATGTTCCTAATTATGTCAGGTGAAGAATACAATGCGTGCAGTTCTGTGTTGTGTAACTTCTTCCATTCTCCTTTAACTTCATCCTTCTTAGCCCCAAACATTTTCCTAAGAACCTTATTCTCAAACACCCTTAAACTCTGGTCCTCTCTCAAAGTGAGAGTCCAAGTTTCACAACCTTACAGAACAATCGGTATTATTTATTTATCTAAACGATAACAGCTCCCTCTATTAACAGGCTGCTACAAAGACAGAGCATATTGTGCAATAGGCAGTTGAAAGTATAAATAACATATACAGGGTGTTTAAAAAATACGGGGCATAATTTCAGGTATGTATTTCCCACATGTAGACAATCAAAATAGTTCATTACAACATGTGTCCGGAAATGCTTCATTTCCGAGTTATGGCCTTCACAACATTGAAATTCACCGGAACGTTTTTCTTTCCGCAGGTCGTTGTCATTACAGAAGATGTTCAAAATGTCCACCTCCTGCTTGAATACAGACCTCACATTGATGTCTCATTGACCTGCGAACACGATCCCAAAATCCAGGAGTATTGCGTATGTCCTCAGAACATGCCACAATTCGATTCCGAAAGGATTCCAAATCAGGCACCGGAGACGAATAAACCAATGATTTTAAATGGCCCCACAAGTAGAAATCGAGAGGGTTCAGATCAGGTGAGCGTGGAGGCCAAGCAATTGGGCCACCCCTACCTACCCATCGATCAGGAAACCTTCGATCCAAGTACCGGCGAGCCGTACGACTGAAGTATGCAGGAGCGCCATCATGCAAGAAATGAATGTGTTGACGATTGATCAGTGGAGTGTCTTCTAAAACATGAGCTATGGTGTTTTCCAGGAAGTTTGTGTACGCCTGCCCCGTAAGTCTGTTTACAAGTACATGGGGTCCAACTAATCGGTCACCAATGATACCGGCCCACATGATGAGGGAGAACCGCACCTGGTGATGAGATGGAACAGTTGCACGTGGGTTTTCATACGCCCATACATGCTGATTGTGGAAATTTGTTATGCCATCTCGTGTGAACTGTGCTTCATCTGTAAATAATACTAACGCAGGAAAGTTCGGATTTACACTACACTGCTGCAAGAACCACTGACAGAACCTAACTCGTGCAGGGTAATCTGCTGGTGACAGAGCCTGTACACGTTGCAAATGATAAGGATACAATTGATACTCTTTCAACAGTCTCCAGACAGTCGTATGAGGAACAGTGACTTGCAACGCTACCCTTCGTGTGCTGATAGAAGGAGTCATGTTCACAGCCTCCAGAATCTCCTCCTGTACTTCTGGAGTTGTAGATCTTGGTCGTCCCCTTCCCAAACCAGGAGAGTTAAATTTTCCATACTCGCACAGACGGTAATGTAGACGTACAAATGTCTTCCGATCTGGACATTGTCGCTGTGGGTACCTCTCCTGGTACAAACGACGAGCCAGCGCAGCATTGCCGTCCGCCTTACCGTACATGAAGTGTATCTCTGCCAGCTCTTGATTTGAATACATGTCGCACAGTCTAACGCCTACGCAACACTGAATGTAACCTTCGCCTCGGAATGAACTGTCAGAGTGCCCTCTTAATGTCTCCTTTGACGGCAACGACCTGCGGAAAGAAAAACGTTCCGGTGAATTTCAATGTTGTGAAGGCCATAACTCGGAAATAAAGCATTTCCGGACACATGTTGTAATGAACTATTTTGATTGTCTACATGTGGGAAATACATACCTGAAATTATGCCCCGTATTTTTGAAACACCCTGTATATGTTTAAGTTTAATGGTTGTGAATCTTGGATTCTCACTTTGAGAGAGGAACAGAGGTTAAGGGTGTTTGAGAATAAAGTGCTTAGGAAAATATTTGGGGCTAAGAGGGATGAAGTTACAGGAGAATGGAGAAAGTTACACAACGCAGAACTGCACGCATTGTATTCTTCACCTGACATAATTAGGAATATTAAATTCAGACGTTTGAGATGGGCAGGGCATGTAGCACGTATGGGCGAATCCAGAAATACATATAGAGTGTTAGTTGGGAGGCCGGAGGGGAAAAAGACCTTTAGGGAGGCCGAGACGTAGATGGGAAGATAATATTAAAATGGATTTGAGGGAGGTGGAATATCATGGTAGGGTCTGGATTAATGTTGCTCAGGATAGGGACCAATGGCGGGCTTATGTGAGGGCGTAAATGAAATTCTGGGCTCTTTTAAAGCCATTTGTAAATACAAAGTAAGTATTACATATGGCAAAGGATACTGTACACTTCATCTTCTATGTTGTAAGAGAATATATTAATTTAAGCACAAGGCCTATACATGCAGAATTATTTCTAGACCTAATTGGAATTTTAGTCTACACTTATATCGAGATGACTGCATAGGTATCGAGTAAAAATACTTTCTTAAAGAAGTGTCAGTGATTAGTAGTAAATTCTATAGTTTTTTTTAAAGATTACCAGTCGCTTCTGTAAATCTCCTTGTTACGTGTGAGTGAATTTCTACAGAAGCAGTTACGCATGGAGCGTCATTATGAACCTCTGACATTCCTGTCACTTTGACTCAGTAGTCCACACCTGTGGAGTACGGTTAGCGCGTCTGGCCGCGAAACCAGGTGGCCCGGGTTCGATTCCCGATCGGGGCAAGTTATCTGGTTGAGGTTTTTTCCGGGGTTTTCCCTCAACCCAATATGAGCAAATGCTGGGTACCTTTCGGTGCTGGACCCCGGACTCATTTCACCGGCATTATCACCATCTCAATCAGGCGCTAAATAACCTAAGATGTTGACAAAGCGTCGTAAAATAACCTACTAAAATAAAAAAAAAATTGACTCAGTATGGCCATAAGAACAAAAACAGTAATACTATAAAAATGATTACGCCATATGAACACCTGTTTTATGTGAAATGCTCAAAGTTGATTCCATACTTCTATTTAAACCGTACAAAAGAAACGTGATTTTCTATCATAGTTGAAAACAGTGTGAGATCATCACTGTCTCGACAGATTGTACAAGCGGTGTCGATGTAAACGCACCACATCAGCTCTACTGATTCCTCCCGACGACTGAGCAGTGTGGCGATGTTGCAAAATGCGTCGCGCCTCGTCGTAATCGAGGCATTGTTAAGCATGTGGGCGTCGCATAACGCACAGCGATTGTGATAGACTGTCCTTGCGCGAGAACCTACTTACGAGGTATTAATTGGGCGCATTACCGCTTGTGAAACACGAGGCAACGTCGCGAATAGGCAAGCAGCTTGCGTCACGCAGCCACTCGCATGCTAGGTGTCTGCCTGCCTGCCTGCCTGCCTGCCTGCCTGCCTGCCTGCCTGCCTGCCTGCCTGCCTGCCTGCGCGATTTTGGGCTTTTGTACCAGAGTTCGGAAAGAGGAACGTGTCCAAGACTGGGCGGTGTGCTGTCCCTGACAGAACGTTTGTGAGCGGGGTAATAATAATAATAATAATAATAATAATAATAATAATAATGCTTACTTACTGACTGGCTTTTAAGGAACCCGGAGGTTCATTGCCGCCCTCACATAAGCCCGCCATTGGTCCCTATCCTGAGCAAGATTAATCCATTCTCTACCATCATTTCCCACCGCCCTCAAATCCATTTTAATATTATCTTCCCATCTACGTCTCAGCCTCCCTATAGGTATTTTTCCCTCCGGCATCACAACTAACACTCTATATGCATTTCTGGATTCGCCCATACGTGCTACATGCCCTGCCCATCTCAAACGTCTGGATTTAATGTTCCTAATTATGTCAGGTGAAGAATACAATGCGTGCAGTTCTGTGCTGTGTAACTTTCTCCATTCTCCTGTAACTTCATCCCTCTTAGCCCCAAATATTTTCCTAAGCAATTTATTCTCAAACACCCTTAATCTATGTTCCTCTCTCAAAGTGAGAGTCCAAATTTCACAACCATAAAGAACAACCGGTAATATAACTGTTTTATAAATTCTAATTTTCAGATTTTTTGACAACACACTGGATGACAAAAGCTTCACAACCGAATAATAACACGCATTTCCCATATTTATTCTGTGTTTAATTTCCTCCCGAGTATCATTTATATTCGTTACTGTTGCTCCAAGATATTTTAACTTTTCAACCTCTTCAAAAGATAAATTTCCAATTTTTATATTTCCATTTCGTACAATATTCTCGTCACGAGACATAATCATATACTTTGTCTTTTCGGGATTTACTTAAACTCTCAAAATTAATTTTTTGTGTATTTTGACAAGTAATAATTAATTTTATAGTTGTGGGCATAAAGCAACCAAATACTGATCCTGTGTGTTCTGCAATATTCCAGATTTTTTAATTTAAAAAATGCGTAAAATTATATATGTCTTAAATTTATAATTACTGTGGTTGGCTAAACTGTGTTGTGCAACTCACCATTCTTTTCTTTGTTTTGAAGACATCCATTGTTTCTTCCTAATATTGCAGGAAAATACATGTTATTCATAGGTTTTTTCAGTTTGTATACTAAATATGTTAATCACATTTTCCTTAGCATAGTTAATAGGTGTTAATGTCAAAATTGTCACACAAAACATTAATATACTGTTTTCATATATTTGGGATAAAATTAGTACATATAAATGACTTTATATAAAAATTACGTAAATGCAGATATCGTCAGATATATGTGACTTAAAAGTTCACAGTGTCACAACCGTCACAAAGCGGTCACAACCGTTACATACACTAAAAAATTATTCAATATATAGAGCTGGAGCATCATAAGTATACACAAGCCCTTATGCGTTATACCTAATGTATTAATATTATTTATCGGAAAACTTCACAGAAATTTTGTCTTAAAGAACTCTTGTGGGAACTTTATATCATGAAATGGCCACAACCGTTACAAAAAAAAGAGGTTACGTTTTGTGGGATCTATGGTCTCTATTATAATGTTCTTTTAGAGATTTTGAGATATTTCTATGAACACTGTGGAAATAAATTTTGTAGAAATTTGAACATCTAGTTGTAGTATTAAAACATATAGGCTATTTCGTGGATTATAGTACAGATGTCACAACCGTCATAATGGAATGACCCAGGATAAGAACAGTCGTTTAGTCGACGCGTCTGGACTGCGTTCAAGTGCTTGCTGAATAAGTTGAACATCATTGCTTGAACGCGTTTCATCAAGAACACTTCCTGTTCTTTTGAATTTATTCACTAAATCCGGATATTAGCTCTAGTAGGTGCTGGTTTGTGAAATTTTCGTTCAAACTCCTGACGCACTTGTTCACAGCTTAATAATCGCAATCGCCCTGAAACAACTGTTATTCGTTCTTCAATAGTAAGTATACTTCTTGGGAATATGTATGATAAGAACTTTCTTGTGTTAAATTTTAACGTACCTTGTTAACATGTTTCGACCTATTTTCGGTCATCTTCGGAACTGGTCGTTGTTGGTCTTGGCGCCTCTTGTTTCCTGTGTGGGTGCGTTCGTAGTGTAGAGTCAAATAGTGTATGTGTTTTGAAATTGAGTTGTATGTTGAGAATATCGTTGGGGTGTGTTTTCGTGTGTCTGTATATTTCATATTGTTCTAGTGTGTTGAGTTTCTGGCTTTTTGGTTGGATGTGCAATATTTCCATGTCTGTGTTGATGTCTCTGTAGGTGTGGTTGGCATTTGTGATGTGTTCTGCATATGTGGAGGTGTTTTGTAATTTTGTTATGGCTGTGATGTGTTCTATGTATTGAATAATTTCAAAATACATACACTCTTTGACTCTACACTACGAACGCACCCACACAGGAAACAAGAGGCGCCAAGACCAACAACGACCAGTTCCGAAGATGACCGAAAATAGGTCGAAACATGTTAACAAGGTACGTTAAAATTTAACACAAGAAAGTTCTTATCATACTTATTCCGAAGTGATACAGTGTTAAAAGTTGTGTAATCAAGATGTATACATACTTCTTGATTAATCTGAAACAAAAAGAAAATATTGCCGCTTTAATGGAAATGGATGGAGACTTTTGGACCACCCTGTACTAGGAAGGCGTTATGTCTGCATCTCCAGGAAGAGCGCTCAGTCTTATGAATGGATGGTGAGTAGATACGTTATCGAGGAGTTGACTGCAATGAAGATGAAGACCAACACGCTATGCATTCCGCTGATGTTTGGCTTTTAAGCAGTTTGAACCTTGCACACACACACACGGATTGAACGCAATCCGTGCATGCCCTAGCAATTTCCCATTTAAATTATTTTACTGTAGAGACGTCGTCGTCTTCATCGTGATCCCTTCGTCCTCTGCCCCCCTCACTCTGTCAGGCTAGCAATTCCCTTCCCATGTGGTCCTCTGGAACTATACATGGTCGTGCCCGTTAGGCAGTTAATTCATCCGCATGTAAGGAATGTAGTGAGTGAGTGTGTGTGTGTACATAGTTACGTAACTCGAGCTGAAATCTTACCATCAGCGTTTGAAAACCACTCAGCCTGAATTGAAAGTTGTTTATAAGCAATCACGGCGTCGCCCTGTACTCTTCATGTTGTGCTTGTAGCCTATATTTCTTTTCGCATTCTCCTTACTTTTGTTCAGCAGCTGACTTCTTCCACACGTAGGCCTACAGAAATTCTTGAAATATTGACTGATGAGAGCGAACATTCCTCATACCACAGCGCTATCCTGGTCCAGGTCCTTTGTAGGCTTGTACACGTTCAGCACACTGAAAATAACACTACCCAACAAAAAAAATCTTATTATCATATCTCCGCGATGAAAATAGGTGATTCTTAACGAAAAAGTTGCGCTGATTTTGAAAATTTCCATAGAACTCTCCTACTACGTCAGGTTAAAAAGACATAAACACATTTAGGCCCGATTGTATAAACCATTTAATCTTAGATCAGAGGTTAAATTGATCCTTGTTTCAGCTGAACTTGGAATTTTGTGTTGTATAAAGTCTAATCTGAGATTAATTTGTCTCAAACTAAAGTCAACTTTGACTGAAGAAATTTCTCCGATTAAAGTTAGATGATCCAAGTTCAGTTATTTCGTTTCTGTTTGAAATATACGAGTGACAGATTGTGCAAATAAAATATCCATTATTATTAATTTTAATAGATATGTTAGGTACATTTATATATATTTCTTTCAATTTCTTGCCTTAATACACAAACATTCTTATATTTTATAAGGCTCTATCGTGTTCAGCAGTATCAAATAACATAACCTGCAATTATATTATGTTTATAACAACCATTAATTATTAATGGATATGACAGGTACATTCATAAATGTTCAATTAACTGTATTACTAAAAGAAAATTGTCGTTTTATAAAGCTTTATTATGTTTAGCAGTATCAAACACCATAACATGATAACAACTTGGAGAACAGTCAACCTTCTTCTTATTGTCCGCTATTATTTACATAGCAAAAAAAACCAGTGTCTCTAACAGAGTGTAATACGGAAAGTCGCCAAAAAGTAGTTGTAAAGTCGCTAGATTTCTCATTATCAACAAAGAAAGATTAAATTTTGTCACTATGGGGTACTAAAAAGGTCCCTAAATCCCTATTTAAGCAATATAAAGGTTAAAAGAAATTGTTGTTGAAAAAGAGTTAAAGTCACTAGATTGGCAACACTGAACAAACCTGTGTAACATGTAGAATAACTCTTCTCGGGTTCTCAGCTAGGTGAGTTGGAGATTAGCTTCCAAGCTTTCGACGGCTAGCTCTGCCATCTTCTTCGTCCCTGAAGAAGATGGCAGAGCTAGCCGTCGAAAGCTTGGAAGCTAATCTCCAACTCACCTGGCTGAGAACCCGAGAAGAGTTATTCTACATCAAACGCCGGGAAAGCCTCAAGTCATACACTGTGTAACATGGTCCGCGCATCACGTATTTCACCTGTTTATGCGATGTTGCCAAATCTTTTTCACGTGAACTTAGATTGCATTTGAACCAAGGTAATTTGATCGCAGAAAAGTTTTATACAATAGAAGAAGTGTCTGAACTCGGTTCACTTTTCGATCTTCGATCAAAGTTGATCTTTAGTCAGGGAGTTTTATACAATTGGACCTAAATGGTTCAATAATTTATTTATGAAGCAGTATATTTTCCTCCTGGACTTCTCGCATATTATGTTGATAATTAGAATTAGTATGATCCAATATTACAATTTATTTCGTCAGGCAACATGAAATTCACTTACGCGGCTTCAGATAAAATATTATGTTTAATGAATTCTTCTAATATAATGATATATGACATAATGATGTATTCATGCTAGGTTAAGATTAAATCACAAATGTAGTTTTATATGCCTGCAATAATATTTGGACCATATTTAAGGGAACACAGCTATAACTTTGCTTAAAAGTGTTTGGTAGTATGTGATTTTCTCTTGTACTCCTGCTTGCTCTCCCTCACAAGAAACCAACAGTAATTCCCATCATTACTGGATCCTTACGACCTTGGCATCTTTTCTCCGAAATGTCTTCATGAAACCATTCCCCTTGTTCATCATTATCATCACACAGATTTTCCGGAAAAAAAGTTTAGATGTGAATGAAGGAAATGGATTTTCAAAGCCTTTCGACAACCCATGTTTTTGTAGCATTTCAACAAATTTGACACCAAAATTGTATAGTTTTTTCTTTTGTGTTTCCGAGAAAACCACATACAACCCTTTTAAATAATTGCCAAGCTGCTAATTCAACCGTTTGTAAATTCTTCTTTTTGAAGACTCCTTTTCTTCATAACTTCCATTACATCATCTCTCGAAATATGTCTGGATCGATCCTATACGTTCTTCCCCTGTGGTATCCATACCTTTTTCGGCTGGTTCAACCGGGACAGCCCTGAAGCAGCGCCGAAATAGCGACAGCATTGAACGCCTTGCTGATCGACAGCGCTGAAATAGCGGCCGCCATTTTTCGTAGCAATTTTTTTTTTCGCTGCAAATCTGCTGCAAGCCAGCGAAAGTGGAGGGGGTAGGCAACAACCAATGGTGTCTTGTATTCCAGAGTAGACGGAATAATGGCGTGTTTTACAAATCTAGCTTTCAGGTAAAACTCCCTGCGAAGCAGACTTGAATAATTTCAAGGACAAAAAAAAAACACACACACAATTTCAAGTAACACAGTTTGTGTGCACTCGATGTGGATTTCTGGCATCTTGTTAGCCACTCGAGTTATGTGGACATACAGGGAAAAATTGAGACGGTATCGGGTGAAGTTCCTGAATAGCTCAGTCGGTAGTGCGTTGGTGCGTTCAGCCAAAGATCCCGGGATCGATACCCGGCCCCTGAACAATTTTTCCCTTGAAATTATTCAGCGACATTTTTCTTTATAAACACAAAGGACATTTTGCAATTTGGTCGTTCAGCAACTCACAGTTTCTGTAACTCAGCAAAAATGAATAGCTGAATTAGTGCTGTCCCGGCTGAACGCAGCCAGTTTGTCCATACTAAACTAACTGTCGTTTGTTATGATGTCTCTCTCCATTTCCATATTTCCCCTTATTACTGCATTAGGAATTCTATTCATTCTTGTTTTTCTGCAACATCTTAACATTTTTTTCAGTAGCCAATATTTCTTTGTAAATCTCTGCTTTAATCCCCATACTTCCGTCGGCATTACACTCTGCTGGGCCATACTTCTGTAAATTCTTTCTTTGTACTCTCCTGTATATTCTTTTCCTTGAAATAGAATTTAAATATCTTCTTAATTTTCTGCGTCTATAAATTCTGTGTATAATGTCGTCACTATATTTGGTATTCCCAAGAAACTAGTTCGATTAATTAAAATGTGTCTCAGTGAAACATACATACAGCAGAGTCCGTATAGGTCAGTTTCTATCTGATGCGTTTCCAATTCACTGCGGGCTAAAGCAGGGAGATGCACTATCACCTTTACTTTTTAACTTTGCTCTAGAGTATACCATAAGGAAAGTCCAGGATAACAGGGTATGGAATTGAACGGGTTACATCAGCTTCTTGTCTATGCGGATGACGTGAATATGTTAGGAGAAAATCCACAAACGATTAGGGAACACACGGAAATTTTACTTGAAGCAAATAAAGCGATAGGTTTGGTGGTAAATCCCGAAAAGACAAAGTATATGATTATGTCTCGTGATCAGAATATTGTACGAAATGGAAATATAAAAATTGGAGATTTATCCTTCGAAGAGGTGGAAAAGTTCAAATATCTTGGAGCAACAGTAACAAATATAAATGATACTCGGGAGGAAATTAAACTTAGAATAAATATGGGAAATGCCTGTTATTATTCGGTTGAGAAGCTTTTATCATCCAGTCTGCTGTCAAAAAATCTGAAAGTTAGAATTTATAAAACACTTATATTACCGGTTGTTCTGTATGGTTGTGAAACTTGGACTCTCACTTTGAGAGAGGAACATAGGTAAAGGGTGTTTGAGAATAATGTGCTTGGGAAAATATTTGTGGCTAAGAGGGATGAAGTTACAGGAGAATGGAGAAAGTTACACAACGCAGAACTGCACGCATTGTATTCTTCACCTGACATAATTAGGAACATTAAATCCAGACGTTTGAGATGGACAGGGCATGTAGCACGTATGGGCGAATCCAGAAATGCATATAGAGTGTTAGTTGGGAGACCGGAGGGAAAAAGACCTTTACGGAGGCCGAGACGTAGATGGGAGGATATTAAAATGGATTTGAGGGAGGTGGGGTATGATAGACTGGATTAATCTTGCACAGGATAGGGACCGATGGCGGGCTTATGTGAGGGCGGCAATGAACTTTCGGGTTCCTTAAAAGCCATTTGTAGGTAAGTTGTAAGTAGGTAAGTAATGTCGTCACTATTTCCACCTTTATTAATTTTAATATAACTCCTAAATATTTACATTTTCCTACTCCAATTACTTCTTCATTTTCCAGTGAGAGATTGCTTATTGATTTATTGTCTGCGTTGGCAAAATTAATGTTATTAAAATATTTTCTGAGCCCTGTGATCGTAGTGCCTTGCAATTCTGGTAGTTTATAATGTATTTTTAATAATGTGACATAATAAAAGTTTTGCTCAATACAGTAAAGTACGATGTTAAGTTCAAGAGGAAGAGCATTGTGTTGTGATTTGTGCCCTATTGACACAATTTGGCACGTGTCTTGTGTCTTGCCGTACTTTAAGAATAAACACGCCCAACGCATTGTATTAGAGTTCTGAGCTACTCGATTGCTCTAAGCAACCGTCCAAACAATAAAATCTCCTGCAGATTATCATATGTGCACAATCAGACCTCACAATTGTGCTGAAGGCGGCCGCTAATGCATGCAGTACAGACTCAAGTACACTAAAATTCCAATGTATTATAATGCGGGAGACCAGTAATATTGTAGAGACACGTGTCCCCGAATTTTTAAGTACTTCCACCAAAAAACTGCTCCGAAACGTATTCTAACATCGACAGTCAGTCGGACGAGTGTTCTGTCGTGCCTCGGCTGATTGTTGTTGTTGTTCTTCTTGACTGCAGTCATTAAGGCTATTAGCCTGTTACGCCTTAACTGGTTGTCACACCAACGTTTCTTTGGACGTTCCGGATTCCTCCTCCTTCTTCCGTTTTGTAAGACATTATTCTTTTAATGATCCGATCTTCATCCATTCGCTCACCAGGCATCCTTGTACTCATCAACTCTGTTGAAAATCCAATTATTTTCCATGTCAGTGCTCCTTCTACCTATACAATAATGAATAACCCGCTTTGTATCTTTCAAATCTCATCTCTGCTGCTTGTGACCTTGATTTGTATTTCCGTGTCATTGTCCAAGTTTCATACCAAACAGGCATGACCCTGTTAAGAGAGAAGTTTTGTATAATATTCTTATTGAATTTGGTTTTCCCAAGAACCTAGTGCATTGATTAAAATGTGTCTCAGTGAAACGTACAGCAGAGTCCGTATAGGTCAGTTTCTGTCAGATGCGTTTCCAATTCACTGCGGGCTAAAGCAAGGAGATGCACTATCACCTTTACTTTTTAACTTTGCTCTAGAGTATGCCATTAGGAAAGTCCAGGATAACAGAGACGGTTTGGAATTGAACGGGTTACATCAGCTGCTTGTCTATGCGGATGACGTGAATATGTTAGGAGAAAATCCACAAACGATTAGGGAAAACACGGGATTTTTACTTGGATCAAATAAGGAGATAGATTTGGAAGTAAATCCCGAAAATAAAGTAAATGGTTATGTCTAGTGATCAGAATATAGTACAAAATGGAAATATGAAAATAGGATAAATTTTATCCTTTGAAATAATGGATAAATTCAAATACTTCTCATACATACATACATACATACAAACATACATACATACTTACATAACACTCGAGGGAAAATTAAACACAGAATAAATATGGGAAATGCCTGTTGAGAAGCTTTTGTCATCCAATCTCTTCTTAAAAAAAAAACAAAACAAAACAAAACAAAAAACAAAAAAAAACTTAGTCAGAAATTATAAAACAGTTATATTACCGGTTATTCTGTATGGTTGTGAAACTTGGACTCTCACTTTGGGAGAGGAACAGAGGTTAAGGGTGTTCGAGAAGAAGATGCTTAGGAAAATATTTGGGGCTAAGAGGGATGAAATTACAGGAGAATGGAGAAAGTTACGCAACCTAGAACTGCAAGCATTGTATTCTTCACCTGACATAATTAGAAACATTGAATCCAGACGTTTGAGATGGGCAGGGCATGTAGCACGTATGGGTGAATCCAGAAATGCATATAGAGTGTTAGTTGGGAGACTTTAGGGGAAAAGATCTTTGGGAAAGCCGAGACGTAGATGGGAGGATAATATTTATGGATTTGAGGAAGGTGGGATATGATGCTAGGGACTGGCTTAATCTTGCTCAGGATAGGGACCGATGGCGGGCTTATGTGAGGGAGGCAATGAACCTCCGGGTTCTCTAAAAGCCATTTCTTAGTAAGTAAGTAATAGGCATGTAGGTATTCCCATTACTTTGTAGTATTTCATTGCAGGAGGCTATCTCTTCATTAATGACCATGTTAAGTGTTTTTGTTTTATTACTTCTACATGGAAATCATACCTCACATCTTAGGAAACAGAAGTATGAATTTTTTTTCAATTTATTATTATTATTACCATTATTATTATTATTATTATTATTATCATTATAATTATCATTATTATCATTATTATTATTTTCATTATTATTGTCATCATCATCATCATTTTAGATCTTACTGGCTCAACTCCTTTGAAGGACATGACATTAGCTTTAGTTGCAATTTTGAGGTCATAAGTTTCATTGGCGCCTTGTAATTCGTACGATGCTCTCTGTAGTGTAGTTTAGTGCTGCTTACTGCAACTGATTGTCAGTCACACGCATAGGCTGACTAGTCTCTATCTTGCAACCTGCACGTCGTTTGTTGCGCTGGATACTGCGGTCTGCTGCTCCAGATTCCAACGACGACGACGTGAGCGAAACCCGCGTAATTGCGGCGGCGTGACGAATGAGAGTCGGCGCAAGGACGTCGCCCGGCACGCCTGCCTAGGGAGTGCTGGGAAGAAGCAGCTTGCCTAGCAGTGAACTTGTCAGCATCCAGAATAGATACAATGCGATGAGTGAGTGAGGTGCCCACAGTCTTTAAGGGAGGAAGTACAACTTTGAGCACTGAAAAATAAAATTCACACTTTTCTGCTTAAGATCAGATCTTTCACTGCAAACCCAGCATTCCCCAATCATCCCTATTTTCCACTTTCCTCGTAGTTTCCGCATACGATTCCTTTATCTTAATGTCGTCTATAATCTGATATCTGTTATTATTCGGTTGAGGAGCTTTCATCATCCAGGCGGCTGTCAAAAAATCTGAAAGTTAGAATTTATAAAGCAGTTATATTACCGGTTGTTCTTTATGGTCGTGAAACTTGGACTCTCACTTTGAGAGAGGAACATAGGTTAAGGGTGTTTGAGAATAAGGTGCTTAGGAAAATATTTGGGGCTAAGAGGGATGAAGTTACAGGAGAATGGAGAAAGTTACACAACACAGAACTGCACGCATTGTATTCTTCACCTGACATAATTAGGAACATTAAATCCAGACGTTTGAGATGGGGAGGGCATGTAGCACGTATGGGCGAACCCAGAAATGCATATAGGGTGTTAGTTGGGAGGCCGGAGGGAAAAATGACCTTTAGGGAGGCCGAGACGTAGACGGGAAGATAATATTAAAATGGATTTGAGGGAGGTGGGAAATGATGATAGAGACTAGATTAATCTTGCTCAGGATAGGGACCAATGGCGGGCTTATGTGAGGGCGGCAATGAACCTCCGGGTTCCTTAAAAGTAAGTAAGTATCACCTGATATCTTCTTCTGCCCGAACTTTTCTCCCGTTCACCTTTGCTTCCAGTGTATCCTTCAGTGGACAGTTTCTTCTTAGCCAGTGACCCAGCCAATTTCTTTTTCTCTTCCTGATCAGTTTCAGCTTACTCTTTTTTCATCCACTCTTTCTGGCACAGCATCATTTCTTATTTTGTCTGTCCCTTTCACCCGCTTCATTGTTCTCCATGGTCACATTTCAAATGTTCCTAGTTGTTTCTCTTTACTTTGTAATGTCCATGTTTCTGCCACATACAATTCTACACTCCACACAAACACTTTACTAATCTCTTCCTTAGTTCTTTTTCTAGAGATCCTCAGAAGATGCTCCTTTTAAATTGACCATTTGACATTTTTCTCAGTGTAGGCTATATAGCTGATAGATACTTTCTCCAGCATTTATGTTAAAACAACTTTCAATTTTCTTATATGAATTTAAATGCATAATTTATTTGTTCAAAATGGCGGCTACTCGCTTTGCCAGAATCCAGATTTTCCTCTACTCAACCAGTTTTCATTCCATGTTGTTACTTTGATTTAAAAGCTAAAATATAGCTCTGTAAGACAGGCCACAATCAGATTTCTAGGTAAATAAATTGTTGTTTAGTCAACTGTCCGAAAACAGGTCTGAACCTCACAAGTTATTCCAACATGGCACCACTTTTGAGGCAACTACACCATGAGATAATGGGGTATGGTGGCCAGTTCCTTTCCCCCTCCATTGCATACATACTAATAACATATTAGCCTACACTAATCAGACTTCAGATGCATACAAAAATTGTTCTTCCTGTGACACATAGGGGGGGGGCAAGGGGGGACACTGCCCCTCCAGACTTGTTTGAACTCTTTTTTTTTTCTATTAACGTTAGAAAATATTGAATTCAAAAGATTTTTCTTGCTTTTGTTTATGATTAAGTTTATGTGCTTAAATTGACGAATTAATGTCTTCAGATCATGTGTCTGGACTATAATATTTATTTTAAATTTCTGAATGTGTAAGAATTTCTATACCTCATCTGAATATATAAGAAGAATTGCTATACCTCATTTAAAAATATGAATAACAATGCAGAAGAGAAACGGTGATCCTGGTACAATGTGTGAACTTAAAGACCAGAGATTAAGTAAAATAATTAGAATTTACATTTCATATGAAGAGTCCACTGCAAGAATGATGGATGTCATTTGGAATACATTTTGCAGGAGAAGCGATTGAAAGTTTGAAATGCTTAGCGCTCAAAGCTTAACTGTGATTTTCCGATAATTACTAGACAATGACTATCAGTGTTAATGCCATATAACTCTGTATGTACATTCTATATGTCTTAAGCTATGCATTGACAGTCTTGGTTCATTTTCGACAAGAAAGTGATATCCATCATTCTTGCAGTGAACTCTTCATATGATATCTCCAGAAAGGTAAGTTTCAGATAAAAAAAGTTTCTGTTAGCACTGTTACATAGTGTTATCGATGCATACATGTGTTTCTGCATGAGAGAGAAAAAAGGGAGATCGTTTTAAGTTATGCCCTATTATAATTTGTGGTAGACCTACAATTCAAGCCCTATACAACTCGGTCCGAAACACTGTAAGAAATATATCGTCAAGTGAGATGTACTGTCTGATAATAGATGTACATATCAGCCAGAACCTCAATCAGAGGCTGGTAAATAAGTAATATTTTAAATTTTTGTTCGAAATTTATATAGGCCCTAGCAAGTTTTTAAGGAAATTTAGTTGAAAATTGTTTTGTAGAAAAAGTATCCAACAGAGAGACATTATTCTGGTAATTTTTGTAGTTATTATAAAACCATGTGCAATACGTTTAATAAAATTCTATCCAGTAGTTTCAGAATTATAATGGAAAACTATTTTCAAAATGTAGTGACCGGCAAAAGAGAGTTAAAGATATATTATACACGTATTGAAATATTTGTTTCACCAAAAAATTTCAATAACAGTTGGTGCATATTTTTAAAATAATTTTGAGAAATCGATTTTTTGATAGTGTAACGCGTACCTACCTCCTTAAATACACACTTCCCTAAAAAGGGAAGTGAATCGTTAATCTTCATTCTTCTTCATGCTTCACTTTCTCCTTTCGTACCGACTTACAACGCATTGCGATGTAGGAAAGGGTTTATCTTTTCATCCTCACCAGCTAGGAGCACATGGTGGGTCTCTCTAGTCGTGTGGTCAGCACGGCACATGCCACGCGTAACTTACCAACCCTGACTGTAGTTCCACTATCCCTGTCGTGGAAGGGCCGCTCACTGCAGTTTAACACAGGCGCAGTATTGCGACATCCGTCCCTCTGCCTCTCACATATGCGACACACGTCACACGTGTTTCTAGATTGAGACATTCTCCTGGCGGACGTTTGCGGCTGGCTCTCTCTGCTCATTTGTTTTTAGAGATTTTTCCGTGCCGACGCAGCGCGCGTTGCTGTTTTCTGGATTGATTAGAAAAGACAATTATTAAGTTTGGAAAGTGGTGTATTAATTGAAAGGGAAACACGGATTCTGCTGAATATCCGTCCAAAAGGAGCCTTTACACTACAAATATCTTAGCGCGGGACTCGAGATGGACGTTTTCACGAATCGGAACGGCTTGTTCTTTTCGTAATACTGTCTTCCTCCGACGAGTTTAGCGCTGGGCCTATATGGTTTTGTTATTAATATATTAAATATATTGTTGCCATTTTTACTCAAACATCTCCCTGATGTTAGCTATGTTAATATTATATGAATTACTCATATTAAATATTTCACCGTTACAAGTCATTTTTAAGGAAACATGCTGGGGAAAAATTTTTGGTTTTATTCTACTGGAATTTTAGAATATGTCTTATTGGTATCATGAAAAACAGATTCCTATAATGCCATGCGAAAATCATTTGTTGGTGATATCTTAAAATACAAATCAAGTAGTTATACTTCTCAAGTGAGTTCAGCAGTACAATATATTTAAATTGATTACTTTACAAATTTAATTAAATTCTACTAATCACTAAATTTTATAGTATGATTCTTCTTTTCATTTATATTATTGTAGTTTTATTATGATTTTTCTTTTTATATATTTTATTGTATTTGTATTTCTGGTGGTGTGATGGCCTTAACTTCACCAGAATAAATAAATAATAGACTAAATAAATAAATAAATAAATAAATAAATAAATAGATAAGATAGATAGATAGAGATAGGTAGGTAGGTATATAAATAAAATTTTCTACAATACTTTCCTTCTCTGAAAACGTTAGAAACTCTCGGAAATTGGGCGAATGTTTTCAGTATGATTGTAGCCTACTTCCTTCCAGACTGCCGCTGTCACTGTCCCCTCCCACTCCAGTACCGCGCTAGACTAGTCGGAACCCCATTCCTCTCAGCACTAAACTCCTCAGAGGATGACAGTACGATGCTGTCGACGGAATTAACGACCAGTGGAATGACGAGTATAAGCATACTAAATATATTATATATACATACAGGGTGATTCACGAGGATTTACCGCCACTGACGAAGCTTATTTCCGAAGACATTCTGAGCAAAAGATATCATAAAATAGTATGTGTCCTAATATCAATATTTTCAATTTGAAGTTGTTTGTAAAATACCATTATTCTTTAGAGTACTAAAAGAATATTACAGATAAAGAATGAACTATTTAGGAGTATCATTTCTTTAATTAGCTAGTATTCTAAAGCTAAAAATGTGTTGTGAATTCCATAGTTGCTTCGTACAGAATTTTTTCCCCGATTTTTAACTACAAAATTATATTTCCTTACGCATTTATCACAACAATTGTTACAAATCACGCCACTGTTGTAAACTCTCTAAGGCTGTACATTAGGATGCACAATTGAACTGTAAAGAATCAAGTTCCTAAAGTCGTATGATTTGTAACAATTGTTGTGATAAGTGCGTAAGAATGATGTAATTTTTAGTAAAAAATTGAAAATAAAAATCTGTACAAGGCAATTAACAACGAATTTTAGCTTCAGAACACTAGCCAATTAAAGAAATGATACTTCTGAATAGTTCATTCTCTATTTGTAATATTCTTGTACCCTTAAAACTAAAGAAAAAAGATATTTGACTAGCAACTTGAAATTAGTGTGACTCTGAAAATATTAAGATTAGGACAAATGTTTATATGATATTTTTTGGTCAGAATATCTTCGGAAATAAGCTTCATAAGTGGCGGTAAACCTCGTGAATCACCCTGTACATATACATAATTAACATTGAAATATTTATATACACAATTAAAATAAAAATTTCGGCATATATTTTCGAAAGTGTTCATCCCTTATTATAAAGGATGCCTATATAGGTTGTTTGTACTGCATTTACTGTATATATAAAATATAGATATTCTTAATAATCTCGTGTACGAGGCGCATCCAGAAAGTAAGTTTCCCTATTTTTTTTTTTAAAGAACACACACTTTCAGGAATACATTTATTGGCAACAGGTACAGCAATGTTTCAGCTATTTTTCAACATAGCCACCATCAGAATTGAGACACTTGTGTCGTGGGATCAACTTTTGTATCCCTCTGTCATAGAACTCTGCCGCCTGTGAATGGAACCAGCGTGTTACAGACGTCTTAAGCTCTTCGTCCTTGCCAAAACGCCGCTGGGAGCTGGGAGCAAGATCAGGACTGTCGGGTGGATGATCAAAAAACTCCCAGCCAAATTCCGTCAAAACAGCTGCTGTGCGCCGAGCCGTATGTGGACGAGCATTGTCATGGAGGAGCACAACACCTGCAGTAAGCATTCCACGCCTCTTGTTTTGAATGGCACGTCGCAATTTTCGCAGTGTTTCACAGTAACGGTCAGCGTTCACTGTTTCACCTCTTGGAAGGAAGTCAATGAGCAGAATGCCCTTCCTGTCCCAGAACACCGTGCACATCACTTTCCGTACCGACAGCGTCTGTTTGAATTTCGTCCTGACCGGAGATCCACTATGCCGCCAATGCATTGACTGCTGCTTGGTTTCCGGGGTGAAGTGCGAAATCCAAGTCTCATCGCCTGTGACGACCCTGTCGAGGAACTTGTCGCCGTCATCGTGATACCGTTGCAGAAATGTCAGTGGTACTCCTAAACGTTGCATTTTGTGTTCGGGTGTCAGGTTTTTCGGCACCCACCTGACACACACTTTTTTGTACTGCAGGTGCTTAGTGACAATCTCATGCAACAAGGATCGCGATATCTGCGGAAAATGGCTGCTCGGCTCCGTAATCGTGAAGCGACGGTTCTCCATGATGCACTGCCGCACCAGTTCAACACGATCATCATTGATGAGGGACGGTCGCCCACTGCGCTCTTCATCATGGACACTTTGACGACCTTCGGAAAACTGCCTACACCAGCGACGTATCATCTGCTTACTCATGATGTTCGGCCCATAGACCTGACAGAGCTGCCGATGAATTTCAATTGGCGCAATGCTTTGTGCATTAAAGAACTTTATCTTCGACCGAACCTCGCAGGCGGCGGGAGAAGGAATAAGAGCGTCCATTTCGGACCACTGCTGCCACGCTACTGGCACCAGGCGGGACCTGTCTGGCTGGCATATGATTGATACGTCATAGATCTGTTACACATGTGCAATTGACACGGCTAATTACGTTTACTTTCAAGGGGAAAAAATCGGGAAACTTACTTTCTGGATGCGCCTCGTATATTAGTCTGTTACTAGTGAAAGAGAATGATTCCGGCCTACACTTGTGAGTGGAACCTTTGTTTCGCAGAATCTTTGAAATGGACACTCGGGTCGCAGTTTAAACGATAAGAAATTGGACTCACCGTCTAGCAGTGGTATGCCATCAGATCATTAGCTCCATTAAGTGTTGCTGAGTCCCGGGACTTTTAATTTCATTAACGACGCGCTGTTGTTCATAACATCAACGATACTCAATGCAAAACCAAACGTACCAAAGACATGCAGCAAAAGTAGGCCTACTATAGGGACATTCATTTTATTTTTACTAACATTTTTAATATTAACCTGTCTATACCTTTAGAGAACCGGAAACACCGCTTGCTCCCCCCTCCAAGACTGGAGTTCGATGTTACTGGCGTAAAACACAAATCACTCTACTAGGTATAGGAAGGAAGAAAAGTAGTTCATCCATTTACGTAAACTAGGAAATATTGCGATTTTGAGTTTGATAATTTTCATTAGGTTTTTCTTTAATCAAAGTACAGTACTGTATTAAGAATAAGTGTTTTTACTCACGAAGTGAGTTATCCATGCGAACGTATTCATTATGCAGTGTATATTATACTGTCTACAGCACATTAGCGTACAATATAGAGAAAGAAGTTAAATTGAAAAATAATCATAATATGAATATTTAAACACAATTTTGAAAATGGTGGCCGTTCATTTCGATACAGGCTTCAATTCTTTTGTGCATATTATCGCACTATAGACTATTGCATCTAATTCCAATTGCCAGTTTCGTCCTTCGTACTAGTGACTCATGTTGAAATAATTCTGTACCTACTCTACGTACTGTAAATTCAATCTTCACTTCTGTCCGACCCGAAAATATAAAATTACTCAGACATGCTATCTACTATCCGTCCAAGTGGTTATGCCGCAGGATTGTAGAAAGGGAGGAAATCACGTGACAGTTAATTACTTAACGAGGCCCTTTTATTTAAGTTAAATTAAACAGCTGTATAATATTACGTAAACTTCCAATTCCTAAGAGAAATTAATGTTTTCAGAAAAGAGCTAAGACAGCCCAGCTATTACAGAGGGGCGAGCAGAAGCAGGTGGGGGAAATCGGGATGCGACTTAGGCAAACGGACAGTACCCGTGCGAAAATATGATTCAATATTGAAAGCTCTTTCGTCACTGGAAAACGCGAACATATTTCTGGAACGTACTATACTCAGTAACTCAGTACTGCTTACTATCTGCGGTCTTGGTTCTGTGTGGAGTTGGAACTTCCTTAGTAGAAGGGGTGGGAGTGAAGTACATTCAAAAACTCAGGTACAATAAAAATTGAAGTAAAAATAAAATGATATCCCTGTATAAATTTGCGAATGTTGTGATACAGTAAAGCAGTACCGACAGTGCCGTTGTCAGTATTTTTATCAATTTAATTAACATTTTATTGAAATATCATACCTAATTACGGGTTAGAGCTATTTCTTACGAGACGGAACGGAAAGATTCCTGAAGTTCACGAGCCGGAACGCTGTCTGGGAACAACCCCCGGTCCTTCTGAAGCCGTCCAGAGTGACTCAAAGCTCGTGAGCGACGCCCACAAGAGAGAGCTGGGAGTGGCACTGCGCACGCGTGTTGGGCAACTTGTGGGCTTGAGAGTCGTGGTTCGACCACATTACGCGACGGGCAAACTAGCCCAAAAGTTTCATCACACAACATGCGTGACCCCCGAATATCGCATATCTCAAAGTGTGCCCTCAACGGCAGGGGAGGGGTGATTTATTCTAGGATTCGTTCTCTTGTTGTGAGTTTCATGCTAGTTGTCAGCTGTCTTGAAAGTAATCTGTGATGGCACTTCAATTAAGTTAACAGATCAGTGAAGATAGCGAAAAGACCATTAACAAATTAAAATTTTGTTTTTAACTCTAAAAAATAACATAATGTTTCAGTTTTCTAGATATCTACTTATTTTGGCCCTATGACAATTTATTTAATGTCCCTCAGGACCAATTTAAAGGGACCAGCAAGGAGCTGCAGCCCCTTAAACTGACACTCAGCTGTCATTCTGACAGACTTTGTTCTTCATTCTAACTAATTTTAATTTTCATTCAGTTCATATATATATATCATATACATGCTGTACTTTGATGCTCGTTTTCCCGATTTCCCAGTTTTCAACATTTTGTAACATTCAAAATGCTCTAATGAATGCAGTTTTTCTCCAATCTCAGTGAAATTTTGCACAAAAGTCCACAAAAGCTTGTGAAGTAAACTGACACATGTGTTTTCTTCTGCTATTGAAAGTATTTAAATCACCATGTGTTGAGGATGTGATAAGTTTTAAAAAATTGAAACATTAACAACTAAAAAGGTAAATATGTTTTTTTCTCAAAAAGTAATTGGAAAAATATGAAAAGCATGCATCTATCAGGAATAAATTAAATATAAATTTAAAGAAAAATTATACTTACTTACTTACTGACATTTAAGGAACCCGGAGGTTCTTTACCGCCCTCACATAAGCCCGCCATTGGTCCCTATCCTGAGCAAGATTAATCCAGTCTCTATCATCATATCCCACCTCCCTCAAATCCGTTTTAATATTATCTTCCCATCTACGTCTCGGCCTCCCCAAAGGTCTTTTTCCCTCAGGCCTCCCAACTAACACTCTATATGCAATCTTTAAAAATTGGAAAAATTATAATTCAGTAGCCTATTAAACAGAAAGAAAATTAATTATAAGTAAACTAATTGGAATATAAAAGTTAAAATTTGTGAATCGCATGTCCATATTATAAGACGTGTGGTGAAAGTTTCTGATTAATTGATGTAAAAATGTAGAAGTTATACATTTCACAGATCCTTAAGGACTGAAGCGAGAAGTCTTGAGCATGCAGCTAGTAAATTTATGCTGGAGATGCAATTTATTAACTGAAGTTAAAAGTTTGAGCACTGAAACAATATTCTGAAAACTTAGAATTACTTGTTAAAAGTATAACTAAGTTTTAAACATTGGAATGAACTTACGGGGATCCTGAAGAAAGTAGGTGTGTTTGGAAAGAGAGGAGTTTATTCTGTAACCTTAATATGAAACAACGAATCAAAGCCAGGATAGCAGAAGCAGTGTTACCACTTTTGGCACAGTTGTACGGATTTGCTACAATTTGAAGTGGTCTGTACGCTAGTTCGTACAGTTGATTTGTAGTACAATTTCACATAATTTGGTACAATCTGTATGAGAACTGAGAATTTTACAAATGTTAAATTACTGGTAAAAATAGCTCAGCAATGATATTTAGTCAGCTTGAAGTTAAATCTTATAATTGGGGATATAAATTAAGAAAGTTGTTCTTTTCCTTCAGTGCACTTCTTTATTGTTATCCAGAAAATAGGTTCCTGTTGTTGACATAATGTGCAGAGCCATCATAATAGTCTGTAATATGTTGTATGGCTTTAAATGTTTTATGCTCGACCATGCCGAAATGTAGTAATTATACACCTGGTAGCAGCCCTTTAATGGACCTCATTAAAGTACACCTATTCATTAAAGTTCAGGTGTTCCACCGATCAGAAAATACCATTGTAGCAATATGAAAGCGCAAGTATCGATTACTCTCGGATATGCAATCGAAAGACAACTAGCGCGAGATTAGATTAATAGTTAGCGTTAATAGTAAATAATATTCAAATAAATTCAATTTGTCATCTGTTTTTCAATGTCTAATTCAATTTCAAGGTTATATCAAGATTAATGTTTATTTTACTCTCTAGATAATGTCAAGGTCAATGTCGACATTTGTTTCTCGGAAAAAAATCAATACTTTCGCGTCTGCGCACATCTCTCGCTTGCGCTCGTTTCATAAACATACTCGCGTCTTAATTACTACCATTATAGGCTAGTTGCATAATGTACTAATGTATATTAGGTGTATGGCCTTTAAAGGTATAATAGATGTGTTTTCTTGCTGTAAACGGAGTTATAATTCACCTGTTCTTTTAGGACATTTCAGTTAACCAGACTTTCGTTAATTTGGACAACTTATCCTTCAATCATTTCGGATTAACGAGGGTCTACTGTAGACTGTGTTAACAAATGAAACTCGTATTGTTGTAATGCTGTAAATATAGTAAAGGAACAACAACAAATTTAATGTTAATTTTTTGTTGTGTATTAATATCTTTTCTCAGAATTTGTAGGGTAATTTCTTTGACAGGTGTAAGAGATTGGTAGGTTTGGTACATTAAATAAACAAAAGAAAGTACAGTTTGGTGCAGTTTCGTACAATTTTCTGTGCGATCTGGTATAGTTTATTTTTGGCCAGTGACAACACTGAAGAGAAGAAATGTCGAATAGGAAGAAAAATATGGCAGGGATGTCCTTTATCACTTACAGGACCCTGTTCAACATCTATTTGGAGGATGTAGAGAAGAACTGCCGTTGAGCAGAACGAGATGGTTAGGTTAATGAATGAATTAATTAATCAGTTAATGAACTCGATGAATTGATCAGTAGTAGTGCATATGAAATATCTCTATTTTAATAGTTTAGCACGAATCGTTGTAGGCCTACACAAATTGACAAAGCCTGGCTGAAAGCCACTATTTCTATACGAGGAATAATAAAAATGCGTATTTTCTTGAAAATCTTGAAATTGATATTTTTCAGAGGAAGTAAAATCAGATGGCATGAGGAAGACGTAACTTTGACAGAATAAATTATGGAGCTGTTTTAGCAAATTCTACAATATTAAGCAACTTGTGTTCTTGAAACAGAAATAGAGGCTAGTCTCCAATGACGAGATGACGGAAGATTACTTGTCCGCACACTGTAGAGATCTCTGAACAGCTGTTCCGTGTTTGAGCCCGGACAGGGACGTGAGTGGAATGCGAAGGCCGCTCCCATACAGGACAGCCATATTCGGCGGAGTTTTTTATTCCACATACAGCAAGTGCGCAATAATGGCGCATAATAATGGTAATACTGTACACTGCATGAGAGTTGAGGAATTCGTGGCGGAGTGGGGGCGCTGATGTGTGCCAATGTCGCACTGCACGTTGCTTAATATCCCGCGCTGCACTCCAATTAAGTTAGCACCACTTTCCCTATCCACGTTTTTCAGTCATCTTTTATTTGGTTTAAACTTCCCCAGGCCGCGTCCGAGATCTGTGCCTACAGTAAATGCAAACTCGATCTTTGGGATATAACTTATTTTTCTCCTCCACTTCAAAGTAGGTGTCGTTAATAGCTTGTACTGTTCTCAGATAATATTTCCCAAGCTCGATATTCTGGTTTGCACGGAAAAGTTGTTTCTGTTGGTCTGTTTTAATCCATGCTTTCGGTATTTTCATCACTAGGGCTAGGATTTTGATGACCTATAAATCATGAAAAAATGTCCTAAAACAATGCATTTATGACCTAAAAATCGTTAAAAAATGCCCTTAAAAATACCCTAAAAATTGATGTTATACAATTGGCTTAGTAGGCAAAGACGTTGTGTACTACATAATATTTACACTAGTAATTAAATTAAATTTTACATAATTTTTTCTAAGTAGTACACTTTAATTAATTATTTTACCCGATGTAGTTTCCATATATGATCGTTCACCTCTGTGTCGGCATGTGGACGTGAGGTCAGTTGTCAGCTGGACAGTCTTGGCCCTTCATGGGCTGTAGCGCCATGGATTTACTTTACTTTGAGTTTCCATGTAGTCTACCACAAGGCCACTCTTATCCGGAATTAGCATGTATAGAGGAGTCTATATTGAAGGGGTGGTTGGACTGATCCATTACATGGGGTGTACTACGTTAAAATGGCAATATTTGTGTAGAAAAACGATTAAAGTATTATACAAAATAATGGGTATTAATGGACAAATATGCAAAGAAAGTATCAAAGGAAATAACATTATTTTACATTAATAATGGGGATTTATGGCCAAAATTAAATGAAAATGCATTAAAAATGATCGAATAAAACAAAAAATGCGCTTATGAGGTGAAACAGGCAAAAAATGAAAAAAAAAATGCCTTAACGAATATGTTTTAAAACGCTCAGTTTATCACATAACATATAAATAGGCCTACTAAAGCAGCTACGTTTCTGGCTTACTAGAAAAAAGATGCAATTTCATCAAAATCCTAGCCCTATTCACCACGCTGTAATTTGTGATCACATTTATTTTTCTTGTTTTCAAGTTCTGGACCCGCAGTCCTCACCTTGATGTACTGCGGGCATGATATCGCAGTGAGCGGCCTCAAACACACCATTTAAAAAGCATTTAGCTGCCTGTACCTACTTCTACTTACTCTGCTCAAGGTCCAGTTGACTTCCATATGTCTAATGTGTTACCAGTGTTCATGTCTTAAGCATTGTAAGTTATTCCAAGTTTAATTTTTATAATTTACGCAGGCAGTTTATCTGTCTCATATTGCAGTCTTATTTTCTGGGAGTCCAATTATGCGGCAGGAGCACTTTCTGAAACATAACACTGATTCCTTGATATAATCATGTTATGACTTTGCACGGATGACGTGAATATGTTAGGAGAAAATCCACAAACGATTTCGGAAAACACGGGAAATTTACTGGAAGCAAGTAAAGAGATAGGTTTGGAAATAAATCCCGAAAAGACAAAGTATATGATCATGTCTCGTGACCAGAATATTGTACGAAATGGAAATATAAAAATTGGAAATTTATCTTTTGAAGAGGTGGAGAAGTTCAAATATCTGGGAGCAACAGTAACAAATATAAATGACACTCGGGAGGAAATTAAACGCAGAATAAATATGGGAAATGCCTGTTATTATTCGGTTGAGAAGCTTTTATCATCCAGTCTGCTGTAAAAAAATCTGAAAGTTAGAATCTATAAAACAGTTATATTACCGATTCTTCTTTATAGTTGTGAAACTTGGAAGGATATAGGTTAACATAGGTTAAGGGTATTTGAGAATAAGGTGCTTAGGAAAATATTTGGGGCTGAGAGGGATGAAGTTACAGGAGAATGGAGAACGTTACACAACACAGAACTGCACGCATTGTATTCTTCACCTGACATAATTAGGAACATCAAATCCAGACGTTTGAGATGGGCAGGGCATGTAGCACGTATGGGCGAATCCAGAAATGCATATAGAGTGTTAGTTGGGAGGCCGGAAGGAAAAAGACCTTTAGGGAGGCCGAGACGTAGATGGGAGGGTAATATTAAAATGTATTTGAGGGAGGTGGGATATGATGATAGAGACTGGATTAATCTTGCTCAGGATAGGGACCAATGGCGGGCTTATGTGAGGGCGGCAATGAACCTCCGGGTCCCTTAAAAACCAGTAAGTAAGTAAGTAAGTAAGTAAGTATGACTTTGCACACATAAGGAGAAATGATATTCCTGTAAGAGATCACCTCAAATCCCATTTTTAACTTCGTTGTTTCAAATCAGAGACTGTGGAAAAAGACTGCCATTACCAACTTCTCCTTATTTATTTCGCCGATCGTTCGCAGCAGCCCAATGTATTACTTCTTCCGTATCTTCTCTGTTACAAATAATAATGATAACGCTTTTATGGGTAAAAAGAATAAGTTGAGATAAATAACAAAGAAGCGTCTGTCATGTAAGTCATAGCTTTAGTTCACATTAACAGATAGAATGAGAGGGAAACAAGCTGACTTGAATACAGCCCAATCATGGAGTCCGCAATAGCAATTGACAGGAAAGACAGAGTTTGAGAGCAGCATTATGACAAGTCGACGTCATGGTGTGGCACTAAGGTTACTTTCTCATCGTGCACAGTGATCGTGTCAACCTAATCGCGCGCAATCACTGCCTATCGGATGTCAGTCTGTTCAGTCCTGGAACTTTAGCAGAATTAATAAGTTAGGGTGCTCAATACCCTCCACTTTGGGGTCAGGATGGACTTGCTAGACTGTCGCCCCCAAATGGAACAGTCTGTATAACTCGCCGCGGTCCACACCTGTGGAGTAACGGTTAGCGCGTCTAGCCGCGCAACCAGGTGGCCCGGGTTCTATTCCCGGTCGGGGCAAGTTGCCTGGTTGAAGTGTTTCCGGGGTTTTCCCTCAACCCAATATGAGCAAATGCTGGATAACTTTCGGTGTTGGACCCCGGACTCATTTCACCGGTATTATCACCTTCATCTCATTCAGACGCTAAATAACCTAAGATGTTGATAAAGCGTCGTAAAATAACCTACTAAAATAAAAAAAATAACTCGCCGCACTGTTTCAAGTATCGGGGATGTCGACCCGCGCAATAAGTAGCTAACAGGGCAGAAAATGAGACTTGCAGCGTTATGAGCCAGGTGTGAAGGATCCGGATCTTATCCCGACGAGGGAAGTGCGGACTGCCAGCAACCTTGACAAACGTGCTGGTTTCTGCTGTCTTGTCCTCGAATCCCATGAATAACAATAATGGACTGCACTTTGTCCATAACCTCGATGGAATGGGCTGGAATGGGGCAAATGATGCAAATGCAGCCTGTATCACACCTGTTGTACGTTTATTATGTCGTGTTCTATTTACTTCGCACTGTCAGTTCGTGAACGTCATCTATATTTTTCATTATCATAAAATTGGCACCTTAGGATTGTTGTGATTCGGTTTATCTTGAGAAAAAATGAAGTAAATTAATTTAGGCTATAATATTAGGCCTATTAATAGTAGTGTAGACACATTTAACTGGATATTATCACATATACATTAGTATCATTCTGGTGTCTCCTCATAGGTAAAACCTCTTCGATACGTACTCTGAAGAAGTGAAGGCAGTAATTGCAAAGTCAATACTAGTTACTGAGCTGCCTGTTACAATGACTTGAAAGCTATCAATCTTCCTCTACTGTAGTATGAGATAATAAGAGAGTTATCCATAAAGTAAGTTCCATTTTAGTCGCTTGCGTGCTGACCCGGAGTTGCGCTCGAGCGCGGGTCCGATCCCCGCTTGCGCAACATTCTCCAATCTTCCCTACTTTCCGCCTTCGTCCGCCACATTCGATGCATATTCTACCTTAACGTTGTCTACCATCTGATACCTTCTTCTGCTCAGAACTCTTCTCCCGTTCACCATTCCTTCCAGTCATATTTCAGTAGGCAGTTTCTTGTCAGCCAGAGATCCAACCAATTTCTTTTTACATACATCTTGATTACACAACTTTTAACACTGTATCACTTCGGAATATGTATGATAAGACTTTCCTGTGTTAAGTTTCAACGTATCTCGTTTACATGTTTCGACCTATTTATGGGTCATCTTCAGAACTGGCCGTTGTTGGTCTTGGCACCACTTGTTCTATTTCCTGTGAGGGTGTGTTCCTGTGGTATAGTGTAGAGTCAAAGAGTGTGTGTGTTTTGAAGTTGAGTTGTGTGTTGAGAATTTCGTTGGGGTGTGTTTTCGTGTGTCTGTATATTTCATATTGTTCTAGTGTATTTAGTTTCTGGCTTTTTGGTTGGATGTGCAGTATTTCCATGACTGTGTTGATGTCTCTGTGGGTGTGGTTAGCATGTGTGATGTGTTCTGCATATGTGGAGGTGTTTTGTAATTTTGTTATGGCTGTGATGTGTTCTTTGTAACATGTTTGAAATGATCTGCCTGTCTGTCCTATGTAGAAGTTGTTGCAGGTGTTACATTTGAGTTTATATACGCCTTTGTGGTTGTATTTGTTTGTTTGTGTGTTGAGATGTTTTTGTAGAGTGTTATTTGTTCTGTATGCGATGTTGTAATTTAATCTCTTGAATGAGGTTGCAATTTTGTTTTCGTATGTTAGTGTGATGTATTTTTTGTGTTCTTGTGTTTGTGTTGTATTCTTAATATAATAATAATGGTTTATTTTAACTGGCAGAGTTAAGGCCATTCGGCCTTCTCTTCCACTCAACCAGTATGATAGAAAATTACTACAGTGCTATGAATATAAAATAATTAATACAATACAATACAATACAATACAATTCAAAGCAATACAATACTACAAATACAAGACAATATAATACATAATTAATATAATACAATGACAATTCTTTTCGTTTTCACAACACCAATAAAATAATAATATTAATAATAATAATAATAATAATAATAATAATAATAAAAATAATAATAATAATAATAATAATAATAATAATAGTAACAGTAATGATAGTCATATCTAAATTAAATTAAATTATTAAGCTCGATCACAAGTATAATTTCAATTTGACTGCGCCCGTAAGAAATCATTTAGCCTTTTCTTGAAAGTGGTTATTGTCTGGCAGCCCCTAATCTTCTTATGTTTTTTGTGATTATGTTTTGTCTTACTTATTATGTTGTCTGTTATGTTAGGGTTGTATCCGTTTTCTTGTGCTATGTATTTGATTGTGTTTAGCTCTTCGTTGTAACACCCTCACAGGAATCAGAACAAGTGGCGCCAAGACCAACAACGACCAGTTCTGAAGATGACGCATAAATAGGTCGAAACATGTAAACGAGGTACTTTGAACTTTAACACAGGAAAGTCTTACCATGCATATTCCAATTTCTTTTCCTCTTCCTGATCAGTTTCAGTACTATTCTTCATCCACATTTTTCTAGCACAGCTTCATTTCTTATTCGGTCTGTCCATTTCACGCCCTGTATTGTTCCACATTTCAAATCAGGTTCAAGCCACAGTTGCTTTGTCGCATTTTGCTACTCGACTTCTAAAATTGCAACAAACTTTGAATGTAAATGTGCCAAAATGCCACAACCACATTGCACTTTAGAAACGAAGATGATAATGGAGAAAATGAAATCAGAGATGTGTCTGAACTAATCTGAATTTAAATGAAATGCTAATGAAATTGACAATGATCAAAAAGGTATTGAGCAATAGATGTTCAGGAATTGATTTCAAAGAGTTGGTATAATTCATGTCAGTTTAGTGAACAATGTCTTTTAATTGATTTATATAATTCCATCGATACTGTGAATTGTGAGCGAGGATTTAGTTGCATGAATCTTGTAAAAACTGGAATTAGAAACCGCCTTTCAGAAAAAAGAGTTAGCACTCTAACAATAAATTTTGAAGGGCCTACTCGTGAAGAATTTCAATGTTTAGAGTATACATAAATGTGATGTAAATTCAGCAGTAATTGATTCTGAAAGTACCTACGTCTAATGATTTAGTTACATAAGTATATTAAAAGTGTGTTTTTTTTATTTTATTGGGTTATTTTACGACGCTGTATCAACATCTTGGTTATTTAGCGTCTGAATGACATGAAGGTGATAATGCCGGTGAAATGAGTCCGGGGTCCAACACCTAAAGTTACCCAGCATTTGCTCGCATTGGGTTGAGGGAAAGCCCCGGAAAAAACCTCAACCAGGTAACTTGCCGCAACCGGGAATCGAACCCGGGCCACCTGGTTTCGCAGCCAGACGCGCTGACCGTTACTCCACAGGTGTGGACTAAAAGTGTGGTAAGGTGGATTGAAAGTAATAAAACTGCAAGCAACAAATTACATAGCTTTTTGTTTCTGCATACTTTATTGATTTTATCTTTCTGTACAATTATTTATAATATTGCACAAGTATTCCGCAATTTGCACAAATATAATTTTTCATTTGTGCACTTTTGCGAGAATTGTTTATTTTCTAGCTTAAACCCTGTTTCAAATGCTTCTAGTCGCTTCTCTTCACTTCGTCGTAAAGTCATGTTTCTGCTCCCATACAATGCCACACTCCACACAAAGCACTTCACTAGTCTCTTCCTTAGTTCTTTCTCCAGAGGTCCGCAGAAGATATTCCTTTTTCTATTAAAAGCTTCCTTTGCCATTGCTATCCTCCTCTTGAGTTTCTGGCAGCAGCTCATGTTACTGCTTGTAGTTGCTACACCCCTAGTATTTGAAGTTGTCCACTTGCTCTGCGACCTAATTTTGAATTCGCACGTTTACCTTCTTTATTTTTCTTCCTATAACCATGGCTTTCGTCTTGTTTGCATTTACCTATATTCCTCACAGCTGCCTCATCCCATACTGCTTACAGCTAACCCATGTACTCTACATGGATTTTAATTAGCCTAATGTATTGACGATGCGGAGTGGTGGGTTAATTTCTATACAAGATCGGTGCGATTAGCTTAAAGGTCAGTGTTTATTTATTAGTTCATCTTGAGGACCATGGAGGCGGAGAAGAATTAGTTCGTGTCTTTGTTTGCTAAAGGCAGAGTTCTTAGCCCGGCCCGCAGTAGTGACATCACTTCCAGCCGAATGTTTAAATCGGCCACATAGCGTCGCGTCGGTCCGATTCGAGGTCTCGGCTTGTACGTGCGTTCATGTCTCTTACATAACGTGCGCCATGTTAAATTCTTGTTAATGGTTTCACAATATCGGCCGCAATATCGCAATTGCGAGGTTTCCTGACCAACGCGTATGAAATTCGGGTGCGTGACATTTCTTAATTCATGGAGCTTTGCATTCCAAACAGCATCTGTCACGTTGACACGAGTGGTGGCATGCCATGGGAGGCAACGTGGGTATGACGACGCAAATATATTATAGACTACAGTATTTCGTGTCTTCAGCGTCCGTGGTACTGTACTCCTCTCTTGTCTGATGTATGCGGCGGACTGCGTTCACTTGATCGGGAGTTCATTCATTCATTCATTCATTCATTCATTCATTCATTCATTCATTCATTCATTCATTCATTCATTTTATTCCATACATCTTATATGAGCAATGAAGCTTTAAGATGTGAAACAAGTAAAAATTTTACAATATTACAATTACAATTTTTACAAATTTTTACAATTTTATGCAATTTTTTACAATATTTTGGCGAGATGTAGTGAGGTGAGGTGAGGTCCGAGGATTCGCCAAAAGAGTACCAGCCTTTTGCCTTTGTGTTGGGGAAAACCTCGGAAAAACCCAACCAGGTAATCAAATCAAAGGGGTTGATGCCGAGGACTCGCCATAGACCATCCGGCTTCAGTCCCACGGCTGGGGAAAACCTCGGAAGAAACCATTCAATGAGATCAAAGGGGGATCCAACCCAAGCCCGAACGCAGCTCCGGATCAGCAGCCCAGCGAGTCTGCCGACTGAGCTACATCGATGGCTCTACTAAAAATATACAATACATAGCCAATCAGATTATTAAATTTACAAACGCAAACGATCATTCATCGGTTGAGCTATATGTATAATACAAAACAAGTAAGTTAATTAAATTTAAGGCATAAGCAATTCAATCAGTTGTGATATACAGAAATTGATAATACATATCATGCAAACTACTTCAAATTACAAACACAAACAATTTATCAACAGAGCTATATAGATTACTATTCAATTTAAAGCATATACAATTCATCGGCCAAAACTATACAAACATATACAATACAAAGTAAGAAGATTAATTCAATTTACAAGCATACTTTCATTAAGCTATACAAATTTGTGCAATTAATATCAAGTAGATTAATTCAATTTATAATCAGAAGCAATTCATCAGTTGAGTTATACAGACTACTATACAATTTACAGCATATACAATTCATCAATGAAATATAAATGAGACTTTAATTGAAAAAGAAACAGGAAATGTTGATCAATCAATTGATAGCAAATGAAATGTTGGGCAGAACTTTGCCTCCAAACGAAAATTGAACAGTGTGATATCATAACTCGCTCAGTCCATTTGGCCATTTCTATTATTTATACATGCATATGATTATGTTCGAGTCCTCTGTCATATTTTACGTTTGTTCTCTTCCAAAACAGCACCAGTCCTCGTCTAAAAGTTTGTGATGTTGTGCATGCCAATTGAAATCTAGCTCAGACCGTCTTTTCCATTGCTGGTTATGAGAGAGAAAATTAAAACGTTTCAAAGATTACTTTTATCTCCGTCTTCAGGTGAAAAATAAAATAGGGTTGCAAGGGGGACCTACTCGTTTGGATAAATCTGCAAGCCTAACAACAATAACAATCTTTGTAAATATGTAAACGCATGAACTTTATTATTATTATTATTATTATTATTATTATTATTATTATTACTTACTTACTTACTTACTTACTTACTTACTTACTTATTGGCTTTTAAGGAACCCGGAGGTTCATAGCCGCCCTCACATAAGCCCGCCATCGGTCCCTATCCTGAGCAAGATTAAACCAGTCTCTATCATCATATCCCACCTCCCTCAAATCCATTTTAATATTATCCTCCCATCTACGTCTCGGCCTCCCCAAAGGTCTTTCCCTCCGGCCTCCCAACTAACACTCTATATGCATTTCTGGATTCGCTCATACGTGCTACATGCCCTGTCCATCTCAAACGTCTGGATTTAATGTTCCTAATTATGTCAGGTGAAGAATACAATGTGTGCAGTTCTGTGTTGTGTAACTTTCTCCATTCTCCTGTAACTTCATCCCTCTTAGCCCCAAATATTTCCCTAAGGACCTTATTCTTAAACACCCTTAACCTATGTTCCTCTCTCAAAGTGAGAGTCCAAGTTTCACAACCGTATAGAACAACCGGTAATATAACTGTTTTATAAATTCTAACTTTTAGGTTTTTTGACAACAAACTGGATGATAAAAGCTTCTCAGCCGAATAATAACAGGCATTTCCCATATTTATTCTGTGTTTAATTTCCTCCAGAGTGTCATTTATATTTGTTACTATTGCTCCCAGATATTTGAATTTTTCCACCTCTTCAAAGGATAAATTTCCAATTTTTATATTTACATTTCGTACAATATTCTGGTCACGAGACATAATCATATACTTTATATTTTCGAGATTTACTTCCAAACCTATTTCTTTACTTGCTTCAAGTAAAATTCCCGTATTTTCCCTAATCGTTTATGGATTTTTTCCTAACATATTCACGTCATTGTTGTTGTTATTATTATTATTATTATTATTATTATTATTATTATTATTATTATTATTATTATTATTATTATTTGTTTAGGTGTTTCCTTACTGCAGAGATTTTCCTCGACCAAAAACAGCTGATATGATACACAACAGTTTTCAAACATAGTACATTTTGAAAGGAACTTCTACTAAGATTGTTTCATCTTCCTTTTCCAAAGTTGTCTGTCTTCTTCCCTAGTTCATGTTTCTGCATACTTCCTTCCATCTCTGCCTTTCCTCTTCTGCCTCTACCTCCCATTCTAGGACTGTAGGGAATTCTTATAACATGTCCATACTGCTCCAGTCTTTCTTGTTCAGTTATTTCCACAATACGCAATTTCTCTTATTGTAATGTTTTTAACTCTCTCCATTTTATATTTTCTGGCCTGAGCGCTTTCCAGATTTTAGGTTCCATTTTGTTCCTACTGTTGACCCCAGGTAGTAAAACTGTTGCACAATTTTATTTACATTTGTACTCCATCAGTTCACACAAAGGAAGGAATTCTTTCTTTCATTCATTTACTGTATTCTGTAGAAGTGTAGATATTACATCACCTTTGCAAGCTGTGAAATGTGAAACGAGGAAAAGCATATAACACTGTATGTAAGCAGAGTAATTCAATTTGTAAGCATAAACAATTCATCAGTTGAGTAGAACAGGTGAGTATGGAAAAATTTACACATAAATGGAATAAAACTACAGTGAAGAGAAGTAAGTGTCTGCTTATGAAAACGATCGCTGCACGAACACTTGTTACAGTTTCTCAACGTAAAACTGATATGAATCTTATTGATGAATTTGTTCTAATCACTAAGTTTTAGTACAGCCATTAGGTTTGTGTTGGAAACTTCAACTTACCAGTGCCAATTACATAGGAACTAGTGGCTTGTGCAGAAAACGCTGCAAAGTAAGTTCATTAGACGTTCAAATAAACATTTTTCAGATTTATTTTCAATGAAGAATACCAGACATTCTGAAAGTTATTTGCTTCCATAATAATGAAACATACTCTCTCTCGAGCCAATACTGAAGAGAACCACGCATATAAATATCTACACCACACCGCCATTAAATATATGAAAAAGACTCAACCCCACTTGATTAGTAACTATAAAAATATTTGATTTTTAATAATATTATTATCTTACATAAGTTTTATAGTTTTCAGTAACATATACCATATATACTACATAGCCGCCACTCAGTAAAATACAGAAATCAAAATCTAATTTAAGTTATTCTCTACATCTACTTATATAACCCCAAAACGTTTCACTTTCATATCAGCAATATAGCATTTATATGTATAATTAATGAAAAATAGTCACATCACGGAATTAACTACAATAATATTTCATTTCTGATGGTAATAATGTCATCAAACCACCTGACGTTTTGTAGTTTCTAATATCCAATACACAGCTGTACCCAGAAAATTGCACACCACAGAATCGAACCTGTAAATTATTTTAGTAAGTTAAGTTTTTAATAACCAATTTAATTTGAGCTCTAAATATGTCAGCATTCTTGCAGATCATGGCCTTCTTGTAATATTGTTTACTGTAGCGTGTGTTTTGTTTTATTCTGAAATGCAATTAGCTAGTTCTCAAAACTGACGACAGATGGATTTTGGAAAATAGGAAAATTATGTTGAAAAATTGACATTTCACTGAAAACTACTATTTTTCTGAAAAACTTTGAGTTCCAAGCTTCAAAATGAGGGGTCATTTATTTAAATCCGTTCAGCCGTTTTCCCGTAATTTCCAATAAAAGTTCAAATTATATATACAGATAATAATTCACACCATTTCTTCTCAGGAAATTTACTACCGCCTTTAAGAGGAAGTACTATGAGCGTATTCCGAATCTCACCGATGAGCAATCCGATGGCATCACGGTGTTCCGAATTCCACCGATGACGTCATTGATGCTCCACCGGTGTCGCACCAGTGCCATCAACTTGCAGAGGTGGTGGCAGTCTCCATCAGCCGCCATCAGTGAATCTGATTGGTTCTTGTATAGGGCGGGAATTAGCAGACGAATAACATCGTGCACTGTTGTGTCATGGCGGTGTGTTCTGCTGTATTGTTTGTAATGAGCACAACGTAAAAACAATATGTTAATGGCTTATGAGCGAACATGTCAACGGACCAGTTATTACTACCGGTTCAAGAAATAAATTGTTTATGATCTCTTTTCTTTGAACGAGATGGCAGTACGGAAATTTCGCAAAATTTTGCTAGCGTAGAACAGATAACCACTTACACAGTCGCCATGACAGCATCGATTTTTCCAGCAGTTCTGTTCCTTATTTTCGTTGCAACGTGACGTCATTGATCCACCGGACCGGTGAGATTCGGAATACGCTGTATGTTAACATTATTGCGGGAGTTTTTTCTGAATTGAATTTCGCTCGAGGGGCTTGTTAGGAATGTACTGTACTAACTGCGCATGTGCAACACCTTTCGTATTGCGGTGAAGGGGAAGGTGTGAAACTACTATCACGGGGCTATTAATTCTATATGTGACATGATCTTTCTGTCTGTGTTATTGTCCCTTTCGAGGAAAACTAACCAAATTAATATTATCCAGTCACTATTTTGAAAGCACACCTAGCATAGGAGCGAATAAACAAACGGCAGGACGCAGCTGTACTTTCTAAGTCCGTAGCCGATTTTTCAAGCATGAACTGTGAGTGTCAAATTTCGCAAACACCCGCGCGCAGACTTGATAATATGTTCTTCATTATGGCCGCGCCACGCCGCCTGCTAGTCAGCAGGTCTATGAATGTGATCCGGTTTCCTTCAGCGGTGGCAACCCGCTGACGAGAAATCCATCACGACAAGGTCGTACTTTCACGTACCCGAAAACAAATATTTAATTGTTGCATTATCTAACATCTCGTCCGTTACGAAAGAGGGGAACGCAGACGGCTGTCAATCACGAGACTCCGTGATTATCAAGTGCGGACAGGTCCTGGTGAAGTCATATGTACAGGGACATCATTTTATTTTTACTAACATTTTTAATATTAACTTGGCTATACCTCTGGATCAACGCCGTTTGCTACTCCCTTCCACGTTTAGAGTTCGATGATACTGGCATAAAATGCAAACAAATCACTTTACTAGGTATAGGAGGGAAGAAAAGTAGTTCATCCATTTACGTAAACTAGGAAATATCGCGATTTTGAGTTTGATAATTTTCATTAGGTTTTTGTTTAATCAAAATACAGTACTGTATTAACAATGAGTGTTTTTACTCACGAACTGAGCTGTCCATGTGGACGTATTCATTATGCAGTGTATATTATACTGTCTACACCACATTAGCGTACAATATAGAGAAAGAAGTTAAATAGAAAAATAATCATAATACGGATATTTAAACACATTTTTAAAATGGTGGCCGTTCATTTCGATACAGGCTTCAGTTCTAATGTGCATATTATCGCACTATAGACTATTGTACCTAATTCCAATTACCAGTTTCGTCCTTCGTACTAGTTTTTAAGTAGGTTATTTTACGACGCTTTATCAACATCTCAGGTTATTTAGCGTACGAATGAGATGAACGTGATAATGCCGGGGAAATGAGTCCGGGGTCCAGCACCGAAAGTTACCCAGCATTTGCTCATATTGGGTTGAGGGAAAACCCCGGAAAAAACCTCAACCAGGTAACTTGTCCCGACCGGGAATCGAACCCGGGCCACCTGGTTTCGTGGCCAGACGCGCTAACCGTTACTCCTCAGGTGTGGACTTCGTACTAGTAATTCATGTTGATACAATTCTGTAGCTATTTATAAAAGAGTACCTTATGTGCTGTAAGTTTAGTCTTCACTTCTGCCCGATCCGAAAAGATAAAATTACTCACACATACTATCTACTGGCCGTCCAAGTGGTTTTGTAGCAGTGTTGTAGAAAGGAGGGAAATCACGTGACAGTTAATTATTTAACGATGCCCTTTTGTTAAGTTATTTCAAACAGTTATATAATATTACGTAGACGCCCAATTCCTAACAGAAATTAATGTTTTCAGAAGAGAGCTAAGACAACCCAGCCACTAGCCTTTACAGAGGGACTGGCAGAAGTGGGTGGGGGAAACCGGGATGCGACATAGGTAAACGGACGACAGTACCTGTGCGAGAATATGATTCAATATTGAAAGCAAACATATTTATGGAACGTACTATACTCACTAACTCAGTACTGTTTGTGTTTACTATGACCGTAAGGCGACTTTGACTGCATACGGTTGGTTCTGTGTGAAGAACGGTTGGAAGTTCACTAGTAGAGGGGGTGGGAGTGAAGTACATTGAAAAACTCAGGTACAATAAAAATTTAAGTAAAAATAAAATGATGTCCTTGTATTTTTAACATAATCGAGAAAATAGTTTCAAAAAAGGAGGCGAAGTCGAATTTTTTCAGTTTCCGAGATTGTGTTACGCACTTAAAGCATGTGTATAGCATATTATTTTTTGGACGATTGTCATTTCAATAAACTTGTTTTTAATTTTGAATATTTCATATATTTGTTTGATAAGCAAACATTTCTCCTGTAAGAAAGTTGAACGTCGTTGCCAAGGCAGCATGTGGGTTATTTTCTTTCAGTGTAAACGTGAACAGTCATTGTTTCTGGTAATGAAATATGTATTGATTTGATAAATATAATATACTCGTACTATGTTTAATTAGAGGTTTTGTAATCATTTAATGATTATGGCAGAAGAATTAGTTGAGGATTTAGTGGATGAAGAGACTGAAGAAGCGTGGACAAGTGGTTGCGCTAACTTAATACTGAAAAAGTCTAAAAGAAGATATGAAAATGTGTGTGAGGTATTGTCAACTTACGAATCATGTAAACAACGATGTTAAGTAGGGAAAAAGGCATGAACGTCCAAGAAATTGATAACATTAACTAGACATCTCTGAGGAAAAACATTACAATAAGTTCGACAATAGATACAATTGTGTAAAAATGCTACTTAACTGACTATGTAAGAAACTGTGACTTTTGATGTTTTTGTACTTGGTTATTTAACGACGCTGTATCAACTACGAGGTTATTTAGCTTCAAACTTTCGAATAATGACAACACTTACTTCAAACTAAATTTTCTTGAAATTTGAGCTGTTAAACAAGTTGATCGATAATGAAAAAGACATTATCTACTGAAATTCGGTCAAAATGTGAAAATGTTTATAAAACCGTGGTGCGAGATTTTTTTAACCACGTTACAGATGAAGAAACATTCATCGTTTCGGGGCCAAATATCTACTTCATGACTAGATCGGCAGGGAAGGACATCTGTTGAATTCCTTTTGGCTTTCTTGGTTATTGTTATTGATTAGTAGACTACAAAGCTGAGGAGAAATTTACACTTTAAAAGCAATGTTAAAGCGAATGAAAAGCAAATTTTTGCCAAAACCATCATTGAGAGGAAGGAGAGTTTGCTTAGTTCAGGCCTGTAGAACTCGCAAAGTAGGGGAACTATGACGTCAGCCTCACTCCACTTCTATTGGGGATGATCGACTTCCGCCCCGAGAATGAATGTTGATGCAGCCGAGCGTAACTAGAACGCCGTGACCGCACAGGTAGAAAAGGTGGGTGGGGTAAAAAAGGGGAGGAAAGCAGTCGCTCTCAAGAGCTACGGTTCTGCAGGCCTGGCTTAGTTTCACCAACATCCTCCACTTCATAAGCTGCTGAGCGTACGAGCTTGGGCGATGCCGGATGGAGAGATCAGCCACGACACTGCACTGGTGACATGCGAGAACGCTACCCGACGGACACACTGATGCCAGCATACGAGGAATGGTTGTGGTGTCAGTCGGAAGACGCCCAGTGGCGAGACCCGTTGGCATTCTAAAATGGTTTATGATACCAGGTGACAGTAATGCAAGTATCTGAGAATCAACCCACAGTCGTGTATAAGGTCGCTTAAATAAGGTTAAATGTTGAAATAAGTCAAATTCATGTCTTCTGAAGTGTCATTCCAAGTCTTTCAACATCGCAGAAAGTTCCAGGATCTTCTTGTACACGATGTCGCCAGTGGCAGTCTGCTTCGTTGAAATAATAATGAGTAATTTTTACTCTGAACTTTCTCTGTCCGCTGAACGTCACCGCCTTTGTCTCGTAGTTCAGCGCCTAGGGCCCGTCTGACGTCGATTGCTCCACATTCACACATCACGATTCTGGCCGATATACAGAACCAAGTAGAAGATTAATTAATTGGTGATCCCCACATGATATTTGGAGGGATGAGACTGAGGATTTACCAGGTGATTACCTGACATTCACTTTACAGTTTGGGAAAACCTCAGAAACACCAAACGAGGCAATCATCCCAAGTGAGAGTCGAACCCACACCCGAGCACAGCTACGCGTTAGTAGGAAAATGCACTGTTGTCTGAGCTATGCCGCCCGTGATCTAGGCCACCAGTCAGTTTACTTAACGGATTGAATTTCATGTTCAAATTCTGTTGTCAAATATCTCACGCTTGCCGAATCTCTTTACATACGCTTCTTATGAAGCACGGACTACTCGAAGGAACCCACATTGTGTATGAATTATTGTCGTACATACCCTCAAAGCACACACTTCGTACAGTGCCCAGTCAGTAGCCTCATGTTGACACTCTTTGATATCAAACAATCCATATACAGCAGTCTTGCGATGATGACTAATAATTGCGAGCGAGAGCTATTTTATGCCCGCTGCGCGCGCGCGGAGCTCTTTTACCTGTAAACATGGCTAAAGGATGTACAGATCTTAGAACACAGCGCATCATGACGGAACGGAAGCGCTTAAAGCTTTCAAGGAAGAGTGGAAGATACAATATTTATGCTTCGAACATGGCGATGAAGTCCAGTGTTTGTTGTGTAAAAAAAATATCATTTGCAAAAAAAGCAACATAAAACGGCATTATGAGACGCAACATGAAAAAAATATAGACATTATTCGGGAGAAGAGAGAAATAAATTCATTTCGGAATTGACATCGAAGGTAAATTAATTTACATTTGGGTCAGTAGATAGTATCTAGATTCCTTTTATTTCTTTATTTCAAAATGTATTGATGTTTTATTTGTTGCTTGTTTCTGGATATTTACTTTTATTAGACTACGTGTTTCTTTAATTTAGAAATAATATTTTAGCTTTCATTGCACTTTAAGTTATACTGTTACTAAGCTCAAAATGCTAATTCACTTTTATTCCAATAACTATTTTCAGGATTTTTAGCAAATATGAACTAAACATTTTGAAAACTTTGATGCAAGGAGCTTTTTTAGTAACATCAATATAAAATATACTTAAAAATATAATTTCAAAACTATTAGACCTAATTGCACCAAATTTTGTACAGATGATATTATTATAGATCTGTTTATATAGTTTAAATTTCACAAATTTTGGCCGAAATTGTGGAAGTTTTAAAAGTCATACATATCTCCATAAATGATTGACCCCAAATTACGATGGCTCTCAATATCTTAATTTAATCAATTTGTTTTTCGTATTACGTTCAACTCACAAATCACTCTAAGAAAACTCATTACATAATCACGACTGGAGAGTAAGGACTACATTTTCACAATCACACAATCAATATACTTTATTTCAATCAATATTGTCATTATTATTTTTTCAACGAATACTCAAAAGTATTTAGAGATCACACACGTCGAGCAGGTAGACCCTATTAGTTTCTCCTAACCAATGAAGTGAAGTATTTACATAATAAATAATTGCTTTTAACAATAAAATGGTTTACATACAATTAACTTTTCCTATTTCTCTTTTTGTTCCTAAAAAACCCTTCCCTTTGCGATTTGTTTATATATGTACATGTATATTAAATAACTTAGTAATTAGCTCTATTACATAGCCAGAAATTTAGTAACGCAAGTTGTTGTAATAATTGCTGCCTTTATTCGCTGCATGTGCATGTACTGTACATCCCTGTTGTCTACGTTACGACGCTACGTAGTGGATGCGCTATGCGCTCGTGATCAAAGTCGAGCTCTTCTACCATGATTGGGAGCTAATATCGCCTCATCCCTGATATACAGGGTGAGTCAGGAGGAAAGGTACATGGTGCGAAGGGTGATAATATTGGTGGTTCTGAACAAACAAGTTTATATGAAGATATGCCCTGTTCTTAACAGCCTCTGACATACAGCTGTTTGAAAATCACGACTAGTTGAGAGCGACCTGGTTCACAAGAGAACGACTAGTTGAGGTAATAAAATTAGTTTTGTTTCGTTGTACATCTGATCATGCGCACTTCCTCTTTTCTGGGACTTACAAAGTATCTGTGCGACGAAACGTTTTTCTAAGACTGTACAACCCAGGTTTTATTGCACAGTGCACCCATCATAATCCTTCAGCCGGTGTTCCAGCCAACCTAGCATGGAAACGCAGTCTGAGGGTTGCGTCATAAAAAGTGCCTGGAGATAATGTTAGATATAGTGCAGCGCACATAATGGACCATGAGTCAGCGTGTGGATGGACGAGGGCGTGGTCCAGCCTGCAGATCCAACTTCCGCGTTCGATAAGCAGGAGAATAGCCTGCGCGGCCCGGCCTTGTACCAGAGTACCGGACATCCTTGTGGATGTGGAGCTGTCCGTTACATTCCTTAATTCTTGTGTGCCTTCATTTCTTTCTTTATGTTTCTGAAAAAAAAAACAGACCGTTAATGTTCACCTTCATTACCATTAATTTAACAGTTGCATGTTGCAGATTTGCTTTTCTTTGGCAGGATTACAAGTCTCAGTTGCTTGAGTATGTGGAAAACACGACCAGAAACAATCTAAACTGTCTAATGTAATAGATAGGCTGAATTCATAAACTTTTGAAGACATGGGTGTGGAGAAATTATTCTACAGGGTGGCCCACATAAAGTGTTACAAGTCAATATATCTAAATACTAAATTTTGCTACAGTTTTCCGGGGAGGGGGCCTTCATGATAGTTATATTGTATTGTATTGCATTGCATTGCATTTCATTGTATTGTATTGTATTGCATTGTATTGTATTGTATTTATTAACATTCCATGGTATTCATACATTGCTTACAGCTAGAATATGGAACAAGTCAAAAAACGTAATACTATTATAAAGTCTTAATTTATAGTCACAGTCTAGTTGAAATATATACAGACGAGATTTACAATATAGTCTACTAGTACAACACAAAGTTTTAGTATCAATTTCATGAAGCGTCATTGAATGTCATGAATTCACCTACAGAATAGAAGGCGTGGGAAATTAGGTACCTCTTTAATTTGGCCCTAAATAATTTTATGTTTTGAGTTTCATTTTTTATATCGATAGGGAGGCTATTAAACATTTTTACTGCCATATAACGCACTCCTTTTTGATAGCACGATAGACTTGCCGATGAAGTATGAACGTCATTTTTTTGACGTGTATTTATGCTATGAACTGTTGACAAAGTTGTCACTATTACATACGAGGAAGATTATTAATGAAAAGATATACTGATAATCCATGGGCATTATTTGTAGTTTTTTGAAAATAGTCCTACACGATTCCCTAGATTTGGCACCTCCTATTAGTCTAATTACTCTTTTTTGTAATAGAAATATACTGTTACTATCTGTGGAATTTCCCCAGAATATTATTCCAAAACACATTACCGAGTGGAAGTATGCAAAGTATATTGTTTTTAAGGTATTGATATTTACTATCTTTTGCATAGATCTAATAGCAAAACAAGCTGAATTTAGTTTGGGGGTAATTTCTTTAATATGATTTTTCCAATTTAACACATTATCAATTTTTAAGCCAAGAAATTTGGTTGTTGTTGTTTCTAATAGGGATCTATTGTTAATTATTGCGCTAGAAATTAGCGACGTTGAATTTGGATAACATTTCAGCGTGCCCCAAAATGGGGTCCCGGAGGAGCAACTTCAGAATTTTAAATGGAACAATGATAAAACTTGTAGATATTTTGATTGTCCTAAACAAGTTAAGCAACTTTTGTTTAAAAAATTTTGTTCTATACTGAAATTCTGAAATGGTACAGGGTGTTTGAAACGAGATATATCCGATACAGATAAATAATAATAAATCATGCTATAACTTTACATAATTTTATTAATTACTCAAAATAACCTCAATTAACAACTAAACATATAATAAATATTTTCTAAAAAAAATTTAGTTCCATTTATTTCAGTATTATGATTTCAAAGCTACCTCAACTCTCAAAATAAATGCCTGGTCATGTTGATTGTTTAGTGTGGTTCTTCTAGATTCAGAAATATGGCAGTTTATGATGTGGAAGTAAATATGATGTTAGTGCTAGGTGAAGGCAGGAGAAAGTATAGAATTGCAGCGGTAGTGTTCAATTAAAGATATGGGATGCAAATGTATCATATGAAATTCAAACGACTGTGTAAAGAACAAGAATCGCTTGAAGGTGAAATCAAAAGTGAATGATGAAAATGCTATCAGTATTCCTGCCGTTGTAAAAGTAAATTCACAGGTAAATCAACGTGAATTGGCCAAAGACAGTGGGATTAGCCACACTTCGGGGCAGCGGATACTGAAGCATCACCTTTACATCCTTATCATCATATGTGTATGTATCAAAACCTCACACAAAGAGATTTTCAGCTTTGAGTTGTTTTTGTTTCATGTTCTGCACCACATAGATAACTTTTGAAGAATATTGTTCATTGACATAAAACTCGGTGGGTGGAAACTTAAAACCGATACTATCTTTTCCTTTGCTCCTTCGGTTTGAATTAGGTCTCCTATTTCAAATGAAACTCCGAATATATTTTTATGTTTTGGAATAATTATCTTTAGAAGCTATTCCGAGAAAGATATCCTTAATAGTTATTTAGCAATTAAAGTTGCTACACAATGGAAACAAAATTGTGTAGGCCCATGAATCTTCACTACAAAAAGTACACTCCTGAAATCAAATTAAGGCTATTAGCTTTTAGGAATGTCCTCCAGTATTCGACGCCCCAGATCTTCTAAGTTGTTGAGTCTTTCTCGGTACGCACTGACTTCAGTAGTCCCACAAAAAGAAGTCCAAACACAACAAATCGGGAGATCTTGCCGGCTACTATATGTGACATCGCCTACCACTCCATCGTTGTGGAGAAACCTGGTTTAAATACTGACGCACATGCTGTCCATAGTAGAGTGGAGCTCCATCTTGCTGAAAAAAAAGATGCCACCTCCGGGTAGTGTTCTGTCGGCAAGGATTTCTACACAAATTGATTATAGCTGGTATAATGTGATTTTGAAGCAAATCCAAGTACGTGCTTGCGTTTTGTTTCTCTTTGAATGAATTTGATGTACCTATGATATGTTTCGTAACAATGCAATCCCAAGCAATCAGTCTTTCTGTATTATTAATGACAAAATAATGTAATTCAAAGGCCTCATATTATGTTAAAAGTGCATCTTAATCATTAAGTTGTGTAAAGCATTATATGGGCCGTCACGTGATATTACCGACAGGATTTAGGATAGTACCTAAAAACCGATTCTGCCATTGGTTTACTCATAAATTTGAGTAGCCACATGACTGTCTTTCCATTTAAAATTATAAAGTTGCATCACAGTCTAGTATATACAGTCACGAAGCTCAATACATTAGATAGTTACTCATCACTAGGATCGCTAATATCGCCTCATTACAGACAATGCAAATTAGAACCGGCACAGTCTATTGTTTCTAGCATCCTCAAAACTCTAGCTTCGTGACTGTATATAGTAGACTGTGGTTGCATCCTAGATAGCGGCTTTCAAAATGGCGGAGAATTAGGATTGCATGTGGCAAAGGTGGGATCATTAATCTTATAATAAATAGTAACGTGTGTATTATTCTGACATACAGCATATATCAGGCCTACGTATTAGAACGGTGGCAGACGTTTAACTAATCCTGTGCGTAGCACAGAATTTTATTTTTCTTATTGTTTCTTGAGACATTTTCCTCCAGTTTAATGGTTGGAACTCTGAAATGAAGTTTTCAGATCTGAAGTCCTGTGTGCGAAGATACAATTTGTTCCTCACAACGAGCTGTCTCAAGTATGTATGACTCGAGTGAAATCCAGATATTCTCTTAGCATAAATTGTGGTTGTCTTAATAAGTTTTGGATTAGATATTAGAAGCTTCAACCTGTAGCAAATTAAGTTAACCTTTTTGAAGACATGTAATTTGACAGAGATATCGTCTTAGTTCATTTCCAGTAATTCTCTTCTCTCTTGTAGGCCATTTGTAATTAGTATGTATTACGAATGTTATAGTTCATGTACATCATTCCCGGTTGAATTGACTGGTAGGTACTGAGTTTGAACAAAAATGGTCAAATAGTAGAATTTGGTCTAGACAGGCTGACGGTATGTTGTTCAAATATTTGTTCGTTGTTGAGGAGGGGTAAAAACGTGTACTTCTCTGAAAAGCTGGAAATATATTTGAATAGTTTGTGACCCGTTCAATAATATCCACAAAACATTCTGCAGTCGACAGGTGTCAACGTACAGTTCGTTTAACGAAATGTGTGAGAATGCTGGAATATACAAAGTGGAGTTGTAATATTACCGGTAGGCTTGTGTGTATTATATCAGTAGTTCAGCAAAATCGGTTACGTGTAGCGAAGTTATAATTATTTAAAATCTGTGAGTGACTTATGAAGGATTATTATGAGAGTCCAATAACTGACCTTGGAGGTCAGTTATGTGTTTTGACCTCAATAGCCTAGTCTGCCAGCAAAAAATAATTCTGCAGTTAATTTTCAAGCATGAAAGCTAAGAGACCCTTCAGACAGCCATGGCATATGTCCTCTGAGAAGCTCTTCCCCTACTCTGGGACTGCTTTCAGTTCCTTTGTGGATTTTGAGGGGGAAGAGAAGGGGGGGATGCTTTGCATTTAGGCCTACTTGTATTACTTAATAAGAGAAGTAAAAATAAGAAAATTAATAGAAAAATGTTTGTGAATTCTTTGTTGTAAGGTGCTAAGGTTTAATTCACAAATATATGACGTCTTCTGAAAAGTTTTAAAAATTCATTTCTTAATGTCATGACGATCGTTACATCAGCTGCTTGTCTATGCGGATGACGTGAATATGTTAGGAGAAAATTCACAAACGATTAGGGAAAACGCGGAAATTCTACTTGAAGCAAGTAAAGCGATAGGGTTGGAAGTAAATCCCGAAAAGACAAAGTATATGATTATGTCTCGTGACCAGAATATTGTACATTACGAAATGGAAATATAAAAATTGGAGATTTATCCTTCGAAGAGGTGGAAAAATTCAAATATCTTGGAGCAACAGTAACAAATATAAATGACTCTAGGGAGGAAATTAAACACAGAATAAATATGGGGAATGCCTATTATTATTCGGTTGAGAAGCTTTTGTCATCCAGTTTACTGTCAAAAAATCTGAAAGTTAGAATTTATAAAACAGTTATATTACCGGTTGTTCTATATGGTTGTGAAACTTGGACTCTCACTTTGAGAGAGGAACAGAGATTAAGGGTGTTTGAGAATAAGGTTCTTAGGAAAATATATGGGGCGAAGAGGGATGAAGTTACAGGAGAATGGAGAAAGTTACACAACGCAGAGCTGCACGCATTGTATTCTTCACCTGACATAATTAGGAACATTAAATCCAGACGTTTGAGATGGGCAGGACATGTAGCACGTATGAGCGAATCCAGAAATTCATATAGAGTGTTAGTTGGGAGGCCGGAGGGGAAAAAACCTTTGGGGAGGCCGAGACGTAGATGGGGAAGATAATATTAAAATGGATTTGAGGGAGGTGGGCTATGATGATAGAGACTGGATTAATCTTGCTCAGGATAGGGACCGATGGCGGACTTATGTGAGGGCGGCAATGAACCTGCGGGTTCCTTAAAAGCCAGTAAGTAAGTAAGTAAGTATTATTATTATTATTATTATTATTATTATTATTATTATTATCATTATTATTTTGCGGATAGAGGAGACGGCCTCCAGATATGGAGGGCACCTGCGAATATATTGAATAAGCAGTCGTGGACAGCCGTTAAGGGGTGGTCCTCCAGCTTGTTGGGCGAAGGGCTAAGAACCCATCAGCGTAAAGGTTGATTCACAATAAACCGGGAACGGAAATATTGTTAAAATAAATGTATTTAAATATGAGCATTCACAATAGTTAATTGTGAATGCTCACATTTAAATACATGTATTTTAACAATATTTCCGTTCTCGTTCTCGTTTTCGTTTCCGTTCCCAGTTTATTGTGAACCAGCCTTAAGAAAACAGCTTGTTATGAAACCACACAATAAGCCTCGGAATGGGACTGATTCTCTGGCACGACCCCAGCAAAGGATAGGGACCGATGGCGGACTTACAGTATGTGAGGGAAGCAATGAACCTCCTGGTTCATTGCCGTAAGTATTATTATTATTATTATTATTATTATTATTATTACTATTATTATTTTTTATTACTATTATTATAACGTCGAACAATAGAAGATTTCCAGCCACTTCGCAGACTTATAGGATTGAAAACTGCTTTACAGTTGTTCCTCAGTAACGGAAGAGTAGGGCAATCAGAGAAGAGCGAGGCAACAGTAAGTTGGCAACGGCGCGTTGCGGTGGGGGTTCGGGGGCGTGCCCCTGAATTTGGAAAGCATGTTCCGGGCCGAGTGTGGGTGCCGTGGCCAGGGCTCGACCTCGCGAACTTTGTGAAAACATCGGCATGGCCGCAGCCTTGACAACGCCCTCTTGCTCTGGAAATTACACGTCCGGCCGAATACGGAACGTATTTTGCAACGGATAAAACAAACACCGGCGATTGCAAAATGAGTCGTGCCAACAGCAAAGGAGGGAGCACCTGCAGGCCAATCCGCGAGAGGGGCGAAGAGATTGAGGGAATACTGCCCATATCCTCTTCGATAATGTGAGAGGGTTTTTGCATAGCAGTAGTCTAACAGAGATTTGTATGTATGTATTTATTTACACTGCAAGTGGGCAAGAACCCGGTGGCAGTGGTATACACAATATAAACAATACACAATAAAATGATAAGCAAGACACAATGCAATTATATACACAATACAATTTAACACAGTAATTACAATTAATAATAAAACATAAAATAATCTAATTTTGCAATACAACCTACATATGTATAGGCCCTACATAAGTTTCAATAGTCTTTCACTTTACTCTCATCTCACTCACTGTAGTGGCACTATGACGCATTTCGCTGACACTTTAGCACACATTTCACTGACACTATAACACATTTCATTGACGCTATAAATTATCACTGATAGGAACTATTCACTGCACTGTAACACCATAACTTCACTGACTCACCTCGCTTCACTGATACAACACTTAAAATAAGACAAATAATTACACTCTTATGCATACTGTACTTATAAACAGAACTACATATAAGCTAAACATTTCTAGTCTAAGGCCCTCTTACAGCTATTTTTTTAAATAATTTACAATTTAAACCGAGGGAGTAACTCGTCAGGCTAAATAAAATACATGTCACCTTAAAAAATTAAATGTTAAATGTCACCTTAATTTTAATTTGCACTTTATACACAACTTTTTAAGTTCTTCTGGAATCTCCTTAAGGAAGGACATCCCTCAAAGACCGCTGCAGGTAGGTCATTCCAATCATTTATAGTTCTATTTAAAAATGAGAATTTACCTACACCCGTTTTCTGTTTCCTACATTTGATTTTAAAATCATGATCGTTCCTACCATAGTACGTTGGCTTTTCTAACCGAGCCGTTATGTCTACCCATGCTTTCTGACCTAGATGTGCTCTATACAATGATGTTATTCTAGTTATCCTACGTCTGTTTTCCAAAGTTTCCCATTTAAGTTCTTTTATCGTATCGTTTCCATCTTCTCTTTTACCTTTAACAAATTTAGCTGCCCTATACTGGATTCTTTCTAAGGAATTTACGTGATATATTTCAAAATCACAAAACGAGATATAAATAAATAAATAAATAAATAAATAAATGACATAAGATATATTTTTCCGGGGTTTTCCCTCAACCCATTAAGAGTAAATACTGGGTAACTTTCGGCGCTGATCTTGAACTCATCTCGCTGACGTCATCTATAGTAATTGCACGAATGCTGATAATTTTACGAGCCCGATGGACAAATGAAATTATGCTAATAAAATGAAACCATGAGTGCAATTTAATAAGATTATTCAACGAATAAAATTAAATAACTTGCAAAATCGAATTATTTACGTAAATGATAATAATCCATATTTATATATATAATTTGAACTGGTAATGGAAATTACGGGAAAACGGCTGAATGGATTTTAATAAATGACCCCTCATTTTGAAGCTTGGAACCCGAAGTTTTTCAGAAAAATAGTAACTTTCAATGAAGCGTTAGTTTTCCTACATAATTTTCATATTTTCTAAAATCCATCTTTCGTCAGTTTTGAGAACTAATTGCATCATTTCAGAATAAAACAAAAAACACACTAGCCTACAATAAACAATAGGCTATTACACGAAGGCCATGACCTGCAGGATTGCTGACATATTTACAGCTCAAATTCAATTGGTTATTAAAAACTTCAAGGCTCACTAAAAATAATTTACAGGTCTGATTCTGCGGTGTGTAATTTTATGAGGACAGCTGTGTATTGGATATTAAAATCTACAAAACTTGAGATGGTTTGATGACATTATTACCATTAGAAATTAAATATTGTTATAATTAATGCCACGATGCGAATATTTTTCATTAATTATACATATTAATGCTATATTGATGATATGAAAGTGAAACTTTTGGGGTTATATATTAAGTAGCTGTAGAGAATATATGAAATTAGATCTTCATTTCTATAATTTACTGAATGGCGGCTATGTAGTATAAAACTACAAAACTTACGTAAGATAATAATATTGTTATTAAAAATGAAATATTTTTATAGCTATAATCAAGTGGGGTTGGGTCTTTTTCATATACTTAATGGCGGTGTGGTGTAGATATTTATATGCGTCATTCTCTTCAGTATTGGCTCGAGAGAGCGCAAAAATTACAGTTCCTAAGGAAAGACCAAAAGGTATTGCTGATAAAATAAGAGGCCTAGAAAATTTTGTAGTCTCCCGATCATTTCAGCAAGATCTCTTAGCAGGATGAAATGATTTTACTCTCTACATTTAAAGCTCTACATGCAGCAGGTATACCAAGATGCTATGTCTATTGTTCGAAAGCATAGCAAACCTGACATTTTTTTAACTTTCACCTACAATCCACAATGACCTGAATTAGCTATTATTTAGTCCCACATGAAAAAGCCACTGATTGTCCTGACATTGTTACTTGCGTTTTCGCGTTGAAACTCGAAACCTGAAGGTGGATAGGTTCAAGAAAAAGTATTTGGCATAAAAAAAGATTCAGAGGGAGTATGTTTCACTATTATGGAAGAAAATAACTTTCATAATGTCTGGTATTCTTTACTGAAAATAAATCCGAAAAATTTTTATTTGAACGTCTAATGAACTTAGATTGCGGCATTTGCTGCTCAAGCCACTGGTAATTATTATAAAACACAGCAATAAGGCATTATTATGTTTCCTTGTAATGAAGTTCAAAAACAAACTGCTATCTATCACGGCATACTGAATACTATTGCCAACTACTCAGAGCGGAAATACGAAACAACAATACTTAACCTCAAAAGTAAGATAAGCTGAAATGTTACAGTTATTGAAAACGCAATTTTCAAAGTTAAATGACTGCAAACTAACTCTATTACATGTCCAGTATTGTACCAGGCGTCTTATTAGACAGGCCGCTTCCTTACAAAGCGTCTTATCGGGAACACAACTGTGATTGGTTGATTTTAACACGGTTCTGTAACGTTATTGGCCAATATCACAAATTCATCCTAGACCTTCATATCATTCATACGCTAGATAGACACAGCAGTTGACAAAGCGTCGTAAAATAAACCACTAAAGAAAAACGATAGTGGATCGTCTGTGGAGACTAAGAGGAAGATGGAAAAGAGGGCAGATTGGAGAATGCTGTGTTTGCAGTGAAGGACCTGCACTTGGGCAGAGAACAATTACTGAATTCTAGCACACGGTGTTCTGCATAACATTGCAAATGAAGCTCCACCTGGCTGACACGTCTGTTATATTTATCCACCTGACACTTACTTACTTACTGGCTTTTAAGGAACCCGGAGGTTCATTGCCGCCCTCACATAAGCCCGCCATTGGTCCCTATCCTGAGCAAGATTAATCCACTCTCTATCATCATATCCCACCTCCCTCAACTCCATTTTAATATTATCTTCCCATCTACGTATCGGCCTCCCTAAAGGTCTTTTTCCCTCCGGCCTCCCAACTAACACTTTATATGCATTTCTGGATTCGCCCATACGTGCTACATGTCCTGCCCATCTCAAACGTCTGGATTTAATGTTCCTAATTATGTCAGGTGAAGAATATAATGCGTGCAGTTCTGCGTTGTGTAATTTTCTCCATTCTCCTGTAACTTCATCCCGCTTAGCCCCAAATATTTTCCTGAGCACCTTATTCTCAAACACCCTTAACCTATGTTCCTCTCTCAAAGTGAGAATCCAAGTTTCACAACCATACAGAACAACCGGTAATATAACTGTTTTATAAATTCTAACTTTAAGATTTTTTGACAACAGAGTGGATGATAAAAGCTTCTCAACTGAATAATAACAGGTATTTCCCATATTTATTCTGTGTTTAATTTCCTCCCGAGTATCATTTATATTTGTTAGTCTTGCTCCAAGATATTTGAACTTCTCCACCTCTTCAAAAGATAAATTTCCAATATATTTCCATTTCGTGTAATATTCTGGTCACGAGACATAATCATATACTTTGTCTTTTCGGGATTTACTTCAAAATCTATCTCTTTACTTGCTTCCAGTAAAATTCCCATGTTTTCCCTAATCGTTTGTGGATTTTCTCCTAACATATTCACGTCATCCGCATAGACAAGCAGCTGATGTAACCCGTTCAATTCCAAATCCTCTCTGTTATGCTGGACTTTCCTAATTGCATACTCTAGAGCAAAGTTAAAAAGTAAAGGTGATAGTGCATCTCCTTGCTTTAGCCCACAGTGAATCGGAAACGCATCTGACAGAAACTGACCTATACAAACTCTGCTGTACGTTTCACTGAGACACATTTTAATTAATCGAACTAGTTTGTTGGGAATACCAAATTCATTAAGAATATCATATAAAACTTCTCTCTTAAGCGAGTCGTATGCCTTTTTGAAATCTATGAATAACTGATGCTCTGACACTACAAACCATATTTGCAACACATTCTTGAAAATGAAGCTTTGGTGCACTGCAGCTCGTTGCAGTCATGTATCCGTCTGTTGCAATGAGCCTTATTTCAGAGTCTGCAAACGCAGCGGCAATTAAAGCCCCTCGACCCGTTTCTACTGTCGCGTACTCGGAGGTCGCTGTGCATGAGAATTAAGCTGATACAGTAGGCAGGACTGCTGCGAGTTGTCGCCCACTTTCTGGAGTTGAAAAAGGAGTAAGATGGAGAATTGCATATAGGGTGCAGTACAGACAGCCAGTTTGTTATTTTCCGAATAGAAGTACAAAAGATCTACTCTGTTACTTTATTTGTGTGTGTTGTGAATTGCGAAATATCAATAATCGGACTTGTGAAGTAGCGGTCTGTTAGTCCAATGACTGAATACTCTCCAATTCAAGAAAATGGCGCCTCTCTACTGTCGATTTTCCGGGCTAATCACCGGGAATATGTACCCGGATAATGCCAAAAAACGGATAATGCGAAAGTTTATTATTTTGCATGTAAAGGGTGCGGCAAAACATCCTCCCTAATTTAAATTTTAAATAAAAAACAGATGGATCGAAATAAGGAAACTTTATTAATATGGATGGTATCTTAACAGTGGGAATTTTTCATTTTTTGAATAACGTGTCTCTCAAGTGGTGTCCTTCACTATCAATGATTTGTTGAATGCGACTTCGGAAATTCTGAACCACTCTAACTAGCATTTCGTAAGGAATAAGACCAATTTCTTCCTGTATTGCATTTCTTAGGTCTGGAAAAGTCCTCGGCCGATGTTTGAACATCTCAGCCTTAAGATGCCCCCATAGAAAAAAATCGCAGGGTGCAAGGTCTTGTGATCGTGCTGGCCAGGGGACGTCGCCACGTGAAGAAATTAAGCGTCCGGGAAACATCTGAGCAGCGACAACGGAATTACCATTTACCAGAAACGATACCACGTTCTTCACCCGTCCACGGCATAACTTAGTTGGAATACGTTACAGATCACAGTTTGCACTAGTTGAATGTCAATTCCGTGTATTCAATGTCCTATTCAATTCTTGTTGTTTTGCGCATGTCATTTGATATCGCTATGGCAACGCATGTAAACCTAAATTTCCCACTGTTTAGATACAGTTCATATTAATACAATTTCCTTATTTTGATCCATCTGTTTTTTATTTAAACTTTAAATTAGGGAGGATGTTTTGCCGCACCCTTTACCATATATAGTATAGGCTATAGATCTATTTGGAGAACAAATCTATATTAATTAACTTCATAGGCCTATTTACTGCAATACACACAGTGGGTGTATATCATTTTACACCTAAGATTAAAATCCATTTACAATTTAAGATTGTAGAAAATAAAAGTAAATTTACGTAAAAATTAATTTTTGGTCGTACAGAATTTATCTGTTATGATAACATGGAGTAAGGCCCCACAAAGGGAAAAACACTGGAGAAGAGAGATTGGATAAAATTCCAATCGTTTTATAATGAATAAAACACATTTGGATAAGTCGAAAGAATCCTTAAATCCTCCCAGTTCCCTATGTTTTGTTAAATTGATTCCTAGTCTTTCGAAAATTGTCGTATGTTCAAACCTTGTTTATAATGGTTTGAATTGTTTTTTTCCTGTATCAAAAATTATTATTCGAGATGAAGAGAAGACAAAATTTAATCAGTAACATATTGTCCTCCATTATCTATGAATCTCCGCCAACGCTGGGGTACTTTTTTGATCGCGTGCATGAAATCAACTGATTTGGAGTTAAAGAAGTGGTCAAGTCAAGTTTGCAAAGCATCTCCGTTCCCTTGAAGATTGTTGGATAGAGAACGGAAAAAAATGGAAATCTAAGGACACAAGATCGGGGGAATATGGGGGATGTGAAATCACCTGGATAGCTGTTTTCATCATGTGAGAGGAGTGCATTATCGTGTTACAGCAGCATTTGATGCAGTCTTCCCGATCATCTCTCTTCAAATGCGGCCGCAAAGCGTCTGAGATATTGGCAATGAATGCCAGCGGTTATGGTTGAATTCCAGGGAAGCAATCTGTACACAATTCTTTCTTCATCCCCCAAACGTATAACATCATCTTCTGCACGAGGTGTTGTGTGTTGAAAAGACAGAATCATTTTCTTGAGCGCTTTCTCCGATGGCATTCTTCCCGCACACGGCACAAATGTTTCGAGCCGCCTCCGCTGCCTTTGCTGCTGTATTCAACTGCAACAGAAGAATATGTCCGAAGTGTTAGTTTTTTTCCACTTGACATTCCATCTTCTTTAGCCCACAAATTTTCTTCAAATCCCCAAAATTCAAAGCGTATTTATAAGCACAACGCTTCAAAAAACATATGACAAACGAAAAACGATAAACAGTCTCCTAACAACGCAGTGTTGCCATGACGAACAAAAACGCAACGAATTTATGCAGCAACGTAGTTTAGAGTTAAGCGTACTTCATTTAAATCTTTCCCTTTCAGTTTCGTACAACGGTAGCCTACTGTCCAGGTTTTCCTGTATTTCGATAGGGAACTGGAAGACGACGTCAGACTTTATAGTACCGTATAAAACAGATTATACGCATTCATGTTTGTTTTGTGTTGAAGGAAGCATTGTTCGAATACGTCAAGCTACTTCTGAGTCAACGCGATAGAAACGCGATTAAGCAAGGATTGGCTTGATCTGGTTCGAAATCTATGTCAGACCTCCTCTATTGCAAGCCAATATTTCTGAGACTGCCCTCGTATGACGTCAGCCTGTGTCAACACAGCACGCAGCCGCGATATCCTGGAGCCATTCTGTTTGTCTCAGCTCCAGTATTGCCAATTCAGCGGTTTTCCCGCTAAATCTAGCTTTTTTGGATAACCGTCTCGCGGGTAAAATTATATTATCCTGCTTAGCGGGAATACTAGCGGTTTCTTATATTTAAAGTTTCTGAAGTGAAATTCATATTAGCATTAAAAACGGCCTTGATAATTACATTTAATTCGTTCATTGTGTGTTTTGTGAAATAATGGATGTGTCAATGTAGTGATAATTCTATATATATATATATATATATATATATATATATATATATATATATATATATATATATACAGGGACATCATTTTATTTTTACTTCAATTTTTATTGTACCTGAGTTTTTGAATGTACTTCACTCCCACCCCTTCTACTAAGGAAGTTCCAACTCCACACAACCAAGACCGCAGATAGTAAGCAGTACTGAGTTACTGAGTATAGTACGTTCCAGAAATATGTTCGCGTTTTCCAGTGACGAAAGAGCTTTCAATATTGAATCATATTTTCGCACAGGTACTGTCCGTTTGCCTACGTCGCATCCCGATTTCCCCCACCTGCTTCTGCTCGCCCCTCTGTAATAGCTGGGCTGTCTTAGCTCTTTTCTGAAAACATTAATTTCTTTTAGGAATTGGAAGTTTACGTAATTTTATACAGCTGTTTAATTTAACTTAAATAAAAGGGCCTCGTTAAGTAATTAACTGTCACGTGATTTCCTCCCTTTCTACAATCCTGCGGCATAACCACTTGGACGGACAGTAGATAGCATGTCTGAGTAATTTTATATTTTCGGGTCGGGCAGAAGTGAAGATTGAATTCACAGTACGTAGAGTAGGTACAGAATTATTTCAACATGAGTTACTAGTACGAAGGACGAAACTGGCAATTGGAATTAGATGCAATAGTCTATAGTGCGATAATATGCACAAAAGAACTGAAGCCTGTATCGAAATGAACGGCCACCATTTTCAAAATTGTGTTTAAATATTCATATTATGATTATTTTTCAATTTAACTTCTTTCTCTATATTGTACGCTATTGTGCTATAGACAGTATAATATACATTGCATAATGAATATGTTGGCATGGATAACTCACTTCGTGAGTAAAAACACTTATTCTTAGTACTGTACTTTGATTAAAGAAAAACCTAATGAAAATTATCAAACTCAAAATCGCGATATTTCCTAGTTTACGTAAATGGGTGAACTACTTTTCTTCCTTCCTATACCTAGTAGAATGATTTGTGTTTTACGCCAGTATCATCGAACTCCAGTCTTGGAGGGGGGAGCAAGCGGTGTTTCCGGTTCTCTAAAGGTATAGACAGGTTGATATTAAAAATGTTAGTCAAAATAAAATGATGTCCCTATATGTTACCGTTAAAACCCGAAATCCGTCAAAACCAGTTTGAACTAGTAAAAACTAGTTTAAGCAAATAAAGATAGATAGAAAGTGAGTTTTCGTATGACCTAGAATTAATGTCAGGTTAGGTTTGGTTTGTTTAGGTTTTTGTTTGGTAAACTGACTTTTGCTTGATTTTGGATTTTAACAGTAACATATATAGTGCAATAAGAATTTAAATATGCTGTGCCTGTGATAAAAGTGTTTAAAATTACTTTATAGCGCCACATTGTGAATGATAAAAGTGTGCAATATTCGTTACATTGGCGGGCGGATACTCTATCTTGACCATTATTATTATTATTATTATTATTATTATTATTATTATTATTATTATTATTGAATAATAACTATACATTAAAATCTAGAGATATTTGTTAGAAAATCGTGGGTTTTCGAAAGCTACCTAGCGGGATTATACGAACAATTTCACGGGATGCGAGTTGTACACGTGAAGTTGCGACTCATGCTGAGTGTCGGAGTGTTCTCGGTTGAAGCCCGACCAAGAACGATTAAATATTTAACAAGGAAATTCTCAAAGTGAGGCAGAGTCTGGAAGTAAGGCGATGAAGACACTCTAGGCAAGATTGACCGAATACTTCTCGGCTGTGACGAAATTCAGCTGTCATTTTGTTTATCATCACAGGCAATGAATTCCACCTTGAAGTTGACGGGAGAATTCATAAGATCACACGTGGACCAATCAAAGCGCATTTAATTAATTACATCAAATATAAAGAAAAATTCAGTCATGAAACCAAGTGTAGTCCAAAGACACACTCGAACACGACTATACAGGGCATCTCAGGAGGAACGTAAAATACAAGGCCAGCGCTATACCGACTACGCTACCCAGGCCGACTTCAGTTGTGTATGTTGCCCTGCTCAGATGCTGCCGTGTGCAAACGATTTGGTGCAACACGTCAAGCATAGTACACGGAATCTCAAGACGTTCCAGTATTTCTCCCCAACCGTTAGACTTCTGACATAAGTACGTATATCAGGTTAAATCGATATAGGTTAACCCAAACTACATTATCTTCAAGTATCTTACATTACTCCTGAGACATTCTGTATAAGTTAAGGCCTTCTATGTTACGCGTGCGAATCATGGACTTTAAGAAATAGCGATGAAAGAATAAATGCCTCTAGTGAAATGTAATGTATGCGCCGATGATCTTAGACCAGGGCTGGGCACCAAGAGCGAATTCTACTCTCTCACGGGAAGTCATATGACTTCTCTCCAACCCCTTTCTTCCCCGCTGAACACCGCGCAGCGTAGATACCGTGATTAAGTTCAATGACGAGATTATTTCCGATTTCGCAATCTTCGAAGTAAAGACGAATTCACATGCTTTAAAGAAGGCGTCAGAGTTCTAATTTCCTATCATTATGACAAGTTCTCCTAGATCCACTCACAGCATCCTGCAACAGGTTAGGCGAGATTGTTATTGGGTGTACTGATACCCAGTTAAGTGCGCATTTAGCGACAGGTTCCCAAGCCAGCCAGCAGCTCGAGGCGAGTTCAAAATGAATGGCAGAGCGCGTCACGTTTGTATGAGACCTAGAAACAGCAAAAACAAAATATATTGCAGCTGAGAATGTGGCTCCTATCCGCCGTGTTCATCCGCTCACTTTATCACTTGTGCACTTCTAGAGTGCGGTATTCTATGATTCAATATGGAAGAGTTAACTTAAATCTGCACGGGTACTTTTGCACGTTTTTCAAACTACTGCGACCTTTACCTAAACCTGGTATTTGTATACGGTACGGTGTACTCAGCTCAATAATGAGGCAAAATATTAATTTCTTTAACATTTTAATTAATGCCATTTACAAAATCCGCAAAACTGTACAAGTTGTGGAGAAACATTACCCTGTTTTACTTCAGATATTTACTATAAATTCTTACTTTCTCATTACACAAAGCAGAAACAGTATATTGTGACGATGTAAACATACTGTAAATGAAGTAAACAATGACCTAAAATCAATTATTTCATGGACGAAAAAGTTTGGACTGAAATTGAACTCTGAGAAATCACGGGCAATTATAATGGAACATCAACGACTTCTAAGTAAATTAAACACAGGTGACTTATCTCCTGTTAAAATGAGTGAAACTATTATCCCTTACAGTGATAGAGTAAAAAATCTAGGAATTTATATGGACAAAAACTTAAGTTGGAATACTCAAATCACACACGCATGTAAAATAATCTTTATGAAAATTCACACACTAAAAAGAATTCGAAATTTCCTTCCGTTGCTTCTCAAGAAGAATTTAGTGCAGTCGCTCTTGATGCCTCATTTTGATTACTCTCTACACTGACCTTAACATGAGGCTGACTACAGCGTGTTCCTAATGCATGCGTTCGATTTATTTGCAACGTCCGTAGATCTGATCGTATCACACCTTCACTAAATATGCTGTCCTGGGTCCGTCTCAAAGAGCGAAGAACTATTCACTCTCTCACTTTACTCTTCAATATTCTTCAAACCTCTAACCCTAGCTACCTAGCTTCTCGTTTTCAACACGAAATAGATACTTGCTCACAACACCATATCACACTCTCCATTCCTAAACACAGAACATCCTTCTACTCTTCATCTTTCACGGTCTCTGCAGCTCATGTCTGGAACTCTCTACCACAACATGTCAGAGACTGTCGGACATTGTCTAGTTTCAAAAGTAAATTAAAATTGCACTTTTTCAATTCAGATTCCTTTCAGTTATAAGCCCTTTTCTATGCCATAGTTTTGTAAAAATATAGGCTATATATTTCTTTCCTTCCTTTCCCCTTTTTGTTCTGTTTATAAGCCGATGAATTTATTATCATAGCCTTTTTATTGTGAATTTTATTTAATATTCCTATTTCTTTTCTTCTTCTTCTTCTTCTTCTTCTTCTTCTTATTATTATTATTATTATTATTATTATTATTATTATTATTATTATTTTATTACAATCCATTTTGTTATATTCTACCTTACGTTTTCCATATTAACTATTTGTACTAAATGAGTTGCTTTCACTATATTCCAATATATTTTACTTTCTTTTTTTCTATTATTGTATTGTTTTCATGTTGTTTATTGTCGATTTTATTATGCTATTATTATTATTTTTTTGTAATGTTAGTATTCTGTTCTTTAACTTTTTGTTAAATTTTAACTGCTTGTATACTTTGTGACCTCGTAGAGTGTAAAAGAAGGCCCTATGGCCTTAACTCTGCCAGTATAAATAAAGAATTATTATTATTACTATTATTATTATTATTAATATTATTATTATTATTACTATTATTATTAATGAAAGCGACAGCGGAGTAAAATCTTGAAGAAGTACAGCTGCTGGGTTCTGGTTGGTTCATTTACTTCCTGGCAAAGTCCTCCTGTCAGTGAGCGGGTTCGAAGGCAAACCGGTGATTAATGACGAACAATAATGAGCGGCTGTTTTTGTTTTGGCTTCCTGTTGTTGACATTTTACGCCAAGTACCGCAACGCACATGCCTATAACCTTTCTGGCCGACGTCCAACGCGATCCCGTTACACTCCCTCATGCCCAGTTCAATCTCAATTATTCGTCTCAAGTCTAGACCGCATACGGCCTTGCTCTATATTCGTTTCATTGTGAAAAAGTGAAATCGCGACAAATTCTAAGAACCAGATAGTGACCGCGAGCAAATTATGCAATGACGTTATTATTATTGTTACTATTATTATTATTATTATTATTATTATTATTATTATTATTATTATTATTATTATTATTATTGTAAATTTACCTTTTGAAGAGGTGGAGAAGTTCAAATATCTTGGAGCAACAGTAACAAATATAAATGATACTCGGGAGGAAATTAAACACAGAATGAATATAGGAAATGCCTGTTATTATTCGGTTGAGAAGCTTTTATCATCCAGTCTGTTGTCAAAAAATCTGAAAGTTAGAATTTATAAAACAGTTATATTACCGGTTGTTCTTTATGGTTGTGAAACTTGGACTCTTACTTTGAGAGAGGAACAGAGGTTAAGGGTGTTTGAGAATAACGTGCTTAGGAAAATATTTGGGGCTACGAGGGATGAGGTTACAGGAGAATTGAGAAAGTTACACAACGCAGAACTGCACGCATTGTATTCTTCACCTGACATAATTAGGAACATTAAATCCAGACGTTTGAGATGGGCAGGGCATGTAGCACTTATGGGCGAAGCCAGAAATGCATATAGAGTGTTGGTTGGGAGGCCGGAGGGAAAAAGACCTCTGGGGAGGCCGAGACATAGATGGGAGGATAATGTTAAAATGGATTTGAGGGAGGTGGGATATGATGATAGAGAGTGGGTTAATCTTGCAGAGGATAGGGACCGATGGCGGACTTATGTGAGGGCGGCAATGAACCTTGGGGTTCCTTAAAAGCCATTTGTAATTATTATTATTATTATTATTATTATTATTATTATTATTTATTTTTATTATTATTATGGTAGAGACTGGATTAATCTTGCTCAGGATAGGGACCGATGGCGAGCTTATGTGAGGGCGGCAATGAACCTCTGGGTTCCTTAAAAGCCATAAGTAAGTATTATTTAATTATTATTATTTCTATAGATATGCTAACTACAACCATGCAGCTAGAATACTGAATGTAGTACTGTCCGCATTATATGAGGAGCTGATATGTTAATAACTAATGGAAAGAAATCTTTTTTCTTCCTTTACTTTTTCTGGCCTAGTTTTGCTGTTATTTCAAGATCTTCTGCATCCCTCTCACTCAGATATAATATTACTTTTACTCAAGATTATGAACCAAAGAAACAAAACAAACACGAAGATTACCTTATAGAAACAATCGAGAAGAAATATAGAAAATTCTGCCGAGGTTCGAAAGCCGGCCCCTTGTTGGGACGCTGATAGAGGTCGACTGTCAGGTGTCCGAAGACAGGTTGGAACCTCATAAGTGACGCTCTATCAGTTTCGCTAACTGGGTGCACAGGCAGCAGTATTTATTTAACGACGTTTTAAATTATTCAGCGTCGAAATTCAACGTGGGCGAGAAATGACCGGCAAAATTTGCCTGCAGCCCTCTATCAACAACAGAGTTCTTCTACGTGCAGTGAATCTACAACACGGGACCCATGGCTTTACTTCCCCCCTGGAGAAAGCTATGCTAAGGATTTTATCGCCCTCGATCGGGTTTGAACCCGCAAACCTAGGACCCAACTGCCAGTACTGAGGAAGTTTTTACAACAGACAACTGTGCTCATAGTGATGGCGACAGTAATAATAATAATAATAATAATAATAAATTTGTAATAATAGTAATAATATAAATGCAGAGTGATTCACAACGATTGTGCCATACTCCAGGATCTGATTTCTGGCATCACTGTGATGAAAAATTCCACATAAGCACAAGTCATATTTTTTTATTGAGTTACACACTCCTGAATGTTAAACATAAACGTGGAAATTATGAAGGTTTAGGCATATTTAAATTATTTATGAGAATGGTACAGGGTGTATTATAAATTCATTAAAGAACATTCACATCATTACTCACCTGAAAAATCTCTATTAAAACCGGTTTTTAAAGACCCCCACCTCCTGCAGCAATACATGAAGTCGCCCGAGTGTGAACTGCGCGCGCCGCATTCTCTACCTTCTGTTGTTCGGATGCTAGGTGGATACGTTGTACCGATGTTGCGTTATCTCTAACCCTAACTATGATGTTACGAGACTTTGTGTCGCTATCAGCTGTATTGTAACACACATAGCTCCAGACGTCTACAGAGTGAAAGAGAAGTTCACAAGGGTGCGTGTTAAAGGAGGAAGAACCGTGATTTTATCCAAAACTATTCAAAATCGGACACATACCGTATTTCTTCACAATGAAGACAGGAATAAGATCCTAGAGTATGGCACAATCTGTGTATCGTAACAGTTGTATAATCAACTGTCCGAAGAAAGGTTTAAACCTAATAAGTGACAGCAATAAGGTAGCACTCATGAGGCAACTATGCCAAGAGACAAGGTAAGGTAGCCAGTTCCTTTCCCCCTCCATTGCATACATCGCTGACTAACTACATGTTACACTAATCAGACTTCAGATGCATCCACTGTTTTTGCAAAACTTGCTAACTGCAAAATTTTCAAATTGAGATTTTGGTGGATTCGTTAACATAAAGCAGGCCTCTACACAATGTTAAAGTTATCTCAGTAAAATTGAATTATTTCTCTTCATTGTAGTGTGTCAAATTTTGATGGCTGCACCTATAACCTACTTGTCTCCATTCAGTTTTTTGTGTCTCCTAGTAAAATTTGTTTGTTTTTTGTTTTTTTTTTTTTCAGTTAGCAAGTTTTGCAAAAACGGTCCTCATTATTGTTCTTCCTTTGACATATCTCGTCAAGTGAGATGTACTGCCTGATAATAGATGTACAGATTCAATCAGAAGTAATCATAATATTAATAATAAACAAAATAATTATAATAATAAATACTGAATAATAATAATAATAATAATAATAATAATAATAATAATTGGAGCGATCTCTGTAGGTTGCTGACACCTGCAGTCGTCACTTCAGAGCAGCTGCATGTCATTGTTTTGGGAAGTGCCTGGACCGCAGGTGTGTCTAGCAGAGCGGACGGCGCTCTAGTTACGCCTCAATGAAAGTCTAGTTGAATGACAGTAATCCACGTGTGATGTAAGAGCTACTCCTCCCCTTGTCTGTGTGTAGCTTTCTCCTCTCGTTCGATCCCATGGCGGCACACATCCTATCCGCGATTACATTACGTGACATCACCCACAAGCCACGTGTGATTATCAGGAGCAAAGTACGGTCCATTACCTTGACCTGTCCAGCTGTCCAGATCCGTTCAGATTTCGGTAGCATCTCTTCTTCGGTCTGCAAACGTCTTGTCATTTCAGTTGATCCCTGTACCTTGCTGGCTGGTAAGGGAATTTCTCGAAAATGGCATTTTATTCCAATCAATTTCGTCGTGCGGACGGCAGTGTACACACGGTTCGATTCCAATAAATGTCCGTTTCGAGAAATTCCCGTACCGTATGGACGGGCCCTTACGCACTCGGTTTCGAATCCCGCTCGGGCCGAGTACCTAGTTTGGGTTTTTCCGAGGTTTTCTCAACAGTAAGGCGATCATCAGGTATAGTAGCCTCGTTTAATTATTAGGCAGCGGCATTCCTTTTAAGATTTGTAGGTCTTTATTGCATGCACCGATAATAAAATGAAAATGCGACGTTGTCACGTCTTGTTTGTTGCTGCTATATATTAATATAACATGGAACAAGACACACTGCTAAAATTTGCAACTCTGGTTTATATATACACTCCGCGTGGAGTATTGGAGCGGCCTTCAAAAGACTTGACGACAATGGACAGCGCGACATAATTAAAATTTTGAAACTACAAAGCTTCCGTCTTCTTTGATACCGCTAGCCTACTAATTGAACGTGGCTACTTTAATACCTCTGCAAATCCTTGGACTTATCTTGCCGAATAGCATCTCGCTATCACCAATTCCACCGACGCTAAATAACCTAGTAGCTGATATAGCGTCGTTGAACTATTATGTAAGAGCGATTTCAGCAGTGTTGAGCGAAACCATCCAACTACAACATTTTCCTTGTGGAGGCACATCGTTGTGTTTTATCTCATGTAAGGAAATGTTTAAGAGTAAATTAAGGTAGATGTCCCTGATATGGCATTGCTAAGGTTTGAGAATTTTTCTAGCCGCCATTTTGAAAAAAATTGTAAACCACTTTTTTCATACTCGTTCTCAGTCTAATGGACTTTCTTAAAACAATTTCCTTTCCCCATAAAAATAGCTTTAATTGTCCAAAAAGTCCCAAATTCCAAAAGTCTACCTAGTGGCCATATCAGGAACATGTGCACATGATATGACCACCCTTGCTCCATGTTCTACAAATCGTGATTGTTTTCAGTTTGATAGCGCAGTTGTGCTAAAATTAAATAATTTTGGTGTGAAATGAATAAATATGACACTTAATAATCTTTTTCATAATTCAAAAGTGTAGTCGAAACAGATATTTCCATAAAAAATTAAGTTGTTTTTTCTTAAAATACAAAACTTTTGCGTAATCCCAGCTATAAGGCATGTGAATTTGTCAGGTGAAAAAATGAAAGTGAAATGAACTTGATATGGCCATGGTGCATTTGACATGGCCATAACAGGAGCAGGTAAGCTTTCACGAAAATCGTTTGATTATGAACAACTCGTAAAAGATACGCCATCAACGACAACACCAATCAACAGAACATTAAAAACTGAATGGAGTACGATGGCTTTCATGAAACAAGTATTTGAAAAAACATGCATAAAACAAAGGAGACTTACCAGAGAAAAATAAGAAGAGGTCACGTGAAAAACCGCAAAACAGGCAACTGACGCCATATTGCTCAACCTGACTGAATGGAAAACGATCAAGTGACATACCAGGATGCCCTTTCACTGGATGCTGCTGCAATTTAGCGGATTTTTTGGTTAACTAACTCACAATAGGGGGGTGGCCATATCAGGAACATGGCCATAATAGGAGCACCCACCTCACATTTCGACTAACAAGGAATAATTATTTACTTAGTAAAGTGATTTACGTACGCTACATCATATCCGAATTAATGAATACACAATAGGCCTGCGTACTAAATTCATTCAATACCGGTGCTCGATACATGCAGACCACATGCCTAGAGCCACTTTTCTGCATCTGAGAAGCTTAAAGGTGACAATATACTAATAATAATAATGATAATATTAATAATAATAATAATAATAATAATAATAATAATTCGTTATTTCGTATTATTCTAACAAATTTTAGATGAACTATAAGAATTTTCTCCCGAGGAAATTTTTTAAGATTGTGACTTTCACCATGTTGAACATACTCGTACAGTAGTGAGACCTTTTTGAGTTTCTGCACTCAGAGATGTTGAAACATACAAGGTTTCCGAGCTGTCTACAGGTTCCATCATCAGCAAAGTAGAGTCTGTTTTCAGGAAAAAGTTACCAACAGCTTATATCCAGGACTGGCCATCATACGTCCTGTAAAACACGGGAATGTCCCTTTTTGCTAATGTGTCCTGTTGACCCGGAAGAGATCTTTGGTACATGTTTTGTCCCTATTTGAGAATTAGTGACTGAAAACAATGAACTAGGCATATCAACTGCTATTTTGTTGTAGAAAGTCAGTGTTGATGAGGGTGCACTGCGCCGCACTGGCGACATTGGGTGCGACACTGAATGTGCACAATGACCTTAAAAAAGTTCATACTGCTACTGGATCACACATTGTTGAAATATTCACTGAATAACTCTGTACATGACGAAATAGATGATCATACACAAATTCGGATCTCTTTTGCAAATTTGAAGAATTATATTAATTACATTGATCTTTCACATTTTCAAAAAAGTCATATCTCATTTCCGGACTAATCTAGGAAAATAATCTTACTTACTTACTTACAAATGACTTTTAAGGAACCCGAAGGTTCATTGCCGCCCTCACATAAGCCCGCCATCGGTCCCTATCCTGTGCAAGTTTAATCCAGTCTCTATCATCACACCCCACCTCCCTCAAATCCATTTTAATATTATCCTCCCATCTACGTCTCGGCCTCCCTAAAGGTCTTTTTCCTTCCGGTCTCCCAACTAACACTCTATATGCATTTCTGGATTCGCCCATACGTGCTACATGCCCTGCCCATCTCAAACGTCTGGATTTTAAGTTCCTAATTATGTCAGGTGAAGAATACAATGCGTGCAGTTCTGTGTTATGTAACTTTCTCCATTCTCCTGTAGCTTCATCCCGCTTAGCCCCAAATATTTTCCTAAGCACCTTATTCTCAAACACCCTTAACCTCTGTTCCTCTCTCAGAGTGAGAGTCCAAGTTTCACAACCATACAGAAGAACAGGTAATATAACTGTTTTATAAATTCTAACTTTCAGATTTTTGGACAGCAGACTGGATGATAAGAGCTTCTCAACCGAATAATAACACGCATTTCCCATATTTATTCTGCGTTTAATTTCCTCCCGAGTGTCATTTATATTTGTTACTGTTGCTCCAAGGTATTTGAATTTTTCCACCTCTTCGAAGGATAAATCTCCAATTTTTATATTTCCATTTCGCACAATATTCTGGTCACGAGACATAATCATATACTTCGTCTTTTCGGGATTTACTTCCCAACCGATCGCTTTACTTGCTTCAAGTAAAATTTCCGTGTTTTCCCTAATCGTTTGTGTATTTTCTCCTAACATATATTTTTGTAGGGATTCGTAACAAGCTGTTTTTTACGGTGATGGGTTGTTAGCCCTTCGCCCAACCCCCAAGCTGGAGGACCACCCCTTATCGGCTGTCCACGACTGCTTATTCAATATAGGAAAATAATCTTAGTTATAAAAATTAAATTATGTCTGTAGACTCTGTAACAAAAAAATCATTCAAATCATTGCACTAGTTTATGATGAAAATTTGCATTTGCTGTAAGTTTCAGTGTTTAATTTTTTTTTTCACCAGATTTTTTTTAAATATTTTATTAAAATTATTATATGTTCGCTAAAATATTAAAATTTACAGGTTATGTTTACCAGAGTTTCCTTAATCAGACTTTAAAATTTCAAATGAAGAGCTTTAAAAGTTGATAATATATACAGAGAAAAATATAGGTTGCTGCATTTTATAGTACATTTGCAGTATCGGTACCTCGTTACCTGAAAGGGCAGAGAATGCCGTAGTACAGTGTTTCTCAAACTAAGGTCCGCGGACCACTTGTGGTCCTCGAGTTCTGCCCTTGTGGTCCTTCAAAAAAGACAGAATAAAAAATAAAATTCAAACGAATTGCGTATCACACTATAGTTGAAAATGTCAGAATTTGGAAATGACACATGGCAATCGCCTTTCACTTTTTCTCCCAGTACTAATATTTTATGAAATTTCTTACCCTACCCGTCTACCCACTTCCCACTCTACTCTCAGTAACAAAAGAGAGATTTAACGCACTATGAACGTGGCGTTTCTCGCCATCTTCTCCTGCATATCTGGCGCCGAGCCTGTAACCCAGCCAGGGACCACCCGAATTCATAACAGAAGACCAAAGTAACAGAGGAACTTTTTCATGTATTGATGACTTTCTTAATAGTTTTGCCGACATCCAGTATGCACGTTGAAATGGGCACGTACTGTACGTCGTTCACCAATAATAGAACGTGCCAAATTGCATCTTTACATGTTGAAAATCGGGCATGTTTCTGCATTAATATTTTTTTATTCCTTTTCCAGATGCTGATATAAATAATTTAAGACTCCGCTTGCGTGTTTCTTCTCTAAGTGCCGTTTCAATTTCGCGGGTTTGATACACTCGTTCAAAGCACTTCGTAACGAACAACGCACCGAGGTTCACTCTAATTGCCACACCAAGTAAATCCAAGTTCCAAATAACTCTTGTCATATTTGCGAAAGTATTTTTTCTTTGAATAGCTACTACTAGGACTAGATATTTCTTTAATAACATTATAATTAATATATTTCTTCACACACAGCTTCTGAACTATTAGCACCGCCTAAATAATGCTTATCTTCATGTTTCTTTCTTTTCAAAGATCCGGATCGAAGCCAGTTTTCCATTATTTATAATGGAACAGAGACATGGACAACTACTAGCGTAAGAAGGGTTTCGAACAACTAACTGCTAACAGGCAAGCGATGAATCAACAATGCACAGAATTTGTTATAAGTAGGGAGCGGATTTTTATGTCCTAAAATTTTAAATATATTTATTTTTTATGTGCTAACAAGTACGAAAATATTTGATAAAAATAAAAAAAGATATATTTTTTTAATATGACAAAAATACCTTACTTATCTTGAAAAAAAAAAATGTTACTAGGTACTCACCAACCACAATTGAGTGCTAGTAGTTGGCCGAGAATTGCAGTGAACAACACAGGTCATCTCCAAATTCTCCATCACAAATGCATACCGATTATCTCCGAACAACAACTTATACAGTGAAAACGATCTTTCCACATCACAGGACGTCAGACGTGCATATTTAAAGAGAGGAATGTCACAAACACAAACACCGTCAATTTCACCTACAGGCGCACCCTGCAATACTAGAGCAACTTTACACATCTTTTTATATCCACTGTTTTTTTTCCAAACACATTCTGTAATTTGTCCCTTAGTACTTGTACTTCTGAACCTGGTAGCGAGTCTAGTTTAATTCCCACGGCACGTACCTCCCTAACTGTTTCAGACAACAGGTTTGTGGATGTTTCGAGTTTTTTATGGTGTCACACAAAAAGCTTAGATTTGCTAATAGGAAAGCCAAATCGTTTTTTAAACAACCATCTTTCAGTATATCTTGAAGGATATCGATTGACGAAGCCCGATAACAGGAAATCACAACAAGATATATATCTTACTTGATAGACATGAGCTAGAGGCGAGAGATTTGTTTAAATTAAATAATGTTCATACCCGAGCTCTTATCTGTTGTGTTTCACAAACAAAGCGTGGAATGAAATCATCTTCAGCAGCAATAAACATTCCTAATTATGTGTTGCAAGATCTCTCCTCCTTGTCCATGTTAATTTATTCTCTAATAATAACACTGATATGCTGCCTAGCAGTTCTCAGAACTTGAGGCGATACTATTACAACAATGGATCACGGATACACCACACAGCGCTTAGAAACACGAAGCAACCAAGAATTCTTAAAAAGATAACGTACTTCTGAGTGATATAATTGATATAGTTTTAAAATATTTAAAAGTTCTTGTAAAATATTATTTAAGTAAAAAAAAACTACCAGATTTATGTGTTTATAATAGATTTCCTGAAAATATGTATTTACATAATTTTTTTTGTGAAAATGCACGTTTTTATGTGAAATAGACTTGAAACTTCATGTTCGGAATTTTTAACTTTATTAATTGTGTTTTATCATACGCAAAAAGAATATTTAATTACATAGGAATCCGCTCCTTAGTTATAAGTTACTTATGGTTGACTAGAAAAATATAATTACAAAAGTATTATAATTAATTAATGCTATTTTAAAATACAAGTATACTGGTATTAGAATATGCTACAAAAATAATAAATTTGCTTTCGAAGGGAACAAGAGTAAGGTGGTCCGCGGAACTGTTTGAGAAACGCTGCAGTACTACGGAAGAGAAGAACTAACAGATAGGCTCCCTTTTCCTTGTTGCTATATAAAATCCAGCACGTAACTTTAAAATGTGAGGCATATCTCGTAGCCGCAGGAGTGTCTCAGCAGGCAACCGACTGGCCCCGTTAATTAGAACTCTCGCGTCTGTTTTGACTCTGCTCTGCTCCATCAATGGAATCTCTGTTTAGTCGCGTTGCGCAAGCACTGCCCACCGCTTAGAAAGTCCGAGCAACAATCCTTCAATTTTATGAATGATTGCAAAATGCCGGAAGCCCATATTGCACATGTGATCCAGAAACAGGCAGACTTGCAACACTCGGCGGCGGCGACGGGCATTCCTTCTGGTTTAGTGATAAAAATTGTATCACGCGCGAGGCGTGCCGGGCCGGGCCGGGGTGCGAACCAAACAGGTTTGTGCGTCGACCCACATACTGCGGCGGAGATCTTCTGGCAGGTGTTTCCTGGTGCACTGCCCACCATCAATCATACGAAAATCATTGTGATAGTTTTGTGGTGGTGACCATACTACCAAATCGCTCCGCGGGTCTCACCCATGGGCGTCCCCCACTGGCAATGGCGCACGGCCGTAAGCTTTTCACGCACACGTGGTAACGCATGAAGGCCTACGTATTGTATTAGTTACCTCCATACAGCAACATATTGAAACCATTAGGGCCAGGATTTTGATGGTCTTATAAATTACAGGTCAAAACTGCTCTAAAACTATTTAAAAAATGACCTAAAATAGATTTTAAGCTGTGAAGTTGGCATAGTAGGGAAAGAGGTTTTACGCTGTTTAATATTTAAACTACTAATTAATAATTTTTATAATTGAATTTTAATACCAACATTCAAGTACTTACTTACTTAATTACTTACTTCCTTACTCGCTTACTTACTTACTGGCTTTTAAGGAACCCGGAGGTTCATTGCCGCCCTCACATAAGCCCCTCCATCGGTCCCTATCCTGAGAAAAATTAATCCAGTCTCTACCATCATATCCCACCTCCCTCAAATACATTTTAATATTATCTTCCCATCTACGTCTCGGCCTCCCCAAAGGTCTTATTCCCTTCGGCCTCCTAACTAACACTCTATAAGCATTTCTGGATTCGCCCATACGTGCTACATGCCCTGCCAATCTCAAACGTCTGGATTTAATGTTCCTAATTATGTCAGGTGAAGAATACAATGCGTGCAGTTCTGTGTTGTGTAACTTTCTCCATTCTCCTGTAACTTCATCCCTCTCAGCTCTAAATGTTTTCCTAAGCACCTTATTCTCAAATACCGTTAACCTATGTTCCTCTTTCAAAGTGAGAGTCCAAGTTTCACAGCCATATAGAACAACCGGTAATATAACTGTTTTATAAATTCTAACTTTAGGATTTTTTGACAGCAGACTGGATGATAAAAGCTTCTCAACCGAATAATAACAGGCATTTCCTGTATTTATTCTGCGTTTAATTTCCTCCCGAATATAATTTATATTTGTTACTGTTGCTACCAGGTATTTTAATTTTTCCACCTCTTCGAAGGATAAATTTCCAATTTTTATATTTCCATTTGGTACAATATTCTCGTCACGAGACATAATCATATACTTTGTCTTTTCGGTATTTGTAAAGTACATTATTTATTTAAATTATTTATTTATTTATCTATCTATTTATTTATTTCACTTTCACATTAATTTAATGTATGACAAGGAAGACTGGGAAAATAATGAATTTGAGGACAGTTAAGAAGTCGATCGGCACGTGGGAGAAGGTCTTGAAACTTAAAGAATTTGTCGTTATTTTAGTACAGTTAGAAAAATGTGAGCCTTAATTGCTAATACGATAATTCCTGCGATCACTTTTCCCAAACCAGCAGATACAGCCGAATCTGGGATGGTTGGACTGGTCCATTACACAGAGATGGACGTTAAAATGGCATTAATGGAAGTGAAGGAAAACGATTAAAATATGCTTATATAAAATCTGTAGAGAAATATCAAAGGAAATGTTAACAATAAAATGTTTTGTTTATTCTGGTAGACTTAAGACAGTAAAGCCTTCTCTTCCATTCAACTAGAGGATGAAAAAGAAATACATACACAATAATACAATGTTATCAGTATCACAGAAAAAAAAATAAAACAAAAACGAAGCAGCAAAATATACATAAGCCAAAAGAATATAGTTAAGGCCCATTCACAATGAAAATTAAACATAACCGTAACATAAACACAGAAGTTTGCGCCCAGGCTACCAAATGGGATCATTCACAATAATTCACATAAACATTGACATAAGCATTCCCGTTAGACGTTAACATGAAAGTTTGCAAACTCCAAACTTTCATGCTTATGCTTACGTGATTTGCAAACAGTACACAATCGTGGAGCACTGATGTATACGACAGAATATGAGGAAATGGCGTCGTTGTTATGTTTCCATGGTTACCAAGTATCTTTGAGGTTATGGCTATATTCCCATCGTGAATGTTCTTGATTTTACCATAACGTTTACATTTTTAAGCTAACGCTTACGTTATATTTAATTTTCATTGTGAATGAGCCTTTACTCTAATTAATTATATATACTCTGAGACGCTACGTGATGTTAAACAACATTTTTCATTTGGACTTGAAAGCGTTTAAGGTCGGACAGTCCCCAACATTTGTAGGTGATGAATTCCAAGAACGGATAGTGTCTATTGTAAAAGATGAAGAACACGCGGCTGTTCTGTGGAGAGGGATTGATAATAGAGTGTCGTGTTGTGAACAGTTTATGATGTGTGGATAGATTATGGAATCGTGATGCAAGGTACTCAGGGGCTGATGTATGCAAAATCTGATACAGAAGAGGAAGGGAGTTCAAACTGTGTTTGTCAGCCAGGCGAAGCCAAGACAGTTCACTGGAAGACAGTGAGATGTGATCATAGAGACGGATATTACATATAAACCGAACACAGGCATTATGGACACGCTGTGATGTCTGGGTCAGGTCAAAGCTGAGATCACTTAATAGAACCTTGCTTACGATTTCTGCGTGTCACAACAGTCGCCGTGTTACTCAAAGGATGTCGCAGATAGTCGTAGGTGACGACGAGATGCAGATTCTTTAACAAAAAGTGTGAGTAATGAAGTTTCAGATGAATAATTAATTACAGGAACTCCACATGTCCATTTGAGTAAATTTTCAGGAGGCACAAAAAACTGATTATCTTCAAAAGCGTTTGGTATTTTGCAGAGACTATTTTTTTTATTAAATTATTACGTTCTTGTGTTTGACATATATGAACTTCAATTTTTTCTTTCCCCTTACCTGAAAAAAAGAATTGCCAGGACATATGGGGTTTCTGCAATTCACGACTAGTAACAATCATTTAATTTCTTTAATAGTACATTATGCAACGAGCCTATAATAATAATAATAATAATAATAATAATAATAATAATAATAATGATGATTATTTATTTTAGCTGGCAGAGTTAAGGCCGTAAGGCCTTCTCTTCCACTCAACCAGCAAAAAGTGTATATACATATGCATGAACTTACAGAGAATTCAACAATTTGATTTAGATGAGAGTTACATGTATACAAGAGTTATTTACGAATTAAACAACAAAATACTATGAACTATTAATTAAACACTGAAATAAATTATGTAGCAGAATTAAACTAAAATACATAGAATGTTAATATATTTCAAATGATATTAGATAATAGAAAGAGATTATTATGAGACAATTTTGAAAATACAGCACAATCAGGATGATGTCTAAAGAAAAAAGTAACAATGTAGTCAGTGATAGTTTAAATCAGTAAGATTGGAGTGAAATGCTAATAAGGTTATCTTTTAAGCTGTTCTTAAAGGTGTTTGTTGTCTTGCAGCCCCTAATACTTTGTGACAAGGAATTCCATTGACGCGAGGTGGATATTGTAAAAGATGAGGAATAACAAGATGTTCTATGAAGAGGTATATTTAGCGTGCCACAGATAAGTGATCTGGTATTTACGTCGTGGTCAGAGTATAGATAAGAGAAACGAGACGAAAGGTAATTTGGTGTTGAGGTGTGCAGAATTCGAAAGAGTAAAGACAAAGAGTGTAAAGTTCTGCGTTCTTTAAGTCGGAGCCACGAAAGACTTGCGAAGGACGGTGATATGTGATCATATCGTCGGATGTTGCACACGTATATGACGCACATATTCTGAGCTCGCTGTAACTTGACTGACAGTTCAGAACTTAGGTCACTTAACAAAACGTCACAATAATCGAAGTGCGGCATTACTAAGGTTTGAACTAGGGTAAGTTTTAGTTGCTGGGGCAAGAAGTTTCTCAAGCGACTCAAAGAGTGAATGGAGGAACAGATTTTTTTATCGTTTCTTTAACTTGAAAATTCCAACTTAGATTATTATCAAAAAAGAAGCCAAGATATAATGGTGGTAATTAAGACGCGAGTATGTTTGTTTATGAAACGAGCGCAAGCGAGTTTCATAATTTTCATACGAGCTTCTTAATTACCATTATAGGCAAGTTTCATACGACTTTTTATGCTCGACCATATTTCTAACTTGAAATTATTCATAAGTATTCATGTTATGGTTATCTAAGTGAGGAGCGGAACTGACCTTCTAAATTGTGAGATGTGCGCAGAAGCGAAAGTATTGATTTTTTCCGAGGCACGAATGTCATTGACCTTGATATAATCTAGAGAATAACATGAACATTAATCTTGATACAACCTGGAAATTGATTTAGAATTGGAAAACGAGATGACAAATTGAATTTATTTGAATATTATTTACAATTAACGCTAATTATTGTAGTAACAGAACATAACCTTCTGCGACAGTATTGGATTTCCAGCCTTCGTGACGTTTCGCTAATTGTCTTTCGATTGCATATCCGAGAATAATCGATACTTGCGGTTTTATAATGGTACAATGGTGATTTCTCATTGGCTGAACAATTGAACTATAATGAATAGGTGTACCGGTACTTTAATGAGGTGCATTAAAGGGCTACTACCAGGTGTATAATTACTACATTTCGTAATGGTAAACAATTTTTAGGTGAAGAAGACGGGGAAGGACAATTTTCTTTGTCTTACCTATAATGAAGAAAGTAACAACCATACAAAAATACAAAATTATATCAATAGCATATTTAATTCTTCAGTATTCCGTTACTGTTATTTTAAAAAAAGCAAACTGATTATTTTTACTTTTAAAAAATGCCGTGGATTTGTGGCGTTCCACAGTGAGCAATTTTCCCGATCTAGGTGGACAAAAATCAAATTTCGACTTCTTTAGTTATGCATAGATGAATATAAATTCGTGTTCTTTAACATTTGAAGAATGTTGTGAATAATAGCTTTTACTGATTTATCAGCGGCAAACTATATTTAGAAGGCTATAAACTTTGAATTCTTCCTAACACTTCTAGCTCCGGTTCGGTCGTAGAGAGAGAGGCTTACTATGTGGGTGAAAAAGGCGAATTATTAGTGATTTATTGTGTTGTGAAACATGGAATTTGCCCATAATAGGTACGTTCTTACTAGTGTAACTTCAGTTACAAGTGTATAAAGTATTTTCCTTCTTACAGCAGGGTTTAAACATTACAATTGAAAAACTTATCTTTTTAAAGTTCTCCAAATATAATGTGAGTTTTAGTATCTCCGGTCACGTCCGGTTACAACAATTCTTTTACCATTCAATACAGCATCATTTAGAGTGTCGAATCCTTGTTTTAAAGTTTGCGCGTTCTTACGCATTTATCAGTAATTAATTTTTTTCAGTGGTGGGACGTACGGTAACTGTTCCATGTTTGGCTTAACAGCAGAAAAGAATTACTGACTGAGGAAGTTTTCAATCACTGTGAGAGTGTTTTAGATCTATAATATTATTCACATGATATGGAATATCAGTTTAAAAATACATTGGACACATTTTTATCTAACCTTAACAAACGCACAATGAATCAGAACGCAAATCACTAGCTGGACAACATTAATAACTTCTTTGCAGTCTAACGCATTGTTATGAAACTTTGTACATGACTTACAGGTGGCACATATGAATTATGTACAAATTCTGATTACGTTTGCACAAGAAAAACTACCCCTTTATAGCGAGTGTATTTAGACAGAAAATTAATAACTTCTCTCCTATCTAAAAGATTTTTATGATACATTGTACGGAAGTTACAGGTAGCATATATTTTTTCTGCACAAACTATATTTAAGGTTCCATAAGTGGAACTACTCCTTTTAGGGATGCATTTAAACAAAATTAATAAATTCTCTCCTATCTAACAGATTTTTATGGAACTTTATGCAGAAGTTTCAGGTGGAATATATTTTTTTTGTCTACAAAGTCTTCTTATGTTTTATAAGAGGAACTATCTCTTTATAGTGGTGCAGTTAGACAAGATTAACAACTTCTCTCCTATATAATATATATTTATGCAACTTTGTACCACTACTAGGCCTACAGGTAGCATACAGATATAATCAGAATTTATACACAAAAAATATATGCTATATGTAAGTCCTGTACAAAGTTTCATAAAATCTGTTATGTAGGAGAGAAGTTAATCAAGTGTAAATACACCCCCTGTAAAGGGGTAGTTCCTCTTTTGGAACTGTAAATATAGTTTGTACACAAAAAATATATTCTACCTGTAACTTCCTTATTATATTTCATAAAAATCTGTTAGATAGGAGAGAAGTTACTATTTTTGTCTAAAACCACTCTGTTTAAAGGGGTAGTTCCTCTTACACAATCGTAGTCAGAATTTATACATAAAGAATATGTGCTATCTATAAGGTCTGTACAGAGTTTCATAACAATCCGTTGGAATGCAGAGAAGTTATGAATTTTGTCCAGCTAGATTTGCGTTAATGCACACTGTGCGTTCCTGCAATTCACTGTAACTTACTGTCGCTGCGAAATGTACCTGAGCACTGCACCACTTGTATGAACATCACAACCATGTGAAGTACTGAATTTTAGAAAAATTGCGACTCGTGGGGCTTCTGCAATTCAAGATTCAAATAGCAAATTTGTTGTTTTAATTGGCTAGTGTCGTACGCGGCTTCGAGTCTTAAAGCACCAATCATTCCCAGTAAATTTGAGAGGAAGTTTCGACATGAGTATCTTGTAAACGTTCACATAGAAGGCGGTTTGCCGCCACTGTTTTATGCTTTACTTTTCAATTTCCCTCTTCAGTAGGTTTAAATTGTAGAGGAAGCGAGGGCATGTGCACACAGACCTTGATGATCTGTGCTGGGGGCAATTGTTATTACACACGGAGTCCTTTCTCTTCCCAGGCCTTCTGTAATGACGCTGGCATTGGTACACATTTCCAAATAGATCAGGTTTCCGCACCTCTCCACGTCTGGCGAACAATATTGCAGCATCAGTACGACCAGTGTTGCCACGTCGAAGAATAGGAAATGTACGGGTCCAGGGTCTCTAGCGTGTTTTGGGAAAGCCATTGATTTAATTCCCAGTATAGAAAGTTTTCCTTCTGAAAAGGAATTTTAAAGTGTTACATTTGTTCCGATCAAATTTCTGCATATTTGAAGAACAAAATTAAATTTCTTTCCCATCATTTATTATCATAATACACTGCTTCTTGAATTTACTGAGCATATTGGGAATTAAATCAGTGGCTTTCCCAAAACACGCTGTGAAATGTTTCATATAAAACCATTTTTATCTCGGAAAGTCTAACATAATTAACGAAAGATTGACTCCTATTACTGAAGCATTTCTTTTAGAAAAAGAAGACCCTACGGTGACTGTATATTCGCAATTACGCAAATAACCGAAAAAAGAAAAGAGTTTAATGTACTTTACCCATATATTAAGTATTTGTAGACTGTGAAAAGCAGTCGCGGACAGCCGATGAGGGGTGGTCCTCCAGCTTGGGGGTTGGGCGAAGGGCTAACAATCCATCACCGTAAAAAACAGCTTGTTACGAATCCTTCAAATAGGCCTCGGAATGGGATCCAGACGTTTTAGAAGGGCAGGGCATGTAGCACGTATGGGAGAATCCAGAAATGCGTATAGAGTGTTAGTTGGGAGGCCGGAGGGAAAAAGACCTTTAGGGAGTCCGAGACGTAGATGGGAAGATAATATTAAAATGGGTTTGAGGGAGGTGGGATATGATGATAGAGAATGGATTAATCTTGCTCAGGATAGGGACCAATTGTGGGCTTATGTGAGGGCGGCAATGAACTTCCGGGTTCCTTAAAAGCCAGTAAGTAAGTAAGTAAGTAAGTAAGTAAGTAAGTAAGACTATGAAAAGCTTTTGATAGAGTTTACCGGAACTTACTATTGGATATATTATGAAATTATAGAGTCCCATCACATCTCATCAATGCAATTAAATCCAATTTATGGAAACAATACAATAAAAATCACAACAATCATACCCGGGATAAATTCTGCAGATAAGGTGTGAGATTAGGATGTCATCTTTCATCGACACTATTCGATGTCTATATAGACGACGTCGTTAAGAAGTAGTACATGAGCTTAACAAATCATTTTAGCATAAATGACAATGATCTGTCAATACTATTATTTGCAGATGATCATCTAATTATAGATCGAACAGAAAATGAAGTATAAATAGCTACCCATAAACTGTATCAACTTCTTGCAAATATGAAGACTTTGCACCTGTCAGACAATACCTTGAGCTGGATGGACTCCTACCTACGTGACCGTCAACAGTGTGTTTCACTTCATAATTAGTTCTCCCCATCACGATTCAAAAGGCGGGAGTGCCGCAGGGCTCTGTATTAGGACCACTCTCTATCTACATTAATGACGTAACAAAGAACTTACGGTATTGTCGATATCACCTCTGTGCCGACGACCTACAAGCTTACATACATTCCAGACCCAATACGATCAATGAATCAAATGCTAAGTTGAATTGTGACTTAGACACTGTTTCCACTTGGGCAGCCAAATTCGGACTCGCACTTAATCTAAGTAAGATTCAAGCTATCATTATTGGATATGAACATTTAGTTAACTCTCTTAATAACATTAATCTTCCAGTTGTTACACTTAACAACACACTAATCCCTTATTTGTTTTTCGTAAAAAAACTTGATTTCTTTTTCGATGGACTGTAACTACTGCAAAGCAATTCCCATGTATAGTTACACACTGCTTATACATCCATCGCTTATGCATGGTTTATTAGTAACGTTTTCTGTCCCAACTCTGCATAAGTCTCGTATAAAAACTAGCAATACACGGTTTATTCGTAAGACTGGTAATGTTTAATATAAATTGACGACATGCATTCACTATGATTTTTTTTCAGTCAACAACTGAAACTTCAATGTATCTTAATTTTTATATTATGCATGTTTATTACAAACCTCAGTTTTTGTTTTGTTGGGATTTGCCTGAACTTCTTTCATAAATCTAACTTCGTCTTCTAGCGAGCAGCTAGTGTCACACATGACTGCTAGACAGATAAGCTTACTGAGAGACCTGCAACTGTTTTAAAATGTTCGAAACAAGATAAATACGGAGCTTGCCTGACTGTGTGAATTAGCTGTCTTGTCGGTGGCCTTGAGACCAATGGCCTTCAGGGTTGTGTTTCAAGTCATAACGCAATTTTTGTGAAGTTAGAATTAAATTCATTACAGTATATCTAAGGGAAAAAAAATAGGTACGTACAATTCAAGCTCGATTTAAAAAAAATTACTACTTACAAACGCGAATTACATCCAATTCAGAACTAACTCACATGTAATTAAATGCAATTTTGCAAGGACCTGTGTAAAATTACGTACAAACAAGAACTATGTAGGCCTGTGTACTGGTACGTAGCCTATAACCTATAGTCGCGACGCTGTTATTCCCGGCGTGACTCCTCCTCTTTGCTTACGTCTTAGGAAGTGAAGGCTCTATAAAGTCTAGGTAGGTGGTGTCGTTCGCCATTTTTGTTCTTTCGTTGCCGAGCTAGCCACACCGTTAAACATTATCATGCCGTAGCTCCTATGATAATAAATTAAACGCACTGTAATTCAGCAAATAATTGAGCGGCAAATAACGTCCTCGTATGCTTTCTGCGAACGCCAACGAAAGAGCCAAAATGGCGGGCGATTATATTATGTATTTAGCGAGCCTTAGCAAATGTATAACGTCATCATCAGAGAATCACAAGACGCACACGTTTAAATGTAGCCGACCTGCAACGTGATTGGCTGCCGGAAATAAGAGCGACGGGATTATAGGTCGTATTCTTTATGCCACAAATTACAAAACACTGGACAACTTGGCCTTAACATTTTCAATAGCAGATACGGCTGGCGCTTCATTTATTTTTTGCTCTAAGTGATACACTAATTGACGATTCGAAAAGTTTAATACTTGTACTGAAGTACTTGAAAAACTGAACAGCAAGAAATGAAAAACGTACCGAGAACCCAACCAGAAACCAACGGTCCTCTCGTGCTTCACCATATTAATAAGAAAGTGAATGTACTAACCGTGAAGCGTGTCGTTGAGCTATACTCTGTTTCTATTGGATCAGTGTATTTCTTTTTAAGTAGGTTATTTTATGACGCTGTATCAACATCTTAGGGTATTCAGCGTCTGAATGAGATGATGATAATGCCGGTGAAGAATCCGAGGTTCAGCACCGAAAGTTACCCAGCATTTGCTCAAATTGGGTTGAGGGAAAACCCCGGAAAAAACCTCAACCGGGTAACTTTCCCCGACCGGGATTCGAACCCGGACCACCTGGTTTCGCGCCCAGACGCGTTAACCGTTACTCCACTGGTGTGGACGGTTCAGTGTATATAGTTGAATAAAAAATATAGATAGATTCAGTAACTTATGCTAATCAGTACCGTCTCGTATGTATATGGCCTGGTTAGTGTACCAATGTAACCCGAATTCAATAGCATAACTCTCCTTTTTATCATGGAATTTAACAAACGTTATACTTGTAATAGCTATAATGAAAGAGATTTTTTCCTAAATACAATTTCAAGTTCAGACTTCTCCTGATAGATTATTTGTTACGATAAAATGGCGTATACTGGATTTTTCCCCAGAATTTCAAGTAGGCCCTACCATATTTCAAAATAGTAAGCCTAAATGTAGTTGCAACGAGAGACTTTCTAACGACCTCTGCACCACATTATTTGTTCTTATAAGATATTAATTAAAACATTTTCCCACGACAAGAGAAATAACTGCTTGTGTTGGATGATTGCATTCATTCAGGAAGATGGACGGCGAGGTGAGTGGGTCCTGAAGTTCAGTGCCGCGTTGCATTCCTGCTGTGGACATGCGACAGCGACAGTGACGCGAGGGGCCTTGACAGGTGAAAGGAGCATCAGCGACCTTCCGTGTTTAAGGAGACATCGCCCCAAACTGGATTGTGCTGTCTTCCTTGTTCCACTGCTTCACACCCAATCAACCATAATGTATGTGTAATCTATCTATCTATCTATCTATCTATCTATCTATCTATCTATCTATCTATCTATCTATCTATCTATCTATCTATCTATCTATCTATCTATCTATCTATCTCTGTCTGTCTGTCTGTCTGTCTATTTTTTATAAATAAGCAGCTTGCTCCATTACTTTGTAGTCGGTCAGTGCGTCTGGCCGCGAAACCAGGTGGCCCGGGTTCGAATCCCGGTCGGGGCAAGTTACCTGGTTGAGGTTTTTTCCGGGGTTTTCCCTCAACCCAATAGAGCAAATGCTGGGTAACTTTCGGTGCTGGACCCTGGATTCATTTCACCGGCATTATCACCTTCATTTCATTCAGATGCTAAATAACCTAGCTGTTGATACAGCGTCGTAAAATAACCCAATAAAATAAAAAAAAAAATACTTTGTAGTAATGCTACATGCTTGGGATATGATAAATTACGTAAGTGTAATAACATTGTATGTATGTATGTATGTATGTATGTATGTATGTATGTATGTATGTATGTATGTATGTATGTATGTATGTATGTTGTATGTATGTATGTAATGTATGTATGTATGTTGTATGTATGTATGTAATGTATGTATATGTATGTATGTATGTATGTATGTGTGTATTCCCCTCCTGAGCACGAGTCTTACTCATTCAGCAGTGGGCTAGTTTATCTTTCATTGTATTCATTAATTTGTATTCATTTAAAACTTACTAGCAATAATAAATAAATAAATGTATGTATGTACTGTTATTGCAAGTTATCTTGAACTTCCTGGGCGGAGACAGAGGGGCAGAGGGAAGGAAGCGCGTAACGTGGGTGGAGCCAACTGAGTTGTTTGCTCATGCACCGCATCATAATCTCTTGTCAAGAAACATAGAGCTATTTCCTTCACTGCGTACCAGCAGCATTAACATGGAGCAGCAACCACAGGGTAGTAATTATGGTGAAATCACACCACCGCACCGGGGAGAAAAAGTAACACTGTTATCCACAGCGGAGAAAGAGAAATTATCGCAAATATAATTAAATGTTGTGAGGAGGAAAAATTAAACAAATGTTTGCTGGAACTTCTTGATAAGGAATATGAGAGAACAGCTAAATACTCTGGCAAAAGTATTAGTTCTGTGAAGAGAATTAAGAATAATATTGAATTACAAACGAATGAACCTCACGCTACTCCGGGAAAGAATAGGTATGTAATGTTTAGAAATTATTGATATAATAGTTACGTACAATAATGTGTGTACTGTGAGCGACATAATGAATTACTGTTGTAAGTTATTATTTTGTTATAGTTGTGCAAAACATATTATTTCATTCCAGAATTAGGACTTGTGTAAAGTGGAAGTGGACGACTTCGATCAACATGTCATTCGGGATACAATCGAAGAATTCTATCTTGTTCAGAAAGTAGTACCTAGGATTAAGAAGATATTCCGAATGGATGATGCCATTGACGAAATAATTAATTTTGGACCAAGCGATGTAGACGATGATGATGATGGCAGCAAAGATAGCGATATGGATTGTGTATAATTGTAAATTAATGTAAATTCAAATAATAAGCCTGTAAAATATTGTTATAAGAATATGTACATATCAGCTGCAGGTGTAAGTCATGCAGGCCTATATAATGTATAGAAATAGCTGTAGTAACTCCGCCATTGCCGGTCCCCAGCCCGGATGAGAGAGGAGTGTACACACGATTATATTTAAATACTTACTCATTATAGGTTAATTAAATCCTGCTACGAAACCGTGTTCTCCTCTCAAAAACGGAGTGTCGTGAGTTCTTTTACAGTAGAGAGCCGTGAAGTGAAAGAACCGACGTTTTTTGAAAAGAGTCACGTTACCCGAGGGAGGGGCATCCTTGCCGTGCTGTTACGTTGATGAGTACACGCCGTACCGAGCAGTTCCAAAGACAGACTTAGGGGATGTAAGGTTCAAAATAACTTGCAATAACAGTATGTATGTTATATTTAGCATATGAAGATTGATACGGTATTTTAAGATTAGTTTTAATATTAGTTGCAAGTATAGCTTCCACAATATCTCAAATATCTAATTTCATAAACTGCATTTGCACATAAGTGGAGTTGCATGCAGTGCCTGTAAAATAAGACTAAATTAAGTCAAATTTAAAACATAGACAAAATCTTTAAGACTGTAGTATACGATACTACAGTTTGAAATAATAAAAAGTACATTTTCATACTATGTTCCAGTGCTGACTGCTCAGCTGTTCGCACGCCACTGATCTGCAGTCTCTCCAATGGCTTCCATCGGCACGTTAGTGAATGGAGTACACGCAGCTGATTGCGTGAACGTCAGGTGCAAAGTCCATTCGTATTGAAAATATATTGCTCAATTTTATTTTGATTTGTTATTGTTGCTCCAAGGTATTAGAATTTTTTCACCTCTTCAAAGGATAATTTCAAATTTGTTTATCATAATACACTGCTCTCTGAAATTAACTGAGTATATTGGGAATTAAATCAATGGCTTTCCCAAAACACGCTATGAAATGTTTCATATAAAACAATTTTTATGTCGAAAAAGGAAGCAAAAACGAGCAAAATTGTATTAAACTTTTTCATTTGAAATATATTATTTTAATGTACCGAAGTACATATGATATTTCCATGCAGATATTCTGCGTCATCATACGATGAAAGAATAATGGAACGGAGAAAAATTCTCTCCAGCACCGGGATTTGAACCCGGGTTTTCAGCTCTACATGCTGATGCTTTATCCACACCGGATACCCATCCCGGTGTCGGACAGAATCGTCTCAGTTTAAGTTCCAACTCTTGGGTTCCCTCTAGTGGCCGCCCTCTGCACTACGTCATAGATGTCTATGAACGTAGGACTGAAATCCACACATGATACTGATATGCATATTCAGTAAAATTTCAACTGTCTAGCTGAAAAATTGTGAATCTTAGAAATTTCAGTAGTGCATCACCTTAAAACTCGTGCTAATGTGTACAGTCACAATCATAGCACCTCAAGAGCCTATAATAATGCACACGTGTAATGTTGTGGAGGTTGCATTATTTATTGAATGCTAATGTTATCCCACTTCACATAGAAACATTTACATCTCTTACTTCTGATCATAATCCTGTAATACTAAACTTATAGATCAGATTCCTACTGCAAGTACATTGAAGAAAAAAGAACTTAAACCCGAAACTGATTGCTTCATCTTTAGAATTACCGGTATTTAAACAAGTCTGTAACTGGCAACATCACGCTACAGTACAAAGAAGAACTGGATGATGATGATGATGATAGCCTACATTAATAGTGTCACCAGTGTATTAAGAATTCCAACGAAATGTTTCAATGAAATTCCTGCTGGTGGCTTCAACAAATCAGAACATTATGTATGCCACTTGAAAAAGAGAGCCAGAAAGTACGAAATATAAGAAATCTGACTGTTAAAAATATGTGTAATAATTAAAAAAAAACAATCTTCATGGGCTAGAAAAAATATGGTTTATTTAACGACGCTCACAACTGCAGAGATTACATCAGCATCGCCGGATGTGCCGGAATTTTGTCCCACAGGAGTTCTTTTACATGCCAGTAAATCTACTGACATGAGCCTGTCACATTGAAGCACACTTAAATGCCATCGACCTGGCCTGGGATCGAACCCGCAACCTTGGGCATAGAAGGCCAGCGCTATACCAACTCGCCAACCAGCTCGACTCATGGGCTAGAAAATTAAGAAGTGTGAAGAGGGTGTTCAAAATGTTGCTTACTCAAATAATACATAATACCAAAAGATGGACACAAAGCGAAAAGATATAAAAGCAATAGTAACTAATCTGTTAGAATACAGTACTAAAACACAATCCTCGTGGCGGGGAGGGGTTGGGGTAGAAGAAATTATCACTAATTATCTTGAGAGACATTTTAATGTTCCACACTGACAGAAATTACCTAAATTTTCATCAAGAAATTCTTTTGACTGTACAAAATGGAATTACAGTATCAACGATCATGAAAATTAAATCCAATACCGGTACACTACACTGTCAGAAATCAAGAAAATCATTGAAAAGCTAGCATCTTTTAAAAATTTAAGAGGCATGATGGGGCCGGTAAGCTAATTACTATAAATGACAATTAAAATTTATTACATGTGCCGTCTATGCTTATCCTTATTTAACAAATATATTGGTTGTACAATATTTTGTTACATAATGTATCATCATATGGCTCCATAGAGCCGAAAACGTTTAAATAGATATATTATGTAACAAAATATTGTACAACCAATATATTTGTTAAATAAGGATAAGCATAGACGGTACATGTAATAAATTTTAATTGTCATTTATAGGATCTTTTAGATTTCCTGAACCTGATCAAGTCAATAATTTAGCACTTACACAAAAAAAAAAAAAAAAAAAAAAAAAAAAAAAAAAAAAAAAAAAAAGTTTGTCTCATCCCAAACTTTCCACTACATTACCAGTACTGAAAGTACAGTAATGCCCTCAGAAATAGAAACATGTTCGTATTACACACATTCCAAAACAGAAGAAAAATATCCAGTTTATCTAGAAAATAGAAACCCAGTCAGTTTACTTGACACACCTGGAAAGCTATTAGAGAAGAGACTGTTCCCATGTAGCAAGTTAGTTACACAATCGTGACAACAGCTTCTCAAAAAGAAAACTCATAAGTCTTAATATTCTTGCCTTGATAAATGATATAACAAAAGGTTTCGATACTGTAGCTGTCTTTCTTGACATAACAAGCTGAAACTATTTGGTTTGCTGGCCTTACACATATAATTTGCCAATTTTTATTTTCCTCAGTCATTAACAACATTAATTTCCAGTTACTTGGGTAAGAGAAATTTTCAAGTTAAAATAGATGGAGTGTGCTCTACTACATAAATGTAGACACTCCTCTTCTAGTGTCAGCATTTGGTCCAATTTTATACAGAGTTGTAATTGTAATAGCTGGTGTTTTGGGTGTTGTAACTAATGCTGGGTTCTTGTCAATAAAGCCATTAACTCTTTGCTCTCCAATATTTCTCACACACAGTGGGTTTAGAGAAAAGAGCTGGACATGGCTGAAGATGATTCAGATCCATTTTTTCCTGAAGACTGCACAGTGAACAAAGTGATGAAGAAATAATTCCAATTTTATTCAAGTGTTTTGGCCAACAGTCATGCCCATGAGTAATGGAAAGGATGCAAGTGCACTTTTCCTTGGAGACTTAGGAATTATACTTTCTTCCATGTTGAGACACTCTCATATTGTATTATTTGGAGTTTCGTAGAAATTGAGCGATATTATTTAGATCTTGATTTTTTAGTTAATTAATCTTTTAACTGTTGAAAATGATAAAGTTGGCATGGGGTTTTATATGATAACACTTCCTTTGTTAGCAAACAAACACGGAAATTTTCTTGAAGCAAGTAAAGGGATAGGTTTGGAAGTAAATCCCGAAAAGACTAAGTATATGATTATGGCTCGTGACCAGAATATTGTACGAAATGGAACTATAAAAATTGGAGACTTATCATTCGAAGAGGTGGAAAAATTCAAATATCTTGGAGCAACAGTGACAAATATAAATGATACTCGGAAGGAAATTAAACACAGAATAAATATGGAAAATGCGTGTTATTATTCGGTTGAGAAGCTTTTGTCATTCAGTCTGCTGTCAAAAAATCTGAAAGTTACAATTTATAAAACAATCAATTATACTACCGATTGTTCTGTATGGTTGTGAAACTTCGACTCTGTCTTTGAGAGAGGAACAGAGTTTAAGGGTGTTTGAAAATAAGATTCTTAGGAAAATATTTGGGCCTAAAAAGGATGAAGTTACAGGAGAATGGAGAAAGTTACACAACACAGAACTGCACGCATTGTATTCTTCACCTGACATAATTAGGAACATTAAATCCAGACGTTTGAGATGGGCAGGACATGTAGCACGTATAGCCAAATCCAGAAATCATATAGAGTGTTAGTTGGGAGGCCGGAGGGAATAAGACCTTTGGGGAGGCCGAGACGTAAATGGGAGGACAACATTAAAATGGCTTTGAGGGAGGTGGGATATGATGATAGAGAATGGATTAATCTTGCTCAGGATAGGGACCGATGGCGGGCTTATGTGAGGGCGGCAATGAACCTCCAGGTTCCTTAAAAGCCAGTAAGTAAGTTAGCAAGACGGTCGGCAACTTCATTACCAGATAACCGACAGCATGCCAGTACCCTTGAAAAACTATTCTTTTGTTAAGCTTCATTACATAGTGTATAATTTTCCGGCAATCATTTTTTTAAGGTGACGTATTGGTTGTTATAGCAGTAGTAGTTGCTCTAGAATCACTGACTACAACAGCTTCCTGAAAATAAGAGACCTTATACAACAGATTTTGAAGTATTGAATAGATGGCTTCAACTTCTCCATCAAAATTTGTAGCTCCATAACCTAGGGATTTATAAAACGAGAAAAGTGGATATTTTGGTTGGACAGTAGGGATCCATAATTAAACATATGAAGCCATTCTTTGTTAGGGAATCAGCTGTGAATAGTTTCCAATGCTAGCTATTTTAGGACATCTTTTGGAGTGTGACTTTTCTTGGTATCTTCAATCAAATCCAGATAATATTCTAGTTCTGTTTTTTGTATAGGGTTAGTTTTTATTAGATTTTCTTTACTTGTTGGGAGATTTATCTTTTTCTTAATTTCATGTACTTCAGAGAGAAAGCTTTCCTGAGATTTAAGCTAACTGTGAAGTTTCTTAGCTCCCAATTGCTAAATGGAAGTATGATAAATGTTTCATATTGAACAATAGCATCCTTTTCTAATAGCAGACTGATGCATTTGCAGGTATTGGAGTAGATTTGACAGCTCCTGTAATTAATCAGAGACTTTAATTTTCTAATTGTTTTATCTTTTTAAGATTTGCTGTTATTAAAACTTCACCACAGTTTGTAATTACCAGTACTGTTTTATAAGTAGTAGCAAGAGAATTTCAAACGTTTTATAAATGATAAATGCCTTCCAGCTTATCATGTTATATGCCTATGTTTATTCCAAGTAAGCTTAGTATCAAAAATCACCCTTAAGTGTTTTACTGAATTCGTAGCTGATAATAGTTTTCTATTACAAAGTATTGTATTGTATCGTATTTATTAACATTCCATGATATTCATACATTGCTTACAGCTAGAATATGGAACAAGTCAAAAAACTTAATACTATTATAAAGTCTTAATTTATAGTCACAGTCTAGATGAAATATATACAGACGAGATTTACAATATAGTCTACTAGTACAACACATAGTTTTAGTATCAATTTCATGAAGTATTATTGAATGTCATGAATTCACCTATAGAATAGAAGGCGTGAGAAATTAGGTACTTCTTTAATTTGGCCCTAAATAATCTTATGTTTTGAGTTTCATTTTCTATATCCATAGGGAGGCTATTAAAAATTGTTACTGCCATATAACGCACTCCTTTTTGATAGCACGATAGACTTGCCGATGGAGTATGAAAGTAATTTTTTGACGTGTATTTATGCTATGAACTGGTGAATTAGTTACAAAGTTTTCACGATTACTTACGAGGAGGATTATTAATGAAAAGATATACTGACAAGCCATGGGCATTATTTGTAGTTTCTTGAAAATAGTAAGTAGCTCCATTTGCAGAGTATGTGTGTCTGACATTGTATTTATTTACATTTCATGTTATTCATAGATTGCTTCATGGAACGTGTAAAAAAATCTTAATAGTGCTACAAAGTCTATAGTCACAGTTCAGTTCAAATATATGCAGAAGAGTTTTACAATATACTGGTGCAAGGGGTGAATATTGATACTTAATACAAGACAGAAATATTCATGAAGCGTTTTTGAATGTTATAAATTCACCTACAGAATAGAAGGCGTGAGAAATTAGGTACTGCTTTAATATGACCTTAATCTTATGTTTTGAGTTTGATTTTTTATATCCATAAGAAGGCATTTAAAATATTTACTGCCATATAACGCACTCCTTTTTGATAAGAGCCAGTTTTATCAGAGTACCGGGTACCGGTATTTAAAACAATATATACAGTTATGTCATTTGGTAACCATAACATTGTTAGAGTTTCTCTGACATCTTTAATTTTTTCCTGCTTGTAATAAACACTTATTTCTAAACAGTGGACTACTCTCAGACATGTAGAGTTCTTAATTTTAATACAGTTAATATTTTATGTAGGCTGTCCTATTGTAACATGTGTTAAAATTTAACTTACATCATATTTTGCGGCCTAATTTTTTTTATTTTCGAAGATATGTACATGATTGCAGTCTATTTTTTGCATAACTGGATGTGAAATCAGTGTGCAAAATTCCAGCATCCTATCTCTGATGGTTGTGGAATTATGAAATAATATGTGTGGAAAATTGCAACTTTTGGGAAATTCAATTAAAACTTAAAAGTGAATGTTTTAGCTGACTTGTATTGTGTTAGAACATGACCATTTAAATAGCAAACATAAATAAACTATGTAAACTATATATCTCTGGATTCAGAAAACTTTGCGTAATTCTTTAATACAAAAAAAAAAATTAAAAAATATTCACGTATATATACCCTTGAATGAATTGCAGTTTTGCATGCTATGTAGAATTGTATTAATATATTAAATTCCATAATTTTTCTTGTGTACTAACGATGCCATGAAAGCTTGTATTTCCTACAGCTAATAAAAATCAAATGAAATCAAATTTACAGAAGAAAGCTACAAGGATAATGATAAATGTGCATAAAAGAACAGTGGTAATGAAAAAAGACCTTCAAAATTTAGAAATATTGATCTTACCATGTGAATACCAGTACGTTCTTTCCCTGATGGTATTTTATATTAAAAACCAAATATATTTAGTACTAATAAAAACATTAATAATTTTAATACAAGACACAAATCAGATCTGCAGCTACCTCTGTTAGTCTAAGCCAGCGTTTCTCAACATGTGGCACACTAAAGTTGTAATTTAAAATCCCACGACACACTCATGTAATTTTGACCATTGGTTCCTAACTAGGGGGGAATTTTTTTCATAAAACAAGTAAAGTAAGATATTTTTTTAAGGTTGGTTCATAGTAACACTTGTGGCGGACGAAGTTACAGTTGGGGTTTTTCTCCATAATTTCTCCATTCCGTCATCATTCAACACACTGGCTGGTGACGTGTGAGGGGGCTGGCCTAGGGAGGAGTGAAGTTGCCTGCTAGGAACTTGGGTACGCAGCGAATCTCAGTGTGGTCAGCTGGTGTAGGTTTTGGAACATGCCGAGGGTCAGCGCAATAGATCTAATAAGGTGGTAGTGCTGGGTCGTAGTGCCCTCTCCCGTAAATTCAAATTCAATTCAAATCAAGGTTGGTGCAGTACTGATCTGGCAACTCTGGCTGTACGGCCGTCATTTTCTCTGCTTATCGCACACCTACACTGCGTTCCTGAGTGCTGACTTCTGAACCTGTGCCACTTTCGCTGAAAGATGACTCTTGTGGATTCACTTTTTTTTACTACTTTTTTCATTTTAATTTTTTTTTAATTTTGCTGCAACAACTTTTACTATTTTAATCTTCTCGTGGCACACCGGTTGAAAATGGCTGGTCTAAGCTGTTATAAAAAGAAGTTCACTATTCGAGTATTACTGTAGTCAATGCACTGCCTAATTTTCTTTAAACTTTGAAGGGTCAAGAGAAAATGTTTAGAAGAGAATTAACAACATTTCTGCGTTACTCATACCTCCTATTCAACTGATGAATTGTTTATGCTTGTAAATTGAATTATTCTGCTTGATGTGTATTGTATATATTTGCACAACTTTGGTTGTTTCACACTTAAAAGCTATAGTGCTGATGTAAGATCTATGGAATTCAATAAATGAAATGAAATCAAATTTTTTTTTTTAATATTCTGGATTTAGCTTCATTAAGTCTGCTTGTGTTTTTAGTGTTTGTTCTTCTGGGTTTTGTTTTGCCCACGTTAACCCAGGGAGAGATTTAATTTTGAAGAAGTTTGATGCTGTTTGCTGTCTGATTTCTTCCACTATAGGCTTCTTTTGTGTATAGATTGTATTGTATTGTATTGTATTTATTCATTCCCTGTACAATCTATTACAGATTATAGATTCGTCATTAAGTACAAACACAAAATACAAACGCAAAAAATACACACACATACACACACAAATAAGATTTCTAGTATGAATTTAATTTTAACACTCTTAAGTTTTCAAAGAATAGTAAAACTGCCAAAAGACACAATAAATAACAATATACCGGTATATAATACATGTTCCGTTTACAAGACATTAAATAAATAAATTAACAGAGATTAGGTAACAGCAAGATAGTCCTACATTATTATCAATATTGTTTGGAGAAAAAATTATGTGCAACAGTAGGCCTAATGAAGGTAGGTATTTTGCTTTATAGCTTTCATGCAAGAAATCGGTGATTTTGAACGGCATGGACTGGAGCAGAATAGTTTTTACCCTGGTTTTGAAACCTTCATAATTTAAATGTTTAATATGCTAGGTATCTTGTTATATAATACGATACCTGTATGAGAAGTACTGTTGAGACTTTTGGTAATAGATTCTTGGATGGAGTTGTTTTGACGCTCCTGTTATGAGTTTCAAGACGTCAGTCTGGGTACATTGTGGGTTTCTTAACAATCTCTGAATTTTGGGTGGAAGTTTTTATTTCATTTTATTTTTTTTTCAATATATTATTTGGGTCTTCCTCTTTAAAATGGTACCTATATCCATTTTAATTTTTCAGTTTTCTGAGAAGAGGTATACAATTTTTAATTTCAATGATAATTCTTCTTAAATTTACGGATTTTGGGCAGGAAATTATATATTCATTTATTTTTAAAATTTAGTACCGGTATATGAGTTTTCCTCCTCAAATGGTAACTCACATGTGATTATACTAAAATTATACCGAGGTTAATTTGAGGAGGAGGGTAGTGTACGTATACAAGCCTATTTTAACACTCATTTTTCACATGTATTTTTCCATATAAAGGGAACTTTTTTTCAGCTTATATTTAATCCAGGAAGTTACAATTTTCAGGAATTGTTTCTTTGGATGTTTTACATTTATGTTTTTGAAATTGTTACATTTTGCAGTGAGAAAGAAACATCGGCCCATGTCCTTGGCTATTGTCCACGTGGTGAACTTCTGTGCAATACAAGACATCATGGCAAATTGCAGCCGCTCTGTCTAGTGAGAATTACGAAGTTCTTGAAGAAGTGCATTGCCTTGCTGCTGATGGGAGCACAAAGAGAGGCGATATAATTGCCATTAACAAGACGAATAGAAGAGGCTTCATCATAGATCCGACAGGAAATAGCTGTGGACCCGGTGGAAGCTGTTGGCTTCGAGAGAAAAACCATATATTAACCATACTAGGCTTTCAATAGAAATACAACATTGACAGTTTCCCCGCCATTGGGTTGATGATTGGAAGCCATGGCACCATTCCAAGATAGTTTTTAAACTTCAGTAAAAATTTCGCCATTCCAAAGCGAATTTGTTTAGATGTAGCCCTTCTTGCTTTGAAAGGTTCTATTGAAATATTAAACAACCATTTATACAGTATGAACTGAAGATCAAATTATATACCTACTACTCCCATTTTCATAATTTTTCTCATATTATCACGTATTAGCAAATTTGTTACCTTTGTTACTGTTACAACTATTGTATGAAAAAATGTAAGTGTATATAGTATTCTTTGTCATTTAGGCAGTCTGCTATGGCAGCAAGAATGTTAAATCTGGAGGGAGGGGGGGTAAAGTACTGAAATTCGTTGAAGAAATATACGAATGGGGAAAAAATTATTCCTCAGTAAGAAATTAATCAATCAATCTTCTTAATGTATCCAGCTGTTTGCTGACAACATAAAGTCCACTATAGTCCACTGTAGTCTATTCAGTTTTTGTTTTTCACGAGAAATGAGGGGTATTTTGATCGGTGTTCATTATAGTTGCCTGTTGGTAGGAGCCAGGGTTGAGAGTGTAGTTAATATATACTGCAGGGCTGTGTCTTCTGCAACTGCTACTGATGATTTTAATTTACTTCTTTTGTGGTTTATGGATGGACAGTATAGAAGAATGTGTTCCAGATCTTCATCATGATTATTACACCACAGACAAGTAGGATTATCAGAAATGTGAAATCGGTGGTCTTCAGTGTGTTACTCAAATTTCTGAAAAATCTATTTAGAATAAGTGTCAAGTAATCAATCTTCTTAATGTATCCAGCTGTTTGCTGACAACATAAAGTCCACTATAGTCCACTGTAGTCTATTCAGTTGTTGTTTTTCATGAGAAATGAGGGGTATTTTGATCGGCGTTAATTATAGATGCCTGTTGCTAGTAGCCAGAGGTGGGGTGTAGTCAATATATACTGTAGGGCTGTGTCTTCTGCAACTGGTACTGATGATTTTAATTTACTTCTTTTGTGGTTTATGGATGGACAGTATAGAAGAATGTGTTCCAGATCTTCATCATGATTACTACAAATTCCACAGACAAGTTCCCTCATTTAGGAAATAAAATAAAGAAAAACTACTGTTTCAGCATAGAATGAAGTTACATTACAATTTCATGAGCTGTGAAAGAGTCAGCGGGTATTGACTGTTCGTCATTCACCCAAATGAAGCCAATTATCTAGACCAATACCATAGCAGGCTGGTCTACGATGGTACCTGCTATGAGATGAGATGATGATTAAGATTTGTTTGGGTGCCACAGAGAAACTGGAGCTCCTGGAGGAAACTCCTGTGTTACCTGGACCATGGATTTGTCCAACTCAAGTTATAAATCGGGGGTATGCCAAGGATCGAATCCGGGTCTACAGGATTATAAGTCCGTCAAAGTTCCTTAAGTAAGACATAAATTGACATTATATAGAGAGGCAATTCCGTGTCCCTTTAAGCTTAGTTTTAATTTACTGTGGTTTCAGCATAGTTGTTCCAGTTGAGTTTGTTGTCTAGCTGCATAACTAAGTAGTGAATATTTTTTTATTCGTTTAGTATTTTATTTTTTATTGTTAGGTTGAAATCATAATTTCTTGGTGTATGGAGTAGAATTTGTAGCATGTTGCATTTGTGTTTACTTGCTTGTTGTTTTGTTCTGTCTATGATTGTAGTTCTCTGTTTGCTTTGTTCTGTCAACAATTGTAGTTTCTGAGTGATTCATTTATTCTGTTGTCTGTTTGTTTTGTTCTGTCAACAATTGTAGTTTTTGAGTCCTTTAGTTCTCTGTTTTGTTTTGTTCATGATTACAATTTTTACTGCTTAATTTATTCTATTCTCTGACTTTTGTTCTCTTCATGATTATAATTTTTTTGCTTCATTTATTCTATTTTATTATTTTTGTTCTGTTCATGATTATAATTTTCGGTGCTTCATTTATTCCATTCTCTGACTTTTCTTCTGTTCATGATTATAATTTTTAGTGCTTCATTTATTCTGTTCTCTGTCTTTTTTGTTCTGTTCTTGGTTATAATTTTTAGTGCTTCATTTATTCTATTTTCTGACTTTAGTTCTGTTCATGATTATAATTTTTAGTGCTTCATTTATTCCATTCTCTGACTTTTCTTCTGTTCATGATTATAATTTTTAGTGCTTCATTTATTCTGTTCTCTGTCTTTTTTGTTCTGTTCATGATTATAATTTTTAATGCTTCATTTATTCTGTTCTCTGTCGTTTTTGTTCTGTTCTTGGTTATAATTTTTAGTGCTTCATTTATTCTATTTTCTGACTTTAGTTCTGTTCATGATTATAATTTTTAGTGCTTCATTTATTCTGTTCTCTGTCTTTTTTGTTCTGTTCATGATTATAATTTTTAATGCTTCATTTATTCTGTTCTCTGTCGTTTTTGTTCTGTTCTTGGTTATAATTTTTAGTGCTTCATTTATTCTATTTTCTGACTTTAGTTCTGTTCATGATTATAATTTTTAGTGCTTCATTTATTCTGTTCTCTGTCTTTTTTGTTCTGTTCATGATTATAATTTTTAATGCTTCATTTATTCTGTTCTCTGTCGTTTTTGTTCTGTTCTTGGTTATAATTTTTAGTGCTTCATTTATTCTATTTTCTGACTTTAGTTCTGTTCATGATTATAATTTTTAGTGCTTCATTTATTCTGTTCTCTGTCGTTTTTGTTCTGTTCATGATTATAATTTTTAGTGCTTCATTTATTCTGTTCTCTGTCGTTTTTGTTCTGTTCATGATTATAATTTTTAATGCTTCATTTATTCTGTTCTCTGTCGTTTTTGTTCTGTTCTTGGTTATAATTTTTAGTGCTTCATTTATTCTGTTCTCTGTCGTTTTTGTTCTGTTCATGATTATAATTTTTAGTGCTTCATTTATTCTGTTCTCTGTCGTTTTTGTTCTGTTCATGATTATAATTTTTAATGCTTCATTTATTCTGTTCTCTGTCGTTTTTGTTCTGTTCTTGGTTATAATTTTTAGTGCTTCATTTATTCTATTTTCTGACTTTAGTTCTGTTCATGATTATAATTTTTAGTGCTTCATTTATTCTGTTCTCTGTCGTTTTTGTTCTGTTCATGATTATAATTTTTAGTGCTTCATTTATTCTGTTCTCTGTCGTTTTTGTTCTGTTCATGATTATAATTTTTAATGCTTCATTTATTCTGTTCTCTGTCGTTTTAGTTCTGTTCATGATTATAATTTTTAGTGCTTCATTTATTCTGTTCTCTGTCGTTTTTGTTCTGTTCATGATTATAATTTTTAGTGCTTCATTTATTCTGTTCTCTGTCGTTTTTGTTCTGTTCATGATTATAATTTTTAATGCTTCATTTATTCTGTTCTCTGTCGTTTTTGTTCTGTTCTTGGTTATAATTTTTAGTGCTTCATTTATTCTATTTTCTGACTTTAGTTCTGTTCATGATTATAATTTTTAGTGCTTCATTTATTCTGTTCTCTGTCGTTTTTGTTCTGTTCATGATTATAATTTTTAGTGCTCTATATGTTTTGTAAGCCATACTGTTTTGTATGCTTCTTGGATATGTATATGAATACCGACACAATTAGAATTCTCCCATTTTTCTTGAATACCTTTTTCGTTTCTTGTGTGAAGTTTGTTATTTTTTATTATGTTGTCTGTTAAGTAGGAATCAAGCTTGTTCACTTGTTAGTAGCTTCGTTTATCTAAATATCAATTTAGACTCGCACATATAATCTTTTCTTGTACTTTTATATTGCCATTGAGATAAGGCCTTCAGATCTACATGAAGGAATTTGTTTATTTTTGCCAGGTTTCGGTATTATGTGTAGTTATGGCTTTTGACCAGTCAGCTAACAAATTTTATGTGGAATTTCAGATTTTGTAGGTATTTGGACTCTTGGTGACTTTGTTAAAAAAAATTGTATGCTTTTGTAGAATCAGTTTTATAATTAAATTTAGATTTTAAAGAGAAACATGAACAAGGTTTGCTTTTCTTTATTTATGTTGAGGCGTAGTATTACTGCTGCTTTCCTCCATTGTACTGCACCCGATTGTTTGCTTGCCTTCTCTGCTCTTGCTAAATCCCAACTTTAATTAGAATATATCTAAAGAAAAGCTGTTGATTATAATCAATAATTATCTCACTGAAAAATTGTGTAAAGGATTTAAAGTCTTGAAATAAAATTTATACCAATATATGACATTATTAAGTTTTGCACGAGTACCATACATAAAACTCACACAAATTTCAAACCATATGGACTACTCATAAATATAAAGCCAAAGGCATGGAAACAATACGTTTATTTGAACCCAAGTGTTTAACGAGCATACCTTCAATCACAGTAGTGATTATACATCTTGATTACACAACTTTTAACACTGTATCACTTCGGAATATGTATGATAAGAACTTTCTTGTGTTAAATTTTAATGTGTCTTGTTAACATGTTTCGACCTATTTTAGGACATCTTCAGAACTGGTCGTTGTTGGTCTTGGCGCCTCTTGTTTCCTGTGAGGGTGCGTTCATAATGTAGAGTCAAAGAGTGTATGTGTTTTGAAATTGAGTTGTGTGTTGAGAATATTGTTGGGGTGTGATTTCGTGTGTCTGTATATTTCATATTGTTCTATTGTGTTGAATTTCTGGCTTTTTGGTTGGATGTGCAGTATTTCCATGTCTGTGTTGATGTCTCTGTAGGTGTGGTTGGCATTTGTGATGTGTTCTGCATATGTGGAGGTGTTTTGTAATTTTGTTATGGCTGTGATGTGTTCTTTGTAACGTGTTTAAAATGATCTGCCTGTCTGCCCTATGTAGTTGTTGCAGGTGTTACATTTGAGTTTGTATACGCCTGTGTGGTTGTATTTGTTTGTGTTGTAGTGATATTGGCCCTAGAATTTATAACAAATTAATAAAGAAATATTCTCAATCAGTTAGCTGAAATAGTTTTAAATTTAAAATGTATGTAAACATTTTATTACTAATGCCACCACGGTGGTCTAGTGGCTAGAGTGCTGGACTTATAACCCTGTGGACCCGAGTTCGATCCCCGATGTACCCCGGATTTATAACTTGTTTTGGGCAAGCCCGTGGTCCAGGTAACACAGGGGTTTTCTCCGGGAACTCTGGTTCCCCTGCGGCATCCCAACAAATCTCCATCAATATTATTTCATCTCATTGCGGGTGTAGCGTAGACCAGCCTCCTATGGCGCACCCTGGGTAAGACTATGTCAGTAAACTGGTCTACATAATCAGCTTCATATGGATGAATGACGTCAGTCAAGTACCCTCCATTAGTAGTTAAAAAAAAATTATTACTATTGGATATTAATTGTTTATTTAAGTAATTTTGTTATGTTTTGAATCCAGATCTCAGATGCTCTTCAAACTGTCAGATGATATCCTGTGTAATTTCTATAACATAAAAAAAAAGAAATACCAATCTATATCACAGACACACTCATTACTAAAACTCCAGTTATGATCGAAATTCCTCCATGGAAATGGGTGATTCCAGAACATAGCATACAAATTCCAGGAAATCATTCCAAAAATGATCCTCCATACAGTCTTAAGTTAGATGCGATGAAACTACTCTGCAGCACATATAAGGATCACCTCCAAATTTATACAGATGGATCTCTAAATCCTAATAATGGGACATCAGGAGCAGGGTATTATATTCCAAAATATCAAGAAAGTTATTTCATACCATGTTCATCCTCCTCCAGTCTTGACACTGAATTGCTAGCTATTGATGCTGCTCTTCAATGTGTTACTCAAATTTCTGAAAAATCTATTTGCATACTTACCGACTCCAAGGGGGCTATATTTAATATAATAAATATGTACCAAACCTATATGCACAAAGAATTATTCCAATTCAGAAACAACTAAGTAAACTAAAAGAACTCCAAAAGGAAATGACATTTCAATGGATACCTAGTCATTGTGGTATACCTGGAAACGAGAAAGTCGATAATATTGCAAAACAGGCAACATATTTGCAACCAAGACCCCTTCAAGTGATATCTCTATCCAGTGCTTTTGCTTCAGTAAAGTTTCATTTTACAAACCTATGGATTAACAATTGGCTCTCTTCTGACAAAGGAAAAATTTTACAGTCTGTACAAAAGAAACCAAATGACCTGGAAATGTACAAAAACTTGCCCAGACATGTTCAAACATTTTTAACAAGAGCCAGAACAGGTCACATTGTCACTCAATTGTACCTACACCGATTTCACATTTCTGATAATCCTACTTGCCTGTGGTGTAATAATCATGATGAAGATCTGGAACACATTCTTCTATACTGTCCATCCATAAACCACAAAAGAAGTAAATTAAAATCATCAGTACCAGTTGCAGAAGACACAGCCCTGCAGTATATATTGACTACACCCCAACTCTGGCTACTAGCAACAGGCATCTGTAATGAACACTGATCAAAATACCCCTCATTTCTCGCGAAAAACAACAACTGAATAGACTACAGTGGACTACAGTGGACTTTATGTTGTCAGCAAACAACTGGATACATTAAGAAGATTAATTATTTACAATTTAAGTCAGGTGGGGAGTCCAGAATGGTTTGTATTTTGTTTGCTTATTTGGTTCTTTTTTTTTTCTCATTCTCGGGTTAAAGCGCAAATCTGTTTCATTGCTGTGTATGGCTTGCTTTGTGTACTTATTTTGTTGGTATGTCCATCTATGTAATTTCTGAATTTCTCCAGTCTGCCCTGTGGAAGTTGCACGATATCTTTTCACTCTTCACTCTGCTGCTGCTGCTCGTGGTCACAGTTTGGATCCTGTATTACTTCTCTGCTTGTCTTGTGTGCCAGTTGTGAGGTGACAATTTCTACGTCTGGGTTTGTGCTGTTCTTGTGTTGGTGTATCTTTTGTTGGTATATTAATTCCATGTTTTTAGAGCAAAAGAATATTTCTATCAATTTGCCTGCTTCATTTGTACAGTTGTTACTCCATGTTGGGGATGATGGAGTGATATTGTCGGACCATCGGATCTGTGCCCCTTCAGTGTAGTCGTCGTTCTTGGTAAAGTTAACGCCTGTACTCACTCCATTCCACCCGCTTTCCTCCCACCACGTCAAACAACAGGCCACGAACCTTGCCGAATAGGGATGTTGCCAAACTTCCGTCAAACGGTGTCATAAATAACTGGTCCTCCATGCTAGAATATTATTTCTTTCAATCAAAATACATCTTGTATTTCTACATTTTTTTTAAACCTAAATCCCATGTCTCGAATCACTTTCCTTAGTTTTTCTCTCCAACCTTGGAAATTTTTGTCCCTCGCAACCTTCAGTAATTTCTTCAATGTCGGAACTTCATTCTACATGGTATAACATTCTTGTATCTTTCTTCTTAAAATACATCTGTCCATATCATCTACAAGAATTAAAGGTTCCCTTGGTCTGTTCTTCCCTGGTGATTCTAGCTTTTCATCTCCTGCACAGACTCCATCTCTCCTGATTTCCTTTGCAAATCAAGATTTCAGGTACAACTCCCTGTAAAGTTGATTTGAATAATTTCGAGGGAAAAATTGTTCCGGAGCCGGGTATCGAACCCGGGACCTTTGGTTTAACGTACCAACGCTCTACCACTGAGCTACTCGGGAACTCTAACCGACACCGATACGTTAAACCAAAGGTCCCGGGTTCGATACCCAGCTCCGGAACAATTTTTCCCTCGAAATTATTCTGATTTCCTTTGTTAGGTGCTCTGACCTGCCTACGTAAATTACATAAAATGTTGTATTATTAGTATTAAGTAAGTAATTTTAATACGTAATCAATTGAAATAAAGTAAGGCTCAGCTGTGATTGCAGCTGCTCTTTTCCTTGCCTGATTTATAGGAAAGAGATATTGACCTGTTTGTTTCTCTTCATCGCAAAATGTTATTACGTACTTGCTTAATAATATTTCTTTCGCCACTCCGTGCTACAGTATTCATGTTGAGTTGACAACACCGGACTGCAAGTGCAAATAAACTGTCCCGCAAAATTGTGAGTAGTGGGAGAGAGAAAGGGAGAGAGCTAGAAAAGAGAGAGATAGAAATGCAGGGAGAGAAATGAATTACCGAGGCTGAGAAGGAATTAGGGTTCAGTTCGCATATCTTACGGGGGCACAGATCCGATGGTCCGACAATATCTCTTGTTAAAATTGTTTGTGGCGTTATTTCCAGATCTTTAATATTCAAATTTAGATTTCTTGATGGTCTGTAGGTACTGTACACTATAACTTTTCTGTTTCCTGTCCACATTCTTACTTTTATTGTGTCTGATATGTCTATGGTGTCCATTTCTTCAACAACTTTGAATTTTGAAGTAAAAAATTTTTTTTCAAGTACTAGTATAGCACTTGCCACTTGTCTGTTCTTCAAGGTACATGTCGCGTATCTTGGTTCATTGTAGCACTTGATACTGTCTGCAGGTATATTTGCTTCATACTTACTTACTTACTGGCTTTTAAGGAACCAGGAGTTTCATTGCCGCCCTCACATAAGCCCGCCATTGGTCCCTATCCTGAGCAAGAGTAATCCATTCTCTACCATCCCACCTCCCTCAAATCCATTTTAATATTATCTTCCCATCTACGTCTCGGCCTCCCTAAAGGTCTTTTTCCCTCCGGCCTCCCAACTAACATTAATAAAATAATTTCGTGTTTCAGTATCTGCTTGATTTCCAAGAGTTTTGTAATTGAAAAGCCTTCTACGTCCCTTTGGAAGATTTTGCATTTAGGTCTTGTTTATGTCTGAAAAGAAACTTTTTCTTGATTTTCTGGCTTTCTTTATTTTCTTCATGTTTCGTAAGATTTGCTTATGCCAGTGTTGTTGTTCGTTTAGCACCACTCAGGGATAGGCTACCTGGCTTTTGGATTGTTATATTCGAAAACAACATTGCCCCTCTATTTTATTAATGTAATCGTAATATATCTTAATCAAAATGTAACATTCAAATTATTAATAATATGTTTATGTTCAAATGCAGACTACACTGTTTTTCCATACAGGATGAAAACAGTCAAATCTGATTCTTATTCCATTTCATGATCTCCGAAGTGAAGCTATCTATAATCTACATTTCCAGTGAGTAAATTAATAGAGAAGTAAAATGTGATACCCAGAATTATTTTCTAATTTTCAATGGTTACAAGAAGATGGGATGCAGATAGATAAATATTTCTGGGTCTACGTGCTGTAACAAAATATGCAAGCATACTTCGAATTTGTAAATTACTTATAAAGGATTTGTTACCAACAGACCAGCAGAATAAGAATCGTAGTGTTAATATCAAACCTGAATCAGTGGAGACTGTCTTTCATGGACACATGATTCCTTGTTAACATCACAAAAATTTACTTCTTCTGTTTTAACAAAAATTCCACCCTGACAATACAATAGGGGTAATAGTTTTCTATTTTATGCAAAATTTCTGTCTTCCTCATATTCCGGTGCAAAAAATATTCTATACGAAACTGATTTGATTGTACTGTTTGTGTATACATTTTATTTAAGACCTGGAAATTTTGACAGTTTGTCTGTATTACTGGAAGGCAAGAAAAGGGGCAAATAAGTTTTCATCTTTTGTTTGCGGCTATATAACAAAAGACTTGCTTAATCTTGTCACAGACATATTTTTGTCCTCCAATGGATGTTCGGGTAGGAACAAAAACTACACTGGGCAGGAATGCTGAAGACTATCATTCACTATCCTCCTGTGAGAGGGAATTCCGTTTTGCCTTGTGATCGTAGGCAAAAAAATGAGTTAAAACACTTAAGGATAAATTAACTTAAAAAATACAATTCCAATTTAACACTTTAACAAGTATATATTCTTGAAAATGTACATTCCTAATACTAATTTTTTAATTTGATGGCACTAAAATTTTTTCAAATATGGATCTTTTTCAATTATTTTGTTATATAATCTTGGACCTAAATATGTACCTGATTAAGAGCTGTGCTTGTGAAACACATTGGTTCCTCTTTCGTGCCCCCAAAATAAAAAACTCCCATGGTAACATACAGTTTTGGCCAGGCTGCAGACGAAGGGTTATAAAAGAAGAAATGAAGAAGTCCATAATGTTTTCTGTTATTCTAATGCAACTTCAATAAATACCTATATATTTACAATAAATTACACATATTTCGTTACTGTTATTTCCTTGTAAGTTCCTATAGGCCTAAACATTTGTAAACTGAAATCCAATTTAGACAATTAGGCCTGTAATAAAATAATTTTTGTTTCAAACAAATATGTTGTCATATTGTTGTTGTTTAGTCAACTGTCCGAAGACAGGTCTGAACCTCATAACTGATACCAAGAAGGTATCACTTATGAGGCAACTGGGCCAGGAGATAATGGAGTAGGGTGGCCAGTTCCTTTCCCCCTCCATTGCATACATCTCTGACTAGCCACATATTACACTAGTCAGACTTCAGATGCATACAAACAATTGTTCTTCCTCTGACACATATCGTCAAGTGAGATGTACTGCTTGGTAATAGATGTACATATCAGCCAGAACCTCAATCAGAGGATGTCATATTAAAACATTTATTTACCAGTATAAGAAAACTATGTGAATTTTGAAGTTATTTGAGTTGGGACTTGTAGTGCTGTCATCTCAGAATTACTATAAAAAATGTTATTTTGTAGCATTAACCAATTTGTTTAAAAAAAAAAAAGCAACAACAATTTTTTTGTTTTCCTGAAAGCTTGAAAATTCTTACTTATTCGGTTAAAAGATTCAATGTGTCATGACACTCATTATATCAACAAAGAATAAATATTAGTTTATTTTCAATGGCAGGATTTTGAGTTTCACATTATTTTCGTTCATGTTCTTCAGTATAAACTTAATATATTCTTTGCTTGTTGCATTTCTAAATCCAGAAAAATCACAGTCAATCATTGTGGGCCATTCACGTTTGTTAAGCACTATTACCATACCAAATTTGTCCCCGATTTAAATATACGGCACCGAAATTCCGTTCAGTGAATCAGTAAAGAATCTAGGTATTTATATGGATAAGAATTTAAATTGGAACATTCAAGTTGCAGAAACCTGCAAAAAGGTATTTTCATTAATCCACTTGTTTAGACGATTGAAGAATTTTCTACCCTTTTCCATGAAAAAAATGTTAGTGCAAACACTCGTGATGCCCCACTTCGATTACTGTGATATTCTGCTTACTGACTTAAGCGTTACTTCAGCGCAGAGACTACAACATGTTCATAATATGTGCGTCCGTTTCGTCTGCAATATTCGCCGGGCTGATCACGTAACACCATCCCTCGAAATGTTGTCCTGGCTCCGTCTAGAAGATCGTAGGAAAATCCACTGTCTTTCCCTTCTCTTTCATATATTGCATTACTCCACTCCTGTCTATCTTGCGTCTCGTTTTCAAAATTTATCCACCCATCATAACCTAGACACACGATCACAACACTCCTCAATATTATCCATTCCCTCCCACCGAACATCCTCATATTCATCTTCTTTCACTGTGGCTGTTCCTCGACTTTGGAATTCCCTACCAAGTAATGTCAGGGACTGTCAGACATCAAACCTATTTAAGAATAGGCTAACGAGATATTTTTCTAACAATTATTGTCAACAATAATAGCTGTTTCAGGTTTCTCAATGTTTAATGGTTATATATATCACAGATAAATATCTAAATTATCTCATTATTATTATTATTATTATTATTATTATTATTATTATTATTATTATTATTATTATTACTATTATTATTATTACTATTATTATTATTACCATTATTATTATTATTATTATTATTATTATTATTATTATTATTATCATTATTATTATAACTATTTCTTACCAGTGTTTATTATTGTCACACTAACATTAGTTATCCAACTTTCATTATTTACTTTCATGTTGTTTTATGGTCCAGATATTAATGTAATAACTATGTAAGCAAATGTATTTAATTAGAATTAGAGTCTGGCTGGGCGGAAGAGAAGGCCTACTGGCCTTAGCTCTGCCAGATTAAATAAATAAATTATTATTATTATTATTATTATTTCTTTGTTCAATGCTGGGCACCTTAGAAGATGTTCCTCATTCATGATAGAATTTGGAATCTAAACAAACTTGACGTCTATGAATTGGGAATTTTAAAGTAGTGCAGATTAGATTAGATTAGATTAGATCTTTATTAGCCGAATAGACTTACAAGCATTCATGGCGTCGTCAGTACACAAGAAAAATGACATAACATACAATATAATACAAAATTAGACTTAATTCTAAATAAATGTAACAATTTAATATTATAGGACAAGCTTGGTCTTCAGTCTCCACTGTTCTATCTAGTATCTTCTCTTTTTGCTTTTCCCTGTGTTTTCTTCAACTGTGAGTTACCTGAAACATAAATGGTCAAGGGCAGTATCAAGAAACGTTAAATTCTAAAATTTTAAATTTAGATATTCATTTGTGCAAAATGGCATATGTGTCAATAAAATGTTCTTTACCTCTTTTTTGAATTTTCTTATGTTAAGTTCTTTGATTTTCTGTGGAAGTTTATTATATAAATTGCTGCCTCTATGTGATATGCTGTTAAGACTTCTGGTAAGCCTGTGGTAATTCAGATGTATGTTTTGGGATGTTCTGGTGTTATACTCATGATATGTTGAATTTGTTTTAAAGGAATCTATGTTTTGATGAATAAAGCACACTGTTTCTAAAATATATATGCAGGGTACAGGTAAGATTTTTAGTTCTCTGAAAATTTTTATACTTTCAGTCCGAATAGGAACATTTTTAATGATTTTGAGTATTCTTTTCTGCAATTTGAGGACTTGTGTCACTTTTGGTGAAGATCCCCAAGTAATAATTCCATATGATAGTATTGAATGAACATATCCAAAATAGACTGATATTAAAAGATCCTTGGATGATATCTTCGCAAGGACTCGAAAAGCATAACATAAGCGACTCAGCTTCTCAGTTAGATGTTGTATATGCTTTTCCCATGTCAGACTGGAATCTATCCATATACCTAAAAATTTAGAGCATTCTACTTCCTTAATTATGGTATTACTAAGAACTATGTGAATCTGGTCAGTTGGATATTGATTGAAAGATACATAGACAGTTTTATTTACATTTAATTTAAGCTTATTATTTGCTAGCCATTTGTCTAGTTTCGTTGATGTTGCATTAATTTTCATTTGCAAGTTCTCTTCCTTATTATCACTCAGTATTAAAAGCAAAGCAGACATGTCAAACATTTATTCGTATTTTGCAACTCCTTTTTGCTCTATAGGCTGTGCAAGGTAGCAGAGTGCTAAGGGCAGCAGCAAAACATTTACCAGTACGTAAGAAAGGAAATGTCAACTATCTCATAGACGTGACTTGTTTGAAAATTCCTGCATCAAGAAAAAATCAAAAGAATAAATGCTCAACAGACGAAGGTAATAAAATGGGGCTCGTTACAGCACTTGTGAACTTACAAGCTGGACGCAAGCTGCTGCACTCTACATGGCCAACACATGAGCGTGCCAAGCAGGGAATGATGCAATCTGTAACTTTCCTGCCAAGGAAATTCAAGAATCTGTACAAGAGAGGAGAAACAAACCCCCAATTCTTCCAACAGCCTTCTATTGTCTTTTCACGTACACCCAGTGCTATTATGGTGGTGTTTTTCTTGACTATACGCCCTACCCTATATTTTTCTCCCCTAAAATATATTTTACTTTCCTCTTTCTCTACCCCTTCGACTGTAATTTAATGAATGTTTTTATGTTGAAGAAGAAGTAAAGAAAATGTTTTGGCTTACCTTTTGATTATAAAACAAGGTCTATATGAATCCTGGGGCATATATGTACAGCATTAAGGGGTTTTCAACTATCCTTTTGGTAATTCTCCACAAAAACTACACCAAGGAAAAAACCCTTTTTCATGGTTTCTGTGTGACATATGTAATGATAAATGTGATTTTAGTTTGCATCCACAAATACTTTCAACATAAATGTCGTTTGATACTTACCTGTGCGGTATATTCTAATGCTGTTACAAATATGACACTCTAGACGTCCAGGATACAGCACTAGGGAGACGGACCATTTCCTATTAATTCGTCCTGGACCCCTTGCATTAGTAACAAGTGCGGGGGGGGGGTTTACAACAATGCATTAGAATGAACAGGTTAAGTATCAATAATTTTTATGTTGAAAGTATTTGTGGCAGCAAACTAAAATCAAGTGTTATCACTGACATATCGTCGCTTTACAAGTAAAAAATTACTTCTGAGAAAAAGGCATACCTATATAATGTACATAATATCTTGGAGCAACAGTAACAAATATAAATGATACTTGGGAGGAAATTAAACGCAGAATAAATATGGGAAATGCCTGTTATTATTCGGTTGAGAAGCTTCTATCATCCAGTCTGCTGTCAAAAAATCTGAAAGTTAGAATTTATAAAACAGTTATATTACCGGTTGTTCTGTATGGTTGTGAAACTTGGACTCTCACTTTGAGAGAGGAACATAGGTTAAGGGTGTTTGGGAATAAGGTTCTTAGGAAAATATTTGGGGCTAAGAGGGATGAAGTTACAGGAGAATGGAGAAAGTTACACAACACAGAACTGCACGCATTGTATTCTTCACCTGACATAATTAGGAACATTAAATCCAGACGTTTGAGATGGGCTGGGCATGTAGCACGTATGGGCGAATCCAGAAATGCATATAGAGTGTTAGTTGGGAGACTGGAGGGGAAAAGACCTTTGGGGAGGCCGAGACGTAGATGAGAAGATAAAATTAAAATGGATTTGAGGGAGGTGGGATATGATGACAGAGAATGGATTAATCTTGCTCAGGATAGGGACCAATGGCGAGCTTATGTGAGGGCGGCAATGAACCTGCGGGTTCCTTAAAAACCAGTGAGTAATATATGTGTATAAACTTAGAATTTTAAAATTAAATACACATAAAGAGAAACAACTTACTAAAAATATTTTGAGGATTCAGTTTTGTTAAGAGCTTTCAAAGTGCCATTTTCTCAGACGCAATATTTTTGAGTTAATGTATTTTGCTAGTAAGCCGGTGATATGTCACACATAAGCCAATGAGGCAAAACATTAATTCCAATTAATTCTGAAGATCTTGCGAGGCTGGTCGCGTTATATTATGTTTTTTTTCTACCTTCGATAGAAAATATTTTCCTCTTGCTGTTCCAACCAGTCCCCAATCTATCTTTCCTATTCGACTGCCTTTAGTCTGGCCTCTCTTACTCCATTCAGGATCCAAGAGGCACTCAAGCCCTCCAACCACGTCAAGGTAGCTGTCCTGAGGAGGACCACCCACCCACCCACACAATAACTTATAAAATTAGGCAAAACACTAAAGAATTTACAAAAAAAAAAAATTACTAAGGAAAATTTTGGAGGGAGCAATTAGGTCCGTGGCCCATTTCTTTTAGTATCATCCCAATAATTGTCTTAGCGCCCAAGGGAAACATGGAAAAAAGAGCAGGATGAGTTATCCTATACTGACGACTAAGCCAATTAGCTTGTAGCATGAGTCTGTTAAAATTGAGAGAAACATTCGATCGGCAATGTCAAACCCCATTCTCCATTGTCTTTTGTTCCTCGTGTGAGGAGCAAAGACAACATGAACAGTGTTTGTTGTTGCAGATCGATTCTTTTTCTAAATTTTAACGGACTAACGCAACAAGCTAATTAGCCTAATCATCGGTACGACAACTCATCCTGCTCTTTGAATTCCTCTGGTTTCCCTCGTTGCGAAGACAGATGTCGGGATGAGCCCTGAAACAAATCGTCATGGACCTAATCACTTCCTCCAAAATGTTCCCTTAGTATTTTTTTTTTTTTGTAAATTCCTTATTAAGTTTTTTCCTCATTTTATAAGTTACTGCCAGGCAAGAGCTGTCAGGCTAGTGTGGGCAAAATCAATAGTACTTAATGATTAGGTACGGACTGTCGAGAAAACATCAATGTCGTCGCCTAAAATTAACGTGTGAAATGAACAGTTGGAGAATTCTGGTTCAAAACCGTCTAATTAAGAAATAAATTATGTTTTATATTTGTGTCGTTTATTTTAATAACTTGTAAATATATTCCTACTTTATTTTGTAAGATCTAAATCGCCTTTTAACGAGAAGAGCAGACATTATAGCCATCGATCGCCGGACTCAAAGAAGCCTCATTCTTGACCCCGCTATCCGTTTTGAGAAGGATGATCAACAAGCCAATAACGTTAACAATGGAAAAAAGTCTATTTACAACCCATATATTCCTCATTTCAGTGAGAGATACAAAATGAATATTAATACATGGGAAGTGAAAGGGCTTCTTTTTGGCGCTAGGGGAACTTCATTTAAGTTAACCAAAACCATTCTTTCTCTTAAATTTTCTAATGAGGACATTAACAAAATTTGTCTAATGGTATTGAGAGATTCATTATCCATTCCACGCAATCACTTGTATAATATTACGTAATATTTTTTTTTTTACTTCATTTCATTTCTCTTCAATGTATTTTCATCTCATGTTTCTCCGAAATCAATTGTACTTTATTTTTTAAATTTATCATTGTTCCATATTCTCTCCGCAATCATATTGTATTTTTAATTTAACCTCTGCTTTGTATTCTGGATCCTAGTGGTCAGCCGTAGATTTCGGCCAGATGTCCCAAATTGTGGAATTTGTGTGTAAATTTAATTCATCTTAATCTTTTTTCATGCATGACGTGCATTTGTTTCCTTTGAAACGATTTCCTAATAATGGAGAATATTTCCATGGAAACAATACTCAAATCTTTTTTCCTCCTTTTCCAAACAGGATGAAAACAGTCGAATCTTAATTCTTATTCCATTTCATGATCTCTGTAGTGAAAATATCTAGAATCCACATTTCCAGTAAGTAAATTAAATTAGCAAGAAAGTAAAATGTGATAACCTGAATTATTTTCTAATTTTCAGAGGTGACAGAAAGCTGGTATGCAGAGAAATAAACATTTCTGGGTCTACGTGCTGTAACAAAATGTGCAAGCATACTTCGAATTTGTAAATTACTTACCTATAAAGGATTTGTTACCAATAGACCAGCAGAATAACAATCTTAATGTTATTATCAAACCTGAATCAGTGGAGACTGTTTTTTATGAACACATGATTCCTTGCTAAAACATCACAAAAAATTTACTTCTTCTGTTTTAACAAAAATTCCACCCTGACAATACAATAGGGGTATAGGGGTAATAGTTTTCTGACAAACTTTGGTGTATCTCACATAGTGAATGTGAATGTGAGTATTGTTCACGTGAAATAGCTAGCCCTTCATGGGACACAGTGGCTTCATTCATTCATTCATTCATTCATTCATTCATTCATTCAATAGTTTTCTATTATATGCAAAATTTCTCTCTTCCTCACATTCCAGTGCAAGAATTATTGTACACGAAACTGATTTCGTTGTACTGTTTGTGCATATATTATCTAAGACCTGGAAATTTTAATTTTCTGTATTACTTGTGGGGGTTGCAAGAAAAGGGACAAATAAGTTTTCATCTTTTGTTTGCGGCTATATAACAAAAGACTTGCTTAAACTTGTCACAGACATATTTATTAAGAATGCAGTTATATTGTCAGACTCCAAAGCAGCTATTCTATCAATAGTCTCTAAACACACACCTTCAACTCAAACAGCAGAAATAACTAAAATGCTCTCTCAACTAATAACACTCAATAAAAGAATTGTATTCCAATGGATACCATCCCATTGTGGAATCCTGGGAAACGAGAATGCGGATGCTTTAGCAAAGAAGGGCAGCACTGCTACTTACAGACCTGTTACTAAATCTACGTATTACTCTGTGAAGAGATTTATTAAATCTACATACTTAGACTTCAACAAACAAAATTTGATAACACAATCTCAAGGGAAAAAATGGAACTCTCTGCATCATAATCCACAGTTAATTCCCGATTTACCACGCAAATCGTCTGTAGCTGTATTTAGATTGGCAACAGGCCATGATTGTTTGGCCAAACACCTGCATAGAATTGGAATATATCAGTCCCCTAACTGCCCATTGTGCAACTCAAACCAAGAAATGGATTCGGAACACCTCAAAATCTGTGCTTCAGTGGCTGACCATGACAATATCTTTGAAAAATATTGGAGTGCAAGAGGTCAAATGAGTTTACTGTCAAACGCCTGGCATTAGAAAACAACAACATATTTTTGTTCTCCAATGGATGTTTGAGTAGGAATAAAAACCACACTTTCATACTAACATGTACCGGTATGGGCCTGTTACAGGCAAGAATGCTGAAGGCTATCATTCACTATCCTGTGAGAGGGAACTTCTCTTTGTCTTGTGATCGAGACTTCACTACCTTCAAACAGACGATAAAATAGTGCATCAGAATCTACATGCTCCCTCCATACAGTACCTTGAAGTAACAGCAACTAGAAAACAAAATGTCACAGCAGTAAAGTTCACTGGGAACCACGAGGTGCTATATTTTGATCGTTGATGGTCAGCTTATTACAGGAAGACTGCTCTTTCTACGAAATCCATGGGAAAACCTCGTGATGAGAGATCTGTGTTCACTTCTCCCAACCTCGTGCTCAGGGAATTATCCAAACACATAGGCTACTTAACAAAGATAAACTTAATGATAAGGCACAAAGTGGGTTAAAACACTCAAGCATAAAGTAACTTATCAAATACAATACCAATTTTAACAGTTTAACTCGTCAATCAGTCAACAATGGCACAACAGCCCTGTGTGAGCCCCTGCCTTCTGTAGAAGCTTTCTCCATTCCTCTCTCAACAAAGCCGTTCTTCTCCAGTTCCTTATTCCCAATATTTGTATGTCCTTTCTCACAAGTTTAACGCGTGCAAATACATAAAACAATTTTAAACAAATATATATTTTTGGAAAAGTAAATTCCTAACGCTAATTTTTAATTTACTGGTACTAAAATTTCCAAACTTGGGTATTTTTCAATTATTTTTATAATCATTGATTAAAGTTCACGTTAACACTTTGTTTGTTAAAAACATAAAATTACTTAGTCATACATTATAAAGTATTAACATTTTAAAAAAGGTATATACCTTCGACAGACGGCCCGTTTCGACGTGATGTCACGTCTTCCTCAGTGTCTCCTGAACTGTTGGTGATCTTGAATTCTGCGATGTGCATTTGTCGATAGTAGGGGTGAGGGTGTGTTGCTCTTATGGTGGGGGCTGGTTGTTTGTGTGTTATGATGTATTATGACGTAGAATAATGTGTGGGTATTGAACTGTAATTGTGTGTTAAGTATATATTGTGGGTATGTTATTGTATGTTTATATATTTCGTATTGTTCTAGGATGTTTAACTGTGAACGTTTTGGTGTGATGTGTAAAATTTCCATATCTGTTTCTATATTATTGTAGTCATGGTTATTGTTGATAATGTGGTCTGCATAATTTGATGTGATGTAGGGTTTGGTTATAGCTTTAATATGTTCATTATATCTTGTGTGAAAGGATCTTCCTGTCTGTCCTATGTAAAAATGTGGAAAACTATTGCATTTTAGTTTGTAAACTTCAGTTGAATTATATTTATTTGATTGTTTATTGTGATTATTTAGATATTTCTGTGTTGTGTTATTTGTTTTGTATGCTATCTTGTATTTTAGTTTTTCTGAATGAAGTTGCAATTTTGTGGGTATTGGTATTGTGATATGTTAATGTTATGTATTTATTCTCACGTGGTGTTTGTGTTGGTTTGTTCTGTTTTTGTTTTGCCTTTTTTATTAGTGTGTCTGTTATGTTAGGGTTATATCCATTGTCTTGTGCTATATATTTTATTGTGTTTAATTCTTCAGTGTGTATTTTTATAACCTTGAACCTATGTAAGTGTGTACCTGATTAAGAGCTGTGCTTGTGAAACACTTTGGTTCCTCTTTCGTGCCCCCAAAATAAAAAACTCCCATGGTAACACACAGTTGGGGCCGATTGCAGAGGAAGGGAATAAAAGAAGAAATAAAGAAGTCACTCTAACTGAAAACCATAATGTTTTCTATTATTCTAAATGCAGTTTCAATAAATATATATTTACATTAAATTAAACATGTTTTGTTTTCTGACTGTTATTTCCTTGTAAATTCCTATAAACTTTAGATAATTTAATTTATTGGTCTGACCCAATATTTTGGGTTTGCCCTGTGACACAGAATAGCTCACAATAAAATTTAAAATGAAAAATTATATGAACAGGTTTCAGACAAAATTGATAAAGACATAAGAAAAAAATAGAACCAAATATAATTTAAATTGAATGTACACCATAAAGATGCTGACGAAATATCGCTACAGAAAATTTTATTATGGTGGTGACGATGGCATCTTGAAGATCTCTCGTCAGCTTGTATTTTTCCCTCCACTTTACAAAGGCTTTCAGAATGGTGCCTCTCGCTCCGAAGAAGAGACCGGTAACTGTGATTTTTTCTATGTTGTATTTCGCCAATAGGTACTGAATCGTGTGCTCGTAGATTTTCTTTTTCTCTTCGTTCACTTCAGATGGTTGAGTGGCTGAGATTTCAAATCTGATTGTAGGATCAATTATTTCGGCTGTCTGTTTATTTCTATTTATAACTATGATATCGATCCTACGATTGCTTCCACCATCAGCAATACAATGAACTTCCTCGTGAACATTTAGATTTTTGGATCGAAGTGCATCTGCGATCATAGAACGTATGATGTTGTGACGTTCTATTCTGAGTACTTCTCCCTGTGGGCAACTCCCAAGCACATGTGGTAAAGTTTCATACTCACTGCAGTGCCTACAGTGTGTTGTGCCTGTAGAGCGACCAGGGAGAGAACGTACTGGTGGCACCATCGTAGTCATCTTTAGCATATCTCTCCATTCAGAACTTGATAATCCTTCATGCCTGATGATCCACGAGTTGGCTGCAGGTACTTCTTCAAACAATACAACTCCTTTTCCCTTCTGGAGTATGCACATCAGGTTTTAAATTCACGGTACAAGATGTTGTCTTAATTGTTTCACACATACTGTAGACTCATCTCTGCTCACTTGCAATCCCGACAAGCAATGGGTTCTTATAGTGTCGTAGTCTCATACAGCATTAACGTGCTGGTTATTTAGGTTTTCTAGCTTAATAATTTTAATTTTTGTTCAAACCAAATAAGTTGTCATATTTAAACATTTATTTACCGGTATAAGACAAGTATGATGAATTTTGAAGTTATTTGAGTTGGGACTTGCAGTGCTATCATATCAGAACTAACGTAACAACAATTTCCACAATTTGGGACATCTGGCCGAAATCTACAGCTGACCATTAGGATCCAGAATACAAAGCAGAGGTTAAATGAAAAATACAATGTGATTGCGGAGAGAATACGGAACAATGATAAATTTAAAAATAAAGTACAATTTGAGTTCGGAGAAACATGAGATGAAAATACATTGAAGAGTAATGAGATGAAGTGAAAAAAAAATTACGTACTATTATACAAGTGATTGCGTGGAATGGATAATGAATCTCTCAATACCATTAGACAAATTTTGTTAATGTCCTCATTAGAAAATTTAAGAGAAAGGAGAATGGTTTTGGTTAACTTAAATGAAGTTCCCCTAGCGCCAAAAAGAAGTCCTTTCACTTCCCATGTATTAATATTCATTTTGTATCTCTCACTGAAGTGAGGAATACGTGGGTTGTAAATAGACTTCTTTTCATCGTTAACATTATTGGCTTGTTGATCATCCTTCTCAAAACGGACAGTGGGGTCAAGAATGAGGCTTCTTTGATTCCGGCGATCGATGACTATAATGTCTGCTCTTCTCGTTGACCCATTCTCAACACTTCTTCGTAAACCTCCCACTTTGCCTTCCGAAGAGTGGTTGCGATGGAGCTTCTCACTTTATGGTGGCGATTGTTCCTCAGTAGTTCTCCTTTAGCGCAATAACCCAAAACATGCTCAAGGGTTTCTACTTCACTGCATCCTGGATGACGACAGTTTTGATCTTGAAAGGAACGACCTGGCACCGATCGTACTGCTGCGTTGTTTGTGGACATCTTTATGGCATTGGTCCACTCTGAGGATGATATCCCTCTTCTATTACTAATCCAAGTGTTGTTTTTTGGATCTTCACTGTAAGTTACCACTCCTTTACCTTTTTGTGGAAGACGACACCAATTATTAAACGACCTCCGCCGTAACTCAGATCTTAAACTTCGGCCTGTCATTGAATGTGCTTCTGCATTGTTGGGAATGTTCAATTGTGAAAGAGCTTCTTGTTTTTCAGTTTCAAGATTCCTGCAGGAATGGAGATGTTCGTCATTTATTTTAAAAGACTTCTGGCATTGTTATAGTGTTGGATGTGTACTTCCCATTCAGCATTAAATAAACCAAGGCCACGAAGATTCTTCGGAGCATATAGCATGTCATTCAGACAATCTTGCGGTAAACCCACAATTTCCTTAGCACCTGTCCGGACAATTTTATCAATATCGTGTAAGAAAGATTTTGGAATCTTATTCAGTGGTATACTTTGGAGCGAATAAATGATCTTAGGCCATATATACTGATTCATAATATTCAGTTTTTGATCAGGTTTTAGTAAATTGGTGGTGGTTAACTTGTCAATATCTTGACCGAAAGAAGTTGGAATTTATAGCTTAACCCTTAAATTGGCAAGACTTCATTCCTCACACTAGTTTATTAAACTGTGTCGGACTGCAAAGAAAACAACTATCGCAATGTCCATATTTTATATGTTGCACAATATTACAGTATTGTGAAATTTTGGTTGAATTTAATTTTCCTGCCAATTTTTTTTTCTATTGTTCTATTAAAATTATAGCATATTATACCCTATTAACCTGTTGTATTGTAACTTATAGGATACATTATGAATTTCAGGGTTAATCAAATTGTTGAAAAAAATAAACAACAATTTTTTGTTTTCCTGAAAACTTGAATTTTTTTTACTTGTTCGGTTAAAATGATTCAGTTTATCATGATCTAATTTTAATATGAACAAAGTAGAAAATAATATTTTTTTTATTTTCAATGGCAAGATCAAGAATCTGTAGAAGAGAGGAGAAACAAACCCTCAATTCTTCAAACAGCCTTCTATTGCCTTTTCACGTACACCCAGTGCTGTTATGGTAATGTTTTTCTTGACTGGAATTCATTCTGGTTTTATATTAATTGGTTTTATATTGATTGTTGTAGAAATAATATTAACAGCTCCTAGAATTAAGGAAACACCGTTATACGCCCCACCCTATATTTTTCTCTCCTAAAATATATTTTACTTTCCTTTCCTTACTATTCTTTTGGTAATTCTCCAGAAAAACTACACCAAAAAGACACATTTTTTTCATGGTTTATGTATGACATATGTAAGTATCAACAATTTTTATTTTGAAAGTATTTATAGCAACAAACTAAAATCATGTGTTTAGCACTATCATATCGTCGGTTTACAAGTAAAAAAAATGACTTCTGAGAAAAAAGGCATATCTATATAATGTACAGTACATTATGTGTATAAACTTTGCAAATAGGGTTCCCAACCTTTTTTAAAGGAAATACAGGAGCCTCCGAATTGAGGGAGCAGAAAAAAAAATTAATCACATTTTTGTATAGGCCTAAGGGCCTTGGACACAACCAATTTTGTTACTTAAAGAAGTAGAAGAAGAATTAATTAAGTTCAGCAAAGTGATTTAGTTCAAGAAGTTTTATCAGCTGTCAAAAAATTACAGTTTTAATATATTGTAGACCTACATTCATTTGTTGATATTTAAATGTATATATATAATTTGAACTGGTAATGGAATTTACGGGAAACGGCTGAACGGATTTTAATAAATGACCCCTCATTCTGAAGCTTGGAACCCAAAGTTTTTCAGAAAAATAGTAGCTTTGAGTGAAATGTAAATTTTTCAACATAATTTTTCTATTTTCTAAAATCCATCTGTCGTCACTAACTAATTGTATTTCAGAATAAAACAAAACACACACTACAGTAAACAATATTACACGAAGGTCATGATCAGCAAGAATGCTGACATATTTAGAGCTAAAATTCAATTGGTTATTAAAAATTTCAAGACTGTAAAAATAATTTACAGGTCAGATTCTGTGGTGTATAATTTTCTGGGTACAGCTGTGTGTTGGATATTAAAAACTACAAAACTTGAGGTGGTTTGATGACATTATTACCATTAGAAATGAAATATTATTATAGTTAATGCCATTCTGTGACTATTTTTCATTAATTATACTATTAATGCTATACTGATGATATGAAAGTGAAATGTTTTGGGGTTATATAAGTATATGTAGAGAATAACTTAAATTAGATTTTGATTTCTATATTTTACTGAGTGGCGGTTATATAGTATATGTTATTGAAAACTATAAAGCTTACGTAAGATAATAATATTGTTATTAAAAATCAAATATTTTTATAGATATTAATGAAGTGGGGTTGGGTCTTTTCATATATTTAATGGCGGTGTGGTGGTCCGTGATTCTCTTCAGTATTGGCTCGAGAGAGCGCAAAAATTAGAGTTCCTAAGGAAAGACCAAACGGTATTACTTACTGATAAAATGTGAGGCCTACAAGATTTTGTAATCTCCCGATCATTTCAGCAAGATCTCTTAGCAGGATAAAATGATTTTACCCTCTACATTTCAAGGTAGTTTACGAAACATGCAGCAGCTATACCAAGATGCTATGTCTATTGTTCGAAAGCATAGCAAAACTGACATTTTTTTTTTTAACTTTCACCTAAAATCCGCAATGATCTGAAATACCTATTGCTTTACTCTCACATGAAAAACCGACTGATCGTCCTGACATTGTTACTTGCGTTTTCGCGTTCAAACTAAAAAAACTGAAAGTGTATAGGTTCAAGAAAAAGTATTTAGCCTTATAAAACCATTCAGAGGGAGTATGTTTCATTATTATGGAAGCAAATAACTTTCCGAATGTCTGGTATTCTTGATTGAAAATAAATCTGAAAAAAGTTTATTTGAACGTCTAACGAACTTAGTTTGCAGCATTTGCTGTACAAGCCACTAGTACGCTATGACTAGGGAAAGGAAGTTCATGTATTTGCATATTTGTTCTCTATCGTTGTGTGAATATGCTGAAAGATTAACTACATGAATCACGAATTTCTGAATACAATGATATTACTTTTATTGTGCATAAAAGTGCACTTTTGCTTTTATTTATAAAAGTATCATATTTTAACTTTTATGGAGGGAAACTCCATATTATGTATGTTTTCTTTCCCTCATTTTTAAATGTGTGTAACCTCGTAAACACGACTAATTTATGTTTATGAATTTTGAATGTAACGATGACGCCCTCATAGGGAGCCTCTCAAGTTAGCAATTGGTATTCCTGTACTGCAGTCTTTAGCAGATTTTGAAGGGACAATATCCAGTTTAACATCAGTTCCAGGAAATGTAGGAGACAAATTGAACGAGAAACCAGCAAATATTCTTCTCAAAAACCCTGGCTATTATCAACTTAAAGAAATTGAAGATATTCTCGAAGGAAAAACACCCCAGAAACCAACAAAATTTTTTATAGAACAGCTCACAGCTTTTGTGCAAGCCCCTCTTACTTCTTGTGACGTAGAACAAAGCTATGCTGAGAGACAACAGGCGAAGAATGACAACAGAAAACATACGTCACTGCTTAGTTGTGAACTGTAACAGCATAAATGGAGCATTCAGCAATGAGGCAAGCACTTCAAAATCCATAGACTAAACGTAAGTTACCTGTACCTTATTATTCTGTTAAAATAATCTCAGACTGATAATGCATATTTTGTAGCATATTTATCTATTTTTACGGCATAAATGCATACATATTCTTCACGTCTTTAGGGCATGGACTTCCTTTCTCTGGCTATAACAAATGCAACTTTTGATGGCCTTCGAAATTCTACATATACCAGCTTAGAAAATGTTTGCAAAAGCAAATGTATTCATTCGCGAAAAATTAAACATTTTCGTAAATTTTACAGCTTACAGAGTTTTGTTGTGAATTCTATTATCAAAATTGCATTAAGTTAATCAGTCAATATTGAACATTTTGATACACACATTATATGCAGGGATTTCTTTTTTTTTTAAGAATGAAGCGGATTTCTATTAAATGTATTGATTCTCTAGCCAGTGCTCATCAATGCATAACAATTAGGCTGTTCCTCATGAAGCAGCATTTGGAGAAAATGCATCTCATTTTCCGTACACTGAATATTTAAATTATTTCATTGTACAAAAATCAACCCGTATTCGCCTACACAAAATAACGGTTAGATCGGTCTTATGCCAAGGGAACGAAGCGTGAATTCTCTGGAAGAGAGACGAAAGCAGATTAAGAGTCCATGTTGAATCTTTCAACAGGTTACAATGGTACACAGATTACTCAACATACCCATGAGCCAACAACACTACAATGAAGAAGTGAACACAATCAAATACATAGCACAAGAAAATGGTTATAACCCAAACATAATAGACAACATCATACGTTTTTTTTAGTAAGTTATTTTACGACGCTTTATCAACAGCTTAGGTTATTTAGCGTCTGAATGAGATGAAGGTGATAATGCCGGTGAAATGAGTCCGGGGTCCAACACCGAAAGTTACCCAGCATTTGCTCATATTGGGTTGAGGGAAAACCCCAGAAAAAACCTCAACTATATGTAACTTGCCCCGATCGGGAATCGAACTCGGGCCACCTGGTTTCACGGCCAGACTTGCTAACCGTTGCTCCACAGGTGTGGACAAAACATCATAAGGAAGACAAAACAAAAACTCAACAAACACAAAAACACAAGAACACAAGAAATACATCACACTAACATACGAAAACAAAAACACACACAAGATCGCATCCCCATTCAGAAAACAGAAATACAACATAACATACAGAACAGAAAACACACTACAAAGACATCTCAACACACAAACAAATGAATACAACCACACAGGTGTATACAAACTCACATGTAATAGTTGCGACAGTTTCTACATTGGACAGACAGGTAGATCATTCCAAACTCGATACAAAGAACACATTAAAGCAATAACCAGAGGACACAATACATCTACATATGCCGAACACATAACTAATGCTAACCACACATACAGTAACATAAATACAGACATGGAAATCATACACATACAACCCAAAAACCAAATACTCAACACACTAGAACAATACGAAATATACAAACACACTAAAACACACCCTGATCAAATTCTCAACACACAGATCAATTTCAGAACACACACACTATTTGACATCACATTTCAACACTTTTCAACAATCGAACGCACCCACACAACAGGCAGCGAAGTTCGAGATGACGCCGAGATCTAGTAGGCTCTGAGGATGGTGTGAAGAGGCACCGAAACAGCTGTAAGCCGCACATGCTTACACAATTAACACGAGTAAGATCGCCATTTAATCAATTATTCAGATTAAGAGCTTGCGAGATGAGATTCATGCGTCGCAAAATGGGACAGGAAGAAAAATGTTACATGCATATCGTGAAATCTACCTGCGCGTGAGGGGAAGGAAGAAATTGACAGAGGAGCTTCCCTGCCTCTTTACTCTTCGCTTACCCCCACCACAAGGTTCTTACTATAAGCGTGTGTGTATGTCTAATTCCTACCCACTTCACTTTGCGTGATCCGGGTTCCGCAGACTGCGGATAGAAGGCAGGACGGTGATCTATTTGCAAATTGCACACCACTTCCGCAGGCCACGTTATGCATGATGTGTATCTGTGAAGAGTTATGTCGTCTACTAGGGTGAATGTATCTTAGTGTTCGTGTAAATGTAGTGTAGGGAATAAGTGAGGATGATGATGATGAGGAAGGGAGAAGGGAAAACCCGGTGCCGGCACGAAGCCTACTCCTGTCGAATAGCACCAAGGGGGCCGCCAGGCTTAACGTCCCCATCTGACGGACGAATCACTATCAAAGTGACATATGCCTTGCCTTCATATGCACTGCGGAGAGATTTGGGATTTAAATTAAGCTAGGGCGCACGAATGCACTTGATTTCACGAGATAACGAATGACCTATACTACGAGAACTTGATATTGTATCAAGCATCCTAGACTAAATCTCCAGGTATCAGCCGAACTGGAAGGAGCAATTCATGTGAATGTAGTCGTTCAGGTTTCCTAAGGCAGTAAAGTAACGTTCACAAGGAAAATGCTCACTAGGTCATCCAATGAAAAGATGGCATGAAAATTCCTATCTCAGGCCCTAACAGTTCTATGAATAACACGCGGTAGAATGATGATTATATTATTATTATTATTATTATTATTATTATTATTATTATTATTATTATTATTATTATTATTATTGTTATTATTATTCGGTTGAGAAGCTTTTATCATCCAGTCTGCTGTCAAAAAATCTGAAAGTTAGAATTTATAAAACAGTTATATTACCGGTTGTTCTGTATGGTTGTGAAATTTGGACTCTCACTTTGAGAGAGGAACATAGGTTAAGGGTATTTGAGAATAAGGTACTTAGGAAAATATTTGGGGCTAAGAGGGATGAAGTTACAGGAGAATGGAGAAAGTTACACAACACAGAACTGCACGCATTGTATTCTTCACCTGACATAATTAGGAACATTAAATCCAGACGTTTGAGATGGGCAGGGCATGTAGAATCAAGAAATGCATATAGAGTGTTAGTTGGGAGGCTGGAGGGAAAAAGACCTTTAGGGAGGCCGAGACTTAGATGGGAAGGTAATATTAAAATGGATTTGAGGGAGGTGGGATATGATGGTAGAGAATGGATTAATATTGCTCAGGATAGGGATCAATGGCGGGCTTATGTGAGGGCGGCAATGAACCTCCGGGTTCCTTAAATGCCAGTAAGTAAGTATTATTATACTTTGAATTCATTCATTATGTCCTTTTGCCCACTAAGTTTAGGCTATATAGGTATTCGTCGTCACGTATTCTCAATTTATACAACTGAATTGGTAAAACATAGGCCTACACCATATTGAATTCTGAATTGGTATAGTATTCAAGATAAAAAAGCTAACATAATAGGAATATTCAAACATGGCGCTTTATTTATAAGGTTTCCTTCGTTATTTCGTCTGCTTTTTCATAAAAGAAGGATAGGGGAGAGTCGGGTAGTATCGGACATCGGGTAGTATCGGACAATGCGTTTCTTTCATCTACCACCATATGGTAGTACCTGAATGACATGGTTACGTTTCTCTATGCGACATCACAGAAACGTAACCATGTCAATCAGGTACTATCATCGTGTGGTAGATGAAAGAAACTCACTGTCCGATATTACCCGATGTCCGATACTACCCGACTCTCCCCTACAATATAAACGCGTAACTGCAATTAATTATGAATGAGGAGATTCTGGACAAAATGCTCAGGTTCATCAAACCTTGTGTATAGAAAAGAATATTTTTATAGAAGGAAAGTATTTTTTCGACTGCTGTGAGAGTTATTACATTCGTGAGAACATTTTTAAATGACACCCTGTAGTTGTTTAATATTATCTGAAAAATATATTTTTATGTAGGCCTAATATTTAATTTGTTTTATACAGAAGCACTATGGTTACTTTGATAATAATTTAATTGTTGATGTATTTTGTTAGTCGTGTTGTGGAAGCAGTTTTATTGACAAAATCAACTTAAAAAAAGATACAAGCACTAACAAAATGTATCAACGATTAAATTGTTACCATAGTAACTATAACGATTCTGTTTCTGTATAAAACAAATGAAGTATTGCATATTGATAGAAAAAATATGCTTTCAGGTGATATTCACTTTACAACAAAGAACTCCCCGAAGCTGACGATGTTAAATATTTACGTATGCATTTAGATTGCCGATTAACATGGCGTAAACATATTGAAACTAAACGTAAAGAATTAAATTTTAAAACATCAAAAATCTATTGGTTATTGGGACCTAAATCAAAACTGTGATTAGAAAATAAACTTCTTGTTTATAAAGTCATACTAAAACCAATCTGGACATACGGCATCCAACTGTGGGGAACTGCTAGCAACTCAAACATTGAAATACTGCAGAGGTATCAGTCCAAAACTTTACGTTCCATTGTCACTGCACCATCACAGTCTACTATATACAGTCACGAAGCTTGAGTTTTGAGGGTGCTAGAAACAATAGACTGTGCCGGTACTATTTTGCATTGCCTGTAATGAGCCGATATTAGCGATCCTAGTGGTGAGCAACTACCTAATGTTTGCATATTTACTACGTATTGAGCTTCGTGACTGTATATACTAGACTGTGGTACCATGGTATGTCCGTAATGATGTCATTCATCGTGACTAAACATTTCAACTGTGAAAGAAGAAATCTCTAACTTCAGTAAAAAATACCTGCACCGATTAAATCAGCATCCCAATCATCATGCATTAAATTTGCTGGATAATAGTCAAACAATAAGAAGACTTAAAAGGACCAATGCTCTTGACCTTCCATTCATTTTTACTACAGCTATTTAAAACATTGTTATTTTTCTTTTGGAGTGTTGTCATGGGATAACATCTCTACTCATGTCATATTCTTTTATAATATTTACTTATTGTGTATTGTAGACAGATTGTAAATGTGGCAGGTGTTAAATAAATAAATAAAAAAGGTGATATTCAAAAAGTGTAGGGTGTCATTTAAAGTGTTTTGATGACTCGCACAACAGAAATATTTATTTGTAAATACAAGGTTTGTCGTGTCTCCGCTTTTTGTCTCCGAAATCCTCTCATTCAATTGCAATTGCAATTATGCGTTATTAGGGTTCATAGAGTATGACTGGTCGATGTGGGCCACCGAATTTGTCTGCTGACTGGAGATCAGCCACACCAGGGACGGGAAATTGCTGTTGTACGTAGATACTCAAGCTGACTGCTCTGTTTACAATACGAGTTTCACGCCCACATGCCGAAGCAGAGGTGGACGATCATCCAACCAGAATGGAGGTATCGCGTGGTTAGCACGATGATCCCCCCAGCCGTTATAGCTGGTATTCGCAACCTATCGTAGCTCCCCAAGTACATCACGATGCTGGGTGGGCACCGGTCCCATACACTGGCCGAAATTTCATGAGAAAATTTCTTCCCCCATGAGGACTCGAACCAGCTCGCATTCCGTAACGCGTGTCCCAGGTATAACGATCGATTAGTAAATACAAAAGTTTCCATACAACATTTATCATAATTCAGTAGAACTGGTGTTAGTGCTTCATGAATCGTTAAATAAATAGGCCTGAAATGCTGTCTACTTAATTTTAAAATTAATTCTGTGACAGGTTCGATTACATATTCTGACGTCAATGCAGTGAGATTACACGCCTATACCGGTATTGTATTGTATTGTATTTATTAACATTCCATGGTATTCATATATGCTTACAGCTAGAATATGGAACAAATCAAAAAACTCAATACTATTATAAAGTCTTAATTTATAGTCACAGTCTAGATGAAATATATACAGACGAGATTTACAATATAGTCTACTAGTACAACACAAAGTTTTAGTATCAATTTCATGAAGTGTTATTGAATGTCATGAATTCACCTACAGAATAGAAGGCGTGAGAAATTAGGTACTTCTTTAATTTGGCCCTAAATAATTTTATGTTTTGAGTTTCATTTTTTATATCGATAGGGAGGCTATTAAAAATTTTTACTGCCATATAACGCACTCCTTTTTGATAGCACGATAGACTTGCCGATGGAGTATGAAAGTCATTTTTTTACGTGTATTTATGCTATGAACTGTTGAATTAGTTACAAAGTTTTCACGATTACATACGAGGAAGATTATTAATGAAAAGATATACTGACAAGCCATGGGCATTATTTGTAGTTTTTTGAAAATAGCCCTACACGATTCCCTAGATTTGGCACCTACTATTATTCTAATTACTCTTTTTTGTAATAGAAATATATTGTTACTATCTGTGGAATTTTCCCAGAATATTATTCCAGAACTCATTACCGAGTGGAAGTATGCAAAGTGTATTGTTTTTAAGGTATTGATATTTACTATCTTTTGCATAGATCTAATAGCAAAACAAGCTGAATTTAGTTTGGGGGTAATTTCTTTAATATGATTTTTCCAATTTAACACATTATCGATTTTTAAGCCAAGAAATTTGGTTGTTGTTGTTTCTAATAGGGATCTATTGTTAATTATTGCGCTAGAAATTTGCGACGTTGAATTTGCACAGGATTTAAATTGAATTATGTTAGTTTTGTTACAATTTAATACCAATTTATTGACTGAGAACCAGTCACATATTTTAAAGAGAATTTCCTCTGTTAGGAGTTCGTTGGGAAACTGACATTACTTTCATGTTTGCTTTGAATCAAAGTGAAATGAGGGATTTCGCAACTAGCTTGAAGAGTAACGTTGTGACGTTTGTGGTAATTTAAGTGAATATGAAATAGCGACTTTGGTAAGTAACATTAAAGTCCTAGAAAGGCGTTCGACGATACTTAACCCCCTATTGATCCAGGATTTGTTGGTGTACTTGTGACTATAATTTATATGAACAGATGGCGCAGATACTAGTCATTGTTGCCAATAGTGCATAAATATACCCCAATTATAGAATACAATAATTCCTTTCTGCTGATTATAAAACAACACTGGCTTTAGCGGGAAACCGCTGATATTGTCAATTATGGAAATAGTTCATGCTTAATCTACATAATCATTTTTCCCGCCACTTTTTTAACCGTCCTAATAATGGCGTCACTTATTGAGAACTAGAGTCGACAGCAATTCGGAAGGCGGTTGTCTGCTAGCGTTTGCGTCGAGAGAGACAGATAGAGAGAGCAAGGCAGCGTACAACATTGCCACATCGTACTTCACGAGCACGTGCGATACAAATAGCGCAGGAGAGAATTTAAATCATCAAAAGACAATAATGACCTTAGCCGTTGATTACTGCAAGCATGACACCAAACAAACCCTCTTCCCTTCACTAACAATATTCTTTGCACGGTTCTCAACCCCACACCACATGCTTCTGCAGTCGTTTCTTGCACGTTGGCAATGTTGCTGCCAGCATCAAGATGGCCGGCAGCGTTCTGCTCGTTAACGTTTTTATAATAATTATACACAAACACTATTTTCCGCGCCTGCTTGTGTAATACTTGTCTTTTTACAGTCTCTTCTTCCATTTATTTACCTTACATACACACAGTAAATGTTAGTTTTACTTATTCAATGTATTGAAACACTCGCACGTGAGCAAACGAACTCGGGAAGTGCTTGTTATAGACTGATTCTGATTGGTTCTCCTGTTCAAGCTTGTGACGTCACATGCCATACAGGCTACGGCGCATCTAGTGGCCACCCGCCTTCCGAATTGCCGTCTAGTCTAGCGGAGCCCTTTCAGAGTTTGTCAATTTGTTATGTTATCTTAGGTTGTGACTTATCCTGTGGTTAGAAAGTTCAAGAATACGATCAGAAAATTGTAGGTCAGAACACCAGTGTACCTTAAGGCCCATTCACAATGAAGATTAAACATAACCGTAACATAAACACAGAAGTTTGCGCCCAGGCTACCAAATGGGATCATTCACAATTATTCACATAAGCATTGACATAAACATTACCGTAAGACGTTAACATGAAAGTTTGCAAACTCCAAACGTGATTTGCAAACAGAACACAATCGTGGAGCGCTGAAGTATACGACAGAATATGAGGAAATGGCGTCGTTGTTATGTTTCCATGGTTACCAAGTATGTTTGATGTTAGTTTATGTTCCCATCGTGAATGATGGTATGACTTCTTGATTTTACCGTAACGTTTATATTCTTAAGTTAACGCTTACGTTATGTTTAATTTTTATTGTGAATGAGTCTTTGCGCATGACAAGTAAGACGACAACCTATGCTTAAAGCAAGAAACTCACAGTGAAGTATATATTCAGGGGCTGTCGCATCTGTAGTTCAAGAGCTGCGACTCTGGTCTTCCATCCAGGCGGCCAGAGTTCGATCACCGACTAGTTCATGATGGAATTTGTGGTGGACAAAGACGTTAGAGGATTTTTCCCTGGATATTACAGCTTCCTCTACCCTCCTCCCCCTTATTTCATACATAATTTACAATGGTAAAAATACGCTGTGGTGAAGTCTTGGGGTAGTGAAACGAGCGTTGAGTGACTTCTGCCGAATTAGGAATAGACACCGACTGACTTTAACTGCCAACATTGAAAACAAAAAATCACTACCTGTTCAAGAATATCACACTCAATCGCTTCCACCTTCATCTTGACGATAATAAAAGCCTAACTAACCTAACTTGTTACTAAAATCCTAAACTAACCTAATCTAACTTGTCACAGATTCGCCTATACACGGGATAACAAAAGCCTAAACTATCCTAACCTAACTTGTCACAGTTTCGTATATGCAAAGCATAATAAAAGCCTAAACTAACCTAATCTAACCTGTCACTAAAATCCTAAACTAACCTAATCTAACTTGTCACAGATTCGCCTATACAAGGCATAACAAAAGCCTAAACTATCCTAACCTAACCTGTCACAGTTTCGTATATGCAAAGCATAATAAAAGCCTAAACTAACCTAATCTAACCTGTCACTAAAATCCTAAACTAACCTAACCTATCACAGATTTGCCTATAAAATGCCTACCGTAACCTAATCTGTCACAAATAAGTAGCCTACGTAAGACATAATAAAAGTCTAAACTAACCTAACCTGTCATAACACTCCATTTCTTACCCCTACACACTTCTCTGAAGTATGAAAATGGCCGAATTTCTATTCCGCTGGAACACTGCAAACTAGCGTGAAACGTTCGTAATGTCTCGTAAGTTATGTTGGTACGACATGTAAGACAGCTGTCCGCAATAGGAAAAGAAGTCACTGAACGCTCGTATAACCGTGATGCTGATATAGGGAGGACTTGGGAGTCAAACCCTGGGGCTTTCAGGCTGTTCGTCTGAGGATGTGCTCTGCTACGGCTGAGGGTCCCACCTGTCAGCATGGGATTCACAAATGCCACTTGTCCGACCGGGACAATAGTAGCATATACAATACAGTGTGTTTCAGAAATAAGTACAGATGTTTTTGGGTTGGTTGGGTCTAGGCTGTAGGCAGTCATTTTAAATACGGAAACTTGGGGTTCGTGACACGTAGTTTGGGCACTATGCGATGCCAAATTGCCATATATTCATCTGGAGATAGCAACCGGTACAATGGTACAGTTATGTTACCTCTCGAAGAAGTGGTGGTCTGTAGTTTATCAGCTGACAACTCATCTCATGTCAGAGGGCTATTATTCTTGTGCAGACCCACACATTGCTGCAATTCCCTCAGCCCGCCGTGTATACATGCCCAGTTTCTGGATCTGCACTTAGTACAAAGCATGTCGTTCTTTCTCTCACCCTACCACCACCATCACCACCTCGCCTGGTGTAGTCTTGACTGATCCGTATCAGAAAGCAAGAGGTTTGATGTGATGGAATTTAATGTAATCCACTTCACTCGAATTCACTGCAATTTGAATATCCAAAAATTTGCGACAATATTAATAACTAGGGCTAGGATTTTGATGACCTGTAAATCATGAAAAAATGTCCTAAAAACAATGCATTTATGAACTAAAAATCTTAAAAAAATGCCCTTAAAAATGTCCTAAAAATTGATCTTACATAATTGGCTTAGTAGGAATATTAATATTTAGACTTGCACCAACATTCAAGTTTATTTAATTTTACATAAGCCTAATTTTTCTAAATAGTACACTTTAATTAATTATTTTACCTGATGTAGTTCCATGTAGTCCACCACAAAGCCACTCTTATCCAGAACTGACAGGCATGAGGAGTCTATATTGAAGGGGGTTGGACTGATCCATTACGTGGGGGTGTACTATGTTAAAACGACAAGATTTGTTTAGAAAAACGATTAAAATATTATACAAAATAATGGATACTAATTGAAAAAAATATGTAGAGAAAATATCAAAGGAAATGAATAATATTTTACATTAATAATGGGGATTTATGGCCATAATTAAATGAAAATACCCCAAAAAATGACCGAATAAAACAAAAAATGCTCTTATGAGTTGTAAGAGGTAGAAAATGAAAAAAAAAAATGCTCTAACAAATATGTTTTAAAACACTCAGGGTCCACACTTGTGGGGTAACGGTCAGCGCGTCTGGCCGCGAAACCAGGTGGCCCGGGTTCGAATCCCGGTTGGGGCAAGTTACCTGGTTGAGGTTTTTTCCGGGGTTTTCCCTCAACCCAATACGAGCAAATGCTGGGTAACTTTCGGTGCTCGACCCCGGACTCATTTCACCGGCATTATCACCTTCATTTCATTCAGATGCTAAATAATCTAGATGTTGATACAGCGTCGTAAAATAGCCCAATAAAAAAACACTCTGTTTATCACATAACATATAAATACTAAAGCAGCTATGTTTCTGGCTTACTAGAAAAAAGATGCAATTTCATCAAAATCCTAGCCCTATTAATAACTAAATACGTAAATATTAATAGACGAACATGAACTAACATGTAAGTGTTTTGTGACAATTATGATGTGTATTCACAAAAAAATCAGTATTGCCTCTTGGAAAGGTATAAAAAAATAAAGCAATATGTTTAAGAGATTCAGCAATAACTTTATTATAATTTACAATCACAATTGTTCACCACATGAAATTCATTTACACACAAACAGCTTTCAAGAGCTTTGTTCGAGTTCATTTAAAACAGATCAGCTAAGTTATACAATATAAATCGATTCACAGAATCGAGTTACCCCTATTTGCACTCCTCCGAAGAGGAGTCCCTGAGTAGCCTACATCATTCTGTCTTTTTGGTTGTATTGTTCCTCTGGAATGGGAAAGTCGTCATTCATTTGTTCCTCGTAGCTACCGGAACTTCTGCTTTCCAGAACCTCTCGTTTGGTTACCTGCGTACATAAAGCAACGTAATCAAAATATTGCAAGACAGATGGTTTTTAATGAGGTTTAAGGTATCAGTTATTGTGCAACACCAATCACATCTGTACTTTCATTGGTTGTAATAGGACATGCTGTGAAAATTTTTAAATTTTTGTAGCAATTGTTCACTTAAATTATTTATTGGCAATGTCATCGATGTTGGAGACAAAGAAATGTTTATGAAAGTTTGTACTTATGACACAATATTTAGGCAGTTTTTAGAACACACTGCACAAATTCATTTTCATTAAAACATTCATAATTTTTTGCTAACGGCCATAAAATTATACAGCTTGCTTTAACAGTGGTTTCATTGTCCCTTTTACAATCGTGAACACAGATTGTCGCAGCCTTTAAGACCCACAATTCATCTTTCTTTATTTTCTTGCTAGTGATTATATTTTTAAGTCTTATTCCTTGTAACAGACATTTCCCGCAAACGAAACATGTAATTTTACCTTTGACATGTGCAGTCGTGTTCCTAGACAAGTTATAAACAAAATTAGTGTCCTCACGTTCTATTCCTAGACAAGTTATAAACAAAATTAGTGTCCTCACGTCCTATTCCTAGACAAGTTGTAAACAAAATTAGTGTCCTCACGTCCTATTCCTAGACAAGTTAAAAACAAAATTAGTGTCCTCACGTCCTATTCCTAGACAAGTTATAAACAAAATTAGTGTCCTCACGTCCTATTCCTAGACAAGTTATAAACAAAATTAGTGTCCTCACGTCCTATTCCTAGACAAGTTATAAACAAAATTAGTGTCCTCATGTCAGATGAGGTAGTTGACAAGTTTATAGAACGTTGGTGTATTCATACTGGATGAGGTAGTTGAGAGGTTTACACAAACTTATATAAAATTGGTGTACTCACGCCAGATGAGAATGGTTGACAAGTTTATACAAAGTTGGTGTACTTACCCCAGATGAGGTAGTTGACGAAGTCGCCCAGAAGGTAAGATACCGCTGCCAGGAGGAAGTTTCCCACCCAGTAACAGAATATGTGCCTCGCCGGCAGGATGCTCATGAAGGGGTAGGGCCACCGACCGCCCACCACCCTCGCGAACACTACCCTGAAAAAGACATTCGCAGTACATGTACTGTACTTAATGCTACTTCAGGATAATATAGTTCGTGTTAGGCTGCATTGATATAAGTTATCTATGTCATAAGTCTAACGGTTGGAGAGAAATTATTAAGGGGAGAAATACTCGAACGTTTTGTGGTTCCATGTACTATGTATGACGTGTTACGGCAGATCTTTTGCACACGGCAGCATCTGAGCACCGCAAGTCCAGGACAACACACACAACTGAATATACATTCAGATTACATTTAATTTGTGTATTCGCATAGTGAATATGCAGGCATGATTTTTGTTTATGGATTTTGAGATGGCAATACATTGGCTGCTGTTGAGGAATACAGACGACGTTTTCCCAATCTAGCTGTGTGTTTTCCCGTGTTTACCGGATGTTATCTGAAACTGGTAAGCTATCAAGTGTTTCATTGAGGTCGGTACCGGCACCTGATATGAATTTACAATTCATGGAAGGAATCCTTAAGAAGGGCACCTTAGTAACTTGTTTTATGTAATTATTTGCTTACTGAGTTTGTACTTAATTATGAAATAAACTTATTGGAACAACATAATGCAGCATTTTCAATAATTTATCACACCACAATGTCCTAAAACGTAGAAATACTTCTATAATGCCTCTCTGCATTTAAAAATTCGCCCATCAATAACTTTCCAACCGTTACACTGCGGACGTAGATATATCAGGTCGAATCGATGTATATTAACTCAAACTGCGTTATTCTGAAGCATTTTACATTCCTCCTGAGACACTCTGTATGTGATACACAAGAGATACAAACGTACGTACCTCCGCTCCATGGCCACTGCTTATCAGACATTAATAAGAATGAGGGGCTCACCACGAGCAGTAGCAGAGGATGACGCCCAGCACGGCTAGGAGTCCTCGCATCCTGTCCGGGTAGGGTCTGTAGCTGAGGGACATCTCGAAGAGCGGCAGCACCAGGATGACGGTGTGCAGGCTGTGGTTCATCCACAGCGGGACGTGCTTCATCACGGCCATGTCCTCGATGAGGTTGTCCTCCAGGAACGAATACATGGTCCAGAAGTTCACAGCCACTACCTGACAACCATTGTAGGCTACTTGAATCAAATCGTGTGTGTGAAATGTATGCGTGCGCGCCTATAGATACTATTATTAATTCATTCATAGTTTATGCTCAAGGGCGGATCTTTCACTGCAAACCCAGCATTCTACAATCTTTCCTATTTTCTGCCTTCCTCTTTGTCTTCGCATATTATGCATATACAGTATCTTAATATTGTTTATGCTCGACCATGCCGAAATGTAGTAATTATACACCTGGTAGCAGTCCTTTAATGCTTGTCATTAAAGTACACCTACTCATTAAAGTACAGGTGTTTTCAGCCAATGACAAGTCAGCTTTGTACCGTTATAAAACCGCAAGTATCGATTATTCTCGGATATGCAATCGAAAGAGAATTAGCGAAAAGTCACGGAGGCTGGAAATCCAATACTGTCGCAGAAGGTTATGTTCTGTTACTATAATAATTAGCGTTAATTGTAAATAATATTCAAATAAATTCAATTTGTCATCTCGTTTTTCAATGTTGAATTCAATAATCAAGGTTATACCAAGTTTAACGGGATTACACAAGGTCAATGACATTATTGTTCCTCGGAAAAAATCAATACTTTCGCGTCTGCGCACATCTCACAATTCACGACCTAGAACAAGGTCACTTCCGATCTTGTCAGATACAAATAAAATGTATACATCTGAATAATTTCAAGTTAGAAATATGCTCGAGCATTAAGAAGTCGTATGAAACTCGCCTATAATGGTAATTAAGAAGCTCGTATGAAAATTATGAAACTCGCACTCGTTTCATAAACAGACATACTCGCTTCTTAATTACTATCATTATAGGCTCGTTGCATAATGTACTATTATGCTCGACCATGCCGAAATGTAGTAATTATACACCTGGTAGCAGCCCTTTAATGGACCTCATTAAAGTACACCTATTCATTAAAGTTCAGGTGTTTCCACCAATCAGAAAATACCATTGTAGCTATATGAAAGCGCAAGTATCGATTATTCTCGGATATGCAATCGAAAGACAACAGTAAATCAATAAATCACCTATATATGAAATAAAGTCAATTCTGTTACTATAATAATTAGCGTTAATTGTAAATAATATTCAAATAAATTCAATTTGTCATCTCGTTTTTCAATGTCAAGGTCAATGTCGACATCTGTTTCTGGGAAAAAATCAATACTTTCGCGTCTGCGCACATCTCACAATTTACGAGGTATTGCACAAGGTCAGTTCCGCTCCTCAGTCAGATAAGAATAACATGAATACTTATGAATAATTTCAAGTTAGAAATATGGTCGAGCATAAAAAGTCGTATGAAACTTGACTATAACGGTAATTAAGACGCTCGTATGAAAATTATGAAACTCGCTTGCGCTCGTTTCATAAACATACTCGCGTCTTAATTACTACCATTATAGGCTCGTTGCATAATGTACTGTACTATAATTGTTACAAATTTAAGTGGTATATTTTACGAAGTTTTATCAACTGCTATAGTTATCTAGCGTCTAAATGAGATGAAGGTGATAATGCCAGCGAAATGAGTCCAGAGTTCAACACCGAAAGTTACCCAGCATTTGATTGCTCAAAATGGGTTGAGGGAAACCCCCCGGAATACCTCAACCAGGTAACTTGTCGCAACTAGGATTTGTTCAGTTTCATGGCGAATCCTGTTCTTCACCTCTTGAATATCATATAGGCTAATCTAGGTAGAACACCCAAATACATGTAATAGGTACTTCTTCTAATCATATAGACTTTCAGGCACGTGCTACTGCTAAGCCGTAAAATAAATAATTTATTATGTAAAATTCGTTCACTGACTGTCACGAAGTGCGTTCAAACACTTTTTGTATGTGAATAACATAAAATAAATTCAGACTGGTGTTAACAAGTACCGTACTTTCGCCCTTTTAGGAATCATCACGTTGTATTAAGAAATAATCCTTGTGAACGTCAATAAGATATACAGTATTGAATAATTACCTTCAAAGTCTATGAGACTGAACATATTGAATGCAAAAATAAGGGAGAAAAATGCTCCAAGAGAAGAAAATTACGGGAGCGGGCAAATACGGGAGGGTTGGCTACCCAAGCCTCTCAACACACTATTTGATACTTTAATTGTCAAACAGTTATTTCGGAAATACTGTGTAGGGGACAGTCTAACGACCATTCGTTTTGTAGTTCGTCCATATCGGTCTTTTAGAAGGATAATATAATATTTCCATAAGCAATGGATTGTGTATTTGTTGTTCGGACTTGCACAACTAAATGAAAACTTAATTTGTGAAGGCAGTCGGACTTACAATGGCTGCCGGGAACACAACACATGTGTGCAGCCAACTGTTGAAGTTGTGGAGCTTGTTCTTCGTCCGCTTTTTAACGGCGATGCCTCCCACCACAATGACATCTTCCGCGAGAATGGAGAACGAAAAGATCTGCTGTGCAATCTGTAAGAAAACAAAAGAAGTTTATATATCAGGTCGTTTCCCAGAAGCAATTGTACAACCATTTTTGCAGGGACTATTTATTTCAGAGTGCTTTCATGTCGATGGCTAAGAAGTAATACCTCATATTTACAAAAATGTTCATTTAGTGTAACTACCGGTATATTAATATTTAGAATAACAGACTACATCAGAACAGAGCAGAAGATCCCTCAAAGCAGAAGTATATATATATATATATACTTCTGCTTGCATATATATGCACAGTTCGTTTATTTTGACTGCTTTGTTTATATGACGTTTCCATTTTCGGCCAATGAAGTGTAATGAAATTTTGAATTCCAACCAATCATAGTCATACATCGCGATAATTTCTGCATCTCGATTTATCACTATCAATGTATTGCATGGTCGTTCTTTTGTTTAGTCAGTGTCGCCAAATGTTTCCACGTAAATTGATGAGCATGAATCCAGTGTACTAAATAAAGTGCGAAATCCTACTTCCACATCTACATCTTCATCTTCTAATTCCATGTCCATTGTATCTAAAGAAAATGACTCTCCTTCATACCAATTGTTCATTTAATTAATGTATTATTCTGGTTATTTGTAATTATACTATAAAATGTTTATGATTTCAGCAGATAATGAAAACGTATTTCTGTTATAATAACAAGATAAAAGCGCAGTACATGTGATTAACATTGTTAAACCTGTATTTCGATTTTCTCAATTGGCATTACTGAATAACATTCAATTTCTTTATTGCAGTAATCGATATTCTTCTATTTCGACTTCACAATGTCTGAATAGGTTAAGTATTCGTAAATATACAGTTATTAACATTTTGTGAGCGAATTTTAGGGATATATTGTTTACATTTTTATTTTATTCACGAAATAGTCCTAATAAATGTCACTCGAGGTCTGAGATTATTATGTATAAAAATTAAGTTAATTTTTAAAACAGTTTTTTATTCACCTGCGAATTTAGAGATACAAGGTATCACTTCTCAGCTATCTCAGGTATCTAAGGTTGTTATTGATATGCTGATAAATTATTTGTACGAGTAAAATGTTAATCCCAACAAGAAATCTTTCCAAAATGATCAGATTAAAGCTTCTCAGCCTAGGATATTGATTTAAAACTTTGTATTGTAAGTTAATCTTTATAGTAATTTTTTATGATGAGATTTTTCTATGTGCAGTACGTACGGTATTTAAACGAACTAAAATGAGCCCACACTGCTTCTTTAATACTCATACTTAGATAAGTACCGTAGTTAGGCTGACCAGACGTCCCCAATTTCCGGGGATGTCCCCAGGGAGCAAATGTCCCCGTTTTGTCCCCAGAAGCTTTGATTTTGTTTCAATAAAATTTTACACATAAATATTTAAAAATCGTGATGGAACTGCTGCGATTCAAGCACATTTCTGAATGCTTCTCAGTATCAGACAAGAACCAGCGAGCACAGTATGAGATATTCTGCACTCTTTGAAAAGAACACAGCATCTTTGTCTTTGGTCATCTTAGCATTCGCGTTGCGTGGAAGCGTTAGAACTGCCGCAGCGTCCATTTGTAAGTAGTTCAAAAATGAGAAATTTTGTGACAAACCAACAGGTGGAAAGTGGTATGATATTTTTTAACATTTCAAGAAAAATTCATTCCGTTTGAAATCTTCTCAAAATAGTGTCGTTAATCATGTGTATTTCAGTCAGTAATTCATCAGTTGAAAGACTTTTCTCCACTGTGAAGTCAATCTGGATTGATGAATAGTCAGAAAAAAAAAGTTGAATCAAACTTTGTTAGGTCTACAAGTAAAAAAAAAAAAAAAAAAAAAAAAAAAAAAAACTTTCATTCCTTATTTGAAGACCTTAGTGTGAAGTTGTATAGGAATGTATTTATGTATGTATTTATTCACACTGCAATGGGTATATACCCGGTGGCAATGGTAACTAATTACACTCAATAATAACCATAATAAACACAATTAATAAAAAGTACAATTAATAATACTAATAATTAATACTAATAATAATAATAATAATAACAGAGAACATCCTAAATTAAATGAAGCACGATCACTTAAAATAACATTTAAAGTAAATCTAAGTTGTATCTTAAACCTAAGTTCGAACTAAAACCCACGAGTATGATATGTTCATATCTGCACAAGTACCTTTCAGCACTACACTCATTTCGCTGTCAACTCACTCACTGCACTGGAACTACGACACATTTCACTGATTCTATCCTGATTTCACTAACACTTCAAAAACATTTCACTGTTCAAATACTTTGCACTGCCACTATAAACTATAAAGCTTCACTGACAGGAACACGTTTCACTTACACAACACACTTCACTGACACAACACACTTCAGTGACACAACATAATTCTTCACTGATACGACACTTCAATAACAAAATATCAATGAAACCCTTTAAATACTGTGTATAATTACCGTCTATTAGTAACGTCCTTAAGCCTATTTTTAAATACATTTTTGGTTGTTGGTAAAGCCTTTAGCAAGTCTGCAGGTAAAGCATTCCAGTCCCTGATAGTACGATTGAGAAAAGAAAACTTTCCAGTGTCCGTCCTCTGTCTTCTTTCCCTCAATTTATATGAGTGGTCGTTCCTTGAAGAATAATTTGGCGGCTGCAACCTATTTTTTATTTCTCTCCAGGCAGGCTCACCTCTGTATGTTTTGAACAGTGCGCATAATCGAATTCGCGTTCTCCTGTCCGTGATGAACAGATCCTTACAAAGATACATTCTTCAGACAAGTACTTGTAAAATATGTGTGTTAGAATTCAGTGTGTACAATAGGCCTATCACGTGGAACACTTCCATGCATGCATCAGTACTGAAATTGAATTCTTAGTAACTATAATTATCTATAGGTCTTTAATACAGGAGTTATGTGTGTTTATGCATTTAATTCAAACGTTTAGTATTAGTATTAGTATTTATTTATTTAACCTGGTAGAGATAAGGTCGTCAGGCCTTCTCTGCCCCTCTACCAGGAGATTCCAACTACAATATGAACAATAAAATTACAATTAGTATTAAATTTACAATTACAATTACAATAAAATCAAAGTACGAAAAGATTACCTGAATAATTAAAGCTAGATAATTTATCATAGAAAAACAAAGAATATTTTATATTTACTGAATTACAAATTAAACCTAGAATAAACAAAATTGTATAGTGATGAAATTACTGAATATTGAAATATTTTGTGATAGATTGAAGAAACTATTTACAAGAAATCAATTACTGACCAAGTGCCTAGTTAGTTTTCGTTTGAATTCAATTTTATTTCGACGTTTAAGATACTCTCTAAATTTAACGTGCAAAGTTCTATCCTTGTATCTACTGTTACATGTATTTTGTTTAACATTTCATTGGAGAAGTCGGCTTCGGTAGCGTACTTGGTATAGTGCTGGCCTTCTATGCTCGAGGTTGCGAGTTCGATTCCGGCCCAGGTCGATGGCATTTAAGTGTGCTTAAATGTGACAGGCTCATGTCAGTAGATTTACTGGCATGTAAAAGAACTCCTGCGGAACAAAAATTCCGGCACACCGGCGACGCTGATATAACCTCTGCAGTTGCGAGCGTCGTTAAATAAACCATACTTTAAACTTTTCAACGGATAGTGACTAGGTAAGCGTTTGTGGTTTTTCTTGAAATTGCCGATGTCCCCTGCTGGACCATAAAATATCTGGTCAGCCTAACCATAGTCAAGGCGATGACATCATCATGAGTTAGTGTATTATATCATATAGGACTATGCTTTTCTTGACTGAAACTTGGCACTTTGACTTCCAATTATAGCACACAGCTTGTCGATTGTTGTGACATTTTTAAAATGATGCAGCTAAATCAGAATTGCCACAGTGTTATTTTCTAACTAAATCTAGTGGAAAATTAAAAAAATGGAATTAGATTTGAGACATCATTGGGTTTTGGTAGGAATACAATAATCAGAGCTGGGGGGGGGACTGTAGATCGCCGAGGGGGGGAATTTCCCCCATGGTACCCCCCTCTGGATTCAACACTGCGTGTGATAAGATGTAATCCCTGCAGTATTATTTATTACGTCTACAATACGTTTACTGTTGATAGCAGTCTGTTCGGCGGACGTGAAATGTCACCGTATAGTAATAATAGTAGTAGCAATAATAATAATAATAATAATAATAATAATAATAATAATACTTACTACTACTACTTACTGGCTTTTAAGGAACCCGAAGGTTCATTGCCGCCCTCACATAAGCCCGCCATTGGTCCCTGTCCTGAGCAAGATTAATCCATTTTCTATCATCATATTCCACCTCCCTCAAATCCATTTTCATATTATCTTCCCATCTACGTCTCGGCCTCCCCAAAGGTCTTTTTCCCTCCGGCCTCCCAACTAACACTCTATATGCATTTCTGGATTCGCCCATACGTGCTACATGTCCTCCCCATCTCAAACGTCTGGGTTTAATGTTCCTAATTATGTCAGGTGAAGAATACAATGCGTGCAGTTCTGCGTTGTGTAACTTTCTCCATTCTCCTGTAACTTCATCCCTCTTAGCCCCAAATATTTTCCTAAGCACCTTATTCTCAAACACCCTTAACCTATGTTCCTCTCTCAAAGTCAGAGTCCAAGTTTCACAATAATAATAATAATAATAATAATAATAATAATAATAATAATCGTTAATTTCATTACTATAATTAATTATTAATATATTTAATATAAAAATTTTTATCTCGAAAAGGAAGCAAAAATGACTGAAATTATATTAAGCTTTTCCGTTTGAAATATCTCAAAGAATAACCCCCCTGAAATTAACGACATTTCTTACAGTTCACCATGCATCGCACATATTTTAATTTAATTTGAGTATTTAATAACTTTTAATAACTTGGATTGTGGCTCACACAGCCCTGTTTTTAATACAGCAATGTTTTAATTCATTGTATGTTCACCTACTTCTACAGAGATTTGTTTTAAATGGTTTATTTATTTGTATCACATACACATGTACTACTTTCATGTATACAGACGTGGACAAATTATTAACAAAATTGACGATTTTTATGATAATTCTGTTTACAAAATTTGACTTTTCAATTTCGACTACCTTACACTTGACAATTTTGCATATTTATATCATTACAGTAAACAGAAATATGCAAAAATGTCAACTGTATTTAAATTGAAGAGTTAAATTTTGTAAAAATATATAATAAAAATCTTCAATTTTGCTAATAATTTGTAAATTAGCAGAAATGTCAACTACAGTCTAAATTGAAGAGTAAAATTTTGTAAAACTATAAAATAAAAATCTTCAGTTTTGCTAATAATTTGGAAATATCCAAAATGTCAACTGTATTCCAAATTGAAGAATCGAATTTTGTAAAAATATATAATAAAAATCTTCAGTTTTGCTAATAATTTTTAAATACGCAAAAATATCAAATGTAGTCCAAATTGAAGAGTTAAATTTTCTAAAAATATACAATACAAATCTTCAATTTTGCTAATAATTTGGAAATACGCAAAAATGTCAACTGTAGTCTAAATTGAAGAATCATATTTCGTAAAAATATATTTTAAAAATCTTCAATTTTGCTAATAATTTGTCCACGTCTGTATAGGCATAAACTTTTCTGAAGATTGCTTAATTAAGCCGAAAAAGTTAAAAACTAAATAAATGTGACAAATATTGTGAACTAATTACATTTGTTAAATAGATAAGCACAGACGGATCCTGACAAAACTCCTATTGTTATTACATATGAAAGATTACGAATAAAGTAACAAGTAACTGACTACATTGGCTGATGTCTACAGGGAGTGCCTCAGTCCTGGGCGGCAGAATGATTGCCTGGACTCCCCCGGGATGGGTCAGCCAGCATCATTAACCCACATGAATAATGAAGCGGTGCACTTACCTGACTCCAGACCGTGAAGAACTGCAGGCCGAGACCCACCCAGTGGGCCTTAACGATGTCCTGCCTGGTGGTCAGGATATCGAGAACCAGGGCGACGAGATGTCGGTCCAGCCACAGCAAATAGACCGCCGCGGCGACATGGTACAGCCTTGGCGCCTTTCCCTTCATGCTCTGCAAAAATGAATACGGTCGTCTTGTAGTCCGGATCTCCTTACTTCGTACCTCAAGGGTGAAACTTAACCATTACTGTGTGTCTTAGTGGCTTATAGTGATTTTCTAGTTGTCAGGTTCAGTTTTCTACTGCCAATTTTTTTTCGAATTTAGGCGATGACAAATACTTCACTGGAAGTTATTTTCTAACTGTTACGCTGGCAGCATTGTTTACCTTTGAAGACGCTGCCAACTTTCATGAAACGGAAGTGAGTGTTATTTGAAATTCGAACGTAGCAATTAATAATATTAATGTTAATAAATCATACATAATAATAAGTAAATGAAATGTATTTTAAATTGGTAATCGGTTTTCGGTGTTGGTACTACTCTAGAGCAAAGTTAAAAAGTAAAGGTGATAGTGCATCTCCTTGCTTTAGCCCACAGTGAATTGGAAACGCATCTGACAGAAACTGACCTATACGAACTCTGCTATACGTTTCACTGAGACACATTTTAACTAATCGAACTAGTTTCTTTGGAATACCAAATTCAATAAGAATATCATATAAAACTTCTCTCTTAACCGAGTCATATGCCTTTTTGAAATCTATGAATAACTATGCACTGTACCCCTATACTCCCATTTTTCTCCATTATCTGTCGAATACAAAATATCTGGTCAATAGTTGATCTATTACGCCTAAAACCACACTGATAATCCCCAATAATTTCATCTACATGTGGAGTTAATCTTCTCAAAAGAATATTGGACAAAATTTTGTACGACGTCAAGAAAAGTGATATTCCTCGAACGTTACTACAGTTAGTCTTGTCCCCCTTCTTAAAGATAGGTACAATTATGGACTCCTTCCATTGTTCTGATATTTATACTTAGTGCTACAGAATAAATTCAAGCTAATTGTAACCATGACTACGAACCGCTCAATGCATAGCGTTAAATTTCCTACATTGAGTACAGACCGATAAATACAGGACAATCTGGTTACACTAAACCCACTTGCCTGAGGTGCCACGCAGGGTCCTTGCTGATGTCCGCTGTTAGACTGCTGTTATCAGCCGATACGAGCGTGTGGTAGCAGGCAGACTTGGCATGCATCAAGGTACAAAGTTTATGTCTAGCGAGACGTGAATCAATGATACTTCACTTTGAAGCAACATGTACCGCACAGTGATTCTGTTGAACTTGCCCCCGAAACATGGCGGTCAAGGTCAAAGGAGTAGATTTTTATTTTGGACTTCTTGAATTCTAACCTCGAACATGGCCGTGAAATTCTGTTGGCAGCAATCGTCAGTAAGAATACTTGATCGGCGGTTTCTGTCACTGTTCAAAGGCCACGTAGAAATTATAGAGTTGTGACTCGGGCCATGAGATAAAAGTGATATTTATACCAAAATGCTTTGGAAAAAAATCAGGTAGGCTGTATGGAAGGCAGGGCTGATAGAATAGCTGTTAGTAGTGACAATCAACAGCTTTTCTTTCCAGATACTCCAAAATCCCGGCTCATCTTCCTGTGCTGGGACACCTGGGAGTCGCCATCATGTATACGTTGAGAGTAAACGTGTCGGTTGCTATAGTAATCATCGTGCTCTACCATTTGCTGTCAGTTGCTTATACGTCCCTTCCATTTGCTCTGCATATGCCTCGACGTTGTGACTTTTCTCTCTTTACTCAATTTCACTCGCGAATTATTCCAGTTGTACTTGCTGAATGCTAATTATTTCTCGACTAAGATATTAGCTTTCTTAATTACGAATTGTTTGACACCACTTCGAACGTTCTATCGCTTCGCATTCTCGAGTTACGCTGCCTCGGCTGCAGCGCGATCCTTCAATTCGTGCCTCAAATTTCCCCCTCCCAGGTACCGCTAGATGACGTCACCCGTTCCAACTCAAGGTCACGTTAGATACATTGATTCTTCGTCTGTCGACGCCGTTTACTTATTGGAATATGTCGTCTAGTTTATAAATTATAGGCGCGACAAAACTGGCCTGAAAATGTGTCGGTCGACTTTCCTGGGATGGCACCCAAGTACTGGACCGAACTTACAGATATACTAACATCAAAAAAGTTTCTATTTCAGATTAATTATAATAGAAAAAATGTCTTTCATGATACCTAATACGAAGGCGTAATAACAGTAATTTGTATTTTGTAAACTTGTTTGTTTTACGATTTAATGCACTGAACATTTGTGGGAGAAATTATGTTGTCTGAAAAGTTTGAGTTGCGATGCAAAATATGGTTAATATTGTTAAAGGTATTGGGTAGAGTTGTCAAGAGCTAGGGCGCTGGTCTTCCATCCAGACGGCCCGAGTTCGATCCCCGACCAGGTCATGATGGAATTTGTGATGGACAAAGACGAAGAGGGTTTTTCTCGGAGTACTCTAATTTCCTCCACCATTCCACCAACGTTTTCCCCCTCCCCCTCGTTTCGCATATAATTTGCAATAGTTAAAAGAATGACTAGGGTGAAGTCTTAATAGAGATGGGCGATAATCACAATAGTGTCGATAGTACTATTGACTATTGTTCCTATCGATAGTTACAATAAGTAGGCTACTATCGATAGTTATTACAAACATGTTTTGTTAATTGATTATAAATTGAATCCATTCATTGTTAGAGTTCTGCCAAAGGGCAGGTCTTTCACTGCATACCCATCAGTCTTAAACTCAATATATTTCTGAATTAATATCTAAATACGTACTGAACTATTAATATTAAATATACTGAATTGAATCTGAATTACATACCAATAACACACAATATTATAACCTGTCTGTAAAGTCCCAACATTATCCAGCATTATAATGTTTTTAAACAAGTTGCCATTTCCACTTTTTTTTTTGGGATGCAGACGGTTTCGCCTTTCATTATTTAAAAGAATATAAAGTATATCTCAATTTATCCAAATTTTAATAACAGTTCCCGCACATATCCATCCGCTAGTCTTCTGTTCTCTATTAAATTGTTTATTATTTACATTAAGATTTTCGGAATATATGTGGTAAGACTTTCCTGTGTTAAATTTCAACGTATCTCGTTTACATGTTTCGACCTATTTATGGGTCATCTTCAGAACTGGTCGTTGTTGGTCTTGGCGCCACTTGTTCTGTTTCCTGTGAGGGTGTGTTCCTGTGGTATAGTGTAGAGTCAAAGAGTGTGTGTTTTGAAGTTGAGTTGTGTGTTGAGAATTTCGTTGGGATGTGTTTTCGTGTGTCTGTATGTTTCATATTGTTCTAGTGTGTTGAGTTTCTGGCTTTTTGGTTGGATGTGCAGTATTTCCATGTCTGTGTTGATGTCTCTGTGGGTGTGGTTAGCATTTGTGATGTGTTCTGCATATGTGGAGGTGTTTTGTAATTTTGTTATGGCTGTGATGTGTTCTTTGTAACGTGTTTGAAATGATCTGCCTGTCTGTCCTATGTAGAAGTTGTTGCAAGTGTTACATTTGAGTTTGTATACGCCTGTGTGGTTGTATTTGTTTGTTTGTGTGTTGTGATGTTTTTGTAGAGTGTTATTTGTTCTGTATGCGATGTTGTAATTTAATTTCTTGAATGAGGTTGCAATTTCGTTTTCATATGTTAGTGTGATGTATTTTTTGTGTTCTTGTGTTTATGTTGTATTCTTATGGTTTTGTGATTATGTTTTGTCTTACGTATGTTAGGGTTGTATCCCTTTTCTTGTGCTATGTATTTAACACAGGAAAGCCTTACCATGCATATTCCGAAGTGATAAGTGTTAAAAGTTGTGTAATCAAGATGTATTAAGAGTTTATTGTGAATGGCAACAATATTCCTTAATTATTTTTGTGCGAGATCGTTCGTATTTGCTTGGTTTCCGCACAAAACCAATCCGCGGTAAGTCTAAAATTCCACATTCAGTATTCTCAACCTAACACACATAACAATTTCCCTCTTCTTACCGCTTAAGTGACATATTGATTTTGCTGCTTTAGGCTTCTAACATATTATTTTTAGAGACGTTCAATATAGTAGTAATTATAAATTGGAAACTTACCACTGCAATTTCACCTAAATTGCACTGTTAATTATTGTTTTTAAATATTTGCAAAATATAAGTAAACTCTACGACTCCACTAAAGTTACTGCATTCGTGATGCAAGTAACATTAAGGAAGCCGTGAAAAAATCAACAAGATTCCAGATGCCGATGTTATTACTGCAATATGTTATATAAATAATATTGTTAAAATATTAAAATGAAAAATAAATCATTACATAACCTTACCGTTTGTTTTAAGTTCGCATTTATGGACTGGGGGGCAAAAAAAAAAAAGACAGACGTATATCACGGCCTGCTGGAGTATAGTAAACACAGAAAATATTTTAAAGCAACAATGTTGAAGATAGATATTTTTGTTTTGCAAATTTGCCGTCATTGAACAGAAACCAAGATGGAGATTTCATTGCAACTAATTAGAAATTCGTCTTTCAGGTATGTAATAAACAATCTTCGCACAAAGTAATGTACGATACACGAGTGGTATATTTTCTTTCATTTCTCGGAAATTAAAAAAGCTCAACTACGTTTCGCTTTTTCAAACTTTTCCTCGAACATGAAAACTTCAACATACCGCTCTTGTAACGCATATCACTATTGCCGTTTAGTTTAGGATCGTAACTTTGTCTTAATTTTTATTGCGAATGGCCCTAAAATCTTAATTTAGAAAGGCTTGTTACCAATAATTATCCGAGCTGTAGCGATCTCTGTCATCGAAGTGACTACCCTTGTAACTGAGTATTGAACTCAATTTAACTCAATACTATGATGCATTATCACAGACTGATACATTCATGAACAATAAAAACCTTCCTTTAAAAAGCTGATAAGTAATTGACATGTGATATTTTCAATTATAAAACTTATGAATGGCCTTTTGTTGTTTTCTGTTTCCTACATTTGATTTTGAAATCATGATCGTTCCTACCATAGTACGTTGGCTTCTCTAACCGAGCCGTTATGTCTACCCATGCTTTCTGATCTAGATAGGATAATGATGTTACAAAGTAAAGGTTCAACCACGATTAGACTTGAAAAATGCAGTTGGATTAATTATAAAGCGCATTTTGGGAGACGAAAACCTTAAAACATGGGTTCCAATCATGAATAATTTTCTCCACTTATCTCTACATATGCTATATAAACACATTATTTTATACTCGAGGACAGTCCCAAAACTACTCGAGATGGGTTTCTGGAGGAGATCTGCAAGAGTATCGAGAAAGGACAAAATTAAGAATTTGCTATTACTATAAGAGAACACATGAAAGCTCAAGGATCGCTTTTAGATTATATCATAACATTATTAAAACGCTTTGGTCATATGAAGAGGTTGACAGGAGATAGATTGCCGAAGAAAGAGTATAAATGGATTCCAACGGGGCAAAGGGAAGAGGGGGAAGACCAAAAGTGACATCGACACAAGGAATAATTAAAACAACGAGGGAAAGTGGATTACAAGATGGCGCATACGATAATAGAGAAGAGTAGAGAAAGGCTATAGAATCCCGAAAATGAGTATAGGAAGATGTCCTAGGACATTGTTACACCTGATAATAATAAATTAAATGTTTTTGTTATTAAAAATAGATTATGACAACTCTAATTCTTATGTAGTTGATATTTGTCTGACACATAATTAGAGGCATTATTCCATTTCCTTCATTTGGATTTAATAAAGACGGATACAAGAAATTAACTAGTGAAATATTTGTAAATAGAATTAAAAGCACTGAAAATGTTTCAAAATTCATGAACTGCGGCAATACGTCAAGGAAAAAATGTGTAGTACACCCTGTGACTTAGTAATTTCAGAGGGCGTTACTGTCGTGGAAGTTAGTTGTAATATTTGGTTAATTTATAGATATTAACATAAATCTGTATATGGAATATTTATTATTAATTGTAAAATGAAATTATTAACACGTTTAATTTACGAATAAACATTAAATAAGACAAGTAACATATTTTATATGAATACGTCGAGCGACATGATTGGTGGAAAATCACGTGACATGATAAAAATTGAACATCAGAATCCGAATGATATCCAGGTGCACGCTGCCTTCCGCACCGCTCGTTCACTCCAGGTCTTGAGCCCGCGGCGTTGAGTTCAGCAGACACGAAGAGTCAACTGGTTGGTGATCTAGAGACTTCGGAGCGAGATATATTTGCTGTTTGGGTATTTGTGTGCCTTTTCAAAAGTTCATAAATTGCGTCTCATTTTTAGAAGTAAAATATCAATAAGTGATATGTACGCAAGATGCAAAATTTAGCATGGTATTAGAACGTAAATGTTTGGCACGTATTCATTCTTTCGATTTTATTTTCTTTTTTGGGTGTATTTATATTCATACGGTTTAATAATTTAAAATGTTATAGTTTCTAGTCTTTCAGATTTTGAGTTCGTATATTTGACAATGTTTTATTAGAAAGTGGATACAATCTTAAAAATTGTCCAGAATTCTTCTTGACGAGTGAAGTTAACGGTAAACTCTCATTTAACGAAATATATTAACTTTCCAAAGAAACTCTGTAAATTTCAACACCAGTCTCAAATATCTTGGCATCTTGAAATTAATTTTCGTTAAATTTCAACACTACGCCGTTAGTTTAACTTCATAAAACGCAGAATTTACTACGAAATTGCAAAATTAATTCCATGTGTTATTAAGTTTTCAATCGATGAATATGTAATGAACTGCGACGGGAACTTGTCAATATTCTGCTACGTAGTAATGAAATTTACGTAGTAATTTTGTATTCTTTAGATTGCCACTATATTTAATTGTCCACTGAAAAGACTTCCGACATAAAATGTTACTCGATCTGCAGATTTCCTGTACACTGAAAATACTAGTGGCTGAACACTGAATCACATTCGATGTTTGTACTTCATGAAAGAACATGCTTTTAGAGGGACTAATGGCTTTTATTCTGTCTTTGGTGTTTTGTTGTAGTTCTGGTTGTGATATTAATGTAGTTGTAGTACTTATTCTTCTACCTGTAGTCTGTAGTTCCATGGTCTGAGGTGGTTGGCTGATCTGTTCTCTACTCACGCACTGCAATTAACCCCATTTAACAATCGCTGGCGCACATTTTAACGGATGAAGTATCAGGCATTGAATGTGATTAATTTAAAAGTAAGTTCTGTTCGTTATTAATTTTTTGGATTTCGACTTACGGATATTAAAGGATACAGGTTTATGTGGAAATCTGCAGTAAAAGAAATTCAAAATTTTGGTGTAGTATTGGCTGTCTGTCCATTATGGAAATAATGGAATTTCTTTATACGGGAACTTTTCGCTTAAGAATTTTGAGAAATTCTGGAACTTTCTAAGTTAGTATAGACTGCCATAGCTTGACACTTGATGGGCTTATTGCTAATTTAAATTTTAATTGCTACGATTAGGTCTCAAGAAATAATTGATTAATATTTACATTTTGGTCCAATGACTCTAACCTGGATCGTACACAAAATGTAGCCCTACGTAATAGGGACAAATATAACTGCGACAAAATTGATCAAATGTTCAGTTTAAAAGTGTGATTACTCGCACTAGAAGCCAATTTGTTAGTATTAAATTTATTGAAACTTTCTTGAAGTATTCAGACTGGAATGATCTGAACCTTATTGCTAACTTCATTTTGATGTAAAATGAGTGGAAAAGTTACGTTGATAAATTGCCTATTCCCCGTTGGATTATAAACTCTGAACTCTTGTTTGAAATCGAATTTACTGTAGATTGACATGTTAGCACAATAGACGCGGTCTGAAATGTTATTCGAAATTGAAATTAATAACCCGGACGGCAAATATATTCGCGTATTCCTGATGTTAACAATATCGGACCTACCGACTGAACTGATATCATTGAGGTAAGATATCTCCACTCATGAATTCATAAGATACAAAATTAGGAAAATATTTCTGTAGGAGACTGTCAGTATGGTGGAAATCGAGGATCAATGACAAGTTAATTTTGGGTTCAGGTTTTGGTATGCCTACCAAAGAACGTTTAATGCAAGGGAAATCGAAAACCTTCAAAAAAACGAAACCTAGCTTCTTGCTGATCCTCGATGGTCATTGATGAGTTTCTTACAGTTATCAATATCGCATTAAGTTCTTGATCTCTCTCTTCCAGAATATGAATCATAGATCCTGAACCTGAGAACCTGGCAACTTCAAGCGATGTGTACTACAGATCCTGAATTCTGAACGGGAAAACTGAAGGATTCCCCCAGGTAAGCTCAGTCTATATTTTCAAATACTGCATTTTTTAAAACTCTCAAAATGCGTCGTTGACATGAATGCGAAAGTCTTGAAAAGAAATATTTCAGGAGTGCAATAAAGCTGTTCGTATATATTAAATTTGCTTTATATAAAAAGTTCCGATATACGGAAAATTTAACACACAAGTTTTATTGCAGTTCTAGATTCTTGTTTGGACGTAATGAGGTGTGCAATTAACCAGCGTTTGTGTTCAGATATTAATTTTACTTTTAAATTTTTCGGTCAAATGTTTTCGGTTACTTGATGAATTATCAATTAATTTTTTTAATTGTAAACCATTCTATTACTATTATGAAGAATTCTAGCCCTCCCCTGAAAGAGACTTCATGCTCAGGGAAGGATTCAGTACGTAATAAAACGAAAATTCTGAATCGCAATTGGATATCTTGAACATTTTCACTAACGAAGTGCTTAACATAAATGTCCAAACTTTCAACAGTTTGGATGATATGGATGAGGGCATTTTACTAATTGTTTTAGAATTCTAAGATTCTAGGTCTAGGATTCAATAAAACACAATTACGTGGATAAATTACGAATATCTTAAAAATTAATATTCACTAATAACTGTGCTTGTTGTAGCTGTATGTTTACAAGTCGGCAATATCAAGTGTTGAATTAAATCATTTCTCTCCCAGATTAAGCAGCAGCTTGGTACATTGATTGTCGTATAAGTAAATATCCACGTATTTATTTTCAGGTCCCATCACGAAGACCTCAAGTGGACTTCCCACCACCCGCTTCAACTGCAGCCAAACGGAAAGGATCCCCTGCTAGATCTCCACGAATAGTAGGGTTGCACATTTTGTCCCTTTTGTTGCTTTATGATCAGTAAGGGTCTCTGGCTGAACCATTAAGAAATTCGCGAACCACCCCTGCAAGGTGGTTGTAGTTCCGCTGTAGGGTTTTTAGTTCTTAAGCGTCAAGTTGGCTGGCCTGATTAGAGATGTCGCTGCATAATTAAGGACGTAGTAATGCATTGTTTTGTTTGTGTTGTGTTGTGGTTTTCCTCGTTCGTCGTTGGTCAGGTTAGGTCGTCCTATATTTTTCAGGATGTTAGTTGTAAGACGTGCCAATGTGCGGGGTTGCATTGGTAGCGCAGTGCATCGGCAGGCTGTATGAGACTTGGCAACCATGGTTCAGCCAGAGGCGGACATAAAGCAATATAGTGAAGAGGTCTGTGATAATTATTCCAAATTTTGTGAATTATCAACTTAAACGTCTTTAAAATCAAACGACAAATATTGCTGATATACGATGGGGTGCAATTGGGTATAACATTGTAAAACTAGCAACATGATAAAAATGCACAAAAATAACTGGGATCAAATAACACGCATAATCACGATTAATAATTCAGTCATTGTTGAACTATGAATACGGCCTCTTCACTGAATCTATCGGCATGCGTCAGGGTAGGATTGAGTGCTTGAAACTCTTCATTCGATTTCGAGTGTTGGGTGTGGCGTACAACCCTGACCTAACTAGTTCCTTAGAGTAGCTGGATGCCTTCTGAACACAAAATTGTCTTCACCTAGCCTGGTTAATTCACATGAATTAATCAGAACCTGAAAGATACTGCGATTTGAATCTGAATTTCATCAAGTCACAGAAGGCATCCATACAGCAGAATTGACGCATGCAATGGATTCGTCCCTGCATTTGAGAGAAACAGCCAAAGTAGTGATCGCAAACATAATGGAGCGCAATTTTATTAAATGTTAAACATGAGTAAATATAATGAAGTTTTAAGGCTGATATGGAGATATTTAAATAGTAAATGCAATTCAATTGAAGTAATGGAGCAATAGAGAATTAATGTAATATAATACTATTCAATTATGATACATTATGCAATTGAGAATTGATTAAATATATTTTATTATAATAATTTAATGAAGTAATTGAGAATTGATACACAAGGGCACATTTATAGTAATGTTAAAGTAATGAATGCATGTTTTGGTGCATATTATGTTTGCGATCTTGTAGATTGTGTTGTTGCTGGCTGTGGATCTTGACGGCTCGATTGGCTGCCGAAAAGGTGAGCGGAGCTATCTTCCGACCTGGAGATGTATGTTCGCGCCTTGTCACGCGTCTTTTTTTTTACGTCTTAGTTCGCAATCCCCCGTAGGTAGTCAGAAAGGCGTGCGCAGATATGTCCAGGTGTGAGGAGATGCTACGTGAGCCACCAAAGCCAATTTCTTCCAAATTTATAAAACTACTGAAGGGTAGTGGCGGACCATTATTAACTTCCCCTTCATGATCCTGTGACTCAACGTGTCGAAGGGGTGGCAACAAGGAAATGTGCCGGAAGTACGAAGTTCGATGTATAGTACATAAACGTTTGTGTAATTTTTTGTTCAAGAATTTTATAAAACTGAAATCTTCCAAATTGTCACCGTTTCGTAATTTTAACCTGTTCATATTACTGTTCAGCATATAGACTAACTGAATATAGTCCACACCTGTGGAGTAACGGTTAGCGCGTCTGGCCGCGAAGCCAGGTGGCCCGGGTTCGATTCCCGGTCGGGGCAAGTTACCTGGTTGAGATTTTTTCCGGGCTTTTCCTTCAACCCAATATGAGCAAATGCTGGGTAACTTTCGGTGCTGGACCCCGGACTCATTTCACCGGCATTATCACCTTAATTTCATTCAGACGCTAAATAACCTGAGCTGTTGATAAAGCGTCGTAAAATAACCTACTAAAAAAACAATAGTTTTTCTAGTCTCGCTGTAAATGTGGTGGTACAAAATTTGGAGTTGCCGTTTCACTTGATATAGGATACATTCGGATGCGTCCATAAATTTTCTACGAACAATTTCTCACAACTCGATGTAAACAATTTTGCGCAAATTTCGTTAAATGCTGGTTTTTTACGATATTTGATGTGGTTCTTAATATGTATAAAAAACACTTCTCTGTAAATTCGTGTTCTCAGGCACATTTTCTTGGCGAAACAGGATCGAGCTCTCTATTGCGAACTTCTATTGGAAATTTATCCCTTATTTCGATACTGTTTCAGGTGCTTTGTGATAATTGGTGATACATTGTACTGATGGATGCTATGGAACAGTGTACAGATGCATCACAACCACTCGGTGGTTTAAACCTCAACTGGACAGTTTTATGGTAATTTCCATTTTTACATGAGCTCCTATATTGTCTATCATTATTGATAACTTTATTTTATATCTGCACTAACGTATTTTGAAGCCTTAAAAATATTTCTAGGACATTATATTCAAACTAAAAATAGCGAAATGTATTGTAGTCTCGGTTTGATAAATTGCAAGATTACGTTTGCACAGCAATTTTTCTTCTGTGGAATTCGTGATCGTTGAAATCTGTTGATAGTTCACAGCTTTAAATTGTAAGAGTAACATTTAAATTGGCCACCGGCGTGGCTCAGTCGGTTAAGGCGTTTGCCTGCCGATTTGAAGTTGCGTTTGGGCGCGGGTTCGATCCCCGCTTGGGCTGATTGTCTAGTTGGTTTTCAGAGGTTTTCCTCAACCGTAAGGTGAATGCCAGGTAATCCATGGCGAATCCTCGGCCTCATCTCGCCAAATACAATCTCGCTATCACCAATCTCATTGACGCTAAATAACTCTGTTCATACAGAGTCGTTAAATAACCAACTAAAACATTTAAATTTTTATGGAAATGATGTAGATGTTCGGCCATACGAAATTAAACTTTTATAGAATAAAATTCAGATTTTTTATCTACCTGTGGAAAATTTCATCTCCTGGAATTGTTTTTTAAAAGGTTGTATTTCTATAGTGAACAAAGTAAAGGATTAGTAACAGCAGTTGACATTTTAGACAAGGTTTATTTGCTAGACATTGTGATAAGCAATTATTTCTTCCTTGGATGATATAAATCTTCAGGTCTTCAGTTTTAATTTGGCTCGAATAATTTCGATTACCCGATTTCTTGAACTTTCATTTTGCGTCATTGATTCCTTAGGTCTAGTGCACGAAAGTGGATATTGGTATTGCTCGAACTAATCCATGAATGTTCTGTAGTTATGCATGAAGAGGAAGTTTTTTTCTATTTTGGAGTTTTGTTAACGATTTTTGCTGCCTTGTGCTAATTTTGACTACATTTTAGTCTCATTCTAGTGACTTGATTACTTCCGGATGTTTATAGCTTGTATAATGTTAAGTGAGAATTAATTTTACTCTCTAGAGTTTTTAATAAAAGTTAAATAGTATTATTCACTTCGTGTACAATATATTGACGTTTGGTTTCAAATTTCTTTAGGTGGAGCTCCTGTCCGAAGTGAAAACCCTACAATGAACGTACCAGCTAACTGAAAGAATATTGCTTTCCTATGGAAGCCATTGTCTACACCAGGATAGCTCTAATGGGCACTTTATCAGCAACTTCAGGTACGAGACTTGGCTAGTTCTCTCGCGTCCTTTTATTTAATTTAATATACAGTTTTGAGGGAACTACTTGATAAAGCGAACATGAGTTTGTGGGATGTAAATGGGTCATTTGCAGAATTTGTATAACAAATGACGTCCATCAATTCTTACCCTTCCCATTATTGCATTTATAACGATAGTTACAAATTCCCAACAGTGAATAGTTTCAATACTAATGTAGTAAACGTCACAAGAATTATTTCCCTCGTGTGAAATATTTCACGAGAATAAAATAAAATTCTCATATTGACGGCTAAAATGCAGTGTCCATACTTTTTAAGTTTTTAAAATGGAGCATGATTATGTCCAGATAAAGGTTTGTTTAATAATGTAATTGATAAAAAATTAAAGAAACATTCGATATTATCAAAAGTTCTTCATTTATGTCTGAGTTTGTATTTCCTTAAACATGATTACATAATTACTCTAGTCAAGTAAGTCAGTCAGGTCTGTTGCACTATTCTGCTCCTATGGATAAACAGATGAAAAAGAAATCCCACAGATGTCAGCACAAGCCAAGATGCTGCACAAAGAGCCATTTTGATTGTACTGCTATGTTCACTCATTTTGTTTTGGCGAGTTTGTGTGTCATACTCTTGCTTTGTGTTTTAGTCTAAGCATGCATTTTTACTTTGTCAGATCTGTTTGTGTTGTGTTTTCCACAAATAACATATAAAGCAAAGATAAAGAGGACATAATAGTACAAGTGTCCAGTAGTTAAGAAGCTATTTTGAAGATTTTTAAGCAAAAAAAATTTAGGTTAGCACATGCTTGTTTGCTTTGTCAGATCTGTTACTCCGTTATGTCTGTTAAATCATTCAAAACAGTGCTGTAAAGCAAGGTGAGTGTGCAGTGGCGGATTACTGTGGCAGAGACATTGCACTACATTAATACATGCAGAATATGCACTAAATAGTACTTTAATTTTGACGTTCTCAATCGTTCATTTGTTTACAATTGTTGCAAATGACTCAAATGCATTTAATAGATTTGTTATAATTTATGAACAGTTTTCCTAACATTTCACTAGTTGCACCAGTCAGTTAACTGAATGATTCCTATATCTTTATGCTCGACCATGCCGAAATGTAGTAATCATACACCTGGTAGCAGTCCTTTAATGCATGTCATTAAAGTACACCTATTCATTAAAGTTCAGGTTTTCGATTATTCTCAGATATGCAATCGAAAGAAAACTATCGAAAGGTCACGGAGGCTGGAAATCCAATACTGTCGCAGAAGGTTATGTTCTGTTACTATAATAATTAGCGTTAATTGTAAATAATATTGCAATAAATTCAATTTGGCATCTCGTTTTTAAATGTCGAATTCAATTTCAAGGTTATATCGGTCTACTATATAGTCACGAAGCTGGAGTTTTGAGGGTGCTAGAAACAATACTGTGGCGGTTCTATTTCGCATTGTCTGTAATGAGGCGATATTAGCGATCCTAGTGGTGAGCAACTATCTAACGTTTCAATATTTACTACGTATTGAGCTTCGTGACTCTATATACTAGACTGTGGTTGTATCAAGACTAAAGTTTATCTTATTCTCTAGATTATATAAAGGTCGTCGACATTCGTGTCCCGGAAAAAAATCAATACTTTCGCGTCTGCGCACATGTCACAATTCATGAGGTAGGCTATTTCACTCGCATAACATGAATAATTATGAATAATTTCAAGTTAGAAATATGGTCGAGCATAAAGTCGTATGAAACTTGCCTATAATGGTAATTAAGACGCGAGTATGAAAATTATGAAACTCGCTTGCGCTCGTTTCATAAACATCCTCTCGTCTTAATTACTACCATTATAGGCTCGTTGCATAATGTACTATTGTTGTACAGGAAACCGTGTGCTCATTTTTCCATTTCGCTTTTAAACTTCTGTTCACAAATTTTCATCAGCCCTTAGTGTGAATTGATGATAGAAACCGCAACGCTGGAAACTAGGGCGAAGGGTGTGTAGCTCAAGGGTTGTTTACGCACAGATTATTGAAGTATTAGGTAAAACATTTAATGGACGAGTCGAAATGCTGCACCACGTTAAACTGAATACTTAAACCTCCGCCTTCTTTATTGCATCAGTTAAATGTGGTTTGGGCCAACTTCTTCGCCGATCACACTATTTAAAAAGATTGACAAAATTCTCTTCATGTTAAGCCAGGCGATAGTTGTGAAAATACACTGATAGCTAATGCAACTACACGATTTTCTTGTATCCTTTTTCTAATGTTTAAGCTATGTACTGGAAGTTCTGATATATAGCCTTAAATCTTGGAGAGGAAGCGGAACACTTTTCCTACATTTAACTCTTTTAATGACGAAAAATTGTCGTAATTTAAGGGGAGAGGATGGGATTTTTTTGAAACTTTTTTCCTATTTGGTGTGAAATATTTTTTGGATGTAGAGCGCTCATAGCTGTGGCAACTCGACAAAATAAAAATATTTTGAAAAAATTATTTGGGGGCCTAAATTTGAAAAAATGTACCCAATGCAAGATTGTACTAAAACCGATATATCTAAGCCGTTTTTAAAGATAGATTCAGACAGTTTTTTGCAATGTATTTGAAAAAGCATGTTATACAAATTGTCTAACAGAATTTTGATATTAGTCCCTATGTTTGTAAAATAAACAATTAAAATTTAATAATTTTCTTATTTCCTTTCTTGCAAACAAACGGACGTATTTTTAAAATGAAATCAATTAAAATTCTGTTAGAGGAAAGTTTTCTAATAGTCTAAAGAATGTGTTCTAAATTTCATGCATGTATCTTTAATAGTTCAGAAATTACATCCATTTTTGTCTGGCAATGCAGCAAAAAAATAGTTATTGGAAACCGATAAAAGCGGGCGTGTGATTTAATAATAAATAGCGCAGGAAGTTTAAAAATGACGTCTCAACATCCGATAAGGGCACAAATACCCACAAAATGTTACGCAATGCATTCCACACATATCAAAGGGTATTTTAAAGAAAAAAAAAGTTAGAAAATTTAATTTACTGGAAACAACAATGAAAGTGGGAGTGATTTAAAAATCCATAACTCAGGAAGTTTAAAAATGGCGACTCAACATCCGATAAGGGCACAAATACCCACAAAATGTTATGCAATGCATTTCACACATGTCAGAGGGTATTTTAAAGAACATTTTTTTTGAATATTTAATTTACCAGAAACAACAATAAAAGTGGGCGAGTGATTTTAAAAATCCATAGCGCAGGAAGTTTAAAAATGACTTCTCAACATTCGATAAGGGCACAAATACCAGAAGATGTTATGCTATGTATTCCACACATGAGTATTTTAAAGAATTTTTTTAAATTTACTCATTTTTCACCAAAAAATACCATCCTCTCCCGTTGAAGGAATGTAAAATCACTAATCTGATGGTAATATTTCAGGAAAAGTTCCTGGTTCCTAGACAACCAGGTGGAGACTTATCACAGTTGGCAGCCCTCATCGCCTTGTGCGTTGACAGGAATGTGGAACAACTCGTTGTGTGGAACCAAGATTGGATCAAGAAAAATGTGAATTTTTCTTCAGTGCAGGAATGAAATGTGAACTGAAGGAAAACTGTCCTAGATTTGCCTGTGGCATGTAAACATTGTAATTTTTAGAAAATAAATCTGTTCGTGCTTTGTTACTATTAGAGTTTTTGTGTATCGAATTAAAAATTTGAAATTCCTCTGAATCCGTAAATCTTCCAACAGTAAGTTTCCACATTTCTGGCAGTAAATGTGAACGAAATAATTGTAACCATTAACTCTTTAATTTCTGTTCTTTGCAATTAATCGAAAATGCAGATCAACAAGGGTGGAATTTATTTACCACCGGCTTGTTCGGAGGGTTAACGCCCTTGGAAAGGTCCTGATTTCGCACTCCCAGTAAAACGCAGGAACTTAAATTTCTATTTTGAGTCACAATTATGGCCGTGAATACTTTAGTGCACCAGGTTGAAACGGATGTATTTCAGATTTCAGATGAAAGTAGGAAAAATTTTAATTTTCCGTATATTCTTCCTAGTTCAAAAGTTTAAATTTTCTGGGAAATGAGTTTCATTATTTCGCTTGTGCGTGCGATTTCCTTACATACGTCACTATCGTATTTAACATTCCATGGTATTCATACATTGCTTACAGCTAGAATATGGAACAAGTCTAATACTATTATAAAGTCTTAATTTAGTGACAGTCTAGATGAAATATATACAGACGAGATTTACAATATAGTCTACTAGTACAACACAAAGTTTTAGTATCAATTTCATGAAGCGTTATTGAATGTCATGAATTCACCTACAGAATAGAAGGCGTGAGAAATTAGGTACTTCTTTAATTTGGCCCTAAATAATCTTATGTTTTGAGTTTCATTTTTTATATCGATAGGGAGGCTATTAAAAATTTTTACTGCCATATAACGCACTCCTTTTTCATAGCACGATAGACTTGCCGATGGAGTATGAAAGTCATTTTTTGTCGTGTATTTATGCTGTGAACTGTTGAATTAGTTACAAAGTTTTCACGATTACATACGAGGAAGATTATTAATGAAAAGATATACTGACAAGCCATGGGCATTATTTGTAGTATTTTTAAAATAGTCCTACACGATTCCCAAGATTTGGCACCTACTATTATTCTAATTACTCTTTTTTGTAATAGAAATATACTGTTACTATCTGTGGAATTTCCCCAGAATATTATTCCAAAACTCATTACCGAGTGGAAGTATGCAAAGTATATTGTTTTTAAGGTATTGATATTTACTATCTTTTGCATAGATCTAATAGGAAAACAAGCTGAATTTAGTTTGGGGGTAATTTCTTTAATATGATTTTTCCAATTTAACACATTATCGATTTTTAAGCCAAGAAACTTGGTTGTTGCTTCTAATAGGGATCTATTAATTATTGCGCTAGAAATTTGCGAGACTTGTAGCGAATACCAACTTACACGGTTGTACGTTCTACAGTATTCATGCACAAGGACGTTTTGACGAATTTTCTCTTTATTAGACCAATTTATAACGTATTGCAGTAATACTTTTGTATGATTTCTGGCTTTTACAGTAATTTCAGTACTCAACAATGAGAATACTTGTAAGATTAACCGATCTAAGGGGTAAAGAGATTATGTAAAAAGCAGACTTTCAGAATAGTGAAGTGTCTCACAACAAAAGATAAGGAAAAAAAAAAAGTGGATGGATGTTCACTAAATTTTCTACTGGTCTAATACTTTAAAATCGTCAGGAATTTCTACGTGCGGCTCCTGTCGGGATCATTTTGGCTGTCTGCGCATGCGCGGACTTTGTTAATAAAAACCTAAGCTAACCAAACCTAACCTTCGTATATGCAAGATGTGTACCCGAAGCACGAAGGGAATTTCTTGATTTGACCTGGAATGTACACGCGAAAATAAATTCAGGTAAGGATCACGCTGACACTGCAAGAGGCTCGCGCATGCGCCATAGCCGAACTGTTCTGTTCAGAGACCTTCCTGAAATTTCTTGCATTGCAACTCTAGGCATATTTTATGTACTCTAGTTCCCCTAATTCTAGGACGTTTCAAGACTACTTCGATGAACAATGTTGGAAGAGTATTATTTACGTAGATCGTTGTAGATCTGAGACATGACAAGCATAGAGGGCTGAATGTCGGATCGTAATTCTGCGCTTCAAATTATCAATAATCCAGGCGCGTTGTGAACGTTGGGTATTTATAACCACCGGTGTAAGTGGTTCACTCCGTAAGGAGAATAAGGCATACTTTATTCCTGAGGTCGTGAAATTGTCCTCGAAGGCGGATGAACTAGGCTATAGTCAACGGCATAAGGATGGAAAGGGCAATGGGGAAATCACTGCACTAAAAATCCAAGTGGATTTCCTAGTAGGATATGGTAAGTTCCAATCAAAAACTTCAGTATCTTGGCAATAAAATGAGATGGAAAAATATACCAGCTACTTCAAAACATTCTTCAGACCGAAGTTGAAGGCAGAAGACTTACATCGTGGTTCAAGAAATCGTCTGCAAAACAGCAATTAATAAAATTGAGGGGTCCCGGCAAGAAAGTGCCAAGCCACATTTTTACACTTTTGATACAAGGAAAGTAGAATGTTTGATCAAATCCTCAAATCGCGGAAAAAGTTAAATTTTCGTTCTACATGTGTAATGAGTTTCCTTGATATATTTTTAATTAAAATTTGAAATATATTTTTTATTATTTTATATTAAAAATTTATATTGATATGTATACTGTTCTCTGGCTTAACACAATCTTCGCTAAAAATTACTAATTATATTGTGTGAAGTTTTATTAACATTAGAAATGTTATATTTTCAACTATTATTTACTATTTTTAAGACAATACATTACTTTCGTTACTTTATAAAAGACAAACAATAACCTAAAATATAGGGTATTTCAAAAGTCAGTTAAAAGAATATTAAATCGCTATAAATATTATAATATTTTAGACAGGGAAAAAACAAAAACATCACAGTGTTGGACAAACAACGGGGTTTACAAAACATTGGGAAGATGTCCGCCATTCTCTTGTTCAACGTACAGCATTCTGTCTGCGACACCATGCACAGCATTTTGCAGATAATGTCTTGGAATATTGGCAATTTCTTGCGAGATGAAATCTTTCAGTTGCAGTAGGGTTGTTGGATGTATCAGGAAAACTCGTTCTTTAATGTAACACCACAACCAAAAAGTCGGCCGGATTGAAATCTGGAGATCGCGGAGGCCACATTTTTTTTGGAAAGTGCCTACTCATGTCACGATCGCTAAACATCTGAGTAATTAATGTTTTATTATTATTCACAATCACATTGTTCACCATATGCGGGTATGAAATTAATTTACACACAATAAACAGCTTAAGAGCTATGTTCGAGTTGATTTAAAACAGATCAGCTAAGTTATAGAATATTATGCAAATCTATTCATGGAATCAGTTATCCTTATTTACAATCATCTGAATAGAAGTCTCTGACTAGATAATTCTGTCTTTCTTGTTGCATTATTCCTCCGGAATGGAAAAGTCGTCTTTCATTTGTTCCTCGTGACTACCGAAGCTTCTGCTTTCCAGAACCTCTCATTTGCTTACCTGCGTACATAAGAAAGCAACTTAATCAAAATATTGTAAGACGGATGGTTTTTAATGAGGTTTAAGGTACCTGTTATTTGGCACACCAATCACATCTGTACTTTCATTTGTTTCAATAGAACATGCTATGAAACTTTTTCAATTTTTGTACCAATTGTTCAATAGTGTACTCACGCTAGATGAGGTAGTTGACAAGTTTGTACAAAGTGGTGTACTCACGCCAGATGAGGTAGTTGACAAAGTCTCCCAGAAGGTAAGACACCACGATCAGCAGGAAGTTACCCACCAAGTACAGGAATATGTGCCTTGCAGGCAGGATGGTCAAGAAGGGGTAGGGCCACCGACCGCCCACCACCCTCACGAACACTACCCTGAAAATAGACATTCCAAGTACACATAGACTACTATACTTAGTGCTTGCTCTTCACTACTTCGTGGTATTCGCCACACTCTTTCGTGTCTGTTTAGTCATTTTGTTATTTACTTATTTTGCTAGTCATTCAAACATTGCAAGTGTTGAAGAGAAATCGTAACAGAGTGGACCTAACAACTAGAGCCCTCGTGGAAGAAAAAAGGACCGATAATCCTGTTCTTCATCAGGCCGCACCAAACGTTTAGTTTTGAGCTATCCCGGGCATGTTCGAGGTAGACGTGTGGATTTTGTGTACCCCAGATTCTTACATTGTGCCGATTGACAGATCCTGATACATGAAACGTCGCCTCGTCTGAAAACAAGACGTTTCCAAGAAATTGAGGGTTTCATGTCAATACATCAATAGCGAATGTCTGTCATCGTGGCCTGTCATCTGGTTTTAATTGCCGAATAATTTTCAGCTTGTAGGGGTACAAACGAAGTTGATTATGAAGCACTCGATGCACAGTTGATCTCGGCACATTGAACTGCCGGGTTGCATGGCGAATTGATTTTTGAGGACTTCTCTGAAATCCTGTTCTAATTTCTTCAAGCTGAGACACGTTGACGAGAACCTCCGGATCGTCTGTTCACACTTTAGAGCATATCAAACATCGAATGTGGTCTTCCTCTTCACAAAAATAAATATATAAATAAATAAGTAAATAAGTAAATAAATAAATAAATAAGTAAATAAATAAATGAGTAAATAAATAAGTAAATAAGTAAATAAATAAATAAGTAAATAAATAAGTAAAAAAATGAATGAGTGAATAAATAAATAAATAAATAAGTAAATAAGTAAATAAATAAATAACTGAAAAAGTAAATAAGTAAATAAATAAATAAGTAAATAACTAAAAAAGTAAATAAATAAATAAATAAATAAATAAGTAAGTAAATAAGTAAATAAATAAGTAAATAAATAAATAACTAAATAAGTAAATAATTAAATAAGTAAATAAATAAGTAAAAAATGAATGAATAAGTGAATAAATAAATAAATAAATAAATAAATAAATAAGTAAATAAGTAAATAAATAAGTAAATAACTGAAAAAGTAAATAAGTAAATAACTAAAAAAGTAAATAAATAAATAAGTAAATAAATGAATGAATGAGTGAGTGAATAAATAAATGAATGAATGAAAGAGTGAGTAGATAAATAAGTAAATAATTAAATAATTAAATAAATAAGTAAATAAGAAAATAACTAAACAAGTAAATGAATAAGTAAATAAGTAAGTAAATAAATAAGTAAATAATTAAATAAGTAAATAAGTGAATAAATAACTAAAATAAATAAATAAATAAAAAATAAATAAATAAATACTGTAAGAATGAGGGCCTCACCACGAGCAGTAGCAGAGAATGACGCCCAGCACGGCTAGGAGTCCTCGTATCCTGTCCGGGTAGGGTCTGTAGCTGAGGGACATTTCGAAGAGCGGCAGCACCAGGATCACGGTGTGCAGGCTGTGGTTCATCCATAGCGGCACGTACTGCATCACTCCCATGTCCACGATGAGGCTCTCGTCCAGCAACAAGTACATGATAGATAGATAGATAGATAAGATAGATAAAACTTTATTGTCGATGGCATAATGTATGCATAGACATGGTCAAATATATACAATTACAATTTAATGTAAAATAAGTCAAATAAAAAAAAAAAAAAAAAAAAAAAAAAACATTATTCATTTCAACGGCCCATGCGTGCATCCTCAAGACTGTAGGGACACAATTTTATTAATTTCGTTTTTATATGATTCTTAAATTTCAGAGAATTTTTTGTATATTTGATGTCATCAGGCAAACTGTTGTATATTTTAATACCAAAGACCATATATGTTCTACTAGTGTTTGTAAGGTGGTGAACTGGAATAGTTAAATTATTTTTGTTACGAGTGTCGTAGGTATGGAAATCACAATTTTGATGAAAATCAGACAGATTTTTATAAATTAGTAGTAAAACATTAAAAATGTATAAACCATAAACAGTAAGAATATTATATTGTAAAAAATGTTCCCTACAAGAGGTCCTACTGTCAACACCCGCTATGCATCTGACAATACGCTTTTGAGCAATAAATATATCATTCAGCATGGTTCCAGATCCCCAAAAACAAATACCATATGAAAGCCTAGACTCGACGTGTGCGAAATAATAAGACATTAATACATCGTGATTTATTATCGTCCTCAAAATTCTGATTTGATAACAAATGCTATTGAGCTTAGAAATTAAACTTGTGCAATGGGGTCTCCAAGACAAACAATCATCAAATGTAACGCCCAAGAATTTAGTAGTTTCCCATTTACATAAGTATTGATCTTGAATAGAAATATTGATGTCCTTCAAATTTCGCTTTTGAGAATTGTGAAAGTAAATATATCCGGTCTTATTAACATTTAAGTGAAGCAGATTGCTATCAAACCATGTTTTGAGATCTTTTAACAGGTCACAACAGGTTGTCTCTAAATCCAGTTCCTCGCCATCTTTTACAATGACAGAAGTATCATCAGCATACATACACATAAAATGATTTCTTACATACATGGGTAAATCGTTTACATATAAAAGAAACAATACAGGGCCCAGAACAGAGCCCTGAGGAACACCCACATCAATATGTACATTCTTGGATCTATATTTATGTGTAAAATTATTTATTTTATGATCCTTGTGTAGTATTTCCACATATTGATATCTGTTTTGAAGATAAGAGGCAAACCATTTTAAAACTATCCCACGAATACCATATCTTTCAAGCTTAGCCAGAAGAAGGTTATGATTCACACAGTCGAAAGCTCTGCTAAGATCGCAAAAAACTCCAACAGGAGGCTTACCATTATCAAGAGCAGACGTAATTTCATTGAATACGCTATAGATTGCAGTATTGGTGGATTTTGAGGGTCTGAAACCATACTGATTATTGACTAAAATATTAAAACGATCCAGGTACTTAAATAGTCTGTCTAGCATGCAATATTCAAAAACCTTAGAAATAGTATTACCAATTGCAATGGGTCTATAATTTTCCACTTTCAATTTATCAGATTTTTTAAAGAATGGAATAACTTTATTAAGTTTTAATTCATTTGGAAATATACCTGAACAAAAAGACATGTTAATAAGGTATGTAAGTGGTTTAATTATAAACTCACTACCTGTAATAATTAACATAGAAGGAAACTCATCAGGGCCGGATGAGAATTTACGTTTAAGTTTAGTTTTTATAATTTTATGAACTTCGGACTCTGAAAACTCACTCAAATACATGGATTTGTCAGTAGACTTAAAATTACTAGCATTGTGTTCAAAATTAGAACCATTTAAGTGAGAGATAACTTGTGCTGGTGCATCTTTAAAAAATTTGTTGAAATTATCAACTATATCTTGAGGATTTTTCGTGATAACATCATCAATTTTCAGAGAAATATTTTCATGTATATTTTGACGATTTGTTACCTTTCTGATTATTTTCCAAGCCATACTACCTTTATTCAGTGCATTATCCAACATATTACTGTAGTAATGTCGTTTGGTGTTATTAACCAATATTCTATGGCCCAGAAGTTCACAGCCGCTACCTGATAACCATTGTAGGCTACTTGAACCAGTGTGTGTGTGTGTGTGTGTGTGTGTGTGTGTGTGTGTGTGTTTTAACAGGAGCTGTGCCAAGGTCCGGAGAGAGACGGCGAGTGAGTGGAAATGGGACGGAATACCAATCGCTGAGATGGAAGCACGCGTGCAAGGAGGTGTATGGATGACACATTTTATGACACATGCAAAGAATTCAAGAATTACAACACTTGGCCTTTACAACATAATACAACAAAATAAAATTGTCTCTTTTATTGTAGTTGGAAGACAAATTACATTTCTTTGATTTCACCAACTTTGGTATGTCTGGGAAAATCATTTGAGCAGAGTTAATGCGTAACACTGCTTACAACGCAACATCGGAGAAACATGACCTACTGCCATCCTCTGAGGAGTTTAGTGCTGAGAGGAATGCGGTTCCGACTAGTCTAGCACACTACTGGAGTGGGAGGGGACAGTGACAGCGGCAGTCTGGAAGGAAGTACAATCATACTGAAAACATTCGCCCAATTTATGAGAGCAGTATATCTATTAGTTTTCTAACGTATTTTTGGCGAGATAGAGACACTGCCCGTGTCTCAAGTCCTGAGCCGAGAGCTCCCTAGTCCTTATAACCACGCCTCTTAGGTCTGCTCGGACCGTCACGGCAGCTGCAGCGTGGAGGCACAGTAGCATATTACATGTTCTGAAAACATTATCCTATGCCACTGCAGGGGTCTTTACTGTTTATAATACTAGATACTCTAATCGTGGTTATCACTATCGCTATTATCTCTGATGGCGATTTCCGAAATAATAATAATAATAATAATAATAATAATAGTAATAATAACAATAATAATAATAGCATAATAAAATCGACACTAAACAACATGAAAATAATACCATAATAGAAAAAAGAAAGTAAAATACATTGGGATATAGTGAAAGCAACTCATTTAGTACAAATGTTTAATATGGAAAACGTAAAGTAGAATATAACTAAATGGAATGTAATAAAATAATAATAAAAAAGAAAAGAAATACGAATATTAAATAAAATTCACAATAAAAAGGCTATGCTAATAAATTCATCGGCTGATAAAGAGAACAAAAAGGGGAAAGGAAGGAAAGAAATATAAATGTACTGATGGGGTGTGAAAATCGTTATTAATTTGTTACATGTGACCTACTTCCTTTTATTAATATTATGTTTAATATATATATATATATATATATATATATATGTATATATATATGCCTATATAAATCACAGAGCATAACAAGATGGTTATTTCCACAACTAATGCAAAACATGTCTAATTAATTTTAAGGAAATCAAGTTAACGTCTAATCTCTTGATTTAAGTAACTCCTGGAGTTTTGCATCGCTTCATGCAGACCATTTCTATCACGGACAGTTTTAGTCTAGTGCAGAGAGAGCGCCTGCTTTCCATGCAGTTGGTCGCCTGTTCGATCCTGCTCTTATATATTCCTTGGAATTGTCTTTCTTTCTTTCTTTTTTCCTTCCTTTCTTTCTTTCTTTCTTTCTTTCTTCCTGCCTTCCTTTCTTTCTTCCTTTTCTTTCTTTCTTTCTTTCTTTCTTTCTTTCTTTCTCTCTTTCTTTCTTTCTTTCTTTCTTTCATCCTTTCTTTCTTGCATTCTTTCTTTCTTCCTTTCTTTCTTTCTTCCTTTCTTTCTTCCTTTCTTCCTTTCTTCCTTCCTTTCTTTCTTCCTTTCTTTCTTTCTTCCTTTCTTTCTTCCTTTCTTCCTTTCTTTCTTTCTTCCTTTCTTTCTTTCTTTTTTCTTTCTTCCTTTCTTCCTTTCTTTCTTTCTTCCTTTTTTTCTTCTTTCTTTTGTTTTGTTCCATTTAAAATCTTTATCACACTAATTACGCAAAATTATTTTCCTTGGCATTTGTTCTAGCTGCTTAGGATCGACATACAACGAAACAGGACGAATGCCTCAACTGTGAACCTGGTCGGTCGTCCTCTGATCATGCGCAGTACCTCCTTTCTGGGACTTCGAAAATATCTGTGCGCTGTCACTTGTTTCTTCTGAGTTGATCCTGGAACCAAGACTCAGTCATTTCTGTTTCTCTCTAAAACAATACAGATTACTAGAGGGAGATCACGTCATAAAGTCACCCGAAACTTCTCCTCACACTACTTACTAAAATTACGTGATACTATTGTCAAACAGTTATTTCGGGATTACATTACCGATCGTTCGTTTAGAAGGATAGTACAATATTTCCACAAACAATGGATTACTGTGTATTTGTTGTTCGACCTTGCACAACTAAATGAAAACTTAATTTGTGAAGGCAGTCGGACTTACAATGGCTCCCGGGAACACAACACATGTGTGCAGCCAGCTGTTGAAGTTGTGGAGCTTGTTCTTCGTCCGCTTTGTAACAGCGATGCCTCCCACCTCAACGACATCTTCCGCGAGAACGGAGAAAGAGAAGATCTGCTGTGCAAGCTGTAAGAAAACAAACTAAGTTTATATATCGGGTCGTTTCCCAGGAAACCGATTACTCACTCGGCAGTCATTGTGCCGACTTACAAAGGCTAGATTCTCCCACAACTAAGATTTTTAAGAGATTACAGACTACTTCGAAACAATCGCTAAAGCACTGGAGAATAAAATGTAAAGCCCTGTGATATAGATGGAATCGGTTTAGTATTATGTAATATACGGTACATATTAACAATACGTTTACTATTGATAGGAGTCTGTTTGACAGACGTGAAATGTCACTGTATAATAATAATAATAATAATAATAATAATAATTTGAGAGACGAACATAGGTTTTGGGTGTTTGAGAATAAGGTGCTTAGGAAAATATTTGGGGCTAAGAGGGATGAAGTTACAGGAGAATGGAGAAAGTTACACAACACAGAACTGCACGCATTGTATTCTTCACCTGACATAATTAGGAACATTAAATCCAGACGTTTGAGATGGGCAGGGCATGTAGCATATATGGGCGAATCCAGAAATGCATATAGAGTGTTAGTCGGAAGGCCGGGGGGGGGGGGAAAGACCTTTAGGGAGGCCGAGACGTAGATGGGAAGATAATATTAAAATGGATTTGAGGGAGGTGAGATATGATGACAGAGAATGGATTAATCTTGCTCAGGATAGGGACCAATGGCGGGCTTATGTGAGGGCGGCAATGAACCTCCGGGTTCCTTAAAAGCCAATAAGTAAGTAAGTATTATTATTCACTTTGAGAGACGAACATAGGTTAAGAGTGTTTGAGAATAAGGTGCTTAGGAAAATATTTGAGGCTAAGAGGGATGAGTTACAGGAGAATGGAGAAAGTTACACAACACAGAACTGCACGCATTGTATTCTTCACCTGACATAATTAGGAACATTAAATCCAGACGTTTGAGATGGGCAGGGCATGTAGCACGTATGGGTGAATCCAGAAATGCATATAGAGTGTTAGTTGGAAGGCCGGGGGGAGGAAAGACCTTTAGGGAGGCCGAGACGTAGATGGGAAGATAATATTAAAATGGATTTGAGGGAGGTGAGATATGACAGAGAATGGATTAATCTTGCTCAGGATAGGGACCAGTGGCGGGCTTATGTGAGGGCGGCAATGAACCTCAGGGTTCCTTAAAAGCCAATAAGTAAGTAAGTAATAAGTAAGAAAATAAATAAATAAATAAGTAAGTAAATAAATAAGTGAGTATTCTTAAATATAGACCCACTAGACGAGATAACATCGAACTTTTCTCTATTGCCCCGAAGAGCTGTGAGCTGATCTAACTCCTTCCCCGTCTGAATTGCGGTTTTACAAACCCAACGTTTGGTAAAGTTTGTTTCTAACCAAAGCTTAACATGAAAGTTGACTGACATGTTTGCCATGACTTGTAAGAGAGCTTAGTTACTAGTTAAAAGGTATTAACATTGAACGTAGGTCAAAGACAAAGTTGTACGAACGATATCTTGCAGCTGGCGGTGGATAATGTTTATGGCGTCTACCGTCGTTATCTGTTTATTCATAAACCATTTCAGGCTTTCCTGAAAATTGTGACACATCAGACATTTATATTCCAGTCGACTACACTTCTTGTGTACAAAGTAAATGAGGAAAGTATTAATAATTACTATTTCTTTCCTGGTGGGAAAATGACGTCCTGTCTTGGGCAGATTTCATTGAAAACACCTGCAGTGTGATTGGACACGTTTCCATGGAAACAGTTGTAGAGTATGTTTTAAATGCTTTGATTGGAAACAATCGCATTATATTTTGGACAGGTTTCCTTAGAAACATTGGCATTATATTTTGGAAAGGTTTCCTTAGAAACATTAGCATTATTATATTTTGGAAAGGTTTCCTTAGAAACAATTGCAGTATATTTTGGACAGGTTTCCTTAGAAACATTGGCATTATATTTTGGAAAGGTTTCCTTAGAAACATTAGCATTATTATATTTTGGAAAGGTTTCCTTAGAAACAATTGCAGTATATTTTGGACAGGTTTCCTTAGAAACATTGGCATTATATTTTGGAAAGGTTTCCTTAGAAACATTAGCATTATAATATTTTGGAAAGATTTCCCTAGAAACAATCGCATTATATTTTGGACAGGTTTCCTTAGAAACACTGGCATTATATTTTGGAAAGGTTTCCTTAGAAACATTAGCATTATAATATTTTGGAAAGGTTTCCTTAGAAATATTGGCATTATATTTTGGAAAGGTTTCCTTAGAAACATTGACATTATATTTTGGAAAGGTTTCCCTAGAAACAATCGCAGTATATTTTGGACAGGTCTCCTTAGAAACATTGGCATTATATTTTGGAAAGGTTTCCTTAGAAACATTAGCATTATAATATTTTGGAAAGGTTTCCTTAGAAATATTGGCATTATATTTTGGAAAGGTTTCCTTAGAAACATTGGCATTATATTTTGGAAAGGTTTCCCTAGAAACAATCGCAGTATATTTTGGACAGGTTTCCTTAGAAACACTGGCATTATATTTTGGAAAGGTTTCCTTAGAAATATTGGCATTATATTTTGGAAAGGTTTCCTTAGAAACACTGGCATTATGTTTTGGAAAGGTTTCCCTTGAAACAATCGCATTATATATTGGACAGGTTTCCTTAGAAACATTGGCATTATATTTTGGAAAGGTTTCCTTAGAAACATTAGCATTATAATATTTTGGAAAGGTTTCCCTAGAAACAATCGCAGTATATTTTGGACAGGTTTCCTTAGAAACATTAGCATTATAATATTTTGGAAATGTTTCCCTAGAAACAATCGCAGTATATTTTGGACAGGTTTCCTTAGAAACATTGGCATTATATTTTGGAAAGGTTTCCTTAGAAACAATCGCAGTATATTTTGGACAGGTTTCCTTAGAAACATTGGCATTATATTTTGGAAAGGTTTCCTTAGAAACATTAGCATTATTATATTTTGGAAAGGTTTCCTTAGAAACAATCGCATTATATTTGGACAGGTTTCCTTAGAAACACTGGCATTATATTTTGGAAAGGTTTCCCTAGAAACAATCGCAGTATATTTTGGACAGGTTTCCTTAGAAACATTGGCATTATATTTTGGAAAGGTTTCCTTAGAAACATTAGCATTATAATATTTTGGAAAGGTTTCCCTAGAAACAATCGCAGTATATTTTGGACAGGTTTCCTTAGAAACATTGGCATTATATTTTGGAAAGGTTTCCTTAGAAACATTAGCATTATAATATTTTGGAAAGGTTTGCTTAGAAATATTGGCATTATATTTTGGAAAGGTTTCCTTAGAAACATTGGCATTATATTTTGGAAAGGTTTCCCTAGAAACAATTGCAGTATATTTTGGACAGGTTTCCTTAGAAACATTGGCATTATATTTTGGAAAGGTTTCCTTAGAAACATTAGCATTATAATATTTTGGAAAGGTTTCCCTAGAAACAATCGCAGTATATTTTGGACAGGTTTCCTTAGAAACATTGGCATTATATTTTGGAAAGGTTTCCCTAGAAACAATCGCAGTATATTTTGGACAGGTCTCCTTAGAAACATTGGCATTATATTTTGGAAAGGTTTCCTTAGAAACATTAGCATTATAATATTTTGGAAAGGTTTCCTTAGAAATATTGGCATTATATTTTGGAAAGGTTTCTTTAGAAACATTGGCATTATATTTTGGAAAGGTTTCCCTAGAAACAATCGCATTATATTTTGGACAGGTTTCCTTAGAAACATTGCCATTATATTTTAGAAAGGTTTCCTTAGAAACATTAGCATTATAATATTTTGGAAAGGTTTCCCTAGAAACAATCGCAGTATATTTTGGACAGGTTTCCTTAGAAACACTGGCATTATATTTTGGAAAGGTTTCCTTAAAAACATTAGCATTATTATATTTTGGAAAGGTTTCCTTAGAAACAATCGCATTATATTTTGGAAAGGTTTCCTTAGAAACATTAGCATTATGTTTTGGAAAGGTTTCCCTTGAAACAATCGCATTATATATTGGACAGGTTTTCTTAGAAACATTGGCATTATATTTTGGAAAGGTTTCCTTAGAAACATTAGCATTATAATATTTTGGAAAGGTTTCCCTAGAAACAATCGCAGTATATTTTGGACAGGTTTCCTTAGAAACATTAGCATTATAATATTTTGGAAAGGTTTCCCTAGAAACAATCGCAGTATATTTTGGACAGGTTTCCTTAGAAACACTGGCATTATATTTTGGAAAGGTTTCCTTAGAAACAATCGCAGTATATTTTGGACAGGTTTCCTTAGAAACATTGGCATTATATTTTGGAAAGGTTTCCTTAGAAACATTAGCATTATTATATTTTGGAAAGGTTTCCTTAGAAACAATCGCATTATATTTTGGACAGGTTTCCTTAGAAACACTGGCATTATATTTTGGAAAGGTTTCCCTAGAAACAATCGCAGTATATTTTGGACAGGTTTCCTTAGAAACATTGGCATTATATTTTGGAAAGGTTTCCTTAGAAACATTAGCATTATAATATTTTGGAAAGGTTTCCCTAGAAACAATCGCAGTATATTTTGGACAGGTTTCCTTAGAAACATTGGCATTATATTTTGGAAAGGTTTCCTTAGAAACATTTGCATTATAATATTTTGGAAAGGTTTCCTTAGAAATATTGGCATTATATTTTGGAAAGGTTTCCTTAGAAACATTGGCATTATATTTTGGAAAGGTTTCCCTAGAAACAATCGCAGTATATTTTGGACAGGTTTCCTTAGAAACATTGGCATTATATTTTGGAAAGGTTTCCTTAGAAACATTAGCATTATAATATTTTGGAAAGGTTTCCCTAGAAACAATCGCAGTATATTTTGGACAGGTTTCCTTAGAAACATTTGCATTATATTTTGGAAAGGTTTCCTTAGAAACATTAGCATTATAATATTTTGGAAAGGTTTCCTTTGAAATATTGGCATTATATTTTGGAAAGGTTTCCTTAGAAACATTGGCATTATATTTTGGAAAGGTTTCCCTAGATACAATCGCAGTATATTTTGGAAAGGTTTCCTTAGAAACATTAGCATTATAATATTTCGGAAAGGTTTCCCTAGAAGCAATCGCAGTATATTTTGGACAGGTTTCCTTAGAAACATTGGCATTATATTTTGGAAACGTTTCCTTAGAAACATTAGCATTATAATATTTTGGAAAGGTTTCCTTAGAAATATTGGCATTATATTTTGGAAAGGTTTCCTTAGAAACATTAGCATTATAATATTTTGGAAAGGTGTCCTTAGAAACATTAGCATTATAATATTTTGGAAAGGTTTCCTTAGAAATATTGGCATTATATTTTGGAAAGGTTTCCTTAGAAACATTAGCATTATATTTTGGAAAGGTTTCCCTAGAAACAATCGCATTATATTTTGGACAGGTTTCCTTAGAAACATTGGCATTATATTTTGGAAAGGTTTCCTTAGAAACATTAGCATTATAATATTTTGGAAAGGTTTCTCTAGAAACAATCGCATTATATTTTGGACAGGTTTCCTTAGAAACACTGGCATTATATTTTGGAAAGGTTTCCTTAGAAACATTAGCATTATAATATTTTGTAAAGGTTTCCTTAGAAATATTGGCATTATATTTTGGAAAGGTTTCCTTAGAAACATTGGCATTATATTTTGGAAAGGTTTCCCTAGAAACAATCGCAGTATATTTTGGACAGGTTTCCTTAGAAACATTGGCATTATATTTTGGAAAGGTTTCCTTAGAAACATTAGCATTATTATATTTTGGAAAGGTTTCCTTAGAAACAATTGCAGTATATTTTGGAAAGGTTTCCATAGAAACATTGGCATTATATTTTGGAAAGGTTTCCTTAGAAACATTAGCATTATTATATTTTGGAAAGGATTCCCTAGAAACAATCGCATTATATTTTGGACAGGTTTCCTTAGAAACACTGGCATTATATTTTGGAAAGGTTTCCTTAGAAACAATCGCAGTATATTTTGGACAGGTTTCCTTAGAAACATTGGCATTATATTTTGGAAAGGTTTCCTTAGAAACATTAGCATTATAATAATTTGGAAAGGTTTCCTTAGAAATATTGTCATTATATTTTGGAAAGGTTTCCTTAGAAACATTGGCATTATATTTTGGAAAGGTTTCCCTAGAAACAATCGCAGTATATTTTGGACAGGTTTCCTTAGAAACATTGGCATTATATTTTGGAAAGGTTTCCTTAGAAACATTAGCATTATAATATTTTGGAAAGGTTTCCCTAGAAACAATCGCAGTATATTTTGGACAGGTTTCCTTAGAAACATTGGCATTATATTTTGGAAACGTTTCCTTAGAAACATTAGCATTATAATATTTTGGAAAGGTTTCCTTAGAAATATTGGCATTATATTTTGGAAAGGTTTCCTTAGAAACATTGGCATTATATTTTGGAAAGGTTTCCCTAGAAACAATCGCAGTATATTTTGGACAGGTTTCCTTAGAAACATTGGCATTATATTTTGGAAAGGTTTCCTTAGAAACATTAGCATTATAATATTTTGGAAAGGTTTCCCTAGAAACAATCGCAGTATATTTTGGACAGGTCTCCTTAGAAACATTGGCTTTATATTTTGGAAAGGTTTCCTTAGAAACATTAGCATTATAATATTTTGGAAAGGTTTCCTTAGAAACACTGGCATTATATTTTGGAAAGGTTTCCTTAGAAACATTGGCATTATATTTTGGAAAGGTTTCTCTAGAAACAATCGCAGTATATTTTGGACAGGTTTCCTTAGAAACATTAGCATTATATTTCGGACAGGTTTCTCTATAAACAATCACAGTATATTTCTGACAGTTTTTCTTAAATAACCTCATTATAACATGTTGGATAGGAGTCACTCATACCATATTTCGGATATATTTCCTTGGAAGAAATAGCTTATGCTTTAGGCGCCGTTTATTGGGTGCAATCGTAATAACGGTTGTACAGATTTCTTTGGAAGGAACCTAAGAAATGCATTTGAAAGTAATCACAGTGAAATTTGGAAAGAAAAACGCAAGAAGTTTCTGACAGAATTCATGGGGAACTATTATAGGGAGTTGTGGACAAGTTGTCTTGGAATGATTGAGAGGGTGTTACGGACAACTTTGTTGGGAGTAATAATAATAATAATAATAATAATAATAATAATAATAACAATAATAATAAATTCAGTCTACTTGCATTGGAAGCGATCACAGAAATTTCTTTTACGGAAATCCGTCGAAAAGAATGCAAATTTTAGAGAGATTTCCCTTAAAAAAACAACGAAATGAAATATAAAAAGAAACCACAGGGAAGTTTTAAGTAAGTTCTCATATAAAATAGGAATGTCAGGTAGAGTTCCTTGAAAAATAATGTTGACTATTGTAGAGAGGTTTCCTTGAAAACAACGATAGACAGTATCAGACAGAATTTCGTGAGAAATAGGACAGATTTTGTTTGAAGAATTATTATTTGTTTTTGGACAAGTTTTCTTCACAAAAACCATCAAGGTTTTTAAACAGGGGGGGGGGAATTGTATGAATGCTCGGTCAAGTGTGTTCTAGGAAGAAAATATCGTAACGATGGCAATTGTATGATCTGGCTGCTTTACGAAAGAAGCACATGAAGGATCTCATGTAGCGGATTAATATGAAAACGTAAAAAACGTGAATAAAATCTCGTTATAAATCCATGAGAGGTATTTAAATTACAGTGTGACAGTTAAGGCTTACTTACTCGCTACACGATGTTACATATCTCCCTGTCTATTTTGTACGGGAACATCATTTTATTTTTACTTCAATTTTTATTGTACCTGAGTTTTTGAATGTACTTCATTCCCACCCCTTCTACTAATGAAGTTCAACCGTCCTCCACACAGAACCAAGACCGCATATACAGTCCTAGTAGCCTTACGGTCATAGTGAACAGTACGTTCCAGAAATATGTTCACGTTTTCCAGTGACGAAAGAGCTTTCAATATTGAATAATTTTGCCACAGGTACTGTCGTCCATTTTCCTACGTCGCATCCCGGTTTCCCCCACTTGCTCATATTCGGCCCTTTGTAAAGACTAGTGGCTGGGCTGTCATAGATCTTTTCTGAGAAGATTAATTCCTGTTAGGAATTGGACGTCTAAGTAATATTATGCAACTGTTTAAAATAACTTAAATAAAAGAGCCTCGTTAAATAATTAACTGTCACGTGATTTCCCTCCTTTCTACGACCCTGCGACAAAACCACTTGGACGGACAGTAGGTAGCATGTCTGAGTAATTTTATCTTTTCGGATCGGGCAGAAGTGAAGATTGAATTTACGGTACGTAAGGTACTCTTTTATAGAGTAGATACAGAATTATTTCAGCATGAGTTACTAGTACGAAGGACGAAACTGGTAATTTAATTGGAATTAGGTACAATAGTCTATAGTGCGATAATATGCACATTAGAACTGAAGCCTGTATCGAAATGAACGGCCACCATTTTCAAAAATGTGTTTAAATATCCATATTATAATTATTTTTAAATTTAACTTCATTCTCTATAGTGTACAGTAATGTGCTGTACACAATATAATATACACTGCATAATGAATGGACAGCTCATTTCGTGAGTAAAAACACTCATTTGTTAATACTGTACTGTATTTTGATTAAACAAGAACTTAATGAAAATTATCAAACTCAAAAGCGTGATATTTCCTAATTTACGTAAATGGATGAACTACTTTTCTTCCCTCCTGTACGTAGTAAAGTGATTTGTTTGTATATTACGCCAGTATCATCGAACTTCAGTCGTGGAAGGGGGTAGCAAACGGTGTTTCCGGTTTCTCAACCATTGATCCAAAGGTATAGCCAGGTTAATATTAGAAATGCTAGTAAAATAAAATGATGCCCCTGTAGAACCTCATGTGTGTTTGTTCGTACACACATCTCTCTAAAATATTCACGATGGTTTGCATGGTGCGCACCAATCAGCTGTCCGTGCATTCATCACCACGTGACTGCACACCAGCCCTGTTCATCCATCAACTGCCACGGTTCGGGGGATAGTTAAAAGTCGCGGCAATTTTCCGATAGTGACATCCTAATATGCTAATAGGGCCAGGCATGCATCGATGGCCCTGTTATAGGAAATATTCAAGTGATAGAACGACAAAGATAGTTTATCATGACCGTCATTGTCTTCATCTTGTTCGCGTTAAGCGGAACTTTGAAAAGCTTGCTGTGTTGAAAAGAGTGAGTGAGCAAAGAATGATGCTGAAACTAATCAGGAAGAGAAAAAGGAATTGGTTGGGTCACTGGCTGAGAAGAAACTGCCTACTGAAGGATGCACTGGAAGGAATGGTGAACAGGAGAAGAGTTCGGGGCAGAAGAATATATTAGATCAGGTATGTCAATTGATGCCCACAGGAGCAAGCGCGCGCTTTAGAGCCCAGGAGAGCCTGAGCGCTTTACAGCGGAAAGGAAAGACACAGATGAAAGAGATGGTATATGCCGCTTGGTCGAGCTGTATTCAGGGATGGCCAGCACTGATTCAATAGATAAAGGGAAGAGAAGTTATTAAAACTGTATCCATGGTAATTTTTAGATTTGCCTGAGAAGTATAAGTGCATTATAAGAATGTAAGTTTTAATTTTAATGCTCATTTTTCACAAGTTTGATTTTTTTATTCAAAAGAAATATTTTGCCAAATTTTCGTATAGAAAAGTGAAATTTTCAGGTATAGCCTATTTATTTAGTAGCCTTACAGAATGTTTTCGTAAATCTAATATATCGTATATATGTATTACTGAAGATAGTGTATTGACAATTTTGAAAATATTCGCATGGAAATTGTTTGTAAGGAAATGAATTAACAAAGCAACTACTGTTACATCATAAGCAAAAGATACGTGCCCATGTGTTGTAAAAATGTCAGCTCTATAGCTTCAGCAGATTTCGAGAAAATAATTTAATATTCTGATGATAGGAAGTTGCTCACAAATATCACCTTAAAAGCATAATGCGATAAGAGTTTTGTTATGTAATATTTGTTACACTTAAAACAGATACAGTACCTAGGTAACTTTGCTTTGTACTGTAATATTGTTTTGATTAGTTTATTGGTTACTTTTGTAAGGCTAAAGATACCATCAATATAAATTCCAACTTATCATGTCATACTCAATCTCTTTCTTTGGAATATCACTTTCTTTATGAATGATGTGTTTCATCCACTTAATACAGTATAATATTATACTACTATGGAATTTAAGTGAATATTCCTTCTTAACTCTCTATGATGTTATTAAGATTTAAAACACAAGTGCAATATCAAGAAATCAGTGTTAGAATTTTTGTTTTACAGACAATATAGATAATATTAAACAGAAAGAAGCCATATAAAAATAACGACATAAAATTTCACGTTCCGTTTGAAGTTTGTGCACCACTGTTTTCTTAATCCAACAGGCTGCTTAATCCTTTCTCTTTCCATACTTAGCGCTTGCTGCCCGCGCACGACGTCAAGGTCAGAAAAATGCGCTTGCTTTGACATCACTGCTGTAGACTATATGGATTATATGCGGAGACTATGAGGAAGGCAGAAAATAGAAACGTTTGGAGAGTGCTGATTTTGCAGTGAAAGACCTGCCCTTGGGCTGAACACTATGAATGAATGAATGAATTAATTAATAATTAATTAATGAGTCACGGAAAATATAAAATTTACGAAAACAATAATGATCCTTCATTTGAAAGAATATCACAAAACGACAGTTCATTTCAAGTGGGCTCTAACAAGTTTCCTCTGAATATTTTTCTTGGAGGATCACGGTATGCAATTCGAGAACTAAGTTTCCTGGTTTCTTTCCTGTTTGACTTTGGTTGTCAGTACACAGGCTTGTGTGCTTTGCGTACCGACGACCTGCTGTATTTAAGAGGACGCGTAGAGCGGAAGAAATGTAAAGGTGAAGAAGGTTTAGGACGCGATACACCATTTTCCTACCCGGCGTCATATCGACTCTCTGGCAAGGCAGGTACGTTTTCCTTTTCTAAATAGGAAACTTGATTTTTCTTACGTAAGGTGAGCCAAAAATATTAAACGGCAACACGAAATCTTCAGAAATGACTGGGTTAGTAAATATAACTACCGACTACAGAACTGCAGCTTACTCTGATGCTAAGCGATGTTGATGGACATTTCTTTGCAAGTTAAGTCTGGCTCCACGAAGTAGAGCGAAGTACACGCTTTACTGTACTTATCTGGGGAACTTGATTTATTACTCATTTATCTGTTTGGTTATTTTTAAATTTAAGTCTTGATGTCAGATCAGTTCTCAATGGCCTAAATCTTGAAAGAAGAAGACAACTTTTCTACAGAAATATACTTATTGTTTAAAAATGTCTCAAGAAAAAAAAATTATACCATGAAAATAGTTTTTTAAACTTTTCCCTAACAGAAAGATGGGCACTTAAAAATATTGGTCCACACCTGTGGAGTGACGGTTAGCGCGTCTAGCCGCGAAACCGGGTGGCCCGGGTTCGATTCTCGGTCGGGGCAAGTTACCTGGTTGAGGTTTTTTTCCGAGGTTTTCCCTCAACCCAATATGAGCAAATGGTGGGTAACTTTCGGTGTTGGACCCCGGACTCATTTCACCGGCATTATCACCTTCATCTCATTCAGACGCTAAATAACCTTAGATGTTGATAAAGCGTCGTAAAATAACCTATAAAATAAAATAAATAAAAATATTGTCTGCGTTTTTATTCCATTTCGTAAGGTACGCTGCTTATACCAGTGTGCTTAATATACAGGTTGAACAATAAGTATGGAATATTACTAATAACTTCTTAAATTAAATTTTACAAAAAAAGGTTTATACAAAAGTTGTTGAAAATAAATCATATAATATGATACCATTGATCGAAAAAAAGGTTATTCAGGCATAGCCTACAGAATGTGACAACTTAATTTTTTAATAAACACTATATTAAAATTTACATATTCCAAATTTCCATTAAATTTTACATATGAATGTGTAGAAATTTTACCCATTCACCTGTTTCATGTCTTTTAACTATTTGTTAACCTTGTTTCATACTCTTCAAAGTTAAGGCAAATAAGTATGTAAAATCATGTTGCGTAGGCCATAAAACTAAACAAAACACTATGACTAACCAAACTTGACAAGTAATGCTCAAAATGTGAACCATTCACAGCCAAACAATGTCCCAGTCTATCATCACAGTCTAGTATATACAGTCGCGAAGCTCGATACGTAGTAAATATGCAAACATTAGATAGTTGCTCGCCACTAGGATCGCTAATATCGCCTCATTACAGACAATGCAAAATAGTACCGTCACAGTCTATTGTTTCTAGCACCCTCAAAACTCAAGCTTCGTGACTGTATATAGTAGACTGTGCTATCATGGAAACAGTCCATTGTCTTTCTCACAGTTACATGACAGATTTGTTCATCTCGTATCTGCAATGCACTGTTTTCGTGATAGACTGGGACATTGTTTGACTGTGGATGGTTCACATTTTGAGCATCTGTAATAAAGTATGGTTAGTAATAGTGTTTTGTTTAGTTTTATGGCCTACTTAACATGACTTTACATATTTATTTGCCTCAACTTTGAGAGTATGAAACAAGGTTAACAAATAGTTAAAAGACATGAAACGGGTGAATGGGTAAAATTTCTACACATTCATACGTAAAATTTAATGGAGGTTCGGAATATGTAAATTTTAATCTAGGGTTCCATTTAAAAATATAAAATTTACTGTTATTTCCTTTATGCCTGAATAACTAACTTTATTCGAAGACTGGTATATTATATAAAACTTTTTTTGTAAAATTAAAATTTAAAAAGTTATTAGTAATATTCCATACATATTGTTCACTAATATTAAATATGTAATTATGTAAAAGTTTTTTGAACAGGTTACATCAGCTTCTTGTCTATGCGGATGACGTGAATATGTTAGGAGGAAATCCACAAACGGTTAGGGAAAACATGGAAATTTTACTGGAAGCAAGTAAAGAGATAGGTTTGGAAGTAAATCCTGAAAAGACAAAGTATATGATTATGTCTCGTGACGAGAATATTGTACGAAATGGAAATATAAAAATTGGAGATTTACCCTTCGAAGGGGTGGAAAAATTCAAATATCTTGGAGCAACAGTAACAAATATAAATGATACTCGGGAGGAAATTAAACGCAGAATAAATATGGGAAATGCGTGTTATTATTCGGTTGAGAAGTTTTCATCATCTAGTCTGCTGTCAAAAAATCTGAAAGTTAGAATTTATAAAACAGTTATATTACCGGTTGTTCTTTATGGTTGTGAAACTTGGACTCTCATTCTGAGAGAGGAACATAGGATAAGGGTGTTTGAGAATAAGGTGCTTAGGAAAATATTTGGGGCTAAGAGGGATGAAGTTACAGGAGAATGGAGAAAGTTACACAACGCAGAACTGCACGCATTGTATTCTTCACCTGACATAATTATGAACATTAAATCCAGACGTTTGCGATGGGCAGGGCATGTAGCACATATGGGCTAATCCAGAAATGCATATAGAGTGTTAGTTGGGAGACCGGAGGGAAAAAGGCCTTTAGGGAGGCCGAGACGTAGATGGGAGGATAATATTAAAATGAATTTGAGGGAGGTGGGATATGATGATAGAGACTGGACTAATCTTGCACAGGATAGGGACCGATGGCGGGCTTATGTTAGGGCGGCAATGAACCTTCGGGTTCCTTAAAAGCCATTTGTAAGTAAGTAATTATTATTATTATTATTATTATTATTATTATTATTATTATTATTATGTAGGTCTTTACTCTCTTGCAATGTAAAGTTTAAACTTTGGGGTGACCGGAGGAAAAGTAGTGGGGATAACTTAGTCTTTGCCGTAGGCTGCCTGTCAGTCCACGAGCTGTGGCTGAAGTGGACGCGTGCTGCAGTTGAATCGTAAACACGCGAGGCTGTGCGGGTGTAGGCCACGGAACGAAAGTCATACTTTGGAGATGAAACCTGAAGATCGCCAATCGGACGACATGTTTCCGTAAGTAAACAGATAAGAGAAACTATTCACAATGTGTCTGGCTTTGAAATATGGCCACGTTATTATCATCCAGACATTCGCAGCAATGCGCATTTGACCCAACCAGCTGTAGAGGTCGCCCTCACATCAGCCCGCCATCGGTCCCTATCCTGAGCAAGATTAATCCAGTCTCTATCATATCCCACCTCCCTCAAATCCATTTTAATATTATCTTCCCATCTACGTCTCGGCATCCCCAAAGGTCTTTTTCCCTCCGGTCTCCCAACTAACACTCTATATGCATTTCTGGATTAGCCCGTACGTTCCACATGCCCTGCCCATCTCAAACGTCTGGCTTTAATGTTCCTAATTATGTCAGGTGAAGAATACAATGCGTGCAGTTCTGTGTTGTGTAACTTTCTCCATTCTCCTGTAACCTCATCCCTCTTACCCCCTAAATATTTTCCTAAGAACCTTATTCTCAAAGACCCTTAACCTATGTTCCTCTCTCAAAGTGAGAGTCCAAGTTTCACAACCATAAAGAACAACCGGTAATATAACTGTTTTATAAATTCTAACTTTCAGATTTTTTGACAGCAGACTGGATGGTAAAAGCTTCTCAACCGAATAATAACAGGCATTTCCCATATTTATTCTGTGTTTAATATCCTGTTGCTCCCAGATATTTCAATTTTTCCACCTCTTCAAATGATAAATTTCCAATTTTTATATTTCCATTTCGTACAATATTCTGGTCACGAGACATAATCATATACTTTGTCTTTTCGGGATTCACTTCCAAATCTATCTTTTTACTTGCTTCACGTAAAATTCCCGTATTTTCCCTAATCGTTTGTGGATTTTCTCCTAACATATTCACGTCACCCGCATAGACTAGCAGCTGATGTAACCCGCTCAATTCCAAACCCTCCCTGTTATTCTGGACTTTCCTAATGGCATACTCTAGAGCAAAGTTAAAAAGTAAAGGTGATAGTGCATCTCCTTGCTTTAGCCCACAGTGAATTGGAAACGTATCTGACAGAAACTGACCTATACGGACTCTGCTGTACGTTTCACTGAGACACATTTTAATTAATCGAACTAGTTTTTTGGGAATACCAAATTCAATAAGAATATCATATATAAATTCTCTCTTAACCGAGTCATATGCCTTTTTGGAATCTATGAATAACTGATGTACTGTATCCTTATACTCCCATTTTTCTCCATTATCTGTCGAATACAAAATATCTGGTCAATAGTTGATCTATTACGCCTAAAACCACACTGATGATCCCCAATAATTTCATCTACGTACGGAGTTAATCTTCTCAAAAGAATATTGGACAAAATTTTGTACGACGTCAACAAAAGTGATATTCCTCGAAAGTTATCACAGTTAGTCTTGTCCCCCTTCTTAAAGATAGGTACGATTATGGACTCCTTCCATTGTTCTGGTACAATTTCTTTTCCCAAATAGCGAGTACAAGTTTATAAATTTCGTTAGATAATGCACTTTCATTCTCTTGTATTAATTCTGCTGGAATTTGGTCGATACCTGGAGACTTGTACTTTTTCAAAATTTCTATCGCAATTTCGACTTCAGAAAGTGTGGGTTCGGGTATAAAAATGTATTATTATATGAAAAATAAATTAAGTGGATAAATTTTTTTTTACTAATGGTAGGAGCTTGACTGTTCGTCATTCACCCATATGAAGCCAGCTGTGTAGACTAATTTACCGATAGAGTCGTTGCCCAGGTTGCGCCATAGCAGACTGGTCTACGCTACACCCACGATGAGAACATGGAGATTTGTTGGGATGCCAAAGGGGAACCGGAGCTCCTGAGAAAACCCCTGTCTTATCTGGACCACGGGTTTGCCCAACACAAGTTATAAATCTGAGGTACGCCGGGGATCGAACCCTGGTCCACAGGATTGTAAGTTCGGCGCTCTTGCCACTAGATCATCGTGGCGGCTGTAGATAAAAATAGGACACAGATATATTTTCACAACCGTTGGTATATTATTCAGCATTTTCTAAGTAATAAATAACAAATAATGTATAATATTTACATAAATTGTAAAAAACATTTTTTACTGATTTTATCAACAGTAATCTCACTAGACGTTTTGATTTATCTAGAGAAAATCAAAACTCGAGTGGGATTTAATTGACTATTACACGATTAGAAGAAAGTATATAAAGATTAGAAGTAACGAAGTACTCCAATACAATAAAATATTAATTGACTTACGAAAATACAACTGTCTTCAAATGTATTATTGTACCATCTCAACATTACAAATATTATGCTAGATGCATGCTAGATGGCAGTAGTGAGTCGAGAAGTTCTGGATCTATTATACACGATGGCAATGTTACTAGTCAAGAAGGCTTTGTTGATTCAGTTTCATTTTTATTAAAATGCAACATTCCACTTCAATTATCCGAATCCCAGTAATCAACGTCACTTGACAGATGATTTTCAATAAATCTTAATATTAAACAATCTCTGATACGTGACTATCCATAATATCATATAGCAGAAGCTATAACATAACCTAACTAATATACACAAGTGTTAGAAAAGTTTTAATTAGGGATGATGAAATAAACAAGAAAAGTTTTAATTAACGATGATGAAATAAAAAATAAACATGAATAATTTTAAAAGAAAGAATTATTGAAAGTACAATTTTCAAATTTGAATGTAGTTGGTGGTTCAATTGATGTTATATTGGACGTGTGCGTAATAGAAGTGGAACTCGTTGATTTAGGCCTACATGATGTATTCAACTTATTCAGGATTTCCGAATGGTGCCCTTCATTTATTTGTAAATCGGATTTCAGAAGATGCATAGGTATGATCAGTGATTTTTATTAATTCTTGTTCTTGAATGCCAATGCGAGTCGTATTTGAAACTGCTGTGCATCGACTGGAGTGGTTTCTAATTTTACATATATATATATATATATATATATATATATATATATATATATTTTTTTTTTTTTTTTGACGTCCAGACCAGCGCAGTTTCAAATGTTGGCAAACAAAGAAACAAATGCTAGGGACGCGATAAAATTAAACAAATGCTAGGGACGCGATAAAATTGTGCGATAAGCAGCCATGATTGGTTGAAATACGTCCTTTCGTACCGTTTTATTGGTCAAAAGTAGTATGACGTAGTAAGAGTGTAATAGTCTGCGTAAAATATATTACGTAAAGAAATTTTGTGCTGTATTAGGGACAGACTGACACGTAGAATATGTTACTCAGTTTCTGGACTGAAATTATAGTTGTGTTGTTTTATTTTTGCTTCAGTCTAGAAGCGGAGAGTATGGGTCTATGCCAGCCGTGGCGAGACTGTGACTCGCGAGACATTGTGGCTCGCAGTGAGAGCTATGCATTTATCTTGCTTCTAACCTTCCCCAACCCCCACCCTCTCACTCACTGGAGTCAAACTCCGTTCCATTTGTATTTGTCTCTGACCTGCGAGTGGCATATGTCTCTCTCGAAACCATGTACGAAAGTTCCAAGTAGGATGGGAGGACGCATTTTTTGCTGTCAATATGATGAGAATATTAAATGTATGATTTGTTCACAAGTATTACGAGGAAAACGGTTGTATAATATAAAACGACATTATACTACATGTTACTGATGAAACATTAAAATTTAGATGTTAATAATAATAATATTCATAATAATAATATTAATAATAATAATAATAATAATAGTAATAATAATAATAATAATAATAATAATAATATCATAATCATCTCTGTACGTCGAATCTTTTTCAGCACATGTACGAAAAATGCGATTAGCTCTTCAATTTGAATTAACTGATTTACTATGTGATGTCAAATGAAAGCTAGATGTAAGGACTTAACAAATGTTGAACTTTCAAATCTTTGCCAAAAAATAAATATCCGAAGCTTCGTTCTTTCGCTTGCTCTGTTGAAGCCATGTTCGCTACAACTTAGTCTACGTTTGTGAAAAATTATTTTCACCGATGAAAATAGTAAAAACCAAATTTAGATCACGACTGACAGACAAATACCTTCGTGATCAACTACGATTGACAGTAAGTGACATAATTCCTGATTTTGAAACTTTGTTGCAGAGACATTCTGAAGACAGTTAATTTTAGGTTGTGATATTCTTCATTTCTTTCATCGTTACACGTACTAAACATTAGTTTGTAGCCTTATACTCTATAACATTATATTTAAGTGCTTGACGTAAGGAAAATGAAAATCCGTCAATAAGTCAGACAGTTGCTTCACTTCCCCTTCGGGTGTCCGCCTCCCTCCATAGGTGCTATGCACGTTGCAGGTTACACAGTGGCTGGGCGCACAACTACATTTTCGCCACCGCTGGACTCTATGCTTAGAGAAGTGATTACTGAAGGGCATGGAATATGTCTTCTGTTCACATTAAGCTACATTCCGAAATTACTCCCAGCTCACAACACACTTTTCACTATGGTTCACTCAAAGTGTATCGCACGTGTCTATTATCACTTTAATATTGCATTATTTATAAATATGAACTGCAAAGAAAGAAAATTGGCAAATAAAATAAAATAAATGTGTTGCGTGCAATTTTAAAAATTTTCTAGAAAACTTGAAATAAAAGTTGGTTTTATTTTTGATTCATAAAATATTTCCGTCATTGGCACAGATCATAATACAATCGCAATTAATAAAGCTAATTTTATTTCCATTGTTTCATAAAACGAATGCGGCCTTATTTCAGAACACGGATGGTACATTATTATTTTTTATGATGTTATTGTAAATTCTTGACCGAGAGGCATTTGTTTGCATGTGGAATAACTCTCCATTGCTGCATAGTTTTGAAAGAGTCTCCACTTTTATTGCATACAATCCCACGACTCTGTTCTGAGTGAGATGTGATGCTTGCTACAGTATAATCTAAAAGTTTCACCTTAACGCCATAAAAAGTTTCAATCAAAGATAACAAATACGCGTATGATCTGCCATAGTTGCAGTGTTGTTTGTCTAGTTGGAGCGGTACATCAATTTTTATTGTGAAGACAGTAGAAATAATGCGAATGTGACAAAGTTCTTAAATATTTCAGAATTCCACTTCATAAACTTTTACTGCGTGTCGCCAGTATAAAGGTATTCATAGCTAGACGTTCCAGAGTCGAGGGTTTGTGTCTCTGTGAAAGGAAAGTTAAGGAACATATTTCAGGCAATCTCCTTCTAGCACAAAGAAAATGCAATGTAGTTCATTCGACACATTTGAGCTGGTGGAAGGGGGGCTTCATTGAAGAACCACCCTGTTCACTCTGACGTAAGATCCTTGCATTTTAAAGTAAGTTGGGAATGAATGTTGCAATATTTCGCTCTCGAATTTAAAAATATTTGAATTAAAATGTTCAATAAACATAGGCAGGCAAGCATAAAGCCCATTAAATTCAAATGTTGTTGTTATTACGCAACTTCGATACCCATGGTGTTCCCAGCAGTACCAATGTGTTTCCTTAAGATCAGTTATAGCTTGATACGATAGCAAGGACTGGTTTTCTCCGGGTAGTTTCAGTTTGAGTAGGTTAGTTTTCACTGGCTCATGTTAGTTGCGGTTTTCTTCGTTGTTTATTTTCTCCGGTTAATTTCAGTTTATGCATATTAGTTTTCATTAGCTCAAATTAGTTGCTATTTCTTTCAGTTGTTTATAATCTCCGGTTAGTTTCGGTTTGTATAGGCTAGTTTTCACTGGCTCAGGTCAGTTGCGATTTATTTTCGTTGTTTATTTCTCCCGTTAGTTTCAGTTTGCGTAGGTTACTTTTCAATGGCTCAGGTTGCTTGCGATTTCTTTTCGTTTATAGCCTATATCCGGTTAGTAGCAGTTTGTGTAGGTTAGTTTTCACTGACTCAGGTTAGTTTCGTTTTTTTCGTAGTTTATTTTCTTCGGTTAATTTTAGTTTGTGTAGGTTAGTTTTCTCTGACACAGGTTATTACCGATTTTATTAGTTCTTTATTTTCTTCGGTTAGTTTTAGTTTGTGTAGGTTAGTTTTCACTGACTCAGGTTAGTTGCGATTTCTTTTCCTTACATTCTCTGGTTAGTTTTGATATGTTTAGATTAGTTATTTTAATTTTCTCAAGTAGTTTTTGTTGCGTTATAATAGTTCTAGCTCGCCTACATTGTTTGTAGTATGTTTACATAATATTATGTTCTGATTTATTAGTTTTACCGGTGTAAGCTAAAGCAATCCAATGCAACTCTTATGGAACTCCCAGGAATCGAAACCTGGTTCCTTTGTTTGTAAACCTTCAGCTGAGCAACTGGAGTGCACAAAGGAATAATACGAAGTAAACGTCTTGTCTGTTTGAACTCTTCAGCCAGCAACACATTATTGAACGCTATCAGGAAAGCGGCTTTAATATTCATCATGACAGTATTATCTATTTTTTTCGCATGTTTACGTCATGGGCCAATGACGCAGTTTTGGTACAGAACAAATGAAGATCGACGAGCGCGCGGTGTGACGTTTCGGTCCCGTAACAGGGAACAATTAATCTTTCATTTGCCAGTGATTATTTTGTATTTGTGGGACATCATGCGAGGCGCACCACGAATAAATCATCGGCCACGGGCGTCGAACGCCACCCGCAAAGCGATTGTTTCTTCCTGTTGTTATTGGTTGCTTCTTGTTGGGGCGGACACCAGGGTCATAAATTACAGTGTGTTGGGAAGTGCACCTTTCAGTTGTGCGGGGTAGTTGAGTCCTAAGTGTGGAAAGATAGGAAGGATTGGAAATAGAAAAGTTAGGCAAATGGGACCGCTTAAAGCATTAGATGTCGGCAGACGAATGAGAAATCGTGTAGAGGGGAGAGCAAGTGATTAAATTATTAAATGATAAATGTTGAATTTTCAATAGTTTTTTTTTAACAATGTTGTAGCATCTGTAATTTCGAACCAAAAATCAATTTCAAGTACTATTAATACGCCCCCCAAATAATCTTTTATAAACACTTATGAGACCATCCTTCACGTATAGGCTACTACAGTGGGTTTCACGTAAGATTATTTCCTCAATAGCTAATATAGCTGTGTTTTCAATGTTGCCAACTGTTACTGGATATCACCAGAGCAGATAAAATCGCAGTGCTATTCACAGATACTGACACAATAATAATAATAATAATAATAATAATAATAATAATAATAATAATAATAATAATAATAATAATTATACTTACTGGCTTTTAAGTAACCCGGAGGCTCATTGCCGCCCTCACATAAGCCCGCCATCGGTCCCTATCCTGAGCAAGATTAATCCAGTCTCTATCATCATATGCCACCTGCCTCAAATCCATTTTAATATTATCTTCCCGTCTACGTCTCGGCCCCCCCAAAGGTCTTTTTCCGTCCGGCTTCCCAACTAACACCTATATGCATTTCTGGATTCGCCCATACGTGCTACATGCCTTGCCCATCTCAAACGTCTGGATTTAATATTCTGAATTATGTCAGGTGAAGAATGCAATGCGTGCAGTTCTGTGTTGTGTAACTTTCTCCATTCTCCTGTAACTTCATCCCTCTTAGCCCCAAATATTTTCCTAAGCGCCATTTTCTCAAACACCCTTAACCTATGTTCCTCTCTCAAAGTGAGAGTCCAAGTTACACAACCATAAAGAACAACCGGTAATATAACTGTTTTATAAATTCTAACTTTCAGATTTTTTTTTTTTGACAACAGACTGGATGATAAAAGCTTCTCAACCGAATAATAACAGGCATTTCCCATATTTATTCTGTGTTTAATTTCCTCCCGAGTATCATTTACATTTGTTACTATTGCTCCCAGTATTTGAATTTTTCCACCTCTTCAAAGGATAAATTTCCGATTTTTATATTTCCATTTCGTACAATATTCTCGTCACGAGAGTTAATCATATACTTCGTGTTTTCGGGATTTACTTCCAAACCTATTTCTTTACTTCCTTACATAGATGAAACCTAAAATGCATTAAATACTACTTTAAACTCACCCTGAATATATAAATCGATGTGTTTGTTTTTGGATTAAATGACATTTAATTTAAATGAATAGTTATTTAGACTGCGATGTTTTGAAATGAAAACCCTGTACATATGGTTATAATAACACATTTAGGTAAAACATTAAAGATTACGTATAAAGTAGCAATTAACTTACTACTTTGGCTGTCGTCTACAGGGAGTACCTCTTTAGCCCTCTGAGGAGAATGATCGGCTGTACTCCTGGGGGCGGGGCACTTACCTGAGTCCACATCGTGAATAACTGTAGGCCGAGACCCATAGAGTGGGCCTGAAAGATGTCCTGCCTGGTGGTCAGGATCTCGAAAATCACGGCGAAGAGATGTCGGTCCAGCCACAGCAAGTACACGGCCGTGGCGGCGTGGTACAGCCTTAGCGCCTTTCCCGTCATGCTGTGCAAAAATGAATACGATCGCCTTACAGTCCGGATCTTCTTACTTCATACCTCAAGGGTGAAACCTAACCATTTCACCCCTTTACTGCATATGTTAGTGGATTATAGTGATTTTCTAGTTGTCAGGTTCAGTTTTCTACTACCAATTTTGTTTCGAATTTCGGTGCTGACAATAATACTTCACTAGTAGTTATTTTCTGTTATAAATTGTAAAGTCGCCGAATAAATTTTACGTTAGGTTAAAGTAATAAACGCAGTTTAAAAAGCTGTAAATTTATATTATAATTCAAAATTGTAATTTATTGACAAATTCAGAAAATTTGTTTTTCTGCCGTAAAAATTGTACAACTTATAAGTTCATTGTTTCGAATACTAAAAATAACAATAATATAAAATATAAGGATTAATTACTCCAATTATTTATTAGACGAAATGAAAAAACAATTTTGTTTAAATTTATGGAAGAAAATTTTAATTTTGCCGAGGATTTTTCACTTCTGGATCACTGTGCAACGGTGGACTGTGTATGTTTTTAATTTCAAATGAATATTTATAGTCATAATATTGCACATGAAGAAGACAGACACACAGACAAAAAATAACTCTAACACAAACAGCAAAAAGCATGTCGGAGATGATGGAAAGATATTCGTAATTTTCTGCAGCATCACCTGGAGTAAAAATAAAGTTAATTGTAACCATGACTACGAACGAGCTCAGTGTATAGTGTTTAATTTCCTCCATTGAGTCCCATAGAATACAATCACAATTTAGTATATACAGTTGCGAAGCTCAATACTTACTAAATATGCAAACATAGACAGTTGAAATATGCATCCATAGATAGTTGCTAGCCACCAGGATCGCTACTATCGCCTCATCACAGACTCGTGGATAAATATATATTCATCCATGACAGACTCTTTCCCTAGCAGACGATAAAATGTATTGTACTTTTGATATCGTGTTCTTTTGAAAAATTAAAATCCTTTCTTCCACTATTGAAATACGAAATACATAAGGTTTATATATTATTTTCATAAAGAATTTATTATATCTTATAAACTCACATTCCTGGATCTTTCGGAAGAAGGATAAATCTGACCTCTTTTTCTTAGAATTTGTAGTGCTATAAACGTCTCCTTGTCCAATATTATTATTCAAATTATTGTATTTTAGCCATTTACAGTTATTACAACCGATAACGAACGTTTCACAGTTTACACAACTTTTCACAACAATGCGAAATACAGCACAGTCAATGCCTTTTCGATCTGGACCGCCGTAATGTATGTTTGGGTTTTCTATTTCAGTGTATGGAGCTCAGTGAATTACTATATTGTAACTTTATTGCGTATCATAGCTAAGTTTTATTTAGTGTAATGTGTCCATAAGTTCCGTTTACTTCTTGTTGCATAATATGTTGCAGAAATAATTACAGAACTGTGTTATTTTAATGTGAAGAGAATTTTACATGGATCGGTGTCGGTTAGAGTTCCCGGGTAGCTCAGTGGTAGAGCGTTGGTACGTTAAACCAAAGGTCCCGGGTTCGATACCCGGCTCCGGAACAATTTTTCCCTCGAAATTATTCAAATCAACTTTACAGGGAGTTATACCTGAAATCTTGATTTGCATAATACACGTCACTGTTCGTTAACAGAAAACCACAATTTAAGTCACACGGAGTTAGTGTGCACTCGAAGTTGGTTGCTTGACGGTTGTCAGCCCACTTTGAGGTCTGTGGATATAGAGGGAAAAATTGGATCGGTGTCGGTTAGAGTTCCCGGGTAGCTCAGTGGTAGAGCGTTGGTACGTTAAACCAAAGGTCCCGGGTTCGATACCCGGCTCCGGAACAATTTTTCCATCGAAATTATTCAAATCAACTTTACAGGGAGTTATACCTGAAATCTTGATTTGCAGAATTTTACATGTTAACATAATCTTTTCGTATCAACATTTTAAGTTTAGAATGGAAATTTTGAGGTTTAATAAAACAGAATTTATATTGTGATTTAATATAGCACATCTACCTTCCTTAATAAAGACAGAAAATTTATCATACCACTCCTATGAAATTAGTGTACGTACGATTGTTACTTCGTCTCTTAGGTAGTAGATAAATACAATAATTCAGTACTCAATTGTAGTATTAAAATACAGACAAATTGAATGTCCGGGGTATCATACATGACATTATGCTTAATTATAATGTCTGATTGCGAATTTAGGAATATAAGATATAGTAAACATAACCTATAATATTTCCATATGAATGGCAGAGCATTGGAAACCACTAAAATTAGACAGAAAGGGGAAACTGGGACAGTAAACATATAACCTATAATTTCAACATATCTAAATATCCGTGCGGTGCAACTGAAAATTATTGAATCATGCATAAATGAATGTACAAGAATTTCGCAATATTTAATCGAAATAAAGGCAAGTATTACACATACGAACAACGTAATTTTCACACCAAAAATAATATTTAATCTTAACTCGCAAGTGAATTATGTGTGAAGTGTCTCATAATCATCGTTTTAAATTTTATTAATGCAATTACACTACATTTTAGAGAAATATATGTTACTCTTTATGCATTCCAACTAATTTATATGGTTGAAACGCCGCCCTTCGTGATCGGGTTAAGCGAGTCACATGGTCTGCCTTACGGCCTGTATTAGATCACGATGGCAGTGGCACAGTCTATTGTTCCTAGTACTCACAGCGCTCCAAGCGGCTAGCAACTATCGCCAGAAATGCAAAAAATCATCCCAAGCTTCGTGACTGTATATACTAAACTGTAATGCAATCCCAAGTCACTCTTCACACCTGATGTCACACTACACCCACTTGCCTGAGATGCTACATACGGTCCTTGCTGTTGTCGGTACAGAAGACCGCCTAATATCCGCTGTTATTCAGACGCGTGGTCCTCATCTGCTGTCATCAGCCGATATGAACGTATAGTGGCCGGGAAACTTCACACTGTTCACATGGCGCAGTGATTCTGTTGAACTTTCCTGGAAAAAAAAATGTCGGTCAGGGTCAAAAGAGTACATTTTTATTCTGGAGTTCTTGTATTCTAACCTCGAACAAGGTCATGGAATTCTGTTGACAGCAATCGTCAGTAAGAATAGAAGTTGATCAGCCGTTTCTGTTACTGTTCAGTGGCCTTTAGAAATTTTAGAGTTGTGACAGTCCATAAAATAAAAGTAATATTTATACCCAAATACTTGATAAAAAAATCAGGTGGGCATACTTCTACTCCGAATTATCTGTTATCGCGCTTTCAATTTCTTACAACTCTTCGAAACCGACATCAAGCACTTCTTTCTATCCCTCATCATAGAACGTCTTTATACTCATCTTCCTATAATGTAGAAATACCTCGCATCTGGAATTCGTTACCTAATGACGTCAGGGACTGCCGGACTTTTATCACAATTCAAAATTAAATTGGAAAATTTTGTCTTATTTAACGCTTTTTAGGTATTGCTGGAAGTGTTGATTTGTGTGTGTGTGTGTGTGTGTGTTTTTTACTCTAGATTAGAATTGCAAGTTTCTTGTTTATGTTAGTTAATTAGTTAGGATACAATTAATTATGATATTTAATCACTTATTTAAAGTTTGTGTGACTGCAACCTGTGAATATTTTGTGTGGCTTTACTTTGTTTATAGTGTATTTTTTTCCTTTTTATTTCTATTATTGTATTTGTATTTGTGGTGGTGTGGAAGAGAAGGCCTGATGGCCTTAACTACACCAGAATAAATAAATAAATAAATAAATAAATAAATAAGTGAATGAATAAATAAATACATAAATAAATAAATAAATAAGTGAATAAATGAATAAATAAATAAACGAATAAGTGAATAAATGAATAAATAAATAAATAAAAGAATAATTGAATAAATGGATAAATAAATAAATAAGTGAATAAATGAATAAATGAATAAATAAATAAATAAATAAGTGAATAAATCAATAAATGAATAAATAAATAAATGAATAAGTGAATAAATGAATAAATGAATAAATAAATAAAAGAATAAGTGAATAAATGGATAAATAAATAAATAAGTGAATAAATGAATAAATGAATAAATAAATAAATAAATAAATGAATAAGTGAATAAATGAATAAATGAATAAATAAATAAAAGAATAATTGAATAAATGGATAAATAAATAAATAAGTGAATAAATGAATAAATGAATAAATAAATAAATAAGTGAATAAATCAATAAATGAATAAATAAATAAATGAATAAGTGAATAAATGAATAAATGAATAAATAAATAAAAGAATAAGTGAATAAATGGATAGATAAATAAATAAATAAGTGAATAAATGAATAAATGAATAAATAAATAAATAAATAAATGAATAAATGAATAAGTGAATAAATGAATAAATGAATAAGTGAATAAATGAATAAATGAATAAATAAATAAATGAATAAGTGAATAAATGAATAAATGAATAAATAAATAAATGAATAAGTGAATAAATGGATAAATAAATAAGTGAATAAATGAATAAATGAATAAATAAATAAATGAATAAGTGAATAAATGAATAAATGAATAAATAAATAAATAAATGAATAAGTGAATAAATGAATAAATGAATAAATAAATAAATAAATAAATAAATGAATAAGTGAATAAATGAATAAATTAATAAATAAATAAATGAATAAGTGAATAAATGGATAAATAAATAAGTCAATAAATGAATAAATAAATAAATGAATAAGTGAATAAATGAATAAATAAATAAATAAATGAATAAGTGAATAAATGAATAAATGAATAAATAAATAAATAAATGAATAAGTGAATAAATGAATAAATGAATAAATAAATGAATAAGTGAATAAATGAATAAATAAATAAATGAATAAGTGAATAAATGAATAAATAAATAAATGAATAAGTGAATAAATGGATAAATAAATAAATAAGTGAATAAATGAATAAATGAATAAATAAATAAATGAATAAGTGAATAAATGGATAAATAAATAAATAAGTGAATAAATGAATAAATAAATAAATAAATGATAAGTGAATAAATGAATAAATGAATAAATAAATAAATGAATAAGTGAATAAATGGATAAATAAATAAATAAGTGAATAAATGAATAAATGAATAAATAGATAAATAAATAAGGCAGAGCGTGAATACGTCGCTGATACATTTGCTGTTAAGGTAAACGTCAGTAGAGACAATCAACAGCTCTTCTTTCCAGATACTCTGAAAACCCGGTACATCTTCGCTATACTGGGAGTCCTGGGAGTATACAATGAGAGTAAACATGTCGGTTGCTATAGTAATCATCGTGCTCTATCATTTGCTATCCATTACTTATGTGTCCCTTCCATTTGTTCTGCATATGTCTCGACATTATAAATTTTCTCTCTTCATTCAATTTCACTCGCGAATTATTCCAGTTTGACTTGTTAACTGCTGATTGTTGCTCTAGTGAGATATTAACCTTCTTAATTACGAATCGTTTGACACCACTGCGAAAATTCTATCGCTTCGCATTCTCGAGTTACACTGCCTCGGCTGCAGCGCGATCCTCCAATTCTGCCTCAAATTTCCCCCTCCCGCGTGCCGCTCGATGACGTAACCCGTTCCAATTCAAGGCCACGGTGGATACATTGATCCTTCTTCTGTCGATCACCGTTTACTTCATTGGAATATGTCGTGTAGTTTAGAAATTATAGGCGCGACAAAACTGGCCTGCAAATGTGTTGGTCGACTGTCCTGGGATGATACCCTGGCACTGGACCGAACTTGTAAACATATTAACGTCACAAAGTTTCCATTTTATGTTAATCAGAGCACAGAAAATGTGTTTCATGATACCTAATACGAACGCGTATTAACAGTAATTTTGTATTTTGTAATAACTTGTTTGTATGTCTATTTTATACAGGGTGATTCAAGAAGTTCTCTCCCGGTTCCTGGAGGTGATTTTTGAGGCCATTTGGAACCAAAAATGTAAATAAATTAATGTCATAACATTCACAATTACGGAGTTACAACACATTTTCGAAACGCGTCGTGACCTCCCAGATCACCAGATTTAACATTTTTAGATTACTGCATCTGAGGGTGGATGAAAGGCATCGTGTATCAGGTTAAGGTACAAATACGCGAAGATTTACTTCAACGCATTCTGGATGTTATGGCGACATTAAGGAACAAACGTGTGAAGCTGCGAAATGCTACACGTGCGGTTCACACCCGAACGGACCGTTGCCTTGAGATTCAGGGAGGCATTTTCGAAAATGTGATTAATTATATCCACTCTAAATGAAAGAGACTTACTTACTTACTTACTGGCATTTAAGGAACCCGGAGGTTCATTGCCGCCCTCACATAAGCCCGCCATTGGTCCCTATCCTGAACAAGATTAATCCATTCTCTACCATCATATCCCACCTCCCTCAAATCCATTTTAATATTATCTTCCCATCTACGTCTCGGCCTCCCTAAAGGTCTTTTTCCCTCCGGACTCCCAACTAACACTCTATACGGATTTCTGGATTCGCCCATACGTGCTACATGCCCTGCCCATCTCAAACGTCTGGATTTAATGTTCCTAATTATGTCAGGTGAAGAATACAATGCGTGCAGTTCTGTGTTGTGTAACTTTCTCCATTCTCCTGTAACTTCATCCCTCTTAGCCCCAAATATTTTCCTAAGCACCTTTTTCTCAAACACCCTTAACCTATGTTCCTCTCTCAAAGTGAGAGTCCAAGTTTCACAACCATAAAGAACAACCGGTAACATAACTGTTTTATAAATTCTAACTTTCAGATTTTTGACAGCAGACTGGATGATAAAAGCTTCTTAACCGAATATTAACAGGCATTTCCCATATTTATTCTGTGTTTAATTTCCTCCCGAGTATCATTTATATTTGTTACTGTTGCTCCAAGATATTTGAACTTCAAAAGATAAATTTCCAATTTTTATATTTCCATTTCGTACAATATTCTCGTCACGAGACATAATCCCGTGTTTTCCCTAATCGTTTGTGGATTTTCTCCTAACATATTCACGTCATCCGCAGACAAGCAGCTGATGTAACTGACACTTATTACATTTCTTGTTCAAATAACCTCTGAAATGACCTTCAAAAACCGGGGAGAACTTCTTCAGTCACATTATTATATTAATGTGATATACCGAAGTGCATACATTCCAGTGCAGGAATTGTGCGTTATCATATAATGAAGGATTGGTAATTGTAATGTTTTTAATGTCAGAAAGTAGTTTATTTTTTTCGTTTTTTATTCATTTTTTTTGCTAATAATTGTAACATAAAATATAATATATACAGAAAAACTTTAGCTCTCCCCTGAAAGAGTAGAACTCGTGCTCAGGGGCGGATTCCTGAATTGAAATTAATAATTATACAATACAATTTGTGTTATGTCTACTATGCAATTATAGTATATAAATTTAAATTTACAACTTTTCAATTTTTATAAAATCCGTACATAACTAGAACTATTAGAATTGACAAGATTAGGATATTTAAATACAAATTTGTTATATATTTTTGGGCCTAAATTACTACTATGATTAAATACTGTAACAGTGTTGCATTTTGGTTCAAACAATCTTAAAGAATTCATACCTTTTGTTTCATAACTATGAGAATACAATTCAAAATTATTTCGATTTTTATGTATGAATTTTATTAATACAATATAATAAATTTGTCTTACGTTAAGTACATTAAAGTCTAAAAACAAATTTTGAGATGGAAAATCAATAGGTTTATGAAGACATATTTTAATTATTTTCTTCTGTAATAAATAAAGTGGATTAAAATTGGACTTAAATGAGCTACCCCATCCTATAATTCCATACATAATTACCGATTGAAATGAAGTTAAATATATTGTGCGTAATGAACTTATTGACAAGTAATTCCTCAATAAAACAAAATAATATACTATTTTACGTAATTTATTACAAAGGTAATTAATGTGTTGGTTCCATTTTAAATGATTATCGAAAATTATGCCTAAATACTTAACTTCAGAGGACTCTTTAATAATCGGAGATTTACACTGTATAAGACAACAACCAGAATTATGTAATTTAATACTTAATATAGATGTAGGAGGTTTGTTGCATTTTTCAGATAATGAGAATGGAATAATTATGGTTTTATTTTCGTTGATAGAAAGGTAATTTATGTCAAACAATTTTTTTATTAATTTAAGTCCATTATTTAAAATATTAATTAATGAAAAGATATAATCTTTTTTCTGAAGTTTTAAAAGGTATACCTTATTTTTGGTTTACAAGACTAATAGTTTTGTTAAATTATTAAAACTAATGAAAATTATTTTTTTTTCTATTATATTTTTTTTATGGAATTTGAGTTTTTTCTTCTAATCATAAGCATGATTCCAGTTCCGATGCCGGATTGAATCCTCTCATTTTATGTTTCCTTTAGTGGCCAATCCTCATGCACAGTTGTGACACTGGCACAATGTCCAACACACTATGTGCAGAGGTGCACTCATTACGAGTGACTAAGTGGCCGGGACCCGATTCATTCCGGTATCGGAACTGGAATCCGGTGTGGCTTAGTGGATAAAGCGTCAGCAGGTAGAGTTGAAAACTCGGGTTCGAGTCTCGGTGCCGGAGAGAATTTTTCTTCGCTCCACTCATTCTTCATCATTCGTGAATCACCCTATATTTAATGGGTGAGCATTTGTGGGAGAAATGATGTTCTCTGAAGGTTTTGAGTCGGGATGCAAAATATGGTGGATACTGTTAAAGCGTCTTCTAAGCAATTGTTTGAAAGCCTATTCCTGTAACAATTTTGTATACTGCTGATGTCAGAGATACCTGATTCACACGTCATGTATGTTGACGCAAATGTCGATAAAACTTGTAAGTTTCTTGGAATTTGGAAAATTATCCACAGACTTTGTCCAAAAAAAGCAACATCATTAATCGACTTTTAAGTTCTCCTTAGTTATGTAAGCCGTGAATATGTTAGGAGAAAATCCACAAACGATTAGGGAAAACACGGGAATTTTACTGGAAGCAAGTGAAGAGATAGGTTTGGAAGTAAATCCCGAAAAGACTAAGTATATGATTATGTCTCGTGACCAGAATATTGTACGAAATGGAAATATAAAAATTGGAAATTTATCCTTTGAAGAGGTAGAAAAATTCAAATACCTGGGAGCAACAGTAACAAATATAAATGATATTCAGGAGGAAATTAAACACAGAATAAATATGGGAAATGCCTGCTATTATTCGGTTGAGAAGCCTTTATCATCCAGTCTGCTGTCAAAAAATCTGAAAGTTAGAATTTATAAAACAGTTATATTACCGGTTGTTCTTTATGGTTGTGAAACTTGGACTCTCATTTTGAGAGAGGAACATAGGTTAAGGGTGTTTGAGAATAAGGTGCTTAGGAAAATATTTGGGGCTAAGAGGAATGAAGATACAGGAGAATGGAGAAAGTTACACAACACAGAACTGCACGCATTCTATTCTTCACCTGACATAATTAGGAACATAAAATCGAGACGTTTGAGATGGGCAGGGCGTGTAGCACGTATGGGAGAATCCAGAAATGCATATAGAGTGTTAGTTGGGAGTTCGGAGGGAAAAAGACCTTTGGGGAGGCCGAGACGTAGATGGGAGGATGATATTAAAATGGATTTGAGGGAGGTGGGATATGATGATACAGACTGGATTAATCTTGCTCAGGATAGGGACCAATGGCGGTTATGTGAGGGCGGCTATGAGCCTCCGGGTTCCTTAAAAGCCAGTAAGTAAGTAAGTAAGTTAGTAAGCTTGCTTGTTTCATGTTCTTCAGAAATATTAACCTTATTCTTCCGTGACGTATTGCCAAGTCACTTGTACTGGTAAAAATGATTGGAAAAAATATCCGGAGAATTCATCCTACTTTTTACTTTTCGAATAAATAACTTTTCGTGTAGCTACATCATTTGAGTGGGGTATTTTCTGTCACTAATGTTTGCTGTGCGGATTAGAACTGAGCCACATGTGGTCCGCGGACCTCCTATTGGAAATCGCTGAAGTAGAATTTTGAACTGATTTGAAGTTGTTGAAGTGCAACAACGCGTTATCGGTTAGGCAACACAACTTCATCAATAGATTTCAGATTAATTAAATTAGCTAATTAATTACTGGCGTCCATTCCATTAGTTACATATCCATCTTTGTGAAATATCCGACTCTACTGAGGTATGTGGACCGTGATGACGACGACAATATTGAAGACAGTTATGATGATGGTGATAATAATGATGATGGTGATAATAATGATGATGGTGATTGTGGTAATGACGGAAATGTGGATGGTAGCCTAGATGATTCCATTGGTCTCTTTAGAGATCACGACCTTCATCCTTATCTCCTCCTCGAGTGCAACATTGTATCTGTTCACAGTCACTGCGCGAAAAACATGACAGGGGTCATAAAATGCGATTATCATTTCTGTACGTAGACTATGGAATATCATGTCATATGGGGAACACGATTCTCGCTCCCATTTCTGTCTAGGCTTGAGACAGACACTAAGAAAAACGCACAAATGTAGGCGGTTAAGAATGTATTGCATAGGCCAGCCGTGGCGAAAATCTGACTCACGAGCACATTGTGGCTCGCAATGATAGCTGTGCATTTGTCTAGTTTCCTACCTCCCCAACCCCCACCCTCTCGCTCACTGGAGTCAAACTCCGTTCCATTTGTATTTGTCTCTGACCTGCGAGTGGCGTATCATCGCAATGTCTCTCTACAAAAACGAAAGTTTCAAGTAGGATGGGAGGACGCATTTTTTTTGCTGCCAATATGATGAGAATATTAAATGTATGATTTGTTCACAAGTATTACGAGGAAAACGGTTGTATAACATAAAACGGCATTATACTACATGTCACTCATGAAATATTAAAACGTTAAGTGTTGTTGTTGTTGTTGTAATTTTTATTTTATTTTAGTAGTTTATTTTACGACGCTTTATCAACATCTAAGGTTATATAGCGTCTGAATGAGATGAAGGTGATAATGCCGGTGAAATGAGCCCGGGGTCCAGCACCGAAAGTTACCCAGCATTTGCTCATATTGGGCTGATGGAAAACCCCGGAAATACCTCAACCAGGTAACTTGCCCCAACCTGGAATCGAACCCGGGCCACCTGGTTTCGCGGCCATACGCGCTAACCGTTACTCCACAGGTGTGGACTTGTTGTTTTTATTATTATTATTATTATTATTATTATTATTATTATTATTATTATTATTATTATTATTATTATCTCTGTACGTCGATCCTTTTTTCAGCAGATGTACGAATAATGTGGCGGCTAGCTCTTCAATATAAACTCACAGATTTACAATGTGATGTTAAATGAAAGCTAGATGTAAGGACTTGACAAATGTTGAACTTTCAAATCTTTGCCAAAAAATAAATATCCGAAGCTTCGTTCTTTCGCTTGCTCTGTTGAAGCCATGTTTGCTACAACTTACGTTTGTGAAAAATTATTTTCAACAATGAAAATAGTAAAAACCAAATTTAGATCACTACTGACAGACAAATACCTTCGTGATCAACTACGACTGGCAGTAAGTGACATAATTACTGATTTTAAACTCTGACGTAGATACATTCTGAAGATAGTTAATTTTAGGTTGTGATAATGTGTCCTATGTTTTCTTATTCATATCTTTCTTCGTTACACGTACTAATTCAACGTGGCAAAGTTCTAGCGCAATAATTAATAAGAGATCCCTATTAGAAACAACGACCAAATTTCTGGCTTAAAAATCGATAATGTGTTAAATTGGAAAAATCATATTAAAAAAATTACCCCCAAAACTAAATTCAGCTTGTTTTGCTATTAGATCTGTGCAAAAGATAGTAAATATCGATACCTTAAAAGCAATATACTTTGCATACTTCCACTCGGTAATGAGTTTTGGAATAATATTCTGGGGAAATTCCACAGATAGTAACAATACATTTCTATTACAATAGGGAATCGTGTAGGACTGTTTTAAAAAAACTACAAATAATGCCCGTGGCTTGTCAGTATATCTTTTCATTAATAATCTTCCTCGTATATAATCGTGAAAACTTTGTAACTAATTCAACAGTTCATAGCATAAATACACGTCAAAAAAATGACTTTCATACTCCATCGGCAAGTCTATCGTGCTATCAAAAAGGAGTGCGTTATTTGACAGTAAAAATTTTTAATAGCCTCCCTATCGATATAAAAAATGAAACTCAAAACGTAAAATTATTTGTAGCCAAATTGAAGAAGTACCTAATTTCTCACGCCTTCTATTCTGTAGGTGAATTCATGACATTCAATAACACTTCATGAAAATAATATTAAAACTTTGTGTTGTACTAGTAGATTATATTCTAAATCTCATCTGTATATATTTCATCTAGACTGTGACTATGAATTAAGATTTTATAATAGTATTAATACCATGGAATGTTAATAAATACAATACAATGCAATAAACATTAGTTTGTAGTCTTGTACTGTATAAAATTATATTTAAGTGCTTGACGTAAGGAAAATGAAAATCCGTTAATAAGTCAGACAGTTGCTTCACTTCCCCTTCGGGTGTCCGCCTCCCTCCATAGGTGCTATGCACGTTGCAGGTTACACAGTGGCTCGGCGCACGATCACATTTTCGCCACCGCTGGAATATGCCTACTACTGAGGACGAATAGTAACTACAGTATTTTAGACGGGCGGTACTGTGGACTATTGCGAGTATAAAATTTCATATAAACGTGAGTCCAATTTTCTTTTTTAGAACGAAAAGTTACAATTTTTTGAATGAAATTTCTGCACAGTTGAAGCAATAAACTGAAATTCTTCCAACTATTTATTATCATAATACACTGCTCTCTTAAATGACTGAGCTTAATGGAACTTAAATGAATGGCTTTCCCAAAACACGCCATGAAATATTTGACATGAAACAATTTTTATCTCGAAAGGAAGCAAAAACGAACAAAGTTGTATTAAACTTTTTTTATTTGAAATATCTCAAAGAATAACCCCTGAAATTAATGATATTACTTACGATTCACCCTCCGTATAGTAGTAGTAGCAGTAGTAGTAGGTTTATTTTGCCTGGCAGAGTAAAGGCCATGAGGCCTTCTCTTCCACTCAACCAGGTTTCAATAATATACATGAAATACAAAATTAGATTACAAAACAGCACAAAAGAAGATACCTTAGAAATTTCATAAAATATAGTAGACAATTACAAATAGTCAAGATCGGTTACATAATATAAAATTACAAATAGTCAAGATCGGTTACATAATATAAAATTAGAAATAGTCAAGATCGGTTACATAATATAAAATTACAAATAGTCAAGATCGGTTACATAATATAAAATTACAAATAGTCAAGATCGGTTACATAATATAAAATTAGAAATAGTCAAGATCGGTTACATAATATAAAATTACAAATAGTCAAGATCGGTTACATAATATAAAATTACAAATAGTCAAGATCGGTTACATAATATAAAATTACAAATAGTCAAGATCGGTTACATAATATAAAATTACAAATAGTCAAGATCGGTTACATAATATAAAATTACAAATAGTCAAGATCGGTTACATAATATAAAATTACAAATAGTCAAGATCGGTTACATAATATAAAATTACAAATAGTCAAGATCGGTTACATAATATAAAATTACAAATAGTCAAGATCGGTTACATAATATAAAATTACAAATAGTCAAGATCGGTTACATAATATAAAATTACAAATAGTCAAGATCGGTTACATAGTATAAAATTACAAATAGTCAAGATCGGTTACATAATATAAAATTAGAAATAGTCAAGATCGGTTACATAATATAAAATTACAAATAGTCAAGATCGGTTACATAATATAAAATTAGAAATAGTCAAGATCGGTTACGTAATATAAAATTACAAATAGTCAAGATCGGTTACATAATATAAAATTACAAATAGTCAAGATCGGTTACATAATATAAAATTACAAATAGTCAAGATCGGTTACATAATATAAAATTAGAAATAGTCAAGATCGGTTACATAATATAAAATTACAAATAGTCAAGATCGGTTACATAATATAAAATTACAAATAGTCAAGATCGGTTACATAATATAAAATTAGAAATAGTCAAGATCAGTTACTTACAACTTACTTACTTACAAATGGCTTTTAAGGAACCCGAAGGTTCATTGCCGCCCTCACATAAGCCCGCCAGCGGTCCCTATCCTGTGCAAGATTAATCCAGTCTCTATCATCATATCCCACCTCCCTCAAATCCATTTTAATATTATCCTCCCATCTACGTCTCGGCCTCCCTAAAGGTCTTTTTCCCTCCGGTCTCCCAACTAACACTCTATATGCATTTCTGGATTCGCCCATACGTGCTACATGCCCTGCCCATCTCAAACGTCTGGATTTCAAGTTCCTAATTATGTCAGGTGAAGAATACAATGCGTGCAGTTCTGTGTTGTATAACTTTCTCCATTCTCCTGTAACTTCATCCCGCTTAGCCCCAAATATTTTCCTAAGCACCTTATTCTCAAACACCCTTAACCTATGTTCCTCTCTCAGAGTGAGAGTCCAAGTTTCACAGCCATATAGAACAACCGGTAATATAACTGTTTTATAAATTCTAACTTTCAGATTTTTGGACAGCAGACTGGATGATAAGAGCTTCTCAACCGAATAATAACAGGCATTTCCCATATTTATTCTGCGTTTAATTTCCTCCCGAGTGTCATTTACATTTGTTACTGTTGCTCCAAGATATTTGAATTTTTCCACCTCTTCGAAGGATAAATCTCCAATATTTATATTTCCATTTCGTACAATATTCCCGTCACGAGACATAATCATATACTTTGTCTTTTCGGGATTTACTTCCAAACCGATCGCTTTACTTGCTTCAAGTAAAATTTCCGTGTTTTCCCTAACCGTTTGTGTATTTTCTCCTAACATATTCACGTCATCTGCATAGACAAGAAGCTGATGTAGCCCGTTCAATTCCAAACCCTGCCTGTTATCCTGAACTTTCCTAATGGCATATTCTAAAGCGAAGTTAAAAAGTAAAGGTGATAGTGCATCTCCCTGCTTTAGCCCGCAGTGAATTGGAAAAGGATCAGATAGAAACTGACCTATACGGACTCTGCTGTATGTTTCACTGAGACACATTTTAATTAATCGAACTAATTTCTTGGGAATACCAAATTCAATAAGAATATCATATAATACTTCCCTCTTAACCGAGTCATATGCCTTTTTGAAATCTATGAATAACTGATGTACTGTACCCTTATACTCCCATTTTTTCTCCATTATCTGCCGAATACAAAAAATATAATATAAAATTACAAATAGTCAAGATCGGTTACATAATATATAAAATAAAGTCGAAAGTTACACATAATCAAAATCAGTTACATAATATAAGGGGAATATACACACTCACACACTCACACACACACGCACAAACAAATATACAATTTATAAGAACTAAAATGCTCGAGATAAATTCGACGATTAATTCACTTGAGATATATTATACAGTTAATATACTAATAGGAGAATACATGTGGGTTATAAAATGTTGATTAGCAAAGTCGTACTAAATGGCATACAAATACAAACGATTAAGTAATATGTCAAAATAATAAAAAAAAGAAAAGAAAAAAAAAAGAAGAAGAGAGAGGAGAAAAAAATAACAACTTGGTTATTTAAGACTATTTAGAAACTTCCGCAAGGGTCTAGTTCTGTTCATTAAAAACATTTCTAAGTAGAGTGTACTTAAAAGATTTTAGACTCCGACTGCTCCTGATTTCCTGTGACAAGGAATTCCAGGAACGAGCTGTGTGTATTGTGAAGGAAGCAGAGTAGAGAGATGTTTGATGGAATGGAATGGATAGAACATGGTTATGCTGCGAACGTGTATCACGGTTGTGGTGGGATGCTAAAAGTGTGAAGCGAAGAACTAGGTAAATAGGTGTGGAATTATTTAAAATCTGATACAGCAAACACAGGGTGGAAGAGAGGTTAGAGATGAATTGAATGCGAATAAGTTTTGTGAAATACGTTTTTTGATCCGTCCAATAGTTTTGAGAATGCGGAATGTAACGTGTTGCAACGCTGCGGACTGTAGCAGTGCTTCTTAAGGTCATTGCTCCGCAGAAGGGGTGAGTGTAACAGCTATCATACACTCCGCAAGATTTGCGAAAGGAGAATGTAAACAAAAACGTTTCATCAGATATGTTTCGATCACATTACTGTAGATGAAAGCATAATATATTAAATCAATTAATTACGCAAATTTTTTGGTTTTTAACATTTCTTATTCCGCTATTACCACACTTTAATATCATGAAACTTATTTAACATTCACAGCATCTGTTGACATCTTTGCTTTTTACGTAAATACAAACGTTATAGTTTTGAGGAAGAAGCAATAGAAATCTAAGCAAGTAACCCGCCACTGATAGATGCTTGTGTACTGGAGTAGTAGGGAAGTTGAATAGAAGGGAGGGGGTGAAGCAAAGATAGTTTACTGCACTGCCCTGCGATGTCAATATTGCTAGTGATCAGGATTACATAGATCCCTGGAGTAGAGTAATAGATGGGTGTCAATTATCAATTGCTCCGGTCTCCCCAAATTTAAAATACGAACGTTTTGAGTATGCGTCATTATTCTTAATCAGTCTTTGATTTTAAGTAGATACATAATTAGAATATATTTTCACAATAATATATTAAGTCTATAGAGTGTCCGACAAGTCCCGCATCATAGGTAAATTATGTGTTCGATATGAGTGCCTCCTAGTTCTTAACATGTATGGAGGCGAAACTTCAATGCTATTGAGACATTTTTCCTCTATCCGTGTTCGTCGATCTTGTAAATCACGGACACCTTTTCCTTCACATAACCTCCTAAGGGAGTTTAAGTCTGGCGACCTTGGAGACCATTATCTGGGTCCTCTGCATCCTATCCACAGACTATGGAAGTTCTCGTCAAGCCAATTCCGCTCACTACAAATGTCACGATATCGCCTATGGTGAAGGACTTATCGGACACTCTGTATTTATTGTTAGTCCGCTGCATTCATTATGTTAATATCACATCTAGTCATTCTTAAGTTTACGGTCACTTGTCACTGTTACAATAACAGTGACTGACTGCTTTGCAATCGGTTATTTAATGATGCCGTATGAACTGATAGGCTGTGCAGAATCGGTGGAGATAGAGGATTTGTCATTTGTAGAGTTACAGGTGAAAATCAATAATTCACGCCCTACTATTTTTGCAGGCGAGCGAGTTAAAATTTTCAAGGCTCGTTACATTGTATTGTCTTTGGATTATCATTCCTCAAATTTCTTTGGACTAATGAGGTTATTATTCTGTAGGCCTACTTTAAACTACACAAATCTACACTACCTGGGCTATTACATGACATATACAACAGAAAATCAGTAATTTTGGACTAAACCACGTTTTTCCCCTGTGCTCTTCATTTGTCTCATAGCTAGGGAAAACCTTCTACGTAATTAGCCTAGCTAGAGTGATTAACGTATTCTTAGATTTCTAAAAGACATATGACTCGGTTAAGAGAGAAGTTTTATATGATATTCTTATTGAATTTGGTATACCCAAGAAACTAGTTGGATTAATTAAAATGTGTCTCAGTGAAACGTACAGCAGAATCCATATAGGCCAGTTTCTGTCTGGCGGTTTTCCAATTTAATGCGGGCTAAAGCAAGGAGATGCACTATCACCTTTACTTTTTAACTTCGCTCTAGAATATGCCATTAAGAAATTTCAGGATAACAGGGAGGGTTTGGAATTGAACGGGTTACATCAGCTGCTTGTCTATGCGGATGACGTGAATATGTTAAAATCCACAAACTATTAGGGAATATATGGAAATTTTACTTGAAGCAAGTAAAGCGATAGGTTTGGAAGTAAATCCCGAAAAAAAACAACGTATATGATTATGTCTCGTGACCAGAACATAGTACGAAATACAAATATAAAAACTGGAAATTTATCCTATGAAATGGTGAAAATATTCAAGTATCTTGGAGCAACAGTAACAAATATAAATGACACTCGGGAGGAAATTAAACGCAGAATAATTATGGGAAATGCCTGTTATTATTCGGTTGAGAAGCTTTTGTAATCATACATCTATGACGCAGTGCATGAGGGTAGGCCACTAGAGGCAACCCAAGAGGTAGAACTTAAACTGAGAGGATTCGATCCGACATCGGGATTGAGAATCCGGTGTGGCTTAGTGGATAGAGCGTCAGAACGTAGAGCTGAAAACCCGGTTTCAAATCCCGGTGCCGGAGAGAATTTTTCTCCGTTCCACTCATCTTTCATCTTTTATCATCCAGTCTGCTTTAAAAAAATCTGAAAGTTAGAATTTATAAAACAGTTATATTACCGGTTGTTCTGTATGGTTGTGAAACTTGGACCCTCACTTTGAGGGAGAATTAGAGGTTAAGACTGTTTGAGAATAAGGTGCTTAGGAAAATATTTGGGGCTAAGAGGGATGAAGTTACAGGAGAACTGCACGCATTGCATTTTTCACCTAACATAATAGGAACATTAAATCCAGAAGTTTGAGATGGGCAGGGCATGTAGCACGTATGGGCGAATCCAGAAATGCATATAGAGTGTTAGTTGGGAGGCCGGAGGGAATAAAACCTTTGGGGAGGCCGAGATGTAGATGGGAGGATAATATTAAAATGGATTTGAGGGAGGTGGGATATGATGGTATGGACTGAATTAATCTTGCTCAGGATAGGGACCGATGGCGTGCTTATGTGAGGCCGGCAATGAACCCTCCGGATTCTTTAAAAGGCATAAGAGGAATTAACGGGACACACGATGCATAAAAGACAATGACAATATTACGTCAGTGAAAATGACAATCATCATCTAACCTCTATCTTTGAATAGACAATTTGGTTGTGACGTCGTCATAATGACGTAGTTGATACGGAGTTGCGGAATACACCTATGGTAACTTCCTTTCTCCTGGTTAATGCAATAATATCAACGGAAGTGATTTGTGAATGTAAGGATTGGAAGGTCGGATCAATTTACGTCACGAAAGTGTACCAGAGAAAGGGATGCACTTTCCAAATGAGACGCCCTGTCCGCTTTTAGATTGTTTGCAATGGCTCGGACCCATTAGCGTCAGTCTGGTAATGTGTTGTGTTGATTACAAGTGAACCGAACAGACCTCGTTGCTATGATACTCAAGAACGGTGATAACGATGCGTTTACTGCCTTTCAATGTAACAATTTTTAGCGGTCATCCATATTATGTAGCTACAAGATAAATAAATACTTTATGTGGGAACGTAGACGAAACGGAAGGACTTCAGATTTGGTTTTACACTGAAAAATCTACTACTGGAAAGAATGAAGAAATGAAGAAGCAGTAAGAAAGAGGACAGGTAGAAAACGGAGAGGGAGAGAGGTGTCAACATTTTATAAATAAAGGAAACGAAAGAGTAAAAAAAATGGTAATCGTGAAGATAATTACAAAATATATTATTAAAGCAGATATAGCCATTGAAAAAATTAATAATAATAATAATAATAATAATAATAATAATAATAGTAATGATAGTAGTAATAATATTACTTACTTACTTCCTTACTTACTTACTTACATACATACTTACTTACTGGCTTTTAAGGAACCCGGAGGTTCATTGCCGCCCTCACATAAGCCCGCCATCGGTCCCTATCCTGAGCAAGATTAATCCAGTCTCTATCATCATATTCCACCTCCCTGAAATCCATTTTAATATTATCTTTCCACCTACGTCTCGGCCTCCCCAAAGGTCTTTTTCCCTCCGGTCTCCCAACTAACACTCTATATGCATTTCTGGATTCGCCCATACGTGCTACATGCCCTGCCCATCTCATACGTCTGGATTTAATGTTCCTAATTATGTCAGGTGAAGAATACAATGCGTGCAGTTCTGTGTTGTGTAACTTTCTCCATTCTCCTGTAGCTTCATCCCTCTTAGCCCCAAATATTTTCCTAAGAGCCTTATTCTCAAACACCTTTAATCTCTGTTCCTCTCTCAAAGTGAGAGTCCAAGTTTCACAGCCATACAGAACAATCGGTAATATAACTGTTTTATAAATTCTAACTTTCAGATTTTTTGACAGCAGATTGGACGATAAAAGCATCTCAACCGAATAATATTACGCATTTGCATATTTATTCTGCGTTCAATTTCCTCCCGAGTGTCATTTATATTTGTTACTCTTGCTCCAAGATATCTGAATTTTTCTACCTCTTGAAAGCATAAATCTCCAATTTTTATAGTTCCATTTCGTACAATATTCCCGTCACGAGACATAATCATATACTTTGTCTTAGTCTTTTAATAATAATAATAATAATAATAATAATAATAATAATAATAATAATAATATTGATAATAATAATAATACTAATAATAATACTAATAACGATAGTAATAATTTCATTAATAGTTTTCTGCCAAGGGGCAGGTCTTTCACTGCAAATCCAGCATTCTCCAATCTTTCCTATTTTCTGTCTTCCTCTTAGTCTCCTCATATGATTCATATATCTTAATGTCGTCTATCATCTGATATCTTCTTCTGTCCCGAACTCTTCTCCCGTTCACCATTCCTTCCAGTGCATCCTTCAGTAGGCAGTTTCTTCTCAGCCAGTGACCCAACCAATTCCTTTTTTCTTCCTGATCAGTTTCAGCATCATTCTTTCTTCTCCCACTCTTTCCAACACAGCTTCATTTCTTATTCTGTCTGTCCATTTCACACGCTCCATTCTTCTCCATATCCACATTTCAAATGCTTCTAGTTGCTTCTCTTCACCTCGTCGTAATGTCCATATTTTTACCCCCATACAATGTCACACTCCACACAAAGCACTTCACTAGTCTCTTCCTTAGTTCTTTTTTCCAGAGGTCCGCAGAAGATGTTCCTTTTTCTATTAAAAGCTTCCTTTGCCATTGCTATCCTCCTTTTGACTTCCTGGCAGCAGCTCATGTTACTGCTTATAGTACACTCCAAGTATTTGAAGCTGTCCACTTGCTCTACTGCCTCATTTAGAATTCACACGTTTACCTTCTTTATTCTTTCCGTTAAGTATGCCCTCGTCTTACTTCATTTATCTTCACACCATACTGCTCACTGCTGTAATTTGATAGTAATAATAATAATAATAATAATAATAATAATAATAATAATAATAATAATAATAATAATAAGCTTAATAATAATAGTAATTCCTACATAATGCAACGGTTTATCATAAGTCACTGACTTACAGTAATTATCTAATTGGGAAAAATAATTACCTCAAATATAGAAAGGTGCTATAAAACTGTACTTATTTACAAATGGCTTTTAAGGAACCCGAAGGTTCATTGCCGCCCTCACATAAGCCCGCCAGCGGTCCCTATCCTGTGCAAGATTAATCCAGTCACTATCATCATACCCCACCTCCCTCAAATCCATTTTAATATTATCCTCCCATCTACGTCTCGGCCTCTCTAAAGGTCTTTTTCCCTCCGGTCTCCCAACTAACACTCTATATGCACTTCTGGATTCGCCCATACGTGCTACATTCCCTGCCCATCTCAAACGTCTGGATTTAATAAATAAATTTATTATACATAAAAACTTGACAGTAGAGTCATAATTGCTCAACACGTTTACGCTCTCGGGTTATCTTGATATTTAGATTTTTAAGGAATCGATTCTTATTGCCTAGAATTGTGAATGTAGTTGAAAGTGTAATGAATTTAATGCAATGTAGCCTATGTGTACTATTAAATCTATGTTTCTACATACATTTCTATGAAACGTTTCGCGTTTCCAAGCAAGGAAATATTAATTTGTTAGTACACATGAAATTGAAGAAAAAAAAAAAAAACCTGCGTTTCAGCTGAAGAAAACATGATTTTTGCATTGCTATGGAAACGTTAATAAAATCTAGAATTCCAACCTATTCCTCTAAACGTTTCAGACAGTATCAAATTCATATGTCTACACAAATTTCTATCAAAAGTTCCAGGTTTCGATGCAAAGAAACAGATATTTTATTAGTACAGTTTTCATGAGAATCTAACAATTCAAACGTTAATAGAATCTATAATTTCATAAGGACTTTTCTAATTCCTTAAAGAAATGTTAAATTCATGTTTCTACACACGATTTTGTCAAAGTTTTCGTTGTTCGACGCAAAGAAAGAAAACTGTGAAAGTTTAGATTTCTCGAGAATCTCAATAATGAAAACATGGATAAAAATGACAAATTCGAACCTATTCTTCTGTTTTCTTCATAATGATTGTTTTTCCTTTCTGTTTTCATTGAATGTATACCTTTGTCAACAAACACACATTCAAAGTCTACAGAAAACCCACAACAACAACACACATTCACAACACATCCAACCACCCCACACAACACAAACAAGCTGCATTCCGAACAATGGTACACAGACTACTCAACATACCAATGAGCCAACAGGATTACAACGAAGAGCTAAACACAATCAAATACATAGCACAAGAAAACGGATTCAACCCCAACATAATAGACAGCATAATACGAAAGACAAAACATAATCACAAAAAACATAAGAATACAACACAAACACAAAAATACATCGTACTAACATACCAAAACTAAAACACACACAAAATTGCAACCTCATTCAAGAAATTAAATTACATAAAATTTACACTGTCACACGTTAAAAGTGTTAAAATTGTTTAAAAAGGTATTTACCTTCGACAGACGGCCCGTTTCGACGCTATTTGTCGTCGTCTTCAGTGTCTCTTGAACCACTCAAGAGACACTGAAGACGACGACAAATAGCGTCGAAACGGGCCGTCTGTCGAAGGTAAATACCTTTTTAAACAATTTTAACACTTTTAACGTGTGACAGTGTAAATTTTATGTTTTTAACAAAGTGTTAACGAGAACTTTAATCAATGATTAAATTACAACATCGCATAGAGAACAAATAATACTCTACAAAAACATCTCAACACACAAACAACACAAACAAACAAATACAACCACACAGGAGTATACAAACTCAAATGTAACACCTGCAACAACTTCTACATAGGACAGACAGGCAGATCATTTCAAACACGTTACAAAGAACACATCACAGCCATAACAAAATTACAAAACACCTCCACATATGCAGAACACATCACACATGCTAACCACACCTCCAGAGACATCAACACAAACATGGAAATTCTACACTTCCAACCAAAAAGCCAGAAACTAAACACATTAGAACAATACGAAATATACAAACACACAAAAACACAACCCAATTAAATTCTGAACACACAACCCAATTTCAAAACACACACACTCTTTGACTCTACATTATGCCACACAAATACAACCCCACGGGAAACAGAACAAAAGCGCCAAGACCAGCAACGACCAGTTCTGATGATGGCCAATAGTAGGCCGAAACATGTTAACAAGGTAACATAAAATTTAACACGTGAAAGATGTATAATACGTTTTTTACGTGATATAGTGTTAAAAGTTGTGTAATCAAGATGTAGTCCTAAGATGTTGATAAAGCGTCGTAAAATAACGTACTAAAATATAAAAAAAATGAAGATATGGAATGTATACCATATACCTATACAGGTGTTGATAATAAAATTACTTTCTTTAATCTGAATTGGTTTGTGAGAGCTGTTAGTGTGTGTCATGCAAGAAAGTAAGACTATCCCTCTAGCAAACACCATATCAATGCAAGAGTCTGGTCTATTGATAAGTAAGTGACGTCGACGTTGTGACTCATTGCCGTTGTAATCAACCGATTACAGATGTTGAAATTTTGTAATATTTTGTTCATTAGGCAAATCGAGCATTGAGGTTTTACGTTCAAAGAGACTTCGCAGTGGACGATAGATACAACGAGACCAATAATTATCATCCCCGCTCTGAGAAATGCTAGATGAACATCTTTACTTCATTCTTGAAGTGCGTCACAAAGATTTCAGGCACTGTTCACTTCAAACGCAAAAACGCATCGTAATTTTTCTAACCTAACCTTGAACTTATTCATTCTTGGTCACTTTTACTATCAATTATTTAATTTACGTCGCTTTATCAACTTCCAAGGTTATCTAAACAGCGTCTAAATTAGATTGTGATAATGCCAGCGAAATGAGTCCGGAGTCTACGGCCGAAAGTTACCAGAAATTTTGTTCTTAATGGGTTGAAGAAAAACCCCGGATAAAATCTCAACCAGGATTTGAACCCGAGCCCACGGTCAAGAATTCCTCAAGGATCAATATTAGGTCCCCTACTTTTTCTAGTGTTTATAAATGATCTTGCCCCCCTAATAAAAGATGTAGGTCATACCATATTATTTGCAGATGACACAAGTATAGTAATTACAGCCAATAACTCCAACACATTCCAATCTTCAACAGAGGAAATTCTCTTCAAAATATGTGACTGGTTCTCAGTCAATAAATTAGTATTAAATTGTAACAAAACTAACATAATTCAATTTAAATCCTGTCCAAATTCAACGTCGCAAATTTCTAGCTCAATAATTAATAATACATCACTATTAGAAACAACAACAACCAAATTTCTTGGCTTAAAATCGATAATGTGTTAAATTGGAAAAATCATATTAAAGAAATTACCCCCAAACTAAATTCAGCTTGTTTTGCTATTAGATCTATGCAAAAGATAGTAAATATCAATACCTTAAAAACAATATACTTTGCATACTTCCACTCTGTAATGAGTTTTGGAATAATATTCTGGGGAAATTCCACAGATAGTAACAGTATATTTCTATTACAAAAAAGAGTAATTAGAATAATAGTAGGTGCCAAATCTAGGGAGTCCTGTAGGACTATTTTCAAAAAAACTACAAATAATGCACATGGCTTGTCAGTATAATCTTTTCATTAATAATCTTCCTCGTATGTAATCGTGAAAACTTTGTAACTAATTCAACAGTTCATAGCATAAATATACCTAAAAAAATGACTTTCATACTCCATCGGCAAGTCTATCGTGCTATCAAAAAGGAGTGCGTTATATGGCAGTAAAAATGTTTAATAGCCTCCCTATCGATATAAAAAATGAAACTCAAAACATAAAATTATTTAGGGTCAAATTAAAGAAGTACCTAATGTGTCATGCCTTCTATTCTGTAGGTGAATTCATGACATTCAATAACGCTTCATGAAATTGATACTAAAACTTTGTGTTGTACTAGTAGACTATATTGTAAATCTCGTCTGTATATATTTCATCTAGACTGTGACTATAAATTAAGACTTTATAATAGTATTAAGTTTTTTGACTTGTTCCATATTCTAGCTGTAAGCATGTATGAATACCATGGAATGTTAATAAATACGATACAATAACCGTTACTCCACAGCGGTGGCCTCAAGTTAAGAAAAACATAAGTGTGAATAAGCATATTTTTCTCAGGTGGCCACAGTTTGTATCAATCCTGCCGTCTGACGCATTCAGCAAATGTGCGTCACGTGCTTCTTCACAAGTTTTTGCACCTCGACAGTGTTGCCATACTTGCACAGTTCTTTCTGCTTCCACCAGTTGGCCCCGATGGTAATTCATCTTCCCGGCTCCTCTTCCAGGCGTCGTTAGCTCGACTCTTATGCGGTTCTTTTTTTTTCCTTCCCTCCGTGTGACGACGCTTCCAATATCGACTTCCACGTTATCAATGGCCCCAGTCTTTTTACATGCCACTACAACCCCAAACGACTTTATTCGATTTCATTTTGAATCGCACATTCACTCTGGATTTGATAAAAAAGAAGTTTGAGAACGTCTGTTACGTGCAGTGGTCCTTGGATCGGAACTTCTTATTGAAATACTGCGACTGACTGACGATGGAAACTTAATTGACTGGGGATTGAAGCAAGAAAGTATAGGCTACGATTTAAGATAAGACAGGAAGAGGATGGGCATTGAAAGAAGAGAGAAAGAGGAGAGAGAAAAATGAAAGAAAAGAAAATACTGAGGAGATAAAAGAGAAAACGTCGGGATGAGACAGCCAGAAAAGTTATAACTGAGTAGAGTTAAGGAAAGGAAGAAGCTGGGAAATGATCAGCTTCATTAAATGTTAATGTTGTAGGAATACTGAGCGCCGTTACATTTGAATACACTGTTTTTTTTTATCAACATTAAGTGCGGGTTTATTTGCTCTAAACAATTCGTTCATTATATTCAGCGCTTATAAGTGTTCCTAAAGTGACCGTATTGTTTACTTGAGATAATAACACTTGTATCATCTATAAATAACATTACCTGACATAATTTTATTTGTGGTTGAGATTACATAAGTAATAGTGTAGAAAAAAATATGGACCTAAAATTGATCCTTGGGGAACTCCATGTTTAATATTTCTAAATTCTGTTTGAGTAACTTTGTGGCAATTAATTTGATATATGATTATATCTCCTGACCAGAATATTGTAAGAAATGGAACTATAAAAATTGGAGATTTATCCTTCGAAGAGGTGGAAACATTCAAATACCTTGGAGCAACAGTAACAAATATAAATGACACTCGGGAGGAAATTAAACGCAGAATAAATATGGGAAATGCCTGTTATTATTCCGTTGAGAAGCTTTTGTCATCTAGTCTGCTGTCAAAAAATCTGGAAGTTAGAATTTATAAAACGGTTATATTACCGGTTGTTCTGTATGGTTGTGAAACTTGGACTCTCACTTTGAGAGAGGAACATAGGTTAAGGATGTTTGAGAATAAGGTGCTTAGGAAAATATTTGGGGCTAAGAGGGATGAAGTTACAGGAGAATGGAGAAAGTCACACAACACAGAACTGCACGCATTGTATTCTTCACCTGACATAATTAGGAACATTAAATCCAGACGTTTGAGATGGGCAGGGCATGTAGCACGTATGGACGAATCCAGAAATGCATATAGAATGTTAGTTGGGAGGCCGGCGGGAAAAAGACCTTTAGGGAGGCCGAGACGTAGATGGGAAGATAATTAAAATGGGTTTGAGGGAGGTGGGATATGATGATAGAGACTGGATTAATCTTGCTCAGGATAGGGACCAATGGAGGGCTTATGTGAGGGCGGCAATGAACCTCCGGGTTCCTTAAGAGCCAGTAAGTAAGTAAATGTTTATTTGCACTTTTTATTTCCTATTTGTTAAGTAATCGAGCGTGAGTTCTAATCATATTTAATACCCCAAAACTTTAATTTGTTTGTCAGTATATTATGATGTGCACAGTCAAATGCATTATCTAAATTATAAAATATTTCTCCAACATGTAATTTCAAGTTTACAGAATTCACTACTTCATGCAGGAACCTAAAAGCTGTTCTTTTTTGTTCTCTAAATCCAAAGTGCTCTAAAACTAATACCAATATTGGATTCCAAATAATGAAATGGGAAATGGAAGGAGAAATATTGAAAACATACACGAAAACATGTTCTTGCAAGGGAGTTTGGGTCTGAGAAAAAAAATTATTATGTGGACACCAAGCTTATTGGTCACTTGTCCTACTCGGAGTGAGTAATATCTGTTATACTAAACTTTCTGAAACGCTTTTTAAAAATGTTGTTAACCTTCAAATAATCGTAAAACAAACTGAGTAATAAAGTTCAAGTATTATTTTATTAAAAAGTAGCAATGAAATGATAATGGGCCCTATTCATAAACATTCTTATCGCGGGCTTCCGTTGGATGATCAGCGAACTAATGTTTTCCGTATTCATAAACCAGTGATAGCGATATGTTATGATATGAATCCCATACAAGTAACCAGTCGATAGTTTAGCACACTCTTAGCGCGGGCTAGCGAAATGTTCATGAATAGCACCCAATGTGTTTACAATATTTAAACTGCAGAAATTTCAATATCAGCGCTAATGTAAAAGTCGCTTTTGAGAAAAGTTAGACAGAAATTTTAAAATTGTTAGAATCGAACGTATAATTTTTTGATAATGATTTATCTTATACTAAGGGGTTAGTATATTAATATGAAAAATAGAGATTTTATAATGTGTTACGTTTAAGGACAACTATGTACGCCCTTATTGCACACAGTTCCAATTATGACGAGAAAATGGTGAACTGTAAGTAATATCTTTAATTTCAGGGGGTTATTCTTTGAAATAATTCAAACAAAAAAGTTTAATGTAATTTTGCTCGTTTTTGCTTCCTTTTCGAGATAAAAATGGTTTTATGTGAAACATTTCATAGCGTGTTTTGGGAAAGCCATTGATTTAATCCCCAATACGCTTAGTCAGTTTAAGAGAGCAGTGTAGCATGATAACAAATGATTAAAATAATTTTGTTTTTTTCCTTTAAATGTGCAGAAATTTGATCTGAAGAAATGTAAAATTTTAGAATTATTTTTCAGAACGAAAAGTTGCATTTGTTGGGATCAAATTTCTTCACATTTAAAATTCTTTCAATCGTTTGTTGTCATAATGTACTGCTGTCTTAATTAATTCAGTACTTACTTACTTAGGGGAGAGTCGGGTAGTATCGGACATCGGGTAATATCGGACAGTGCGTTTCTTTCATCTACCACCATATGGTAGTACCTGAATGACATGATTACGATTCTCTATGCGACATCACAGAAACGTAACCATGTCAATCAGGTACTATCATCGTGTGGTAGATGAAAGAAACTCACTGTCCGATATTACCCGATGTCTGATACTACCCGACTCTCCCCTACTGCCTTTTAAGGAACCCGGAGGTTCATTGTCGCCCTCACATAAGCCCGCCATTGGTTCCTATCCTGAGCAAGATTAATCCAGTCTCTACCATCATATCCCACCTCACTCAAATCCATTTTAATGTTATCTTCCCATCTAAGTCTCGGCCTCCCCAAAGGTCTTTTTCCTTCCGGCCTCCCAACTAACACTCTATATGCATTTCTGGATTCGCCCATACGTGCTGACTGCCTTTAAGAGGTGGTCCTCCACCTTGGGGGTTGAGCCAAGGGCTAACAACCCATCACCGTAAAAACAGCTTGTTACGGAACCTAACAATAAGCCTCGGAATGGGACTGATTCTCCGGCACGACCACAGCAAAGGAAAAAGGTTATAAGATTTGGTACATGGAACGTAACTAGTCTTTATAGAATAGGAGGGGTAACATTAGTAGCGAAAGAACTAGCTAGATATAGAACAGACTTCGTGGGAGTACAAGAGGTTAGGTTAGATGGAAATGGCATATCACAAATAGGAGATTATTTGTTGTATTATGGGGAAGGAAACAATAATCACCAATTAGGAACAGGATTCTTTGTTCATAAAAGAATAAAATCAGCAGTAACAAAGGTCGAATTTATCAATGACAGGTTATCGTATTTAGTACTTAAGGGTAGATGGTGCGATATCGTAGTTATAAATGCTCACGCCCCTACAGAACATTCTTTGTCTTTACTCTATCGAATTCTGCACACCTCAACACCAAATTACCTTTCTTCTCGTTTCTCTTATCTATACTCTAACCATGACGTAAATACCAGATCATTTATCTGTGGCACGCTAAGTATACCTCTTCATAAAACATCTTGTTATTCATCATCTTTTACAGTATCCACCTCGCGTCAATGGAATTCCTTGTCACAAAGTATTAGGGGCTGCAAGACAACAAACACCTTTAAGAACAGCTTAAAAGATAACCTTATTAGCATTTCACTCCAATCATACTGATTTAAACTATCACTGACTACATTGTTACTTCTTTCTTTACACATCATCCTGATAGTGCTGTATTTTCAAAATTGTCTCATAATAATCTCTTTCTATTATCTAATATTATTTGAAATATATTAACATTCTATGTATTTTAGCTTAATTCTTCTACACAGTTTATTTCAGTGTTTAAATAATAGTTCATAGTATTTTGTTGTTTAATTCGTAAATAACTCTTGTATACATGTAACTCTCATCTAAATCAAATTGTTGAATTCTTTATAAGTTCATGCATATGTATATACACTTTTTGCTGGTTGAGTGGAAGAGAAGGCCTTACGGTCTTAACTCTGCCAGCTAAAATAAATCATTATTATTATTGTTATTATTATTATTATTATTATTATTACAGAAGAGAAAGACGACCACATGAAAGAAAAAATTAATTCAGTAGTTTTTCCAAAATATGTTACGAAATGTTTCATATAAAATAATTTTTATCTCGAAAAGGAAGCAAAAACAAGAAAAATTCTATTAAATTTTTGTTAGGATTACCTCAAAGAATAACCCCTTGAAATTAATGATATTACTTATGGATCGCTCTGTAAACCCATAGAAAGGACTTACAATAAACAGTGAAACAAAATTTGTTACGTCAGTGGGAGACTCAGTGGTGATCTCAAAGGCGATAACTTGTAGAATCAGAACGCAATTTAAGCATTCATATTAGGACTATTTGTCCCCAATAAAACAAAAACTGATTTATCCTGCATGTATTGGAGAGAGTACACCGCACTTTGTTCGCTGCAAAGTGTTTGATCCGATTGCAGTATTTGAATCGCTTCGTTCGATGTTTGGGAATCACCGTGTTACGTAATTTTTGGAATTTTTCCCCCAGCTGGGCTTCACGGTGAGAGATCTCAGGTTCAATTTGGGCCATAAAACTGTTTACAGAGTCCTTGGGGCACGGAAGGCAGTGTGACGTAACTCGGGAGTAGACCCCAGGTCCTCAGGAAGCTTGCGGCTAGTTAGCTGCAAATTATCCGGAAAGCCAGAGCGGAGCGAGGCCTCGCCATGGACACATCCGCCTGGACCATCCTCTGGGTCACCCTGCAAGGTAGGCCATGACTGTCGCCATGGATACAGCAGTCTCTTGTTTCTGGAAATAAATTAAACAGTGCCGTGTAAATGTTATACCACGCATAGTTAAGAAAAGCTGCTTTGTGTTAATTTAACAGTGGATCTTGTAGCATGCATTTCTTGTACTTATAGAAATTAAACAGAAATCAGGCAATATCTTTATTATTAAAAACGTTAGAATGTTATGCTCTCAATTTTAACGTATATGTACTCCTATCTTTCTATTTATATGGATACCTATGCATTATTGAGTTTGGCATGTAAAAAATCTTAAAATCTCTCACAGGCCTATTTATATAAAATGCTACCACCATCAGACAATATGTTATAAAGTTGTATACTTTGTTTTAAGAATAATAGATTTTTTAGGCTTCATGAATGGAAATTGAACATGATGTCTGGTAGCGTGCCCGTGGTAATCTTTATGTAAGGAATCGGAAATTAATTTCTTGTATCATATAACAAGCACCATAAATGTACAAAGATGGAATGCATTCTAATAAACAATGGCTTACAGTGTGCTACTTCTGAAATTCTAACAACCTTCTTTTCTCATATAAAATTTCATTAAAGCGGGTACAATTTTTCCAGAATCAAATATAATTTAAATGATAACGGAATATTGCATATACATTTTAACCGACATATTTTGTACAAGCTTCAAGAACGTATAGTTGTTTGGTAACTTACTGGATAACTCTTTAATATGTTTGTTCTAGTTTAAACTTACTATCAAAAGTAAGACCAACTTCTTTCATTCCCCATTAGACAAATTGTTGTGATGATACAAACATTTTTGAAATCTTGACAGAAGACATATTTATTTATTTATTTGTTTAACCAGGTAGAGATAAGGCCATCAGGCCTTCTCTTCCCCTCTGCCAGGGGATTACAACTACAATATTAAGAATACAATTACAATTAATATTAAATGTACAAATACAATAAAAATCAAAGTACTAAAAGATTAACTGATTAATAAAAGCTAGACAGTTTATTGTAAAAGTTAAGAAGAGAGAAGCATTTCTTTTATTAACTAAGTAAAAATTAAACCTACTCTACGCAGTAAGAAAATGCTTAATAAGTTTGCATTTGAACGCTACTAAATTCCGACAGTCTCTGATGTCACATTCCTTGTGAAAACGGACAGAAAAAAATTTTACATTGAAGTAATATACTGGGGCATTCGAAAATTAACGCCAACATAGTTACTGTTTCACACTAAATTTATTTAGATTACTTTTGGCATTACATACTTCAAATATAGTCTGTTGGCATGTCAACAATATGTTGCGAAATTCTTAAAAGACGGTGGACTCCATCTGCAGCATCATTTCTGGATATCTCTCTCACTGATCGATCTAAAGCTCTTCGGATGTCAACTCTTGATTGAAAGCGAATGCCTCGCTACCACCCATCTTGCAATAGTTCAGTATGGTAGGACTTGTCTACCACAGGCTTCTTGTAATGCCCTAATCAGAGTGCTGCATTGGAGTTAAATCGCTCGCTTGAACTCGGTCGAATGTCGCATCCTCGAGTGAGATAAGATAGGTCGTGATACGCTCGTAATAAATAGAACTTCAGTACAAGGTCATCTCACCGACAAGTCTTATCTTGTATGGAAGGCGACAGACAAGATACACATATGTTTTGCTCACACGGTAAAAATAAGGCTTTATTTTCTGCGTTTATGACAAACGTTTAATGGAACAGTCAATGGAACGTACCAAAACAGGAACATGAAGTTATAAATAAAATAGTATGAAAAACTTCGATATACAGTTATTATTGCTAATTAATAATTATTCATTGTTTGATTTACCACATAATATGATAGATCCATACATAGTGTTCCGCCTATATACTGCGACAATGTAGAAACGTTTTACAAAATATTATTGATATAGCAGTAGATTAATAACAATATTAGTACAGAGATAACGTCACAGAAAATATAATAAAACGAATAATCATACTGCACAACTGTTACAGATGCAAAGATTGATACACTAATTATTACAGATTATTATTATTATTATTATTATTATTATTATTATTATTATTATTATTATTATTATTATTATTAAAACAAAGTAGTGTAGAAAGTAGACAGATATATACGCCTACACCTCTGTAAAATAATGTAATTGATAAAAGAGTTCTATTCAGTCAATACTTAACTTATGTTAAGTATTGACTGAATAGAACTCTTTTATCAATTAACATTGTACTTAACGGAACCAATATGCCTTTAAAATTAATGTAACTAATATTTTTGTTAAGTGCATTTTATGAGTTTTACTGGTGTTCCTATCCTTTTTGTGAAATAGTCCTCAAGAAAGCCATTCTGGGCTCCTCTCGCAGCTGTACAATTTATCATTAGTCTCTGACACCCTCGTGGTATCACCTGTGATAAGCTCCTTTGCCTGAACCCTCGATTGAACTCTTGACCTTACGGTTTGTTTCTACAAACTGGAATATCTGCTTCTGTTTATAGCTCAATAAATCATGTTATAAGTGGAGAGGCAGTAACCCCCACCCCTGACACATTATTCCAGAGCACAATTGTTATCAATGGCCTCCTGCAAATTGCCAAGGAGGGCGAGCGCAAGTTGCCCCGTAATCCAGTTAGTGTTTTGAAACTGGGGGTTAATTAATGCCCTGGTAAACAGAAGCTGAATTTACTGAGAATATTGCTTGTAAATTGACTGTTTGTGTGGTCAACGCCTTAGAACACCTGCTGATTTACTGTGCGTCCCACTACATCACAGTGTGCCTACCTGCGTTACGAGCAAGGAGTTCAATTCGGCATTTAAACTACAATTAACTGTCTACCATACTATATGGATGTAACTTCAAATACGTGAAATTCTAACCTGAATCACCGTGAAGAACTTGTGTAGCTAGCTTAAGGCAATAAAAATTAATGAGTGAATAATTAAATGGATAAATGAATGAATGATTGAATTAATAAATAGATAGATAAATAAATGCATAATTAAATAAAAATAAATAAGTAGATAAATAAATAAATGAAAAAAATAAACAAGTAGATAAGTAGTAGCAGTAGCTAGGACAGGAGATAATGGGGTAGGGTGGGCAGTTTCTTTCTCCCTCCATTGCATATATCGCTGCACAGATACATGTTCCACTAATTAGACTTCAGACGTAGGCTATACAAACAATTAGAAAAAAGTTTTGTTGCACAGATAAGTACTTTATAAGTCCCAGAAAGGAGGCAGTGCGCATGATCAAAGGACAAGCGCCCTGGTTCATAAGAGAAGGACTAGTTGTTGAAGTAATACAATTAGTTTTGTTTCCTTGTACTGTATGTCCGATCATACGCACTGTCTCCTTTCTGGGATTTATAAAGTACGTATCTGTGTGACAAATCTTTTTTATAACACTGTACATATCAGCCAGCGCCTCAGTTAGAAGTTCTACATAAATCGATAAATAAATAACAAACGATTGAATGAATAAATAAATCAGCAAATAAATAAATCAGAAAATAAATAAATAAATAAACAAATAAACAAATAAATAAATAAATGATTGAATGAATGAATGAGTAAATAAATAAATAAATCCGAAAATAAAAATTAAATAAATAAGCCAATAAATTAATTACAAATCAGGAAATAAATAAATAAATAAGTAAATAAATAAATAAATAAATAAATAAATAAATAAATAAATAAATAAATAAATAAATAAATAAATAAGCAAAAAAGCAAATAAATTAGTAAATAAATGAATTAATTAAGTTAGTAAACAAAAATAAACAAATAGACAAGTTAATTAATTAGCAAATCAGCAAATAAATAAATCACAAAATAAATAAATAAATTAAGTTAATAAACTTAATTAAATAAATAGGCAAATTAATTAATTAGCAAATCAGCAAATAAATAAATCACAAAATAAATAAATAATTAAATAAATAAATAAGCAAATTAATTAATTAATAAATCAGCAAATAAATATGTATTTAAATAAATATGTAAATTAATTAATTAGTAAATTAGCAAATAAATAAATAAATAAATTCGCAAATTAATTAATTAGTAAATCAGCAAATAAATAAATAGGTAAATTAATTAATTAGAAAAGCAGCAAATAAATAAATAAATAGGTAAATTAATTAATTAGTAAATCAGCAAATAAATAAATAAATAGGCAAATTAATTAATTAGTAAATCAGCAAATAAATAAATAGGTTAATTAATTAATTACTAAATCAATAAATAAATAAATAAATAGGCAAATTAATTAATTAGTAAATCAGCAAATAAATAAATAAATAGGCAAATTAATTAATTAGTAAATCAGCAAATAAATAAATAGGTTAATTAATTAATTACTAAATCAATAAATAAATAAATAAATAGGCAAATTAATTAATTAGTAAATCAGCAAATAAATAAATAAATAGGTAAATTAATTAATTAGTAAATCAACAAATAAATAAATAAATAGGCAAATTAATTAATTAGTAAATCAGCAAATAAATAAATAAATAGGATAATTAATTAATTAGTAAATCAACAAATAAATAAATAAATAAATAGGCAAATTAATTAATTAGTAAATCAGCAAATAAATAGGTAAATTAATTAATTAGTAAATCAACAAATAAATAGATAAATAAATAGGCTAATTAATTAATTAATAAATCAGGAAATAAATTAATAAATAATTAAATAAATAAATAGGCAAATTATTGAATTAGTAAATCATAAAATAAATAAATAAGCAAATAAATAAATAACTCATTACTCTATATACAAAGAAATTAATACAATCCTACAATGTGTAAAAAATATACTATGAGATGAGCTAATTATTGAATTAATTAAACCAGTGCTAAACTAAGTGTTATTATAGTAGCCACGTTCAATTAGTAGGCTAGTGGTGTCAAAGAGGACGGAAGCTTTGTAGTTTCAATAATTTTAATTATGTCGCTGTCCATTGTCGTCGTCAAGTCTTTTGAAGGCCGCTTCAATACTCCAAGCGGAGTTGCAAATTTTAGCAGTGTGTCTTGTTCTAGTTCACAGTGAAAATTAATTATATTACAGTTCAGTGTATAATAGAAATGTGGAGGCCGTGGGAAGCGAGTGAAGTGTCGGGACCGATACCCATGAACGTCAATAACGACGATGGTAATAATAATAATAATAATAATAATAATAATAATAATAATAATAATAATAATTATTATATATCAGAGTTAAACAACAATTCAAATTCAAAAGCTAGACCAAAATTATGTAAGCAGTGTCAAACGTTTGTGTGCAATGCTCACACGTATGTTCTGAAAAACAATTTAGGTCGAGGAAAAATTTCGGAGACATCTAAAATTCTTAAATTAAATAGAAATACTGTAAATAAAATTGTAAAATAGGGTCCTAAGACACCTAAAAAGGTGGACGCAAAGTCACAAAATTTAATAAAGTACGTGGTTTTACGTGTGATTACATTCGCCGTGAAATATATAGTTCTGACAATAAGGGCCAATCCTTAACAATAAAACAATTATTACAAAAAGTCAAACTTTCCGGATTTCCTTATGGAGAAACATTTAATTATTTCTTTAAATAATTAATTTAAAATAAATAATCTAAATAATATAAATAATCTTCAAATTAACTCATGCTTTGAGCAATTAAGCCTAGCCCATATCCATGTTATATTAATATATAGCAGCAACAAACAAGACGTGACAACGTCGCATTTTCATTTTATTATCGGTACATGCAATAAAGACCTACAAATCTTAAAAGGAATGCCGCTGCCTAATAATTGAACGAGGCAACAATACAGATAAAGTCTCTGGAAACAATGTCCGAATATACAGAGTGTTTCAAAAATACGGGGCATAATTTCAGGTATGTATTTCCCACATGTAGACAATCAAAATAGTTCATTACAACATGTGTCCGGAAATGCTTTATTTCCGAGTTATGGCCTTCACAACATTGAAATTCACCGGAACGTTTTTCTTTCCGCAGGTCGTTGCCGTCAAAGGCGACATTAAGAGGGCACTCTGACAGTTCATTCCGAGGCGAAGGTTACATTCAGTGTTGTGTAGGCGTTAGACTGTGCGACATGTCTTCAAATCAAGAGCTGGCAGAGATACACTTCATGTACGGTAAGGCGGACGGCAATGCTGCGCTGGCTCGTCGTTTGTACCAGGAGAGGTACCCACAGCGACAATGTCCAGATCGGAAGACATTTGTACGTCTCCATTACCGTCTGTGCGAGTATGGAAAATTTAACTCTCCTGGTCTGGGAAGGGGACGACCAAGATCTGCAACTCCAGAAGTACAGGAGGAGATTCTGGAGGCTGTGAACATGACTCCTTCTATCAGCACACGAAGGGTAGCGTTGCAAGTCAATGTTCCTCATACGACTGTCTGGAGATTGTTGAAAGAGTATCAATTGTATCCTTATCATTTGCAACGTGTACAGGCAGATTACCCTGCACGAGTTAGGTTCTGTCAGTGGTTCTTGCAGCAGTGTGGTGTAAATCCGAACTTTCCTGCCTTAGTATTATTTACAGATGAAGCACAGTTCACACGAGATGGCATAACAAATTTCCACAATCAGCATGTATGGGCGTATGCAACTGTTCTATCTCATCACCAGGTGCGGTTCTCCCTCAACATGTGAGCCGGTATCATTGGTGATCGATTAGTTGGACCCCATGTACTTGTAAACAGACTTACGGGGCAGGCGTACACAAACTTCCTGGAAAACACCATACCTCATGTTTTAGAAGACACTCCACTGATCAATCGTCAACACATTCACTTCTTGCATGATGGCGCTCCTGCACACTTCAGTCGTACGGCTCGCCGGTACTTGGATCGAAGGTTTCCTGATCGATGCGATGGATAGGTAGAGGTGGCCCAATTGCTTGGCCTCCACGCTCACCTGATCTGAACCCTCTCGATTTCTACTTGTGGGGCCATTTAAAATCATTGGTTTATTCGTCTCCGGTGCCTGATTTGGAATCCCTTCGGAATCGAATTGTGGCATGTTCTGAGGACATACGCAATACTCCTGGAGTTTGGGATCGTGTTCGCAGGTCAATGAGACATCGATGTGAGGTCTGTATTCAAGCAGGAGGTGGACATTTTGAACACCTTCTGTAATGACAACGACCTGCGGAAAGAAAAACGTTCCGGTGAATTTCAATGTTATGAAGGCCATAACTCGGAAATGAAGCATTTCCGGACACATGTTGTAATGAACTATTTTGATTGTCTACATGTGGGAAATACATACCTGAAATTATGCCCCGTATTTTTTTATATATTAGATGGAAAGATTAAGTTAGTCTATTCATATTTAGCCTATACATGACTATTTTCTAATCTACTCTTTATTTCGTTCCCATAACAACCCAAACGATAACTTTATCTTTAGCCTAGCAGAAAATCGAACGTTTTAATTGAATATTAACCAGTTCAATTGACAGTCTCCTTGACAACCAGTACACTACCAGCAATAAAGTTCACAGTCACTCATTTGTTACTCTTCACAACCAACACATTAATAACAGTAAGCCTACAATTCAAAATTATATTTTCCCTACATACTCTGGTTTAGGTACTGGTGTTCCGCAACACGAGAGTAAATCGATTTCATTGTCTTGTGGAAAATATCAACCTTGGCAGCGCGTGGTACGCTGAACTTTCTGTTGACTCTCCCGTACCACGGCTTATGTAACCGTTGTTGTACAGAATGATGGCAAATGCATCTTGTCGCATATTTTTGTTTCTAAATGCTGTGCTTGATGCTATGTTACAATCATTATATTGTGTCCACTGGTACCTGTAAGTACGTAATGATCAAACCAAACTTACTTCGTTTTTTGTTTCAGTTGTGAATGGAAAGGTCTCCGATCCAAGAATCGTAGGTGGAGAAGATGTAGCTATAGAGAAAGTTCCATATCAGGTGTGTACCATTATTACGTATACAGGGACCGTAATGAGGCGCTGAAACTGAATATACAGGGTGTTAAAAACATTCTGCAGTATATTTTGAGAGATTCAAAACAAGAAAACAAAAACTCTAATAGTCATGGGCCCTAATGTCCACCGCTGTGGAGTAACTGTTAGCACGCCTCACCATAAAACGAGCGGGCCCGGGTTCAAATCCCGGTTGGGACAAGTTACCTGGTTGACGTTTTTCCCTCAAGCGATTAAGAGCAAATGCTGTGCAACTTTCGGCGCTGACCCTGGACTCATTTCAACTCACTCAGATGCTAAACAAACATGGCAGTTGATACAACATCGTAAAATAACCAATGGGGCCTAAAATTACATTTTGTATGGAACAAGGGCTTTGAAAATGATATTACAAGAACAGTATAACGTCTAATGTGAGTTTTTTTTTGTTTCTTATTGGGTGTACAGTATTATATCGGAAATGCAGTAAACGAAGGGTAGCAGAGTGTGATTCCTAACATTTAGGGCGGAAGGATGCGTTGTAATGTATGGAAATCACATTGAGCGTCTGCTATGTTGTTGATGAACAAGTATTTACATGTCGGAAGATATTAAGTTTTGGACCCATGTTTACTGGAGTCTTTTTCTTGTTTTGATTAATGCTACCACCTCTCAGCATACAGAATGATTTATTGATTTATTTATTCATTCATTCATTCATTCATTCATTCATTTATTGATTCATTGATTTATTCATTCATTGATTCATTCATTTATTCATTTATTGATTGATTGATTCGTTCATTTATTCATTCATTCGTTCATTTATTCATTCATTCATTTATTCATTTATTCATTCATTCATTTGTTCATTTATTCATTGATTGATTGATTCATTCATTTATTCATTCATTTATTGATTGATTCATTCATTCATTAATTTATTCATTCAGTCATTAATTAATTAATTCATTCATTCATTTAATCATTGATTGATTGATTCATTCATTCATGCATTCACTCATTCATTCATTAATTCATCTATTGATTGATTCATTCATTTATTCATTCATTCATTCATGTATCTATTTATTTATTCATTCATTCATTCATTCATGTATTTATTTATTTATTCATTCATTCATGTATTTATTTATTTATTCATTCATTCATGTATTTATTTATTTATTCATTTATTCATTCATGTATTTATTTATTTATTCATTCATTCATGTATTCATTCATTCATGTATTTATTTATTTATTCATTCATGTATTTATTTATTTATTCATTCATTCATGTATTCATTCATTCATGTATTTATTTATTCATTCATTCATGTATTTATTTATACATTCATTCATTCATGTATTTATTTATTCATTCATTCATGTATTTATTTATTTATTCATTTATTCATTCATGTATTTATTTATTTATTCATTCATTCATGTATTCATTCATTCATGTATTTATTCATTTATTCATTCATTCATGTATTTATTTATTTATTCATTCATTCATGTATTTATTTATTTATTTATTCATTCATTCATGTATTTATTTATTTATTCATTTATTCATTCATGTATTTATTTATTTATATTGTGACGCCCACGTGAGATTCGATCTCACGATCAACGGAGGAGAGGCTAAGTCGGCCTTGTGTTGGGCGGGGTGCGCGCGCATCTGCCTCCTGGGGCATGGCTACGCGCGGTGAAGGAGGGGAGCAGCAGCGTGCGAGATGATTCGAGAATGGAGACACGCGTCGAAATATCGCGAACTATCCAGAACTCGTACTTTCTCGCAACGATAGTTTAGCTATAAAAGAAGAAACGCGAGCGAACTTGAGCAGTTTTCAGTTTATTCAGCCATTCAGTGAGTAAGCCAGAGCAAGCAAGCCAGTTCGACTCGAGTGTGCGTCCACAACTGTGTCAGCATCCGAAGGCCTGAGTTCGAGTGCAGTGGACCGCAGTTGGAGGGACCTGAGTTCGAGTACAGTGAACTGTCTCTGAAGGTCTGTGGTTCGAGATACTGTGAACTCGAGTGACTGAGCTACAGCGTTGCCAACCTGAACACGAGCGATTCGGCTACAAACATCCCGAAATTCAGCTACAAAGACTGAAATTAAGCTACGCTCAAAACTTGAAGAATTTGCGTATGTGTTGTTCAATGTGCTGCGTTTAACGATTGTTTCATTGCCCATTATACTAATTTAATAAAAATAATTCCAAAGAGCTACGAATACAATTATTATTATTATTATTATTATTATTATTATTATTATTATTATTATTATTAATGGGGTTATTAATGTTAATATTTATAATAATCATTATTATTTCTTACAAACCGAAAAATCAATACATAGGCCTAAGCATCAACACACTTCTATAGGTTTGGTAAAGAGTTGCTCAACCCAATCTACAAACCATGCACCAATATAAAAAAGGGAAAGTATCTCACCTAATGAAATCTAGTCGATCCTTCTGATAACACCAGCTAAAATTTTAACTGTAAATATGTACCTATAAATACGTAGACAAATATTTTTAAACACATGGACACTGTGTTTTGGACAAAGTGTCGCAGCAAGTGGACAATGGGATAGATATGCGTGGGAAGGTCAGTTTTTTAAATCTAAGAGGTTTAAGTTTCTTTTTATTTGAAGTCGGAGTACGGTTAATTTTGCGGAGTAGGCGACCCCTAATAAAAACTCTGTTGTGTGCCGGGAAGTTCACAAACAGAGGAACTGTCAGGTTTACTTTTGTTAGGTAGGCGACCCCTAATAAACCGCCTGACGGGTGTCTGCAAATTCACGAGTATAGAAATTGTGAGTTAGGTAATAGGCGCTATTCACATAATAGGAGAATAAAACTGAAAATAGCACTGCTATCCTTGCCATAAATGCGGGTCGCATTGTTCAGAATTCAGTCTGTGACACAAAGTTTCTATTGTATTTTTTTTCATGGAGTGCAGTTTCGTAGAAAGGACTTTGCCGACAGACCTTCTACTGCCCCCTACTAATTGGTTGTCATAAATAAATGTCTTCCTTACTGTGACGGAAATCTTGTCTTCTCCTGTCAGTAACCAATCACAAACCTTGTTCAGAAGAATTGACAGACTCCCGTCTAATCCACGTGGCGGCAGAGTTGCCGCGTCTTTTCCGAATTCCAAGAATCCCGTCGAGGGTCACCAGGATTGTGGCAACTGTGCAATGTTGGGACGAGGGGACAGGATGGAATTGTCAGAGGTGATTATGTAGGAAGCTATAAATCTGTAAGTGGGTGTTCAAAGGAACCACCAACCTGCACTCCTTGAAATAAAATAAGGTATACCGGTATGTTTTCGTAATTTTAATGACGAAGTGAGGAAATTCTGGTGGGTATTAGTATGACAAAATAAATTTGTTAAAAGAAAGTATTTACACATAAAATGTAAGTATTCACAGATGGTCGCTCCATCGAATCTCAATTCGGCTACATTTTGACATTCGGCTACGATCATTCTGCTACAAGCTACATGACTAAAAATTAAGCTACGTTTAGCCGAATTCGGCCACGGTTGGCAACGCTGCTGAGCTAGAAGAACTGTGAACTGAGAACTGATAGTTCTGATTTGTAAATAGTGCTTTGTAAATATTAGTTATGATTAACAGTTCATTGTTGTTCGTAATAGTCCAAGTAAATTGTCATTGTCGTCGGTGGAGTGCTATAACGAATACTGTGTTGAGTGAAAATCCAATTGTTGACGAGAGCGTTTAAGGCGAATTGTAGAAAGGAATTATTGTTGGAAGAATAAAATCCTATTGTTGAGTTGAAATAAAATTTACAATATTCAAATAGCTCTTAATGAATTATTGCCCTACTTAGGACAGTATACATAAATATGTTTTGTTTCCTAATTCAGTATCATATGTGATTATGTACCCAAGTCTAGTATAAATACTTCTTATACAAATTCATGTACATCTACTTAACTTAATGGGAACTTGGCAAGCATAAACCTAAATTTAGTCGATACATTCTTACTAAATGTATTAAAGTTTAATTAGTAAGAACTCGTCAAATCTAGTACTCAATATAGCCTACATATTCTTTAACTTTCTTTTTAAGCTGAGATAATTTTGATATTGTTTTATTTTTATTGATGAGCAGTTGACATTTTGAACCAGTATATAATATTAACATAATGCCATATTTAGTTGAATTTGGTGTTATGAGTTTTATGTTTTTTTTTTCTAGTACAGTAATTTTGAATTTCAGTGTTGAGTTCAAATTTCAAGTTAAAGCACCCTGTATATTCTGCTACTTAAATTACAAGATAATATAATTGTGCAAATAAATCCCTAACATAGTGTTCCTTTATACAGAGTCTTCTCTATTGCAGCAGTCACTTTGTGTGTTTTCATTCACAGGTGTCGATTCGTGTGGCTGGATCGCATTATTGTGGGGCATCCATTCTTAATAGGAACTACATTCTGACAGCGGCACATTGCGCGCAGTAAGTCTGAACACATACTAATGATAAGTGATTAGGGGCACGCATTTCAAACCTACGCAATTCTTAACAACTGTTTCAACTTTTAATTTATCGTTTATTTTATTTTCGAGATGCTTTTAGTATATCAACAGTTATACTACCGGCTGTTCTTTAGACTATCATTTTGAGAGAGGAACAGAGGTTAAGGATGTTCGAGAATAAGGTGCTTAGGAAAATATTTGGGGGTAAGAGGGATGAAGTTACAGGAGAATGGAGAAAGTTACACAACGTAGAACTGCACGCATTGTATTCTTCACCTGACATAATTAGGAACATTAAATCCAAACGTTTGAGATGGGTAGGGCATGTAGCACTTATGGGCGAATACAGAAATGCATATAGAGTGTTAGTTGGGAGGCCAGAGGGAAAAAGACCTTTGGGGAAGCCGAGACGTAGATGGGAAGATAATATTAAAATGGATTTGAGGGAGGTGGGATATAATGATAGAGAATGGATTAATCGTGCTCAGGATAGGGACCAATGGCGGGCTTATGTGAGGGCGGCAATGAATTTCCGGGTTCCTTAAAAGCCAGTAAGCAAGTACTGAAACACCCTGTGTGAAAACAAAAATCTCGTTGCCACACCAAGTGGTTAGCCTTTTTTTTTTTAGTTTGTTGACAATAACAGCGATCATGTATTAGGGCCTTTTCAGAAAGTATTTTGTATATATATATATATATATATATATATATATATATATATTATAATAAACTTTATATTAACCGCCTCCTCGGTCTAGTGCTAGTATTTAGCTTCGCTGGCCGTGGATCGCATGGACACGCGTTCGATACCCTGCTCTGCTATGAATTTAGGGCTGGTTTGGAAAGGAACACGTGTAATCGTGATATTGCAAAATCTGGCTCTTGGATAGGCCTATGATGTGGTGCTCAACATCTCACATTAAGGACTTCGATGTTTCAGACACCGAATCTATTCCTGAGGAACTTCCCTCATTTTATGGTACACCCTGTACATATATTTGTTTTATAAAGATTACATAGTTTGTAATAATTTGATATATTTCTGTATGCGTAGATTGATGTTTTATGTTACTGTTTGTCTTTCCTAGGCAGTCCCAGATCTTGTACAGTGTGTACGCCGGTACAAATGACCTCGAGGCTATGAGGATACCACACGTGGTGATGAGGAAGATAGTTCATGAGAACTACCACACCACCTCTAACGGGGCTCCTGTGAACGATATCGCCGTTTTCAGGGTAGGTTGACAAAAGAATTACCATCAGTTGTTAATTTATGCCATTTAACGTAGGTGTCCCTGATATGGCCATGCTAAGGTTTGAGAATTTTTCTAGCCGCCATTTTGAAAAAAATATATATACCACTTTTTTCTTACTCGTTCTCAGTCTAATGGACTTTCTTAAAACAATTTCCTTTCCCCATAAAAATAGCTTTAATTGTCCAAAAAGTCCCAAATTCCAAAAGTCTACCTAGCGGCCATATCAGGAACATGTGCACATGATATGGCCACCCTTGCTCCATGTTCTACAAATCGTGATTGTTTTCAGGTTGATAGCGTAGTTGTGCTAAAATTAAATAATTTTGGTGTAAAATGAATTAACATGACACTTAATAATCTTTTTTTTTATAATTCAAAAGTGTGCTCAAAACAGGTTTTTCCATAAAAAATGAAGTTGTTTTTCTTAAAATACAAAATTTTTGCTTAATCCCAGCTATAAGGCATGTGAATTTGTCAGATGAAAAATAAAAGTGGAATGAACTTGATATGGCCATATCAGGAGCAGGTAAGCTTTCACGAAAATCGTTTGATTATGAAAAATTCGTAAAAGATACGCCATCAACTACAACACCAATCAACAGATCATTAAAAACTGAATGGAGTACGATGGTTTTCATGAAACAAGTCTTTGAAAAAACATGCATAAAACAAAGGAGACTTACCAGAGAAAAATAAGAAGAGGTCACATGAAAACCGCAAAACAGGCAACTGACGCCATATTGCTCAACCTGACTGGATGGAAAACGACCAAGTGACATACCAGGATGCCCTTTCACTGGATGCTGCTGCAATTTAGCGGATTTTTTGGTTAATTAACTCACAATAGGGGGGTGGCCATATCAGGAACATGGCCATAACAGGAGCACCCGCCTTATATAAGAAACATTTATATAGGTCTACACGGTGAGTGGGACGAATAATTCTGGATGCCTCTACTAGGAATATGATTGTTTCAAGTGCCATAAAAATCCACAACTTTACTTCCATAGACTCAACTCTGGTTGAGACATAGGTTTTTGGGTAGGACCGTGTCATCTGTCGGATGATAGATAATAACAAGCTCCTTTCACAATCACACGAGGGCCAAAATATGTAAATTTATGAAGAATGAGTATTAAAATTAACATCTGTATTCTCGTGAAATTAAAAAGGATACAATTTTAGTACCATCGGAAGTTATGTTCCATCATAAAGACGAAAAAAAAAATAATACACTGAGAAAATAAAAATTAAACAAAATGTTCACTCAATATCCAATTCGTTTTCCATTAAATAATAAAACTAGATGACATGCATATTGTGGTTAAATATATAATTTATCAGAACCCATTTTCCAAGGCAAAAAAAGGAAAACAGTTATCCAAAGGCTTCATTGTATCAAAATGTTTGAGTGAAGGATGTTGCCTTTTCTTAACGCTATTCAAGATATCCATACGTGAGGCATTAAATATCTGGAGAAGAAAATATTCCCAAATGGGAGAGAATTTAGATTGCAAATAATAAATGATTCAAGTACTCTATCTATACCCCAGAGCTTTCCCACAACAGCGTGCGTGCGTGCGTGCGTGTATGCGCGTGCGTGTGCGTGCGTGCGTGCGCGTGCGTGTGTGTATGCGCGTGTGTGTGTGTGCGTGCGTGCGTGTGTGTTTTTAAAGTGACTATTACATTTTTACTACGTCATACTACTTTTGACCGATAAAACGGTACGAAAGGGTGTGTTTCAACCAATCATGGATGTTTATCGCTACAATTTTATCACTTTCCTAGAATTTTAGATTATAAATTTATTTTAAAGTTTTCAATCATATGATTTATCATTTTTTGCAAAATTATTATTTGCTAATACATCTTACAGATGAAAATTTATTAACGTTTTCGCCTGTACGGCATCATCAGATATTCAAAATGTTACAACATGATACCTTATTGGCGAAAACGTTCATAAATTTTCATCTGTAAGATGTATTAGCAAATAATAATTTTGCAAAAAAAAATGATAAATTATATGATTGAAAACTTTAAAATAAATTTATAATCTTGAACTGATTTATCTGGAAAAAAAATGAATTGTAAGATTCCTAGAATTTGTTTTTATCATTTCCTTAGCATTTGTTTCTTTGTTTGCCAACATTTCAAACTGCAAATTTATTTACGGGACTATAAACATGTTTTGCGATCGTCATTTTTTTTCCGCATAGATAGGCAACTAAAAATGGCGGCTCCGTTCAAACGATTTGGTGAAGCTAGCGTTAGTGAAATATAATTTCAGTAAGCCAATTAATATTTTATTGTATTAGAGTACTTTATTTCTTCTAATCTCTACATACTTTCTTCTAATCGTGTAATAGTCAATTAAATCCCACTCGAGTTTTGATTTTCTCTAGATAAATCAACACCTCTAGTGAGATTACTGTTGATAAAAACATTGCTCTGTGTACCATTGGGAGTAATATGAAAAGTACCAATATATATTAATTTTGTTGGTATAAGGCAGTGATGTCAAAGCAAACGCATTTTCTGACCTTGACGTCGTGCGCGGGCATCAAGCGCTAAGTATGGAAAGAGGAAGGGTTGTGTAATGAATAAGCAACCTGTTGGATTAAGAAAACAGTGGTGCACAAACTTCAAAAGGAACGTGAAATTTTATGTCGCTATTTTTATATGGCTTCTTTCTGTTTAATATTATCTATATTGTCTGTAAAACAAAAGTACTAACACTGATTTCTTAATATCGCACTTGTGTTTTAAATCTTAATAACATAATAGAGAGTTAAGAAGGAATATTCACTTAAATTCCATAGTAGTATAATATTATACTGTATTAAGTGGATGAAACACATCATTCATAAAGAAAGTGATATTCTGAAGAAAGAGATTGAGTATGACATGATAAGTTGGAATTTATATTGATGGTATCTTTAGTCTTATAAAAGTAATCAATAAACTAATCAAAACAATATTACAGTACAAAGCAAAGTTACCTAGGTACTGTATCTGTTTTAAGTGTAACTAATATTACATAACAAAACTCTTATCGCATTATGCTTTTAAGGTGATATTTGTGAGCAACTTCCTATTATCAGAATATTAAATTATTTTCTCGAAATCTGCTGAATCTATAGAGCTGACATTTTTACAACACATGGGCACGTATCTTTTGCTTATGATGTAACAGTAGTTGCTTTGTTAATTCATTTCCTTACAAACAATTTCCATGCGAATATTTTCACAATTTTCAATACACTATCTTCAGTAATACGTATATACGGTATATTAGATTTACGAAAACATTCTGTGAGGGTACTAAATAAATAGGCCTATGCCTGAAAATTTCACTTTCCTATACGAAAAGTTGAGAAAACATTTCTTTTGAATAAAAAATATCAAACTTGTGAAAAATGAGCATTAAAATTAAAACTTACATTCTTATAATGCACTTATACTTCTCAGGCAAATCTAAAAATTACCATGGATACAGTTTTAATAAGTTCTCTTCCCTTTATCTATTGAATCAGTGCTGGCCATCCCTGAATATAGCTCGACCAAGCGGCATATACCATCTCTTTCGTTTGTCTCTTTCCTTTCCGCTGTAAAGCGCTCAGGCTCACCTTGGCTCTAAAGCGCGCGCTTATTCCTGTGGGCATCAATTGACGTGACTGGTATAAGGGATACCTGCAATACCGACCGTGCAGTGTAACATGAAATGTGCTTCCGATCTCCACACGAGTGGCATTAACTTTTACTTCTAGTTTCAATAGATTCCCAATCGTGTACCTTGAGGTGAAAGTCTTCTAACGTATTTGTCTGTCGTACAAACTGGGAGGAAGGAATAACCTAGGCATACACAGTGCTCAGCTCTAGAGAGATTAAATTACATCACAGCAGACTCTGAACACAGACGCTGTGTGGGATCGCCTCCACAACAAGGTTGCTTTATGCCGCCCATAAATTCGTGAGTTAGCTTCCGTTTGTAAAGCGGAAGTCTTTGTAATGTCGACCACTTGCTGGGAGGTGAAGAACTACTTCTTGTCGACCAAGTGTATTTTCCGCTTGCGGAAACTGCCGGACCGTCGACCGGAAAATGACTGGCGTGGTGCCAAATCATTCATTTCACAGCACAGAAAGAAACCCTACCTTAGACTGCAGGCAATTCTGCACTAATTCCTAGAAACTGAAAGTTTTGATTCAAGAATGTCACAAGTACCAACACCGGCTTTGACAAAACGGATGTATTCATTTGCTGTTAGATGCTGTTATTTTCAGTTTGGATTGGACATCTGAGCGGTTGTTGCAATTCTTGATTTAATTAACCTACATGCTTAGACGCTATTGTTAGAAAAACGAAGAGAATTTAATGTAGAAACCCATATAGCTTTTATTGATTTTGTGAAAGCATTTGATAAAGTCCGAAGAGACCTTTTATTCGACATATTACAAGATAAAAATATTCCAAATTTGCTATTACAAAATATAATAGAAATCTACACAGACAGCAAAATAAGTGTCAAAATAAATAACTGTATATCCGAAAGGAAGTTAGTTAATAATGGAGTTCGACAAGGTTGTCCAATCACCAACTTTATTTAATATTTATATAAATGAAATTATTTTAAAATGGAACCAAATCTACACATCAGGAATCAAAATAACCAGTGCTGTAACATTAAATACCTTACTCTATGCCGATGATCAAGTCATAATTTCCAATTCAGAGGATAATTTGGAAAGAGGATTATATACATTAAATAAAATAATAAAAGATTTTGGGATGGAAATTTCAGCACAAAAATCAAAAGTAATGGCATTTTTTAGGACAAGACCCAGTCAGAAGTAAGATAATACACAATAACCAATGCCTCGAACAAGTACAACATTTCAATTATGTGGGTTGTGAAATATCATATCAAAATGAAAAAGATGTGAACAAGAAAATTACCAAATTTACACAAATTCTAGGGATAATAAACAATACATTAAAAGCTAAATTAGTACAAAAATCTACAAGAATAAAAATATATAATACACTAGCATTACCCACCCTTTTATACGGAAGCGAGATTTGGACATTAAAGAAAAAAGACATGAACAGAATCAAAGCAACGGAAATGAAATTTTTCAGGAGGACAGCAGGATATACTCTTTTAGACCGAAAAAGGAATGAAGAAATTTTAGAACAATTAGAAGTAGAGTCAGTAGAAGAAAAAATCAGCAGATACAAATTAAATTGGCTACATCATGTAAGAAGAATGGAAAATTCAAGAATCCCAAAAATTATGATGCTGTATAAACCTAGAGGACATCGTCGACCAGGAAGACCTTTAAGAAGACTGCTAGATGGGGCCGAAACAGGTCTACAGAGGCCTAATTCGTGAAGGATGATGATGATGACTTAGACGCAATGTGGTTACAATACTGTGAAAATTTGACAGAGTGGAAAGGAAAGCGAACGAAGAACGGAAGTACTCGTCTGACCCTTATTCAGACACTTTTCCAGCTCAAGAACTCAGATGATAGGGTGGTATTCAAAACCAGGCCCCTATAAGTGAGAAAGTGTCACCTTGTTTAATTATTCACAGTTTTCTGCCCAAGGGCAGGTTTTCCACTGCAAACCCAGCATTCTCCAATTTTTCCTATTGTCTGCCTTTCTTATGTCTTAATGTCATCTGTCATCTGATATCTTCTTCTGCCCCGAACTCTGCTCCCGTTCACCGTTCCTTCCAGTGCATCCTTCAGTAGCCAGTTTCTTCTCAACCAGTGACTCAACCAATTCCTTTTCCTCTTTCTGATCAGTTTCAGCTTCATTCTTGTTTCACCCACTCTTTCCAACACAGCTTCATTTCTTATTCTGTTTGTCCATTTCACACGCTCCATTCTTCTCCATATCCACATTTCAAATGCTTCTATTCGCTTCTCTTCACTTCGTCGTAATGTCCATGTTTCTGCCCCCCATACAATGCTACACTCCACACAAAGCACTTCACTAGTCTCTTCCTTAGTTCTTTTTCCAGAGGTCCGCAGGAGATGCTCATTTTTCTATTAAAAGCTTCCTTTGCCATTGCTATCCTCCTTTTGACTTCCTGGCAGCAGTTCATGTTACTGCTTATAGTACACCCCAAGTATTTGAAGCTGTCCACTTGCTCTACTGCCTCATTTAGAATTCGCAAATTTACCTTTTTTACTTGTCTTCCTATGACCATGGTCTTCGTCTTGTTTGCATTTATCTTCATCCCATACTGCTCACAGCTGTCATTTAGCTCCAATAGCATATCCCTTAGTATACTTAGCAATCTTGATTAGGTTATGATATAATAATAATAAAATAATAATAATAATAATAAACATAATAATAATAATAATAATAATAATAATAATAATAATATTTCTTAAGAATATACAGAGGTGAAATTTTAATTTTTTTTATCAGTTTGGGCTAAAGCTTCGAAAATGTGTACCTGTATCATTCTGTATATAAATGTAGTGCATACTGTACAAAGTTTCATCTCATTTGGCCGAAAATTATTTGAATTGCTAACAATTTTGTAAATTTAAATTGTATTTAAAAATCACTATCGTACCCCTCCTACAAATTTCAAAACTTTTACCTGAAATTTTCTCCAAATACCTTTCAAAGTCCCTGAAACATAACTTTCTATTTCATTATTTACTTTTGTCACATTATTCATCGAGAGCTAAGAAAAAAAAATATTTTATGTAGTCACGTACAAAAACAAGTAAAAATTATGATCTAGCAGAAAAAAGGAAAATCCTGATGGTAAGTTGTGTTAAGTACGCCTACATCTTTAAGAACAAGTACAAAAAACATGCACATCATGTAACATTTTGAGAAGGAGTAGCATTTTTAATGAAGAAATATGTGAAAATAAATGCAAATGGAGAAAATTGAGTTTAAAAGTGTAAATACTTACCCAGAGCGTGCAACCTTTCTTTAAAACATGGCGGCCAAAACAGCTGATTGAAGATTTGTTTGAAAACTTGTGAACAGGTTTTCTTAATTACATACAGTGTTTTAATTTAAACAACGAAAAGTCACATTTTTCAATAAAATTTATAAAATTTCACTTCAGTTTATCCTTTCTAGAAAGAAATTTAAAATTTGAAACGTAAAATCGACGTAATTTACGTCAAGTTCTTATCCCAGGGAACGCTTCAATTTTATTGTAAAGTTATATGTTTTCTTTTTTTTTTTTTTGTTACTTTTGATTTTTAACTGGAAAATCTAATAAATGCACTTATGATAGTGAATTTCTACACCAAACTTTCAGTAAAAAGTTCCATTCCAACGCGCTACAAGATGCTAAATTCTCACATTAAAATTGCTGTGAATGCTAAATTTGATTTTTAAAGTGCTTCACTTTTAATTTTAAGTAGCTAAAATCTACCATTCTTAGCAATTAGACGTAATGAAATTTTCGTGTTATTACTTTTAATTTTAAGTTGCTAAATCTACCATTCTTAGCAATTAAGTGTAATGAAATTTTCGTGTTATTACTTTTAATTTTAAGTAACTAAAAATCTACCATTCTTAGCAATTAGTGTAATGACATTTTCGTGTTATTACTTTTAATTTTAAGTAACTAAAAATCTACCATTCTTAGCAATTAGGCGTAATGGAATTTTCGTGTTATTACTTTTAATTTTAAGTTGCTAAAATCTAAAATTCTTAGCAATTAGGCGTAATGATATTTTCGTGTTATTACTTTTAATTTTAAGTTGCTAAAATCTACTATTCTTAGCAATTAGGCGTAATGGAATTTTCGTGTTATTACTTTTAATTTTAAGTTGCTAAATCTACCATTCCTTAGCAATTAAGCGTAATGGAATTTTCGTGTTATTACTTTTAATTTGAAGTTGCTAAAATCTAAAATTCTTAGCAATTAGGCGTAATGGAATTTTCGTGTTATTACTTTTAATTTTAAGTTGCTAAAATCTACCATTCTTAGCAATTAGGCGTAATGGAATTTTCGTGTTATTACTTTTAATTTTAAGTTGCTAAAATCTAAAATTCTTAGCAATTAGGCGTAATGGAATTTTCGTGTTATTACTTTTAATTTTAAGTTGCTAAAATCTACCATTCTTAGCAATTAGGCGTAATGGAATTTTCGTGTTATTACTTTTAATTTTAAGTTGCTAAAATCTAAAATTCTTAGCAATTAGGCGTAATGATATTTTCGTGTTATTACTTTTAATTTTAAGTTGCTAAATCTACCATTCTTAGCAATTAGGCGTAATGGAATTTTCGTGTTATTACTTTAAATTTTAAGTTGCTAAATCTACCATTCCTTAGCAATTAGGCGTAATGGAATTTTCGTGTTATTACTTTTAATTTTAAGTTGCTAAATCTACCATTCCTTAGCAATTAGGCGTAATGGAATTTTCGTGTTATTACTTTTAATATTAAGTTGCTAAATCTACCATTCCTTAGCAATTAGGCGTAATGGAATTTTCGTGTTATTACTTTTAATTTTAAGTTGCTAAAATCTAAAATTCTTAGCAATTAGGCGTAATGGAATTTTCGTGTTATTACTTTTAATTTTAAGTTGCTAAAATCTAAAATTCTTAGCAATTAGGCGTAATGATATTTTCGTGTTATTACTTTTAATTTTAAGTTGCTAAAATCTACCATTCTTAGCAATTAGGCGTAATGGAATTTTCGTGTTATTACTTTGAATTTTAAGTAACTAAAATCTACCATTCTTAGCAATTAGGCGTAATGATATTTTCGTGTTATTACTTTTAATTTTAAGTTGCTAAAATCTACCATTCTTAGCAATTAGGCGTAATGGAATTTTCGTGTTATTACTTTTAATTTTAAGTTGCTAAAATTTACCATTCTTAGCAATTAGGGGTAATGAAATTTTCGTGTTATTACTTTTAATTTTAAGTTGCTAAAATCTACCATTCTTAGCAATTAGGCGTAATGGAATTTTCGTGTTATTACTTTTAATTTTGAGTAACTAAAATATACCATTCTTAGCAATTAGGCGTAATGGAATTTTCGTGTTATTACTTTTAATTTTAAGTTGCTAAATCTGCCATTCTTAGCAATTAGGCGTAATGAAATTTTCGTGTTATTACTTTTAATTTTAAGTAACTTAAATCTACCATTCTTAGCAGTTAGGCGTAATGGAATTTTCGTGTCATTACTTTTAATTTTAAGTTGCTAAATCTACCATTCTTAGCAATTAGGCGTAATGGAATTTTCGTGTTATTACTTTTAATTTTAAGTTGCTAAAATCTACCATTCCTAGCAATTAGACGTAATGAAATTTTCGTGTTATTACTTTTAATTTTAAGTTGCTAAATCTACCATTCCTTAGCAATTAGGCGTAATGGAATTTTCGTGTTATTACTTTTAATTTTAAGTTGCTAAAATCCAAAAATTCTTAGCAATTAGGCGTAATGATATTTTCGTGTTATTACTTTTAATTTTAAGTTGCTAAAATCTACCATTCTTAGCAATTAGGCGTAATGGAATTTTCGTGTTATTACTTTTAATTTTAAGTTGCTAAAATCTACCATTCTTAGCAATTAGGCGTAATGGAATTTTCGTGTTATTACTTTTAATATTAAGTAACTAAAATCTACCATTCTTAGCAATTAGGCGTAATGATATTTTCGTGTTATTACTTTTAATTTTAAGTTGCTAAAATCTACCATTCTTAGCAATTAGGCGTAATGGAATTTTCGTGTTATTACTTTTAATTTTAAGTTGCTAAAATTTACCATTCTTAGCAATTAGGGGTAATGAAATTTTCGTGTTATTACTTTTAATTTTAAGTTGCTAAAATCTACCATTCTTAGCAATTAGGCGTAATGGAATTTTCGTGTTATTACTTTTAATTTTAAGTAACTGAAATATACCATTCTTAGCAATTAGGCGTAATGGAATTTTCGTGTTATTACTTTTAATTTTAAGTTGATAAATCTACCATTCTTAGCAATTAGGCGTAATGAAATTTTCGTGTTATTACTTTTAATTTTAAGTAACTAAAATCTACCATTCTTAGCAATTAGGCGTAATGGAATTTTCGTGTCATTACTTTTAATTTTAAGTTGCTAAATCTACCATTCTTAGCAATTAGGCGTAATGAAATTTTCGTGTTATTACTTTTAATTTTAAGTAACTAAAATCTACCATTCTTAGCAATTAGGCGTAATGGAATTTTCGTGTTATTACTTTCAATTTTAAGTTGCTAAAATCTACCATTCTTAGCAATTAGGCGTAATGGAATTTTCGTGTTATTACTTTTAATTTTAAGTTGCTAAAATTTACCATTCTTAGCAATTAGGGGTAATGAAATTTTCGTGTTATTACTTTTAATTTTAAGTTGCTAAAATCTACCATTCTTAGCAATTAGGCGTAATGGAATTTTCGTGTTATTACTTTTAATTTTAAGTAACTAAAATATACCATTCTTAGCAATTAGGCGTAATGGAATTTTCGTGTTATTACTTTTAATTTTAAGTTGATAAATCTACCATTCTTAGCAATTAGGCGTAATGAAATTTTCGTGTTATTACTTTTAATTTTAAGTAACTAAAATCTACCATTCTTAGCAATTAGGCGTAATGGAATTTTCGTGTCATTACTTTTAATTTTAAGTTGCTAAATCTACCATTCTTAGCAATTAGGCGTAATGAAATTTTCGTGTTATTACTTTTAATTTTAAGTAACTAAAATCTACCATTCTTAGCAATTAGGCGTAATGGAATTTTCGTGTTATTACTTTCAATTTTAAGTTGCTAAAATCTACCATTCTTAGCAATTAGGCGTAATAAAATTATCTTGTTATTTATGCAAGCTTTAAATTTGTTAGTTTGGCAGCACTGGAAAGAGAACCTTCGTTAATAAAATGTAATATACAGAGTACGTACAATGTGGAGCTACTCTCCTGTTTGTTGTTTAGAAACTTGTTCTTTTTCGGAGCTGCACCAGTTTTGAAGGAAGAATGTTCAGTAATATTTTACATTACACAACATTTCTTATTCTCTTCAATTTGTTCGTTAATGCTTCGTGGTGTATGGGTACAGGCGTGTTGTACCGCTATACAGTACATGTATTTTTGTTTCTGGTTGCAGATATTTCCGCCGCTGACATACAGCGCCACGCAGAAGGCCGTGTCCCTGCCCCGCCAGGGACAGAGCGTGGCGGCGGGCACCTGCGCCATGGTGACGGGTTGGGGTGCCACCCACGTGAGTTACCCCACTATAATATTAACGTACTTTAGGACTCACGTTTGAGAGGAAAGGGTGTTAGCCTAACAGTTTTGCCACGAGCCGGATTCTGATTAGCAGCTGGTTATGAGGACAATCTGCAGTCCACAATGTAACACCGGAAAAGCTGAACCCATTATGCGTGGCCTCTAGATACAACACACCTCTGTGCTCACTTGGCTAGCATCTCGGTTTGTTTACCTTTCACTACCTCGAACCCGGAACTTGTACCTAATACACCGCTGGGGAGTAATTATCATGTCTGATCCTGAAAGTAACAGGCACGGGTTCAAATCCTGTTTGGGACGGGTTACCGGGATGAGATTTTAAGAGCAAATGCTGGGTGACTTTATTATTATTATTATTATTATTATTATTATTATTATTATTATTATTATTATTATTATTATTATCAGGGAAAGGATTTATATGTAAATACATATTTACTTATAAAGCTAATATAATTTATATTTTGCATTATCTTTATGTTTCACAATGTGTAGGGTTGAAAAATCCTACTTTTATTTTCCATATTTTTCCATATTTTAGAGTTTAGTACATATTTTCGTTAATTTCCATATATTTTCCATATTTCATATAAAACAGTCCATATTATATTAGGTTTAACAATAAAACAAAACAAAATTCCATTAACTTTTAAAAATACATTTCAACAATAGAGATTTAAACACATGTTCAGTAATCCCTTTAACATCAGAGTTATTTGAAAATTAGCAGTCCTATCAACAATGGGAAAGTAAGTTACAAAACTGTATTAATTTAATTTAAAATTTTTAACAGACTTCAGTTGTGCAGCTCAACAGTTAAATGCCAGTCAGAGTACACATAGGTTCAGTTTTGTAAATCATACTATAAAGACGGTAAATATGCCAAAAGTACGTCATTCAGTCAATTTAAAATCAAAACTAACAAGTTACATTTCAGAATTTAAAGAAGATGGTTTATCAACTGACAATAAAATATTATTTTGTAATTTGTGTCAGTGTGCAGTATCATCTACACAAAAGTTCCTGGTGCAACAACACATTACAACTAGTAAACATCAGGCCAACAAACAACTAAATTCCAAGCAGAGACAATTGTTTTTAACACAACCAACAACATCGAATGTAAGATCTGAGTTTAACATCGACCTGTGCCGTTCTCTCATCTCTGCTGATATTCCTCTCTACAAACTAAAGAATAAGGTCTTCAGGGAATTCCTTGAAAAATATACTCAACATACAATCCCGGATGAGTCAACACTTAGGAAGACGTATGCTCCATCCATCTACGATGAGACAATACAGAAGATAAGAGATGAAATTAAAGATAGTTCAATTTGGGTTTCCATTGATGAGACTCCCGACAAAGAAGGTAGACTTGTTGGTAATGTAGTTATCGGTTTGTTAAGTGAACAATATTCTGAACGAATTCTTTTACATTGTGATGTTCTAGAAAAGTGCAATAACAAAACTATAGTTAAACTGTTCAACGAAGCTATGGGTATCCTGTGGCCAAAGGGTATTATGTACGATAATGTGTTATTCTTTATTAGCGATGCTGCCCCTTATATGGTCAAAGCTGGACAAGCATTATCTGTTGTATATCCTAAATTGACTCATTTTACTTGTGTGGCGCATGCATTTCATCGTGTGGCAGAAGTGGTCAGAGACAATTTCCCTAAAGTAGATTTGTTGATTTCATCAGTGAAAAAAGTATTTCTCAAAGCTCCCAGTAGAGTTAACGTGTTGAAAGAAATGTACCCTGAAATTCCATTGCCACCAAAGCCAATTTTAACTAGATGGGGTACATGGCTAGAAGCAGTTGAATATTATGCCGAACATATAGACTCTATTAACAATGTTCTCCTTGCATTGGACTCTGAAGATGCAGTCTCAATTGATACTGCGAAAACAGTTACCTGTGACATAAGTGTGAAGAATGACTTAGCTCACATTCAGCATACATTTTCATGCATCATAAAAACGCTCAAAAGTCTCCAAAATAGGCACCTTTCACTATCTGAAAGTTTTGAAATTATAAATAGTACTGTGGAACAACTGAATCGTGGTAGAGGTAAAGTTGCAGATGCAGTAAGAGCTAAGGTGGACACTGTACTTTCAAAAAACCCTGGATATGAAGAACTACAAAAGGTTGTTGCTGTGATGAGTGGTGAATCAACAGTGAAGATTAACTTGGACTTATCCCCAGCAGACATTGTGAAATTGAATTATGTACCAGTTACTTCTTGTGACGTCGAACGCTCTTTTAGTCAGTATAAATCTATCCTCAGAGACAATAGAAGAAGATTCACTTTTCAGCACTTGAAAGAAATGTTTGTAACCTATTGTTATGGTAACAGACAATAAAAATTGTGTTTTGTTGAAACTACATTGGAAGATAAGGTACGTCCATTATATTTTTTGTTTAGTTTGATTAAAATGTACCAATATTTAACGTACATAGTCATTTTTTTATAATTTTAAGTCCATATTTAATTCCATATTTTGGTAAAAATCCATATTTAATTCCATATTTTGGTAAAAATAACTACATATATATTTACATATTTCATATATTTTTAGTCCATATAAATCCGTTCCCTGATTATTATTATAGGAAAGTCCAGGTTAACAGAGAGAGTTTGGAATTGAACGAGTTACATCAGCTGCTTGTCTATGCGGATGACGTGAATATGTAAGGAGAAAATCCACAAACGATTAGGGAAAACACGGGAATTTTACTGGAAGCAAGTAAAGAGATAGGTTTGGAAGTAAGTCCCGAAAAGACAAAGTACATGATTATGTCTCGTGACGAGAATATTGTACGAAATGGAAATATAAAAATTGGAAATTTATCTTTTGAAGAGGTGGTGAAGTTCAAATATCTTGGAGCAACAGTAACAAATATAAATGATACTCGGGAGGAAATTAAACACAGAATAAATATGGGAAATGCCTGTTATTATTCGGTTGAAAAGCTTTTATCATCCAGTCTGCTGTCAAAAAATCTGAAAGTTAGAATTTATAAAACAGTTATATTACCGGTTGTTCTGTATGGTTGTGAAACTTGGACTCTCACTTTGAGAGAGGAACATAGGTTAAGGGTGTTTGAGAATAAGGTGCTTAGGAAAATATTTGGGGCTAAGCGGGATGAAGTTACAGGAGAATGGAGAAAGTTACACAACAAAGAACTGCACGTATTGTATTCTTCACCTGACATAATTAGGAACATTAAATCCAGACGTTTGAGATGGGCAGGGCATGTAGCACGTATGGGCGAATCCAGAAATGCATATAGATTGTTAGTTTGGAGGCGGAGGGAAAAAGACCTTTAGATAGGCCCAGACGTAGATGTGAAGATAATATTAAAATGGGTTTGAGGGAGGTGGGATATGATGATAGAGACTGGATTAACCTTGCTCAGGATAGAGACCAATGGCGGGCTTATGTGAGGGCGGCAATGAACCACCGGGTTCTTTAATAGCCAGTAAGTATTATTATTATTTTTATTATTATTATTATTATTATTATTATTATTATTATTATTATTTTCGTCATCTTGTGAAACCTACCTGCGCCTGAGGGAAAGAAGAAAGTTGACAGGGAAGCTTCCCTTCCTCACTAGATTCCACTTGCGGCTAGCTAGGTAGCTCACTTACCCCCACCATAAGGTTCTTAGTCTACTATAATCTACAGCACACGCTTGCATTTGGTTTCACGAGATAACGACTGACCTATATTTCCTCTTTCTTTTTCCTTTTTCCCTTCGCCCTTTTTTCCTTTCCCAATATCAGTTCTTCTTTCTTCTTTTCTTCCTATATACGGTTATTTCTTATCTTTCCCTTGTTATCACTTCATCTTTATTCCCCTCTTTCTTTGTTTTGATATCTTTCAGTTTTCAGTCCTTCCTTTTCTTTACTCTCCCTGTTCTACTTTGTCCAGGAGGGAGGTCGTGCTTCCCGCATCCTCCAGAAGGTGGAAGTGCCCATCGTGGAAGTCAGCCGTTGCCGCAGTCTCTATAGCGACCAGCTGCCAGAGCACCAGATCTGCGCCGGCTACCCCGAGGAAGGCGGCAAGGACTCCTGTCAGGTCAGTCCCTCAACGTCGCATGCTTCAGCTGGAATAGTATTACTTATGTCTGATTCATGTATGTTGCACCCTATAAATGATTCACTACCGCACATCGCAACAACCTTCTCCTTTCTCTAGTTTCCTTTTCCCTTATTCTCCATCTCCGATTTCCTCTCTTATTCTCCTTTCCTTTCTCCACCATTTTTTATCTTCCTCTACTCTTTATATCGCCTTTTCCGTAACTTTTTCTCCAAGTCCCTTCTATCTAATCTTTCTCTTTTCTATTTCTTCATCACCCTTTCTTTCCTACGTCTGTTCTTTCATCTCCTCTCCCTAACATGCCCCTTCCTCTTCCCCTGTATTCCTCTGAGATGAGGCCTACATGTATATCCAATAACTTAGATATTATGGTGGGGTGCGAACCCACAAGCCTCGTTCAGCACACTGGACGTCGTAAATAAACTTTATGCTATATTCCTTTACACGTTCGCCGATGTCTGAATGCTTTGCAGCATTAATAATAGCTAACGAATTTGGAACACACTGTATATAACTCCAGGCTGTTAGTCTGACAAGCAAAAGAAAAATTAATTTCCCATTTTAATACTAACACATATGCTAATGATACATGCTGAGAAGTTTGAAACACACTGTATATAACTCCAGGCTGTTAGTCTGACAAGCTAAAGAAAAATTAATTTCCCATTTTAATACTAACACATCTGCTAATGATACATGCTGAGAAGTTTGGAACACACTGTATATAACTCCAGGCTGTTAGTCTGACAAGCAAAAGAAAAATTAATTTCCCATTTTAATACTAACACATATGCTAATGATACATGCTGAGAAGTTTGGAACATACTGTATATAACTCCAGGCTGTTAGTCTGACAAGCTAAAGAAAAATTAATTTCCCATTTTAATACTAACACATCTGCTAATGATACATGCTAAGAAGTTTGGAACACACTGTATATAACTCCAGGCTGTTAGTCTGACAAGCTAAAGAAAAATTAATTTCCCATTTTAATACTAACACATCTGCTAATGATACATGCTGAGAAGTTTGGAACACACTGTATATAACTCCAGGCTGTTAGTCTGACAAGCAAAAGAAAAATTAATTTCCCATTTTAATACTAACACATATGCTAATGATACATGCTGAGAAGTTTGGAACACACTGTATATAACTCCAGGCTGTTAGTCTGACAAGCTAAAGAAAAATTAATTTCCCATTTTAATACTAACACATCTGCTAATGATACATGCTAAGAAGTTTGGAACACACTGTATATAACTCCAGGCTGTTAGTCTGACAAGCTAAAGAAAAATTAATTTCCCATTTTAATACTAACACATCTGCTAATGATACATGCTGAGAAGTTTGGAACACACTGTATATAACTCCAGGCTGTTACTCTGACAAGCTAAAATTTCAGTTTCCATTTAAATACTAAATAATAGATAACTGATAAACAATAAATGCTACCAGATTTTGAACACACTGTATAAGTATAAACCGAGGGTGTTAGTCTGACAAGCTAGAGAAAAGTGGCATTTCCAGTTTTAATACTACATAATAAATTGTCAGGAATTTAAAACATTCTGTATAATCCGAGACTGTTAGTCTAACAAGCTGCAGAAAACTGTTTTTTTTTTTTGCGATGAATATTGAATAATGAATTTGGAACACACTGTATAACCCGAGGTTGTTAGTTTGAAAAGCTAGAGAAAGCTGATATTCCACATTTGAATACTGGCGTCTCGTGTAGAGGAAATCCCAGCAACATTCTGGCAGCGTATAATTCTCATACAGAGGTTTCTTTTTTACCGTCTGTGTCCATCACAGCACACGCGCTCTTGTTGCTATGGAGAAATGTCGCAATAACGGGGCTTAGATCGAACTGTCTCTGAACACATTCCGTAAATGAACAAACAGTGTTTTGTTTTCCTGTTCAGGTAAACTAACCCAATTCCAGGAGGGAAATGAATCGCCGCATAGTTGTCAGATTGAAAACGTTTCGTCATGGTCGCTAAGACAATGGCGCAGCAAACAACAGAAACACGATTTAAACAAAAGTCTATTTGAAATGCAGGCTTAGATGCACGACTCAGCAGCAATGCTTAGAGAGTGGCAGTTCCTTACTGAATAGATACGATTGGCCTGGGAAGGACCGATGAGGTATAGGCTATGTTATGGAAGTGACTGGAGAAGTATTGATACTGATGTTTCCCACTCCATTATAATTAAGTGTACCATTGATCCACTCTGATTACATTCTTATCGGATCGTCTGTGAAGAGCCTCTGTAGCTAAGAGTAAATCATCACACATCACAACGATGGTCGTGGTAGTAACAGTGATGAAACTAGTCTTGATAATGATTGTTATGGTGATGTATTTTGAGGACTGTTACACTTTTACGCGTACGAAAGGACGTGTTTCAACCAATCATGACTTTTATCCTACAATTTTATCACATGACTTCCCTAGCATTTGTTTGTTTTTATCACTTCCCTACCATTTGTTTCTTTGTTTGCCGACATTTAAAACTGGAAATTCTTTATGGTACTATAAAACATGCTTTGAGATCATCATTTGTCTCCCTGCATAGATAGTCGGCTGAAAATAGCGACTCCGTTTTGGTGAAGGTAACATTAGTGAAATAAAATTTTAGTCAATTAATACCTATTTTATTGTATTAGAGTACTTTATTTCTTCTTATTTTTTATAATTCTTCTGTTTTATCACCTTCCTAGCATTTGTTTCTTTGATTGCCAACATTTCAAACTGCAAATTCTTTATGGTCCTATGAAAGATGCTTTGCGATCGTCATTTGTTTACCGCATAGATAGTCAACTGAAAATGACGGCTCCGTTCAAACGTTTTGGTGAAGGTAACATTAGTGAAATAGAATTTTAGTAAGTCAATTAATATTTTATTGTATAAGAGTACTTTATTTCTTCTAATCTTTATATACTTTCTTCTATTCGTGTAATAGTCAATTAAATCCCACTCGAGTTTTGATTTTCTCTAGATAAATCAACACCTCTAGTGAGATTACTGTTGGTAATGTAGGCCTAGTAAGTTTAGGATAATCGGAAGATAGATAGAATATATATATATATATATATATATATATATATATATATATATATATATATATATAGTGAATAACAGAATTATTCGGACACTTAATATTCCAAATGTTTATGTGTATGTTACTAAACATGTTTGCAGAAACGCAGAAATTACGCTTTCGGTTACGTAAAATAAACCAATTTGCATAACATGAGCATAAAACGAGCTTGCTAATGGAATGATATGTTAATATATTTATATAAAAATAAATAAATATACAATTTACTGCGCAACAAAAATATTCGGACAGTCCTGTTAGTCCTATTCTGTACACCCCTGTTGATCACTTACATTACAAAGTAGGTGGAGGTACCGAGTTTCAATAACATGCGAGAGTACTTAGTCTTACTTGTGCTGTCATTTGAGCAAGACGGAACACAAAATGGGGCGTAAAGGTAAGCAAACAATATTTAATCAGATGCAGTTAGTGATATTCCATCACGAAAAAGGGAAAACCATTTGAAACATTGCAGATTTACTTCAGATGAAGAGAATTACAGTGTCTGACATAATTCAGAGGACAGAATAGAGCTGAGAAAGCAAGCAGGTCGCCGAAAAGTCCTCACAGACAGAGAAGAATCTCTTATTATCAGACAGATTAAAAAGAATCCTCGTATAAGTGCCCCGAAGTTAGCTTCTGAAATTGAATCGGCTACGGGTATAAAAGTGCATGCCCAAACAATTAAGAGGGCAATAGGCTACATAAACGGGGCTACAACGGAAGAATAGCACGAAAAAAGCCTTATGTTTGTGAAAGGAACAGAGTAAACGACTTCAGTTTCCTAAGGAATATGAAAATAAATGCCAAGATGGGTGGGAAAAAGCTCTTTGTTCTGATGAGAACAAATTCAATGTTTTTGGCAGCGATGGTAAACAAATGGTCTGGAGAAAGTCTAAGGAAGGAAATGAAAATCAAGAATTTGAGACCTACTGTTAAACACGGTGGAGGAAATATGATGAGATGGGGGTGCATGTCAGCTTCTGGGATTGGTGAATTGGTGTTCATCGAGGATATCATGAAGAAGGAAGACTACCTACACCTCCTGCAACACAATTTAGTGAAAAGTGCAGAAAAGCTTGGAATTGAAAAGGAGTTTATATTTTACCAGGACAACGATCCCAAGCATAACTCCTATATTGTACAAGAATTTCTGCTCTACAAATGCCCTAAAGTGCTTCATCCTCCTCCAGAATCGCCGGATGAGAAGAACTTGACAGGAGGGTTCGATCAAGGCCTATTTCTTCTAAAGAAGAGCTGAAAGCAAGACTTAAAGAAGAATGGGTGAAAATTCCTATAGACATAACAAAAAAAATAGTACATAGCATGCCACGCCGTCTGAAAGAGGTTATTAAACAGAAGGGTGGACCTACAAGGTTCTAATAATATCGAGCTAAATAAATAAATGTTTCCGAATATTTTTGTTAGTATTAGAAATCAAATGTTTTCCTTTACGTTTTAATAAATAGAAGAAAATTAAGTTAATTGGAATTGTGTTTTGAAAATGTTTATATGAAATGGGACACTTTTAGGGGAAAAATAAGAAAAGCTTATTTTTATATATTTATATGTAAATATTTGTCATTGAAATGTTAGTTGACGGATGTCCGAATATTTTCGTTACTCACTGTACTTCGGTATCCTCGCTAGACAAGAGCTTGAGCTCTTAGATGCATAAAACCCAAGACATGTGTTCCATCATTTATTTGTACCACTGTAAGTCTGTGCCCGTTTCTGAAAGGAAATCAATTACATCAATCAAACTGCTTGCATTCGATAACTCACCTTAAACTTGGCCACTGTATATTGTGTTACCAGCTTGATTTTGAGCAAACTTAGTGACTTTGAACGTCAATTTAGCTACAAGAATTACTGTTTTATTACTGCTGATAATATAGAAATTTATGGACTCACGGCACGAAAACGTAACAGTCATCATCGATGATACAGGTGTTTAATGACTTGCCCACAGTTTCTATAAATTCTTCCATGAATAAATTCTGTGTTGTTTGGGTAAAGGGAGATGTCATAAAAATGAGTATGGAGATAAATGAAAATTAAACTTCGAACCCTTATTGCAAATAATTTTCTACAAACAAAACACATCAACTGGTAGTAGGCTATTCTTTTGATTTTTGCACTCTCGTATAATGTAACTTGTGTGTTCATCTGGGAAACAAAATTCCATCTGAACAAAAAAAATTACTTGTCCCCCTTTACCCGAACACCACAGAATTGGAGTTGCCAACACTGGTATGTAATAATAATAATAATAATAATAATAATAATAATAATAATAATAATAATAATAATAATAATTTTATTTTCCCTGGCAGAGTTAAGGTCTTCAGGCCTTTTCTTCCACTCAACCAGGATCAAATCACATACAGAAAAATACATACCGGTATACAAATATTAACTTAAAAATAATAATAAACGTAATTAAGTAAAAAAGAGAGATTGAATACATATACACAATCAGTATTAACTTTAAAATAATAATAATTTATTTATTTATTTATTTATTTTATTTATTTAGAATATTAATGTGCGAAACAACAGCACAAGGCCAATTACAGTTTAGCACGATACAAAACGAAACAAAACAACAAATGATGATGAGAATGAATGATAGAAAATGGCAATGAGATGAAAATACAATCAATATAATAGTATACATTACTCAATTGACCAAAATGCAACAAAATAAATAGCACAAATAATATTATTAAAATTAGTTCAGTGAGATAATTAAAATGATGGCAATTAAATAAAATGTATTATAAATGAATTAATGAAACCATATAAATGAAGACAGGAATCATATAATTAATATTGTAAGTTATGCAAATGACGAGAATAGTGTGATACATATCTAACAATGGCATAAATAATAAAACTGACATAAAACTCGAAAAGTATATACTACACATTAAATGGATCCAAGTTCAATCCATGCAAATTAGCATATTTAATACATCTGCAGACCGGAGACAGAGATTTAGAATTCCTATTATAAAACAATTTATGAAATCTTAAACCCTTAGCAGGAATACGAAGACTGATATTGCTTATGAAAGATTCACAATCAATATCACCCTTAATGACTTTACAAAAAAATAAATAATCAAGATCCTGACATCTGGTGAACAAACTACCGCAATTGAAATATTCGCAATTAGTCTCATAGTTATAATCGAAATTTGGTAAAAATCTATAAGAACACAGGGAAATAAATTTTCTTTGAATATTCTCCAATTTAGCCGAGTCAGTGGAAGTAATGGAGTTCGATACAACAGATGCATATTCAAGCTTGGATCTAACCACTGTATAGTATAAAATTAATAAACACATAGGAGTAGAAAAAGAATAAGTTATAGACCTAATTAGACCAAGCATTCTTAATGAATGGGTATAAATATATTGCACATGATCATGAAAATATAATTTTGAATCAAGTAGAACACCAAGATCTCTAATACAATCTCTCTTAGTAATTACGACATTACTAAGAGAATAATTAAATTTTTGGGAAATAGTTTTCCGTGAGAAGGAAATAACAAAAGTTTTGGATTGATTAATTTTCATTCCATTTTCAACAGACCTTTGTAAAATTGAATTAATGTCATTTTGAAGAATTTGACAATCAGCCGAACTATTAATTTTACGAAAGATTTTGAGATCATCCGCAAATAAAAGGCAGCTAGAACTTATTCTCTTACTTATATCATTTATAAATAATAAAAATAGGAGAGGTCCCAATGTAGACCCTTGAGGAACTCCACATAAACTATTAAATGGAACCGAGAGAGAATTACCTAGTCGAACACAAGACTGTCTATCTGTTAAATAATTTTCAAACCAATTAACGTAGCTAGTGGAGAGACCAAAATTACTTAATTTATTTAATAAAATTTTGTGAGGAACAACATCAAATGCTTTGCTAAAATCAAAATAAATCGAGTCAATTTGACCTTGAGTTTCGACAACAGGCATAACGAGATTGAGATAGGAAACTAAATTAGTAGTAGTAGATTTCCCTCTAGTAAATCCATGTTGAGCCGAATTTATCTTATTTTTGACATAAAATGAAATGTGTTTGTGAATAATTTTTTCAAAAATTTTAGAAAAATTGTTTAGGATAGAAATGGGTCTATAATTAGTAACACTGTTTTTATTACCATTTTTGAAAACTGGAATAATGGATGCTTCCTTCCAAAGTGACGGGTAAATTCCTGTTTTTAAGCTAAGATTGAACAAAAAAGTTAAAACAGGCAAGAAAATATTAGAGCAACCCTTGATTATAAAATTAGGAATGCTATCTGTACCTTTAGATTTATTAGGCTTTAGCTTTTTAATGGCTTTAGTTACATCATCGGATGTAATTTTAGGCAGGGGCAAACAGTCAGTAATGTTAGAATCATAAGTAATGAAATTGAAGTTACAATTTTGTTGAACAGATTTAAATTGGCTAGCAAATGCATTTGCAATTTCTTTTTCATCTGTGATGTGAACGCCATTTATTATTAGTTCTGTGGGATAGCCATTAGTTTTTCGAAACGTTTCTACATATTTCCAAAATTTATTTGGTTCATGCTTTAGGTTATCATCAATTGATTGTAACCATTTGAATTTATTGGATTTAATCATGGCTTTGACTTGTTTTCTAAAATTAGAAAAGATTTGATAATGATGATCAGTTTTATATTTTTTGTAATTTTTATGAGCTTTATTTTTTTTCTTAATAAGCTGACGTAATTCGTTTGAAAACCATTTAGGATAGTGCGATTTTTTAACAAAGGTGACAGGGACACAAAGAGATATAGCATTGTTTATAATTTGAGACAAGGAATTTGCAGCAGTGTTTACATCAGTAGTCTGATATATGCTAGTCCAATCATAATTGTATAGAATAGAATAAAGATTCAGATAATCACCTTGAGATTAATTTAAGTATGAACTGATATGACAGTGTTCTGGTAACGATAAATTTACTTCAATATAAATAGAGATAGATGGATGATAAATATCCTCTAAAACTAGAGAGTGATCGGCAAGTTTAACTGTACTGTTATTGACATTAGTAAAAACCAAATCAAGAAGATTTTTACTCGTAACTGTAGAGTTAATTTGATTTAATCCAAGAAGGCAGGACGAGGAATATAAATCCTTAGCCTTAATTTTAGAGTAATAATGAGTATCATTAAGATTAAAACCAGTTGACCAGTTCATACCCGGAGTATTGAAATCACCAAGGATTACTATTCTAAAATTTTGAGTGTCAAGATTTTTTTCAAGAAAATTAAGATAAGATTTTAAGTGACTGTGATCTGTATCAGGAGAGAAATAATGGTTACCAATTAACAGATTAAAACCATCAGCAATTCTAATTTCAACCCATACGCATTCACTAATAATTTCTAAGTCAAAACGCCTTCTCGTAAAAGGTAACTGGTTGCTAATCGCTGTTAGGACACCACCACCTCTTTTTTTGTTAGTGTCTTCAAACAGCCTGTCTGCACGAAACACAGTATAATTATTAGGAAATAAATTCGAATTAATAACTGACTCAGATAACCATGTTTCAGTGAGACAGATAATGAGATCATTATTACTCACTACATTTTGAAAAATTTCATCAACTTTAGTATTAAGTCCACGAACATTTTGGTAGAAAATCTCAAGATGATTAATAGAACTGAACATTGAAAGTGAGAGCGAGCGAGACTAAGACTAAGAGGCATTTCCCTGAGAATTAACTGAGTTCAAATTGGCAGAATGCGCAAAATGCTGCTCAGGCTTTAGTTTACCATAAAAAGGTGCAATTAGGCAACCTGCAGGCCAAACTTCAGGATTATTAATGGAATCGAAATCCCTCACGTCAACAGTGATGTGAAAGGAAGAATATGATTGATATTTAGTTTTTAGTCTAGTTACAGCGAGAGATCTTAGTTGAAGTTGATTCTTCAGAGAGTCCTCTATATTGCTTGTGCTGACTTTTGAACTAAATCTCGAAACAAATAGAGATTTAGTTTTTATTCTCTCAGGGGCCATTTCAATAATAATAATAATAATAATAATAATAATAATAATAATAAAAATACATAGACTATAATACTAAAAAAAAAAGAGACTGAATACATAATCACAAACAGGAAAATACATTCCGTATACAAATATTAACTTAAAAAAAATAATTAATACATATGAATATAATCTCACAACTACAGGAATAGTACAATTAGTATGATCAGCACAGCACGTGTTACATTGACACAATGACAATTACCTAGATATTAGTGTTAATGGAAAAATAAAGTAATGACTGTGTAAAATAATAATAATAATAATAATAATAATAATAATAATAATAATAAATAAATAAAAATTATACCTAAAACTAGTTCTGTGCATTTAAAATATTTCTAAACAACCTAATTTTAAACAACTGAGGACTAAGACTACCCCTGATTTCCAGCGGCAGCGAATTCCATGGGCGGGCCATGGCTATTGAGAAAGAACTTGAGTACAGAGATATCTGATCACGTGATATTGATAGCAACAGATTGTGCTGTGAACGTGTATTACGATTATGATGTGAAGCTAGGAGAGTAAACCGAGAGGCAAGGTAGTTGGGTAACTATACGCTGTAGAAACAACAAAAAAACGTGGAAGAAATTTCGACGATTCAGAAAAGAATATATATATATATATATATATATATATATATATATATATTGGCGCAAGTGGCACTTTACTTTCCTTATATGTCAAGAATTCTTGTAGGATAACACTGCAGTATTTTCATGTGCTCAAGTTTACAGTTTGCATTCACAAGATATCGTGTCTCCAAGATATGACAGTGATAAAATGAATAGCCTATAAGAATAAAGAGGGCTGACAAAAACATATGAGGATAAACTATAAAAGAATATAGTGAAAAAGAACTATAAAAAGACACAAGAAGGAGATGAGTGTACTTGACCCAGTAACCTCAGAATTACTTTTATACTGTACAATAGTACCTTATCTAACACACTACGGAACTATTTGCATCGACAGTTCCTTACGTAAGAAATTACAGACTTGCAAGTTGTTGTTACAATATTACTATTTTTACAAATTTTTACAATATTTAATAATTTTTACAGTTTTACAATGTAGTAATTTTATACAATGATGAGGTGAGGTCCGAGGATTCACCAAAAGATTACCCGGCATTTGCCTTTTGGTTGGGGAAAACCTTGTAAATCAAGGGGGAAATGAGTGATGTCGAGGACTCGCCATAGACCATCCGGCTTCAGTCCCACGGCTGGGGAAAACCTCGGAAGAAACCATTCGATGAGACCAAAGGGGGATCCAACCCAAGCCCGAACGCAGCTCCGGATCAGATGTTTCTGTCGCTTCTCTTCACTTCGTCGTAATGTCATAATAGATGTATGAGAATAAAATTCGAAAGCTAAAATTGTGAGAATTAATGCAAATTCGAGAGGGTTTTCAGGTGAACATTTATTTTTCTGTTTATCTAAAAGTAAAATTTAACTTATTTCAAGATAATTCCTCAAAATAAACTTGTTCCTATCCAACATTTTCCTTCAATTTTATTGCAATAAATTATAATTGATTTTATGAAATTATTGTGAAAGTCAACATAAGTATGAAAAATGTGATTTTTCCTTTCCACTCAACTATGCATTAATAACAATAGTTCTCCGGGCTGCATTCCTTTGGACATCATCAATTTGCATTATACGACTTTCTGGCACTGGTACCAGTTCATTCATTCGCCGTATTGTGTATTATTTATCCAATACATATAAAGTTATCTAGTCATTTAGCTTCGGATAACTTGTGGATTAAGGAATATTTCGTAAACTGTGTCTGTCGTCACATCAGTAATTTATTTGTTACTGTTCCTTCTTTAATTTATTTCCGTTACAACACTTGATAGTACTTTCCTCTTATAATGAATAACTTATACAGTTGATGAAAAGTCTGCTACTGTAACCAGTAGACGAATATATGTGAAGATATTTTTACTTGTACTTATAATAGAACGCAAAAATGTCAAGGCTGGGTTAGTACGGAATTTCACAAACTCCAGCATAACCTCCCGCAACGACCTCTTCACGGAGGTGAAGAAAACCACTCCTACGTCATAAAAGAAGGTCATTGGGTTGTATATATTTAGGCACCACGTGACGGAGATTCATCTTGATACAATAAACAGAAGAGGAAGCGTTTAAACTTCCAAGAACTCACGTGCTAAGTGCAGCAAAAATATATTAAGAAAAGAACAGAAGCTAGAAGGGAGCTAACGGTGTCAGATTGCCTCTTAACGTCTATTCCTCTACAACTTCTTGTTCAACAGCAACTGTGACAGAGTTCACTCGAGTAAACACGTGTCCGTCCGTTGACTCTTTTCCTACCTTGCAGTAGAAAGTAAAAAAAAAAATAATTTATACTCGGTAATTTTTATAGCAAACGGTACTAATGAGCTTAAACCTTCATTTGTTCTTAATCCCTTATGATTATTTCCTTGTAGCTCCATCTAATGGATTAAACGTTCATTTGTTATTAAATTTCAGTCGCTCGTTTAATTTGTTACCTAGCAACGCTGTTTTAGTTAAGTTATTAAAACGTTATTGTTTTTAATCCGCTTTTAGATTTTTGTAGTACCGCATGTATCAGCCACCAGTGTGGGTAGTTATGGTTCGAAACTGCAGCTGAGCGCATGTTCGAATCCCGGCTATGCTTATTGCCTGCTTCAGATTTTTCCTAGGTTTCCCCAACTGCACAATAAATTTCATGTCGAATCCTAGGGACCCATCTCGTTAAAATACCATTTTGTTAATACGAATTGTACAAGAGTTAGTAGTTGATACAGCGTAAGTGAATAACTGTTCATGATTAAAGTGAAAAAGTATGGAGTCTGTTGAATTTAACTATTATGAAATAAAAATGCGATTAGCCCAATGTATAAAAATCAGTCTAATCTATACTAATAATAAAACTACAGGGACATCATTTTATTTTTACTTCAATTTTTATCGTACCTGAGTTTTTGAATGTACTTCACTCCCACTCCTTCTACTAATGAAGTTCAACCGTCCTCCACACAGATCCAAGACCGCATATACAGTCATAGTAGCCTTACGGTCATAGTAAACAGTACGTTCCAAAAATATGTTCGCGTTTTCCAGTGAAGAAAGAGCTTTCAATACTGAATCATTTTCGCACAGGTACTGCCGTCCATTTGCCTACGTCGTATCCCGGTTTCCCCCACCAGCTTTTATTCGCCAGCTAGTGGCTGGGCTGTCTTAGCTCTTTTCTGAAAACATTAATTTCTGTTAGGAATTGGACATCTACGTAATAATATACACTGTTTAAAATACTTAAATAAAAGGGCCTCGCTAAGTAATTAACTGTCACGTGATTTCCTCCCTTTCTACGACCCTGCGACATAACCACTTGGACGGACAGTAGATAGCATGTCTGAGTAATTTTATATTTTCGGGTAGGGCAGAAGTGAAGATTGAATTTACAGTACGTAATGTACTCTTTTATAGAGTAGGTACAGAATTATTTCAACATGAAAGGACGAAGGAGGAAACTGGTAATTGGGATTAGATACAATAGTCTATAGTGCGATAATATGCACATTAGAACTGAAGCCTGTATCGAAATGAACGGCCACCATTTTAAAAAATGTGTTTAAATATCCATATTATGATTATTTTTCAATTTAACTTCATTCTCTATATTGTACGCTAATGTGCTGTAGACAGTATAATATACACTGCATAATGAATACGTCCACATGGACAGCTCAGGTCGTGAGTAAAAACACGCATTGTTAATACAGTACTGTATTTTGATTAAACAAAAACCTAATGAAAATTATCAAACTCAAAATCGCGATATTTCCTAGTTTACGTAAATGGATGAACTAATTTTCTTCCCTTCTATACCTAGTAAAGTGATTTGTTTGTACATTTCGCCAGTATCATCGAATTCCAGTCGTGGAAGGGGGTAGCAAACGGCGTTGATCGAGAGGTATAAGTAAGTTAATATTAAAAATCTTAGTAAAAATAAAATGATGTCCCTTTATAATCTAATGGCAATTTTTACTTCTGAAAAAAAAAAAACAATTTGTTTATAATGAACTATCCTGAGAACGAAAATCGCATTATTTTTTTAATTTTGTTTGTATGTCTATCTGTATGTTTGCTACATTTCCACTCGATAATGGCTAGTAGGATATTTTAGTAACAGAAAAAGTTTAAAGATGAAGTTTAGAATTCAGCATTAAAGAATTCAGACTTCTGTCCCAAAACAATACAAATTAATACAGCTGCATGATAGATTAGACTTCAATTGTTCTTAAATGTTTAGTGGCATTCATTTTTTCTTCCAATGGTCATTAGAGAATTACGCATGTACCCCTTTCGGAAGGCTAAGCCTCATTTTTATAACCGAACAGAAAAAAAGAATAAAAACATGATATGAATAGGTATAAAATCAAATGGAAATAAAATTAATGACGTTTTCAGAGAAAAAGTATTCTATAGGGTTTTTCAAAAGTAATAGCTAACTTTAATTGTTAATATTTTCTTCATTTTATACAAAATTTAAAAAAAATCTGTCATTGACATATTACATAAGAAATGTGTGTTTTTTTTTTTTTTTTTTTTTTTTCACATGTTGTGTGTGTCCACCATTTTGTTCTTGTACAAGTAACAGCCCTCTATTCTATATAGATCGAGAATTTTATATTTTGGATACTTAAATGACAAAATGACACAAACTAAATAAAAATCATTCTTTATGTTCCTAAGAATTTTTGCTTAAGACAAATTGAAAGAATGAAAATACACATAGAATCAGAACTTCCTATTTTGGGCCCGAAAATGTTTCCACTCAAGAATATATGTCAAGTAGCTTCTAGAGCATGAATATTTGATAATTGAAGAGTCCACTGCAAGAATGATGGATGTCACTTTCTTGTCGAAAATGAACCAAGACTGTCAATGCATAGCTTAAGACATATAGAATGTACATACAGAGTTATATGGCATTAACACTGATAGTCATTGTCCAGTAATGATCGGAAAATCACAGTTAAGCTTCGAGCGCTAAGCATTTCAAACTTTCAATCGCTTCTCCTGAAAAATGTATTCCAAATGACATCCATCATTCTTGCAGTGGACTCTTCATATTGGCGCCACTTTACAAAGTCGCGTCTTTGTGTTTAATGACATGGGTTACACTTCCCCCAAATTGACACTTACCCCGGTTCACCTTCTGTATATATGCGGACTCCTCTTGTGTATAGGAATGAACTCGTCCACAATGTTGAATTTTCGGATATGACATAAGAATTTCCATAGCGACCAGCGTAATTTTTGCTCTCCTAAATCCTTTCATTTTTTACATTAATGTAGATAGAATATACATGTTAGACATCAAATCGTAGTGTGAGAATAAACTACACATGCCAAAAACAAAAGAAGATGATATAGTTGGTATATTGTAATTAGTAATTAAATATTAATTTAGTCTTAATCTTCCTTAGATTGTTCTTTGTTTAGGAGTGTTGTATTTAATATTTAAATTTTAAGTACAGTAATTTTAATAATAACAATAATAATAATATCAATAACAATAATAATAATAATAATAATAATAATAATATAATATTGTTAATTCATCATTACTAGGGACCGGATTTTTATGTAATTACATATTATATTCCTTTCAACCTAACCGTATATAAATAACAAAACTTTGCGAATCTTGTAATTACCATTAATATATTAAAATTTGATACCATATATTTTTACATATTTACCCCACATTACATATTATGGCTTGGTATTACATAAATCTACATATTTAGTGGTTTTATTCATTTTTACTTCTCTAAAAGGGGGGGGGGAACTTCTGCTGGGGAAGTTTACAATTTGAAATACACAGATTTAAAAAGCCTTTTTACCTACCCAAGAAAGGATATATGTCATGACCAAACATAACGTCCTTAGTTCCAGAAAGTAATAGAGGCACTCACCCCATACCGCCCACTGTAAATATGAGTGAACAAAAGGCAACCTTTCTCATACAACTACCTTGTATTGTAAAATTCACTCAGAAAGTAGCGTTGCCTTCATGCGGTGCAGTGGGACGAGGACGACATGATTTGTCTCGAACTATAATTGTTCTGCACACGTCTTAACAAGTCGTTCCCATGCAATTTGCAACCTTACCCACCCTCTTCCTAATCCTTCCAGGGAAAACCCGTGTCAAGTCTGGCATGAGCCGCAATAAAGTAGCCGACTTTTGAAAAGAAGCTGAAGTGAAGGAACAAACTGGAAAGATGTTGAAAAATTAAAATAAATAGCTTTTCAGGTTATGCTTGACCTCTTTACTTTAAATTTAGTAGACCTATACGGAAAGTATGGTTCTCGGCTGGAATAATCCTACCCTTTTGAATGAGACAGGAATGCCACTTTTCAAACAACAATTTGTAAATGCCTATAGTTTGAGGTTTTAGTAGGCACTTTGTTTCTTACAGGGAGCAGCTAAAATGTGTATGTCCCACATCTCCTATTTTCTCCTAATCCAGTAAAGCGAAACAGTTCTTGCAGTACTGTTGTGTCATTCATTTCACTCAGTTCTTTAGTTTTAGTACTTACAGTATAAAGTGCAAGTGAGTTTATCTACTGCTTTTAACTAACTAAAATGGCCCCTGTATCTTCAACACTAACGACAAAAATAAACTCATGGATTGCGATGGACGAAGCTTTCACTACAGATGGAAAAATAGTAATGTGTCAAGTGTGCGGTAAAAAAGTCGGGTGCTCTATGAAATCACAACTGGAGAGCCTTACCTATCCGATACCTGCCAGATATTGATATTAAATATTTTCATGATTTTGCATATTTTGGTACATATTCAGCTTATTTTTCTTACATAAATATGTACATATTTCACACCTTGTTATTACATAAAAATCCGGTCCCTAATCATTACCCATTTTTGTTGCCTAGTAACGCTGTATTCGTACAAGAACAATATTCCTGCTATAGACAGAATTGGAACCTAGAACCATGGTCTTAGAGAAGCGCTTAAACTGCGCCTTAAATAGTATTTTGCTTCCTTGTAACCCCAAGCTATGAGTCTGTCTACTGTGAAGTTGATACAGTCTAAATCAATAAATCCAGCATTAAGCGCTGACAGCAACTGAAGTCACTGCATCCAACGTAAAAATTGGACTTTAATGAATTACTTTTTCGAATAGAAGTCCCTTTAAAAGGAAAGTCGCTTTCTGGCAGGGAGTTGATTCTCACGATTAAAATGACTGACGATGAACACAATGGATGGGTTTCTATCCCTACATATGTATAAACTATATATTAAATCATTCATGTAACCTAGCAACACTGTTCTTGTTGCGGTTGGAGTGAAAAAAAGACTGAAATAAACAAAAGGCTCTCGACACTCGTAACAAAGATTTACGCGGGAGGAGTGCGTGGGACATGCAGCTCCATCAATCTCGTGGAGGAGTCGTGACGTCATGCAAAGTGCTCTCCACGGCTTTGGAGCGCGGCACGTTTCATGTTTCCATAAATCGCGCTTGTTGAACGCTGCAAGACACAAAACAGGCCCTCGGCGTTCGATTGCCAAGCCACGTGTAGCTGTCATGGTAGTTAGGCCGAACAAAATGCCATTTATTATTTGTAGCTGCGAATTCAACGGAACTGTGTTTGATTCCCGGTAAGGAATAAGAGGTTTATTTCCATCCCACGTGGACTGAGTTCTGATGTGCTGACACGTGACCAAGCAGCCCCGCTGTTGCCAAGTCAGTGATTTTGTAGCTAAATCTGGCGTTTTTTAAGGACAGCCATTTATTGTTATCAGGTTTTCAGAAGGTTAACGTCGATAGATAAAAGAGAAACGTTTTTTTCCCCCAGTAATTAACATCAGACAAGGGGATGGCAGTTTAAAACTATGCGCCAGAGGTCTGCGTTGGACGTTTTCGCTCGAGCGCCAAATAGTTCATAGCATAATCCGATAAGTAGCGCATATGCATGATGGGTAAAATTGTCACGAGCGATAAATCCTCGAACGGTATAAGCCGAGCGTTAGACATTCGTTCTTGTTACAGTGATGAACTGTGTAGTAACATCATAGATGTTTATCATTTCTAAACTTTGCAGTGTTTAACTAACCTCTCCATAGTACAACTACAAAACTTGCTTTAAAATGTAATATAAATGTTGTAGGTAAATGTCCCCCCCCCCACAGGAGTGATTTTGTTTTTGCCACATCTGATAGATGTTATTGGATGTAAATGTAATTATTATAAACGGAGAACACAATCACGATAATGCAAGAACTGTGTCAAGTTTTCTAGTAATAATAATAATAATAATAATAATAATAATAATAATAATAATAATAATAATAATCTCTAATTGGTGTATCAATCTTTGCGTCTGTAACAGTTGTGCAGCATGATTATTCGTTTTATTATATTTTCTGTGAAGTTATCTCTGTACTAATATTGTTATTAATCTACTGCTATAGCAATAATATTTTGTAAAACGTTTCTACATTGTCGCAGTATATAGGCGGAACACTATATATGGACCTATCATACTATATATGTGGTAAATCAAATATTGAATAATTATTAATTAGCAATAATAACTGTATATCGAAGTTTTTCATACTATTTTATTTATAACTTCTTGTTCCTGTTTTGGTACGTTCCATTGACTGTTCCATTAAACGTTTGTCATAAACGCATGTAAAAAAGCCTTACTTTTACCATACAAGATAAGACATGTCGGTGAGATGACCTTGTACTGTGCTTCTATTTATTACGAGCGTATCACGACCGATCCATCTCACTCGAGGGTGCGACACTCGACCGAGTTCAAGCGAGCGATTTAAGTCCGATGCAGCACTCTGCTATGCGCTGTTGTCATGTGTCTCTCCTTCATTGTTAAACAACAGAAATGTATGTGCTTCTGATTATACAGGGTGATCCGTAAGTAATGCCATAAATTTCAGGGGCTTATTGTATAGATATTTCAAACAGAAAAGTTTAATACAATTTTGCTCGGTTTTGCTTCTTTTTCGAGATAAAAATTGTTTTATATGAAACATTTCACAGCTTGTTCTGGGAAAGCCATTGCTTTATTTCCCAATATTCTCAGTCAATTTAAGAGAGCAATGTATTATGATAATAAATTATGAAAGAATTTTAGTTTTGTCCTTTAAATGTGCAGAAATTTGATCCGAGCAAATGTAACTTTTCGTTCTGCATACAAAAGCAACGTTTTTGTTTGAACAATAGTAAAATTTGTGGATAAACAAGGCATAGTACAGTATGAAAATGTTAACTGAAGATTCTTACAGCCGGTGTTCAAAATGCTGACCATGCACTTGTAAGTATCCATCTAGTCTTCTCCACAAAGACCCGAGAATGCTCTCGAGCAATCCTGGGTCATTCTTCATTTGCTGGAAGACATCTACAATCCGATGCCGCCATTCTTCAGGTGTGGTGATGTCTGTTGTGTAAACTAGACCTTTGCATAACCCCATACACAAAAATCCACCTATCCACCATTTACCACATCGTCTGTCTAGATATCATCGCACACTTACAAGGAAATGCGATGGGGAGAGTGCAGCATGAACATTGCCGCTTCACCTTATCCAGGCGCTCGGTTCACTGGCGGCCGCAACCTGCAAAACAATGCCATTATCTCGTAAACGGTGAATTTGCGGACTCATGTTTACTGGAACGTTTTTGCTTCTTTTAGTTTTTCTACTACTCATTCCCAAATTTTTTACAATCATTTTTTAAACACCCTGTATAGAAGTAGAAAATTGCAGTGCTAATCCCCGAAACTAGCAAACCAATTGAAGATTTGTGCATGGAATAAGCATTTTGTATTCACGAATTACTTCCTAGCTAGATCTTTGCTTTGATTTCATGGTAACAACGGTTACCATAGCTACAATTGTGTGATCGGAAACAGAAGATTGTGACAATTTTGAGTTTAAAAGGACAGGTCATAAGGATTTCTGTCACAATATTTTCTACTGTTAAAGTTGAGATGACATTAAAAGAAATCGTCTTATTCTTGATTTGCCACTTGTGTGTATACTCGACTTCATCTTAATCTGATATACAGTGTTACTATAAATGATCTTTCCGATTACAAACTTGAATAGCTATCGTTAGGAGACACTTAGAAACATGATATTGGTATCAATGGAAAAAGAAACTCAAATATTTTTTGTTATGTTGGTGAACCTGTCGCGTATTTATTAATTTCGTTCCTAGCAGACGATATAACAGAAAAATGGCTGCAAACGAAGACAGGAGGGCACTTCGTGTGCTAGATTTTCACATATCCCAGTCTATGCTATAAGCCGTGAAAAGGTGTATGGCCCTTTCTTTTTTGTCGAGACGACAGTCACAGGTAATTCGTACCTAGACATATTACAGTTATGGCTTCTTCCACAACTGGAACAGGACATCGAAGGTCTCATTTTTCAGCAGGATGTGGCACCACCCCATTACCACTTAGATGTCAGAAACGAACTGAATACACGACTTCCAAGGAGTTGGATTGGACATGCTGGCCGTAAAGATTTATAATGTTTGCATTGGCCTCCACGTTCCCCCGACCTCACTCCTTGTGATTTTTTTTCTGTGGGGTTTTATAAAACAACAAGTGTATCAGCCACCATTACCACCTACCATTGAGGATCTTCGTGCCCGCATCACAGAGGCCATTGCACTGGTGGATGGTCCAATGCTACAACGTGTATGGCAGGAAATTGACTACTGACTTGATGTGTGTCGTGTGACACAAGGAGCTCATATTGAGCACATGTGACTTACTTACGGTTGTGAATCAAATGTTTCTCTTTCTGTTTCATGTTTTCCAGTGAAAAAATTTTTAAATTGTTGGAATTTCTGTTTCTGTTGATACCAATTTCATGTTTTCTAATTTTTGCTGATTTAAGAGTAGCACATGTGATTTAACCGAATGGATAACAAAGAATATTTGATTTTCTCTTTCCATTGATACCAATATCATGTTTCTAAGTGTCTCCTAACGATAGTTATTCAAGTTTGTAATCGGAAAGATTATTTATAGTAACACTGTATATGTACTCTAGTTGTAAGGTCAAGGACAGCGCCATATCTTTAAGTCGGACTGTGACAATTAAGACATCAGCTTTACAATGAAAATGACTGTCACAAAAGTGACACATACTTTCACTGTTTTACGCGTTATGTAACAAATTACTTGCTTTATCATGTTCCGATAATTTCACTGCCTGTAGTCCATGTTCTTGAACTATTATTAATATGAAATCATATAACTTGCACTTTGACAAGGAAATGAACTTTTGTCATGTAATTGCACACAACAGACATTCCTGAAAATTCCAGAACTAATGCATTTGCCTTTACTAATTGAAGGGTTCAGAATCATAGTGAGCCAAGCGCCATTTACTAAAACCGTAGAAAACAAGGGTTAAAATGAAGTTATCACCATAATTCAATGGAAACATATAGCAAGTAATATAAAGTATGCACATTAAAACTAAATGATATGTCAATCTTCATTATAGTAATAATAATAATAATAATAATAATAATAATAATGATTTATTTAACCTGGCAGAGTTAAGGCCACACGGCCTTCTCTAACACTCAACCAGGAGTAAAGAGTGCGTTACAAAAACACTACAAATTTACAAATTACATTACAATTTTACACACAAAACTGAATAAGATAATAATAATAATAATAAAATATAAACAACAAATAAGAAGAAATCAGACATAATATATAACATACAGAAAGAAAGAAAAAAGGATAATAATATGTGAACAGCAGGTCAAAATAAATGAGGCATACAAAAAAAAGACAATTATTCATAATAATAATAATAATAATAATAATAATAATAATAATAATAAATAATAATAGTAATAATGATGATGATGATAATAATAATAATAATAATAATAATAATAATAATACTAATAGTAGTAATAAAATAGTGCAGTACAAAGTATACAGTGAATACAATATTTCTAAGTACACACAATAAGAAAAATTAAGATTATATATAGCTCAACTTACACATTAGAGATATAGCATTATCGGAAAATATGAAAACAAAAATATAAAATAAGTTGAATATCATTAGAACATAAAAAAAAAATGTGAATACGTGGAAACATGCAATACAACACTTGTCATAATAGTAAGTTAGTTTGGCAACTCGTCATAAGATAATTTTCTAACTTGGATTTGAAAGATTTCAATGTTCGGCAGTCCTTGACTTCAGGCGGCAGAGAGTTCCAGTGACGAGAGGTAGCAACAGTGAAGGATGAGGAATACAGAGACGATGTGTGAAGTGGAATTTCTAGCGTGTTATCGCGTTGTGATCGAGTATTAATATTATGATAGCGAGAGAGAGTATGAAATCGAGCGAATAAATAATAGGGGGATGAAGTGTGCATAATTCGATATAAGAGAGAAAGTGAGTGCAGATTTCTCCTCTCATGTAACCTAAGCCATGATAACTTCTTGAAAGAAGGTGAGATATGATCATAGTATCGAACATTACAAATGAAGCGGACGCACGCTTTATGAACACGCTGTAGTTTCTGAGCGGAATCAATCCTGAGATCACTGAACAAAACGTCGCAATAATCGAAGTGAGGTAGAATGAGTGTCTGTACCAGCGTCTGTTTTAATTTAGATGGATAATGATGCAATCTTTTTAGTGAATGGAGAATAGAGAATGCCTTCTTACATGTATATTTAATATGCGTATGGTATTCACTTAACTTTAACCCTTGCTTTCTCCGTTTTTAATAAATGGCGCTTGGCCCACTATGGTTCTGAACCCTTCAATTTATAACTTGCACTGTTCAAGTAAATGTCCATGAAATGGATATATTGTGTTTTATTCTTCAAAGTCTTCTCTCCAATGGTAGGTCTTTCACTGCAAACCCAGCATTCTCCAATCTTTCCTATTTTCTGCCTTCCTCTTAGTCTCCTCATATGATCCATATATCTTAATGTCGTCTATCATCTGATATCTTCATCTGCCCCGAACTCTTCTCCCGTTCACCATTCCTTCCAGTGCATCCTTCAGTAGGCAGTTTCTTCTCAGCCAGTGACCCAACCAATTCCTTTTTCTCTTCCTGATCAGTTTCAGCATCATTCTTTCTTCATCCACTATTTCCAACACAGCTTCGTTTCTTATTCTGTCTGTCCATTTCACACGCTCCATTCTTCTCCATATCCATATTTCAAATGCTTCTAGTCGCTTCTCTTCACTTCGTGGTAATGTTCAAGTTTCTGTCCCATAGAATGCCACACTCCACACAAAGCATTTCACTAGTTTCTTTCTTTTTTTTCAGAATTCCGCAGAAGATGCTCCTTTTTCTACTAAAAGCTTCCTTTGCCATTGCTATCCTCCTTTTGACTTCCTGGCAGCAGCTCATGTTACTGCTTATAGTACACCCCAAGTATTTGGAGCTGTCCACTTGCTCTACTGCCTCATTTACAATCTACAAGTTTACCTTCTTTATTTTTCTTCCTATGACCATTCTCTCCGTCCTCATTGAATGATCATTGACTATAAGTAGCCATACTGTATATATTTATTAATTTGATAAAAATTCGTGTCCCGCCTATAGCTCATATGGAAAGAGCTCTCAGCGCGCAAAGCCCAGAGGTCCCGGGTTCGATTTACGGTGCCGTAACGAATTTTTCTCAAATTAATAAATTCAATCTACAGTTGAACGTCATTTTACCATGGAAACAAAACCAATTAATTGTATGTTTAGTCAACAGTCCTAACATTGCTTCGAACCTCATAAATGACACCAATAAGGCATCACTCATGAGACAACTAAGTCAGGAGATAACGGGGTAGGATGGCATGTTCCTTTCCTCCTCCATTACATACATCGCTGACTAGCTACATATTACACTAGTCAGACTTCAGATGTATACAAGCAATTGTTCTTCCTCTGACACATATCGTCAAGTGAGATGTACTGCCTGATAATAGATGTACATATCAGCCAGAACCTCAATCAAAGGTACAAGTAATTGTAATGTTTAATAATGTTTTTGTTGAGAATAAACAAATTACGAATGTACGGTTTATTCCATGAAAAAAATATGGTTGAGCTACGCATTTTGTAGCGCGGTAAGTACGCAGGAGGGGATTGTGTTCTGATAATCGCGTTTGTGGATGTGCGTAGAATCTGGATTGGTGAAAATGTGTAAAAAACGAAAAGTGTGGAGAGATACAACGGCAGGGAGAGAGAGTTGGAAAGAGGGAGCTTTGAAGGGTTAATGGAAGCGGTATTTAAATGATGAAAGCTTTTAAATGGCGACTCCAAGGTCGGTAGAAAAGCGTGGGTTGGTTTAATCTAATAGCTAAATATATTGGAGAATGCACTCGTCAAGATTCGCCGAAAATCCAAACGTTGGGATTTCTGACTGAAACTTTCAGTTACTCATAGGCACGGGATGTATAAACTACATTGATTTACCATACTTATAACAGTAATACTTACTTACTGGCTTTTAAGGAACCCGGAGGTTCATTGCCGCCCTCACATAAGCCCGCCAGCGGTCCCTATCCTGAGCAAGATTAATCCATTCTCTATCATTATCCCACCTCCCTCAAATCCATTTTAATATTATCTTCCCATCTACGTCTCGGTCTCCCTAAAGGTCTTTTTCCTCCGGCCTCCCAACTAACACTCTATATGCATTTCTGGATTCGCCCATACGTGCTACATGCCCTGCCCATCTCAAACGTCTGGATTTAATGTTCCTAATTATGTCAGGTGAAGAATACAATGCGTGCAGTTCTGTGTTGTGTAACTTTCTCCATTCTCCTGTAACTTCATTCCTCTTCGCCCCAAATATTTTCCTAAAAACCTTATTCTCAAACACCTTAATCTCTGTTTCTCTCTCAAAATGAGAGTCTAAGTTTCACAGCCATAAAGAACAACCGGTAATATAACTGTTTTATAAATTCTAACTTTCAGATTTTTTGACAGCAGACTGGATGACAAAAGCTTCTCAACCGAATAATAACAGGCATTTCCCATATTTATTCTGCGTTTAATTTCCTCCCGAGTATAATTTATGTTTGTTACTGTTGCTCCAAGATGTTTGAATTTTTCCAATTTTTATAATTTTTATAATTCCATTTCGTACAATATTCTGGTCACGAGACATAATCATATACTTTGTCTTTTCAGGATTTACTTCCAACCCTGTCGCTTCACTTGCTTCAAGTAGAATTTCCGCGTTTTCCCTAATCGTTTGTCGATTTTCTCCTAACATATTCACGTCATCGGCACAGACAAGAAGCTGATGTAACCCGTTCAATTCCAAACCCTCTGTGTTATCCTGGACTTTCCTAATGCATATTCTAGAGAAAAGTTAAAAAGTAAAGGTGATAGTGCATCTACCTGCTTTAGCCCGCAGTGAATTGGAAAAGCATCAGATAGAAACTGACCTATACGGACTCTGCTGTACGTTTCACTGACAAACATTTTAATTAATCGAACTAGTTTCTTGGGAATACCAAATTCAATAAGAATATCATATAATACTTCCCTCTTAACCGAGTCATACGCCTTTTTGAAATCTATGAATAACTGATGTACTGTACCCTTATACTCCCATTTTTTCTCCATTATCTGTCGAATACAAAAAATCTGATCAATAGTCGATCTATTACGCCGAAAACCACACTGATGATCCCCAATAATTTCATCTACGTACGGAGTTAATCTTCACAAAAGAATATTGGACAAAATTTTGCACGCCGTCAACAAAAGTGATATTCCTCGAAAGTTACTACAGTTAGTCTCGTCCCCCTTCTCAAAGATAGGTCGATTATGGACCCCTTCCATTGTTCTGGTACAATTTCCTTTTCCCAAATAGCAAGTACAAGTTTATGAATTTCGCTATGTAATGCACTCCCATCCTCTTGTATTAATTCTGCTGGAATTTGATCGATACCTGGAGACTTGTACTTTTTCAGATTTTCTATAGCAATTTCGACTTCTGAAAATGTGGGTTCGGGTATAAATGGGTCAGCAGTTTGTATTTCAATTTCGTCCCTATCATTTGTTTTTGGCCTATAATAATAATAATAATAATAATAATAATAATAATAATAATGCTGATGATGATATGCGTGATGTCCAAAAAGAGTTACATACTGTATTTCGAGGGTAGATATCATTTAACAAAAGAAGTAAAATAAATTTGTAATAAGCATAGCTACAAAATGCAATACACTCGACATTGAACTTCATTTGTTCATTCATGACCCTGGTTATGCTTACACTACAACGTTGATCAAATGTAATGCTCAACCTAAACTTATTATATTAGCTGATCCATCCTCATCTGTGATTTCGATATCAAATGATCTTGGAAAAGACTCACATGGAAAAGTTTTTTAAATTGTAGAAGCTTAACGAAACATTAAACTAAATTTTAATTTAATAAGAATTAATATATTCGTGCACGAATGGATGTGATTAATAAATACGGGAAGTATTATGATAGAAATACTTCATTTATTTCTAGTTCTAAGGTACTTAAGTGTGGTATTAATTTATAAATGAACCAGCCCTCTGTAATGTAATTATTATTTTCAATGTTTCAAACAACTCATTGGGGTCATATTGATGTGTCAATTATTTCGACTATCAGCTGCATTGTTGTCTGGAGACTAGGCCTCATGGAATGAGGAAACGATTACGAAGTGGTGGTGGTGGTGGTGGTGGCGGCGGCATGAGGTCCTTTTTTCTACCTTCTCAGTAGTATGTGCTGTAATGAATTTTCTACGAAAATATGTAGGTAATAATTATCTTACTTAATTAAAAATGGCTTTTAGAGAACCCGGAGGTTCATTGCCGCCCTCACATAAGCCCGCCATTGGTCCCTATCCTGAGCAAGATTAATCCATTCTCTATCATCATATCACACCTCCCTCAAATCCATTTTAATATTATCCTCCCATCTACGTCTCGACCTCCCCTAAGGTCTTCCCTCCCTCATGTCTTACAACTAACACTCTATATGAATTTTTGGATTCATCCATATTTGCTACATGCCCTGCCCATCTCAAACGTCTGGATTTAATCTTCCTAATTATGTCAGGTGAAGAATACAATGCGTGCAGTTATGTGTTGTGTAACTTTCTCCATTCTCCTGTAACTTCATCCCTCTTAGCACCAAATATTTTCCTAAGCATCTTATTCTCAAACACCCTTAACCTATGTTCCTTTCTCGAAGTGAGAGCCCAAGTTTCACAAACATACAGAACAACCGGTAGTATAATTCTTTTATAAACTCTAACTTTAAGCTTTTTTGAGAACAGACTGGATTACAGAAGTTTCTCAACCGAATAATAACAGGCATTTCACATATTTATTCTGCGTCTAATTTCCTTTCGAGTGTCACATTTGTTACTTTTGCGTAATACTCGTAATTGTCTATGTGCAATAATTATTTGAGAGAAACTTTTCTCAGACGATACAGTTTATTATAATTATTAAGGAATGTAAAAAAAAAAAATCCCGCGAAAAATTTGACCCTAACTAACAGTGAAGATAGGAAAACTGGCACAGTAGAAATGAGACTTTTGCTATATTTGAGTGGATACTCTTTATTGGACCACCATAAGAAGGAGATGCATATCATCAGGAAGGAGAAATGTAGGCAGATCAAATAAGCTCTGGAGAGAGCAACTGCAAACACTTTGTGAAGTCGGACAGGACAGTAGGCTAAATAGTCCGGACGACGATGATGATGATGATGATGATGATGATGATGAAGATGACGATGATGACCATAATGGAAAAGTCGGAAAGAAAGTTGTCTGATGATTCTTGAACTTAAGCGCGTTTGTGTGTTTTGATTTGAAGTAAAGGTTCTTATACTTTGAAGTGCACTATTCTCTGATGAACTGACACTCAGATACGAATATGAACTAAATCCTAGCAATAGTGTACAGACAGACAGACAGACAGACAGACAGACAGACAGACAGACAGACAGACATGCAGCATATCTGAATCCACTTTCTTGGAATTTGAAAATCTCCCTTTCCGCGATAATTTCGAAATATTATTTTACAATATCACGGCACTTTCCTACATTCGCAAAATGAGACAGCAAAAAGGAAAACACAGTGTGTGATAAAACAGAAGAGACGTACAAAGTAGGTTAAGGACATATCAATGGCTGGACTTGAACGATGCAAGTGGTTAAACTGAAACAATTTGAGTGCCAGATGTAAGGTGATAAAATATTTATTTCGGTCAGAACCATGTATACATAGTCTATAGTGAAAATTTTATTTTCTTCTTCTTCTTCTCTACAATCTCTTAGAATTTGTTCAACTCTTCCATTTACATCCTGTATCAAGAAATTATGATAGCAACGCACACAAACTACTACTGCACTCTAGTTGGATAAGGAGTAACTACAGTGTGTCTCCAAACAGCCTCTACAGCTGCAAATGGATTTAAGTTGGATTACTGCTGACTCACGTTCCACATAACTGACGCTACGCTGAACTTATGTTATAGGGTGATTCCGGAGGACCTCTTGTGGTGGGGGGCCGCCAAATAGGGGTAGTTTCCTGGGGGTATGGCTGCGCCGAACCCAGATATCCAGGAGTTTACACAGAGGTGTCCGCATACCGAAGCTGGATCGCAAAGAAGACTGGAGTCTGATGAAGTTTACTGCATGAGTGGAACAAAACATGCTCAAATATATAGGGACATCATTTTATTTTTACTAACATTTCTAATATTAACGTGGCTATACCTTTGGATCAACGATTAAGCACCGGAAGCCCCCTCCCACGACTGGAGTTTGATGATACTGGCGTAATATACAAACAAATCACTTTACTAGGTATAGGAGGGAAGAAAAGTACTTCATCCATTTACGTAAACTAGGAAATATCGCGATTTTGAGTTTGATAATTTTCATTAGGTTTTTGTTTAATCAAAATATAGTACCGTATTAACAATGAGTGTTTTTAGTCACGAACTGAGCTGTCCATGCGGACATATTCATTATGCAGTGTATATTATACTGTCTACAGCACATTAGCGTACAATATAGAGAATGAAGTTAAATTGAAAAATAATCATAATATGGATATTTATACACATTTTGAAAATGGTGGCCGTTCATTTCGATACAGGCTTCAGTTCTAATGTGCATATTATCGCACTATAGACTTTATACGTAATTCCAATTACCAGGTTGAAATAATTCTCTACCTACTCCATAAAAGAGACCTTACGTACTGTAAATTCAATCTTCACTTCTGCCCGATCCGAAAAGATAAAATTACTCAGACATGCTATGTACTGTCCATCCAAGTGGTTACGTCGCAGCGTCGTAGAAAGGGAGGAAATCACGTGACAGTTAATTACTTAACGAGGCCCTTTTATTTAAGTTATTTTAAACAATTGTATGCGTATAATATTACGTTGACGTCCAATTCCTAACAGAAATTAATGTTCCCAGAAAAGAGCTAAGACAGCCCGCCACTAGCCTTTACAGACAGGCGAATAGAAGCAGGTGAAGGAAACCGGGATGCGACGTAGGCAAATGGAAAACGATTCAATATTGAAAGCTCTTTCGTCTCTGGAAAACGCGATCATATTTTTGGAACGTACTGTTACTGTGATCGTAAGGCTACTATGACACTATATGCGGTCTTGGATCTATGTGCAGGACGGTTGGACTTCATTAGTAGAAGGGGTGGGAGTGAAGTACATTCAAAAACTCAGGTACAATAAAAATTGAAGTACAAATAAAATGATGTCCCTGTACAAGTACTCTGTTTGTGTTTGTTGTAAGTTGAACAGTTAGTGGTCCTTGTTTTCATTCAAGTGTAATACTAAGTTTGTGGAATTGACTACGTGTTCTTGAATATATGCTCTTACGGGTTTAACAGACTAACAGACTTTACTGAAGCTAGACTATTAGTTCCATGCGACATTTTAAACCCATCTCATTAATGTAATCTCCGGATAGACCTATGTATGCGAAAAAATGTACCATATAATGACCTCATTATACAGTATGTACCATTATATTACTTACTTACTTACAAACTTACAAATGGCTTTTAAGGAACCCGAAGGTTCATTGCCGCCCTCACATAAGCCCGCCAGCGGTCCCTATCCTGTGCAAGATTCATCCAGTCTCTATCATCATACCCCACCTCCCTCAAATCCATTTTAATATTATCCTCCCATCTACGTCTCGGCCTCCCTAAAGGTCTTTTTCCCTCCGGTCTCCCAACTAACACTCTATATGCATTTCTGGATTCGCCCATACGTGCTACATGCCCTGCCCATTATATTAATATAAAAATGTCTGCGAAATTATTTATAGTCAAATTATTACTGTAACTTTTTAATAATTATGCTACAGAAGTCTTCTATCTGGCTAATGACTACCCCAGGGATCTTCAACACAGACTAATATGGAAGAAGGTAATCTAAAACGGTACGATTTCTTCTCTAGTTTGCTAATTGTGTCTAATGACGGAGATATAGTTCCTATATCGTTTGTATGTAACAATTATCACGTATTCAGTACCCTTTATGAAATACTCAAAGGCCTTTGATAACGACCATCGCTCCGCCCGTCAAACACGCGGTGTAAATTTCAGCAGGAGAATGGGTAGACTTTGTATCTGTTACTACATGAACAGCATTAATCACATATTTCCACAGTTACTGAAAATATTAATTTAAATTAACGAGTTCTTGAACTTTCGTAGGAATCTCTCTTCTAAATCGTCTTTCAAGGTACACTGAGGTGAAATTTCAATATTCTTAACCGTTTCGATGATTTGTTCATACCATGGTGCAACATCTGTACAAAGTTTCATTTCATTTGCTTCGAAATTATAGGAATAATTATTAAAATGTTTTCAAATTTAAGTTATATTTCGAAAAATCGTTATACTACTCATACAGAATTTCCAAATTTTTGCCCGAATATTTTGTCTCACATACTGTTAAAAATCCTTGACACACAACTTACTATTTACTTTTTTCAGATTATTCTTCAGGAACTAAAATATACTTACTTACTGCCTTTTTTTTTTTAGTAGGTTATTTTACGACGCTTTATCAACAGCTTCGGTTATTTAGCGTCTGAATGAGATGAAGATGATAATGCTGGTGAAATGAGTCCGGGGTCCAACACCGAAAGTTACCCAGCATTTGCTCATATTGGGTTGAGGGAAAACCCCGGAAAAAACCTCAACCAGGTAACTTGCCCCGACCGGGAATCGAACCCGGGCCACCTGGTTTCGCGGCTAGACGCTCTAACCGTTACTCCACAGGTGTGGACTTACTGGCTTTTAAGGAACCCGGAGGTTCATTGCCGCCCTCACATAAGCCCGCCATTGGTCCTTATCCTGAGCAAGATTAATCCATTTTCTATCATCATATCCCACCTCCCTCAAATCCATTTTAATATTATCCTCCCATCTACGTCTCGCCCTCCCTAAAGGCCTTTTTCCCTCCGGCCTCTCAACTAACACTCTATATGCATTTCTGGATTCGCCCATACGTGCTACATGCCCTGCCCATGTCAAACGTCTGGATTAGGAACTAATATATATATATATATATATATATATGTTCTACGATAGTGCGTAAATTTGCATTTTACCCACTGTTATCTGTGTGTAAAGTTAGTCTTTAAAACAATAGTGCGTAAAAAAGTAAGTAATCACTGTAGACACTGCTATTGATTTTATGCACTGCGAAGGAAAATGTAATATTCAATGTACAAACTTCATTCAATAAGAAATTAATGCATTACCTCGATATTTCATTACTTAAATATTACACATAACACAAATAAGTAACAAATTTAACATTCATATCTACATTTATGCCCACGTGCATCAACGTCGGTTAGTGTAACCATCGGTTAAAATTGTCACCTAATCCCCGATTAAGCATTTTTATGGTGGATCGACCTCGGTTTACAACTTAAATAGGAAGTTAACACAGTAATCTCTAACCGGCCAAATGTATGTATGTATTTATTTACACTGCAAGTGGGCAAGCACCCGGTGGCAGTGGTATATACAACATTAACAATACACAATAAAATGATTACCAATACACAATAAAAAATAAAATACACAATACAATTTTACAACACATATACTATTTTACACACAATACAATAAGAATACACAATACAATTTAACACAATAATAATAAAACATAAAATAAAATACCTAATTTTACAATACAACCTACATAATTATCTATAGGTCCTACATAAGTTTCAATAGTCTTTCACTTTACTCTCATCTCATTCCCTGTACTGGCACTATGACGCATTTCACTGACACTTTAGCACACATTTCACTGACACTCTGTAACACATTTCACTGACACTATAGAACACATTTCATTGACGCTATAAATTGTCACTGATCGGAACTGTTCACTGCACTGTAAAACCATAACTCCACTGACTCACCTCGCTTCACTGATACAACAGTTCAAATAAGTCAAATAATTACATCCTTATGCATACTTATAAACAGAACTACATTTAAACTAAACATTTCTAGTCTAAGGCCCTCTTACACGCTAGTTTTAAATAATTTACAATTCAAACCAAGGAAGTAAACTCGTCAGCCTAGATAAATACATGTCACCTTAAAAAATTAAATGTTAAATGTCACCTTAATTTTAATTTGCACTGTATATACAACTTTTTAAATTATTCTTGAATCTCCTTAAGGAAGGACAGCCCTGAAAGACCGCTGCAGGTAGGTCATTCCAATCATTTATAGTTCTATTTAAAAATGAGAATTTACCTACATCCGTTTTCTGTTTCCTACATTTGATTTTAAAATCATGATCGTTCCTACCATAGTACGTTGGCTTTTCTAACCGAGCCGTTATGTCTACCCAAAAGCCGTTATGTCTACCCACCGAGCCGTTATGTCTACCCATTGAGCCGTTATGTCTACCCAATATGAGCGGTTAAAGGAGATAACCAGTGATTAGTAGAGCAAGTAAAGCAAAATGGCGGCCAGAACCACAGGTGATTATTTCGAAGACGATTATTATTGTGCAGTACTTGAATTACTTGGATAGAGCGTGAGCGTGAAGGTTCTTTAGTGGAAAGAGAGAATTCTTGCGAGGAATTAGGTGACAGAGAATTTCAGGAGGGATTTCGTTTATCAAAATCTACAAATGGATCAATTGAAATAACACAAGAACAATCATATTTCTCCTACGGATCGGCTGCTTATATTACGATTCTATGTAACTGTTATTTTCTGTATTTTAAGAGGGAATACTCGAATAACGGTATCTCTTTCTCTATGTCACTGGCTGAACAAAGAGAGGTTATGGATGGATCTTAGGATAATGCACAGTTCCCTGGTGTAGTCCAAGATCGTACTCACATTCCTACCAATTTTCTGCATCCTTTTCCTTTATGGATATTCCATCTTTTTATATAATAGGCCTACATTTAAATCTAGTAATTAAGTCTATCGATACTTCAACCTAACATTGGGATATAATCATTTTTGGATTCAATTTTCCATTTTGTACGATTTTAACCTAAAAGTACTGAAAAACAAAGAAATGGAACTCACAAATATAACAGCGCCCAAAGGCAAACAAATGCAACGCAAAAATGTAGGATACGTTCATTTCGATGTAGAACATAGTGAGCGCAGTCGTTTTTAGACGTTGACTATTATCTTTGCAGCGGTATGGATGCTTTCCTTTAGTCATTTTGTAGAAACAATGTACCATCGTACACTTTACTCTGGTTAAATGAGGTGTCAGCTAGCCATGTTTTAGTAATCGGTGATTATAAATGGTGCACATAAATTACATTTTAACTACGGCTACTGTTTAACCGTCGTTTCGTAATCTATGATTACTGCGTTTTTAATCAATGTTGATGCACTTCGCCATTAGCCCTTATTACACCCCATACCATATATGAAGTTAAATGTAGTACTCATTGTAACAATATTTATCATTCAACTGTTTCTAACTCCTTTGTTGATTGTATAGGCGGTTTATACAGCCACTAAATTTGAACATAAATAAAACAGACTGCCATTTCATGGGTTTAATGGTTCTGAGTTTAGACGGCCATGACATTGTCATCTTATAACTTCTCCAACTTGATATATTTATTTAATGTAAATTTGTGCTATCGTAGAAAAACATTGTGTGACACACATTCGTAAAGTTATTTTTTTTTTGCCCTCGTGTGTTTGTGAAATGAGCTTTGCCTCGTTACACAAACTTTACACTCCTACCAAAAAGAAAATCTTTACTGATTTGCATTATAAATAACTTTTATGCTCGATCATGCCGAAATGTAGTAATTATACACCTGGTAGCAGCCCTTTAATGGATCTCATTAAAGTACACCTATTCATTAAAGTTCAGGTGTTCCACCAATCAGAAAATACCATTGTAGCAATGTAGCAATCAATAATATTTTAAATAAAGTCAATTCTGTAACTATAATAATTAGCGTTAATTGTAAATAATATTCAAATAAATTCAATTTGTCATCTCGTTTTTCAATGTCTAATTCAATTTCAAGGTTATATCAAGATTAATGTTTATTTTACTCTATAGATTATATCAAGGTCAATGTCGACATTTGTTTCTCGGAAAAAATCAATACTTTCGCGTCTGCGCACATCTCACAATTTACGAGGTATTGCACAAGGTCAGTTCCGCTCCTTAGTCAGATAAGAATAACATGAATACTTATGAATAATTTCAAGTTAGAAATATGGTCGAGCATAAAAAGTCGTATGAAACTTGACTATAATGGTAATTAAGACGCTCGTATGAAAATTATGAAACTCGCTTGCGCTCGTTTCATAAACATAGTCGCGTCTTAATTACTACCATTATAGGCTCGTTGCATAATGTACTATTATGTAAAAAGGTAAAGGTATCCCCGTAACATGCCATGAAGGCACTTGGGGGGCATGGAGGTAGAGCCCCATGCTTTCCATGACCTCGGTACTAGAATGAGGTGGTGTGGTCGGCACCACGCTCTGACCGCCTTTTACCCCCGGGAAAGACCCGGTACTCAATTTTATAGGAGGCTGAGTGAACCTCGGGGCCGTTCTGAATGTTTGGCAACGAGAATAAATCCTGTCACCACCTGGGATCGAACCCCGGACCTTTCAGTCCGTAGCCAGCTGCTCTACCAACTGAGCTACTATTATGTAGTGAAACAAAAAACAGGTAAAATAATTATGTCTAACAGGAAGAAAAAGGTATTTCCCCCCCAAGAATCTTGAGGTATAAGGAAAATCCTGATAAGTTTAAAGGGATACCCAGATGGTGCAACCTTTTAAAAAGGGCATTCGAAAGGGGCCTATCTGTATAAACATTTGTGGAGAGGTTTAATGAACCACATACAATTGTTTAATGTTAAAAAAGAAAAATTGATTTTTTTCAACACAATTGAAAAAATTTCACCTCAGTTTAAGTTTATCTAAAATGTGGGTATTGTATTTACACAATGTTGTTAAAATTCAGAACAGGTGAATGTCACATGGAATAAAGTCTTGAGTCGGATTATACAGAGTTCTGTTTGTTGGCTGCCGTCCTAATACAACCGCTGCTCCTGTTATCTTTGCACTCCTTCGCATCCCGCTCCTGTTCTCGTGCTTCATGCTGAATGCTGAGATTGCAGATTCGAACCTAGTCGAGGTTCATGGATTTGTAAGGACAATAAAAAACCCTTAGCAAGATTTCTTGAAAAGGGAAGTGAAAATGAATGATCTGTATCTTCAATTTAAGGTACCGGTACGTAAAAGAAAACTGTGCCTAAAAGAGAGGCCCAGGTCACTGGTTCAGAAGAAACTGCCTACTGAAGGATGCACTGGAAGGAATGGTGAACGGGAGAAGAGTTCAGAATAAAAAAACATCGAATGATAGACGACATTAGCAGTCAGGCGGAAAAGAGGGAAGACTTAAAAATGCTGAATTTGCAGTGAAGGATCTGCCTGTGGTCAGAAAACTATGAATGATGTAGATATAATACTAGACCGATACTGGTAATAGGGCTCTAGTAGTATAATGTTATTCAATAGGAATATTGCACTGCTGAATTTGCACTCACAATGGCAATAATCTTACTGAATCATAAGCCAAAAACACTGGGGAACTGCGAGGGGACCTTCCGCATAATATGATAATGTAAATAAGAATAATAAGTGGTACTTGCAGCAGATAGGCCTAAATTATGCAAACCATTTTGGTTGAGACTGTGTACTGGGAGAGGATGGTATTTTTTGGCAAAAATGAGTAAATTAAAAAAACAAATCTTTAAAATACCCTGTGATATGTGTGAAATGCATAGCATAACATTTTGTGGGTATTTGTGCCCTTATCGGATGTTGAGTCGCCATTTTTAAACTTCCTGCGTTATGGATTTTTAAATCACTCGCCCACTTTTATTGTTGTATCCAGTAAATAAAATTGTCAAAAAAAAATTTTTTTTTCTTTAAAATACCCTTTGATATGTGTGGAATGAATTGCATAACATTTTGTGGGTATTTGTGCCCTTATCGAATGTTGAGACGGCATTTTTAAACTTCCTGCGCTATGGATTTTTAAATCACTCGCCCACTTTTATTGTTGTTTCCAGTAAATTAAATTTTCAATTTTTTTTTCTTTAAAATACCCTTTGATATGGGTGGAATGCATTGCATAACATTTCGTGGGTATTTATGCCTTTATCGGGTGTTGAGACGTCATTTTTAAACTTCCTGCGCTATGGATTTTTGAATCACACGCCCGCTTTTATCGGTTTCCAGTAACTTCATTTTTTTGGTACATTGCCAGACAAAAATGGATATAATTTCTGAAATATTAAAGATACATGCATGAAATTCAGAACACACATTCTTTAGACTATTAGGAAACTTTTCTCTGTAACAGAATTTTGGTAATTGATTTCATTTTAAAAATACGTCCGTTTGTTTGCAATAAAGGAAATCAGAAAATTGTTATTAAATTTTAATTGTTTATTTCACAAACGTAGGGACTAATATCAAAATTCTGTTACAGACAGTTTGTAGAACATGCTTTTGCAAATACATTGCAAAAAACTGTTTGAATCTATCTTTAAAAACGGTTTAGATATATCGGTTTTAGTACAATCCTGCATTGGGTACTTTTTTTTTTCAAATATTTTTTTTTTTTCAAAATATTTATATTTGGTTGAGTTTCCACAGCTATGAGCTCTCTACATACAAAAATTAATATTTTACACCAAATAGGAAAAAAGTTTTAAAAAATATCATCCTCTCCCCTTAAAGGAGTCCATAACATTAAAAAATTTGGGAAATTCTGATCATTTTACAATATGTACACTTGGAAATTGTTCTCTGATAGTGAGCCATCGAGAACACTTTGTGATGTTTCACAGAGTTCCACATATTCTCACTGGATGTCGCTAGAGTAATATATTGATTAAATCTGCACTTCCGATTAGAATACAGGAAATGCTTAAATCAGAATTCAGAATTATTTAAATTCAATTGAAAAATGGCTACTAAATTGGAAAGTAAAGATAAATGAAGCAAAAAAAGCCCTGTAATAATCTTCAATAGAAGACAGTCTATAGAGTCATTTCAATTAAAGCTCTTCAATGAACGAATTCCTAAAAGAAATGAAGCAAGATACCTAGACATTCAAACTTACTTTCAAAACCCATATTCTAAAAATAGCAGCTAAAGGTTTCAATATTTTCCAAAGGCTTCATCCAAGCATCAAGTCATCGTCATTAAGTATGTGGAAAAAGAAAACATTGTATATAGTGTTACTAAGATAAAGTATTCTCTATGCATTTGCAGCGTGGGCATCTGTCAACAGAAATCCTATGAACAAGTAAGGGCAATCACAGGAGCGGATTACACACAACAAATATATTTCTTCATTACATTTTAAGCCTAGAATATATGGAAAACTACTCGTATGTCAGTCAACAACAACAATGTTTCAATCAAAATTATTCACTTCATAACAATTCAGTTTTCATCTAAGACCTCAGCAATTCATGATGATATTAAACGTTCTTCTAACCAATGGCGGGTATTTGACTCTACAACCGCGACGAGATGAGATGATGATGGAGATTTGTTGGCTTCCACAGGGCAACCGGAGATCCCGGAGAAAACCCCTGTGTTACCTGGACCACGGGTTGTCCAACGCAAGTTATAAATCGCTGGGTTTCTTTTCATTTATTTATTATTTATTTCTTTTATTTAGCTACTTAATTATTTGTCTTTTTATTTATTTGTTTAGCTATTTATGTATGTAACTCTGTGCATTTATTTGTTCGTTTATTTATTTGTTTTTATTTATATATTTATTTATTTATTTATATCTTCATTACTTTGTCTGTTTATTTATGTATTTAATTATTAAGCTATTTATGTATTTAGCTCTGTATATATTTATCTGTTTTTTATTTATTTATTTAGCTATTTATTTGTTTTTATTTATATATTTAGCTATTTATTTATTTGTGTATTAAATTTGTTCTTTATTTATTTATGTATTTATTTATTTAGCTATTTATGTATTTAGCTCTCTCTCTGTCTCTATATATATGTATATATATATATATATTTGATTTTTATTTATTTATTTAGCTATTTATGTATTTGGCTCTGTAGGCCTATATATTTATTTGTTTTTTAATAATTTATTTAGCTATTTATTTGTATGTTTATTTACTAGCCTTTTCATTTACTTAGCTATTCATGTATTATTTATTTTTTACTTATTTATTTAGCAATTTATTTGTTTGTTTTTTTATTTGTGTTTATATTTATTTATTTATATATGTACGAATTTTGCTCTGTATGTATTTATTTGTTTTTGTTTTACTTATTTATTTAGCTAGTTATTTGTAGGCCTATGTTTATTTATTTGTATTTTTATTTATTTATTTATTTAGCTATTTATGTATTTAGCTCTGTATATATTTCTTTATTTAGCTGTTTATTTATATGTTTATTTATTTGTCTTTTTATTTATTTATTTATTTACCTGTTTAAATATTTGTGTATTCATTTGTTTATGTATTTAATTTATTCACTTAGCTATTCATTTATTTGTTTATTTGTCTTTTTATTTATTTAGCTTTTTATGTATTTAGTTCTGTCTATATTTATTTACTTATTCACTCACTCACTCACTCACTCATTTATCTATTTATTTTTACGAATAAATTAATATTTATTTATTTAATTTGATAAAGTTAAATAAATAAAAGCGCTGTATTTGATAGTTTTAATAATATTTACTCATATGAAGTTCGAAGCAGTCAATCCTTTTTACTTGTCAGTACAAGCGAACGATTACATACAAACATAACTTCGCCTGTGGGATGAGAGCAGCTGATACTACGGTGTCGTCATACGTTGCGTGCTGCAGGGCTGCCTAACTCTTGTTTTTTTATAATAAGTGTTGCAGTGCTCATTGTGTGAACTCTGTTTTCTCCCACTGTGGGAAGAGCATCGGAACTAAAGGACACAGAGAGAATTCTTTAGGCTGCGAGAGTGTTGGGCATTACGTAACAACACATCATAGCACACTTGGCTGGCTGGCGACCAGAGTTTGCTTCCCGGAAGACAGTTCGAGGACTGTGTTTTGACATGGAAACTTTACTTTGTTGTCACTCGAGGCGCCATGAAAATGTGAGTGTTCTCCAGGCGGTCCGTTCCTACTAAATGAGCAACACTCCAGACTAGGTAATCAGCAAAGCAACATCTCGTGGCTTCAAACCCCGACCTTCACCCGTCTGCGCACGAGTCCTTACATACAGTCAGTCTGGTCTGTTGTTATAAATAAAGTCCATTACCAACAGGTGTCTCAGTCATAACAACCCCATAAAATACCATATGGAATATGAAGTAATTGAATAATTGAAGTACGAAAATTTTCCCAAGGGGTGGGGGGGTCTATTTTCGTGGAAGAATAATTCGTCTAACATGTTTCGTAATTACAATTACATTTTTAATAATTAAAATACGATCATTTTGGACCAAGGAGAGTACGTTTTGGTGCAAGGATAATTCGTTTAACCTGCTTCTAAATTAATCTTCAATACATCTATATATATATATATATATATATATATATATATATATATATATATATAATTTGAAATGGTAATGGAAATTACGGGAAAACGGCTGAACGGATTTTAATAAATGACCCCTCATTTTGAAGCTTGGCATCCAAAGATTTTCAGAAAAATAGTAACTTTCAGTGAAGCGTTACTTTTCCTACATAATTTTCCTATTTTCCAAAATCCATCTTTCATAAGCTTTGATAACTAATTGCATTTCACAATAAAACAAAACACACACTACAATAAACAATAGGCTATTACGCGAAGGCCATAACCTGCAGGATTGCTGACATATTTAGAATTCAAATTCAATTGGTTATTAAAAACTTCAAGACTTACTAAATATAATTTAGAGCTCAGATGTGGTGTGTAATTTTCTGAGAACAGCTGTGTATTGGATATTAAAATTTACAAAACTTGAGGTGATTTGATGACTTTATTACCATTAGAAGTGAAATATTATTATAGTTAATGTCATGATGTAAGTATTTTTCAGTAATTATACATATTAATGCTATATTGATGATATGAAAGTGAAACGTTTTGGGGTTTTATAAGTAGCTGTAGAGAATATGTTAAATTAGATCTTCATTTGTATAATTTACTGAGTGGCGGGTATTATATATATAAAACTACAAAACTTACGTAAGATAATAATATTGTTATTAAAAATCAAACATTTTTATAGTTATTAATCAAGTGGGGTTGGGTCTTTTTCATATACTTAATGGCGGTGTGGTGTAGATACTTCTATGCGTCATTCTCTTCGGTATTGTCTCGAGAGAGAGCAAAAATTACAGTTCCTAAGGAAAAACCAAAAGGTATTACTGACTGATAAAATAAGAGGCCTACAAGATTTTGTAGTCTCCCGATCATTTCAGCAAGATCTCTGAGCAGGATAAAATGATTTTTACCCTCTACATTTCAAGCTCTACATGCAGCAGCTATACCAAGATGCTATGTCTATTGTTCGAAAGCATAGCAAACCTGACTTTTTTTTAACTTTCGCCTACAATCCACAAACACCTGAAATAGCTACTGCTTTACTCCCACATGAAAAACCCACTGATTGTCCTGACATTGTTACTTACGTTTTCGCGTTCAAACTAAAAAACTGAAGGTGGATAGGTTCAAGAAAAAGTATTTGGCAAAGAAAAAACCCATTCAGAGGAAGTATGTTTCATTATTATGGAAGCAAATTACTTTCAAAATGTCTGGTATTTTTCATTGAAAATAAATCTGAAAAATTTTTATTTGAACGTCTAATGAACTTAGTTTGCAGCATTTGTTGCACAAGCCACTAGTTTTTTAATAAATCATTCTAAGCAAATGTCATTGTAGTGTAGATTGTGTAGGAAGATACATTTTTTTTTGTTCTCGAGGTTTTTTCCGGGGTTTTCCCTCAACCCATTAAGATCAAATGCTGGGTAACTTTCGACGTTGGACCCTGGACTCATTCCGTTGGTACTAACACCTTCATTTCACTCAGAAACTAGATAACCTTATAAATTGATAAAGCGTAGTAAAGTAACCAATTAAAAACATTTGTGTTGACCCCATTGTATATCACTGTTTAGGCGACAAATAAAATTTAAGATGGCACCTAAAGGTTATTTTAAGAAATAGAGGAAACGTACATGAATAACATTCATCCTCCTTAGTGGACTTGGGATGGAAAATAGTAATGAAAAATGTGTAAAATAGAAGCTACATATCGTGAGGGTGTAATAAATAGTAAGTAGAACATGTAAGCAATAGAGAATGTGTACCTTACGCAATGATTAATACTCTTTTCGCAACCATTGGGATGTCCTTAAATCCCTTCTCAATTTTTAACGTTTCTTTCCTACTTTTAGGCCCCATTTTCGCACCCAAATACTTCCCACTTACCGAGTTACACCTCAGCAACGCCATACAAGGGAGTTACGCTGCCATGGAGATTGTTTCTACGCTACCGCCTATAAACAATAACAATGCACGTCCGATGTGCTGTCAAAACAATTGATTGATCGGAGCCCAGTAACTGGAATTGATACATTTACTGAGGCGGACGAAAGCCTCTGATTACAGAGCCTTAATCAACTGGATAAATAAATAAAAATGTATTTAATCTGACAGCGCTTACTTGATAAATTACACAGTTGACAGAGAAGGAAGATTATTTGCGGGCAAAATGTGTGTCAGGCTGACACAACTACACCGCTCCGCTTGGAATTTAATAAAAACGCAATTTATGGCATTTAATATCTGTTTTAATTGAGTGCAGCGTTTCTGAATTGGTTTCACATAGCAGTGTGATTGTGGAATTTTCAATCTGTCATCACAGGCAATGTAGTTTAAGTATCATACAGCATTACTCAATTTTAGAGAGTTTAAATGCAATAACAGCCAAGTTTTCATGCCCCAGTCTATCTGTGCAGAGAATTGTACCGAAGACGTGAGGCAGTGATGTCAAAGCAAGCGCTTTTTCTGACCTTGATGTCGTGCGCGGGCATTAAGCGCTGGGTATGCTAGGAGGAATAAGCAGCCTGTTGGATTAAGAAAACAGTGGTGCACAAACTTCAAAGGGAACGTGAAATTTTATGTCGTTATTTTTATATGTCTTCTTTCTGTTTGATATTTTCTATATTGTTTGTAAAACAAAAGTACTAACACCTATTTGTTAGCCTAATATTGCAGTTGTGTTTTAAACGTTAATGACATAATAAAGAGTAAAGAAGGAATATTCACACAAATTCCATAATAACTACAACTATACTGTATAAAGTGGATGAAACACATCATTCATAAAGAAAGTGTTATCCCAAAGAAAGACACTGAATATGACATGATAAGTTGAAATTGAATTGATGGTATCTTTAGCCTTATAAAAGTAATCAAAATAATATTATAGTACAAAGCAAACTTGTCAAGGTATATGTTTTAGCTGTAACTAATATTACATAATAAAACTCTTATCGCATTATGCTTTTAAGGTGATATTGGTGCCCAACTTTCTGTTATCAGAATATTAAATTATCTCGAAATCTGCTGAAGCTGTAGAGCTGAAGTTTTACCAACACATAGGCACATATCTTTTGTTTGTGATGTAACAGTTTTTGCTTTGTTAATTCATTTCCTTACAAACATTTTCCATGTGAATATTTTCAAACTTATTAATTTTTTGTATCTTTTATAGTACTTCATACCAGAAACTGTATTACACTACCAAGTCTAAAATTCTATATCATAAGTGTTTCGTGACTAATTAAAACCGTATTGGAATTTACTGAATTGTTTGATGCAATAGTGTATTACGTTACAAGGTTGGAAGTGCTTTTTAAAAATCCGGGAAAAGTTTGAAAAAAGAGCAGACCGAATTTATCAATTTCTGATATTCTGTAATGCACTTCACAAACATGTACGAGTAGTGTCCTACATTTTTTGCACGATCATGTTTTAAAAATTGTAAATACAATATATTTTTCTTTCAGAATTTAGGACAATATTATTTCAAAGCCTTCGAAAAACTGTACTGTAACGGTAACTAAGTAACAATAAGTGCACTGTAACGGTAACTAAGTAACAATAAGTGCACTGTAACGGTAACTAAGTAACAATAAGTGCACTGTAACGGTAACTAAGTAACAATAAGTGCACTGTAATGGTAACTAAGTAACAATAAGTGCACTGTAACGGTAACTAAGTAACAATAAGTGCACTGTAACGGTAACTAAGTAACAATAAGTGCACTGTAACGGTAACTAAGTAACAATAAGTGCACTGTAACGGTAACTAAGTAACAATAAGTGCACTGTAACGGTAACTAAGTAACAATAAGTGCACTCTAATGGTAACTAAGTAACAATAAGTGCACTGTAACGGTAACTAAGTAACAATAAGTGCACTGTAACGGTAACTAAGTAACAATAAGTGCACTGTAACGGTAACTAAGTAACAATAAGTGCACTGTAACGGTAACTAAGTAACAATAAGTGCACTGTAACGGTAACTAAGTAACAATAAGTGCACTGTAATGGTAACTAAGTAACAATAAGTGCACTGTAACGGTAACTAAGTAACAATAAGTGCACTGTAACGGTAACTAAGTAACAATAAGTGCACTGTAACGGTAACTAAGTAACAATAAGTGCACTGTAACGGTAACTAAGTAACAATAAGTGCACTGTAACGGTAACTAAGTAACAATAAGTGCACTGTAACGGTAACTAAGTAACAATAAGTGCACTGTAACGGTAACTAAGTAACAATAAGTGCACTATAATGGTAACTAAGTAACAATAAGTGCACTATAATGGTAACTAAGTAACAAGTGCACTGTAACGGTAACTAAGTAACAATAAGTGCACTGTAACGGTAACTAAGTAACAATAAGTGCACTGTAACGGTAACTAAGTAACAATAAGTGCACTGTAACGGTAACAAAGTAACAATAAGTGCACTGTAACGGTAACTAAGTAACAATAAGTGCACTGTAACGGTAACTAAGTAACAATAAGTGCACTGTAACGGTAACTAAGTAACAATAAGTGCACTGTAACGGTAACTAAGTAACAATAAGTGCACTGTAACGGTAACTAAGTAACAATAAGTGCACTGTAACGGTAACTAAGTAACAATAAGTGCACTGTAACGGTAACTAAGTAACAATAAGTGCACTGTAACGGTAACTAAGTAACAATAAGTGCACTGTAATGGTAAAACTAAGTAACAATAAGTGCACTGTAACGGTAACTAAGTAACAATAAGTGCACTATAACGGTAACTAAGTAACAATAAGTGCACTGTAACGGTAACTAAGTAACAATACGTGCACTGTAACGGTAACTAAGTAACAATAAGTGCACTGTAACGGTAACTAAGTAACAATAAGTGCACTATAATGGTAACTAAGTAACAATACGTGCACTATAATGGTAACTAAGTAACAATAAGTGCACTGTAACGGTAACTAAGTAACAATAAGTGCACTGTAACGGTAACTAAGTAACAATAAGTGCACTGTAACGGTAACTAAGTAACAATAAGTGCACTGTAACGGTAACTAAGTAACAATAAGTGCACTGTAACGGTAACTAAGTAACAATAAATGCACTGTAACGGTAACTAAGTAACAATAAGTGCACTGTAACGGTAACTAAGTAACAATAAGTGCACTGTAACGGTAACTAAGTAACAATAAGTGCACTGTAACGGTAACTAAGTAACAATAAGTGCACTGTAACGGTAACTAAGTAACAATAAGTGCACTATAATGGTAACTAAGTAACAATAAGTGCACTGTAACGGTAACTAAGTAACAATAAGTGCACTGTAACGGTAACTAAGTAACAATAAGTGCACTGTAACGGTAACTAAGTAACAATAAGTGCACTGTAACGGTAACAAAGTAACAATAAGTGCACTGTAACGGTAACTAAGTAACAATAAGTGCACTGTAACGGTAACTAAGTAACAATAAGTGCACTGTAACGGTAACTAAGTAACAATAAGTGCACTGTAACGGTAACTAAGTAACAATAAGTGCACTGTAACGGTAACTAAGTAACAATAAGTGCACTGTAACGGTAACTAAGTAACAATAAGTGCACTGTAATGGTAACTAAGTAACAATAAGTGCACTGTAACGGTAACTAAGTAACAATAAGTGCACTATAATGGTAACTAAGTAACAATAAGTGCACTGTAACGGTAACTAAGTAACAATACGTGCACTGTAACGGTAACTAAGTAACAATAAGTGCACTGTAACGGTAACTAAGTAACAATAAGTGCACTATAATGGTAACTAAGTAACAATACGTGCACTATAATGGTAACTAAGTAACAATAAGTGCACTGTAACGGTAACTAAGTAACAATAAGTGCACTGTAACGGTAACTAAGTAACAATAAGTGCACTGTAACGGTAACTAAGTAACAATAAGTGCACTGTAACGGTAACTAAGTAACAATAAGTGCACTGTAACGGTAACTAAGTAACAATAAGTGCACTGTAACGGTAACTAAGTAACAATAAGTGCACTGTAACGGTAACTAAGTAACAATAAGTGCACTGTAACGGTAACTAAGTAACAATAAGTGCACTATAATGGTAACTAAGTAACAATAAGTGCACTATAATGGTAACTAAGTAACAATAAGTGCACTGTAACGGTAACTAAGTAACAATAAGTGCACTGTAACGGTAACTAAGTAACAATAAGTGCACTGTAACGGTAACTAAGTAACAATAAGTGCACTGTAACGGTAACTAAGTAACAATAAGTGCACTGTAACGGTAACTAAGTAACAATAAGTGCACTGTAACGGTAACTAAGTAACAATAAGTGCACTGTAACGGTAACTAAGTAACAATAAGTGCACTGTAACGGTAACTAAGTAACAATAAGTGCACTGTAACGGTAACTAAGTAACAATAAGTGCACTGTAACGGTAACTAAGTAACAATAAGTGCACTGTAACGGTAGCAAAGTAACAATAAGTGCACTGTAATGGGTCTATTTGAGTTTAGTTTTATATTATGAAGAATGATTTCCATAGCAACAAGTTTCAGTGTGGGAATTCTAACTTTCAAGGCCTAAAAATAGCTGTAAATAAAACAAAAAGACGATCGTGCAAAAAATAGTTTAAATAAATAATAAAATTTAATGAATAATATAATATACTAGTGAGACGTTTTATGGGTAAAATATATCTTAAATGTATTATTGCAAATCCAGTTCTATTTAACTGCAGTTATTGTATCTACAGTAAGTGGTCATTTCCCTATAATAATCTACATTATAAACTTAAACATTTGGTGATTCTTTGTGGTTTTATCATATTCAAACAAAATTAAAAGCAATATCATAATCTAAATTCATGTTTTTAAAATGGAGGGAGAAAGTTTTGTGTATCTTTACAGTAAGTTTATTTTCATAACATCACTTTTTAAATTGCTTAATGACAGCCTTTTGGAATGCCTAGATGTACAGGGACATCATTTTATTTTTACTTCAATTTGTATTGTACCTGAGCTTTAGAATGTACTTCACTCCCACCCTTTCTACTAATGAAGTTCAACCGTCCTCGACACAGATCCAAGACCGTATATACAGTCATAGTAGCCGTACGGTCATTGTAAACAATACGTTCCAAAAATATGTTAACGTTTTCCAGTGACGATAGAGCTTTCATTATTGAATCATTTTCGCACAGATACTGTCGTCCATTTGTCTACGTCACATCCTGGTTTCCCCCACCAGCTTCTATTCGCTAGTGGCTGGGCTGTCTTAGCTCTTTTCTGAGAACATTAATTTCTGTTAGGAATTGGGCGTCTACGTAATATTATACAACTGTTTAAAATAACTTAAATAAAAGGGCCTCGTTAAGTAATTAACTGTCACGTGATTTCCTCCCTTTCTACGACCCTACGACATAACCACTTGGACGGACAGTAGATAGTATGTCTGAGTAATTTTATCTTTTCGGATCGGGCAGAAGTGAAGATTAAATTTACAGTACGTAAGGTACTCTTTTACAGAGTAGGTACAGAAATATTTCAGCATGAGTTACTAGTACGAAGGACGAAACTGGTAATTGGAATTAGGTACAATCGTCTATAGTACGATAAGATACACATTAGAACTGAAGCCTGTATCGAAATGAACTGCCGCCATTTTAAAAAATTGTATTTAAATATCCATATTATGATTATTTTTCAATTTAACTTCATTCTCTATAGTGTACGGTAATGTGCTGTAGACAATATAATATACACTGCATAATGAATACGTCCACATGGATAGCTCAGTTCGTGAGTAAAAACACTCATTGTTAATACTTTACTGTATTTTGATTAAACAAAAACCTAATGAAAATTATCAGACTCAAAATCGCGATATTTCCTAGTTTACGTAAATGGATGAAGTACTTTTCTTCTCTCCTATACCTAGTAAAGTGATTTGTTTGTATTTTACGCCAGTATCATCGAACTTCAGTCGTGGAAGTGGGTAGCAAAGATATAGCCAAGTTAATATTAGAAATGTTAGTAAAAATAAAATGATGTCCCTGTGTAACAGAGTCACATGACAAACTATCGGTCACTCTTACATCCATTTTTGCGATTTTTTAAATGAGATCTTAAGAATTTTAAACATTGCCTCTTTAAAGGTTATAACGTAAAACCATAGAAAGAATTACTATTGCCGTTAAGAATTCATCCCCCCCGTTCGCATTGAACCCACAATCTTTGGATCAAGCAGCAGACGCTTGAATATCGGTGAATGGCTTTGAGAAAATGTTTTTCTTCATATCGCCTTTGTGAAATGTCTGATGGAACCAACACTTTTCTTCTGCTACATGTAGAGTTTTATGTAGCCCCACCCCAGGTGGGGAGAAAGAATTAGACTGATGTTATTTTACAAAAATATCAAATAGTACAGTTACATTGGAAGAATCAATAGAGGGGAAACCCGGTGTGGTATCTAGGAAGAGAAGGGCCTTTATGAGTGGTAAACACACATTTCTTCCATTATGGATGTTAGTGACTTATAAGATGACGTCAAGGAGGGAAATGCGTCGTAAGGCTTAGGGGAGGAAACCACCGAGTGCTGTGAGAAGGGTGGGGGATGGAACGAAAGAGAACAGGGAAGAAAATAATGCATTGTTCTCCGTGGTGCTTTTCTGTGGCGGTATTTACTGAAGACATATGAACCTCTTCTCCATACACTGTACTTTCATGTTGAGTATTGTTGTTGTTGAATATTTTCAAGGGAAAATTGTTGCAGGACCGGATATCGAACCCGGGACTTTTGGCTCACAAGCAAACGTTCTGATGGGGGCAGATAAAAAAAGATTTTTTTTTTTTCCACCGTGTTAATAATTTCAAAAGAAGTGCTTATACAAATTTTGGCCACTCGACCGCAATTACAAGGGCCGTAAAAAATAAGTTTGCTAGGGGCAGCTAACACAAAAAAACACAATTTCATTGGACAAATTTATTGGGACGGACACAGCAACTGTTGAGCTATTTTTCAAAATATTTTCCATCGGATTTGAGGCATTTCTCATATCATGGGATCGGCAGAGAGAGGTGCAGACGCAGTCAAACGTTGGTTCCGATCCCAGGCGGCTGACTTCTACGACACAAAAATTGATACCATGGTATGAAAAATGTCTCAATTCCAATGGGGGATATGTTGACAAATAGCGCAACAATTGCTGTATCTGTTTCAATAAATATTCCTATGCAATTGTGCTTTTTTCTATAAACGGCCCCAGGGAAAATCACTTTCTGGACGGCCTCGTAATTCCGGTCGAGTGGCCAAAATTTGTATAAGCACTTCTTTTGACATTATTAACATGGTGGAAGAAAAAAATTTAACTTTTTTGTCTGCCCCCATCAGAACGTTTGCTTGTGAGAGCGCCAACTCTCTACCGACTGAGCTACCCAGGAACTGTACCAGGCCCCTGTTCAGTTATTCCCCTTCTATCCACATATCTCAAGTGGGTTGACAGAACGTCAAAGCCAGCATTGAGTGCACACTTCCTGTGTGACTTGAATTATACAAATTTTAGGTGTTTTGATGAGACTTAAAAAGTGAACTACATGATTTCTGTCTATGGTTTCATCTCTTCCACACACAACACAATTTTGTGATAAAATATTGCCAGTCTTATGCAGATGTTTTGCCAGTCAGGAAACGAAAAACTGCTACAGCAGAATTCCTTGGATATGTTCTGTTTACAAATGCAGAGTATAGGTCTATGGTAAGAGAAGTGATTAATGGAGTGCTTGCAGTGTATTTTCTCTTCATATGCAGCGATATTCCGAAATCTCTCCCAGCTCACAAAAAACTTTTCACTGTGGTCCACTCAAAATGTATCGTACGTGTATATTATCACTTTAATATTGCAGGACTCGTGATTACAAATCAAAAGAGTGGTCGCACAGGTCCGTACCTGCTCTCGATGCCGAGATATTACTGAGAAATCTCTCGCGGCACGGTTAATTTTATACGAAACTTCGGCCGCCCTCATGCAAATAGCGAGCGGAGGTGACGTCAACGACCTTGGCCACACAAGGTGCACTGAATGATGACCTACTAGTAATGGAATTAGCATTCGGCTATAGCTGATAGTCTTATTTTACAACGCTTTATCAACTGCGATGACTATCTAGCGTCAGAGTGAAATGAAGGTGATAATGCCAGCAAAATGAGTCCAGAATCCAGCGCCGAAAGTTACCCAGCATTTGTTCTTAATGGGTTGAGAGAAAATACAGGAGAAAACTTCAACCAGGAAATTTGTTCCAAGTAGGATTTGAACCCGACTCGCTCGTTTCACGGTCAGACCTGCAAAGCGTTACTCCACAGCGTTGAACCTGTAGTGTTGTTACAGTAAGCATTTCAAGTTGTGTCATTTTTTTGTTTTTACACGGATCTCGAAAATAGTGCCCGTATGTCAAAAACATAAGTAAACCTTTCCAACAATAGCTTATCATCCTTCATTTTAAATTTAGTTTAATCTTTGCTGAACTCGAACCCATGTCTACATTGTTACGATGCATATTTTGATTTGGAAACCAAACTGCTCCAAGGAAACCTATATCTGAACTCTAGGATTCTGTCGAGGATTGCACTGCGGACCTCTAGAAAGAAACCAGTACATTCATTCATTCATTCATTCATTCATTCATTCATTCATTCATTCATTCATTCATTATCTTCCATAGATCGTACATGAGCAATGAAGCTTTAAGATGTGGAACAAGTCAAAATTTTACAATACTACAATTACAATTTTTACAAATTTTTACAATATTTTACAATTTTTACAGTTTTACAATTTAGTAATTTTCTACAATGATGAGATGATGTCCGAGGATTCGCCAAAAGATTACCCGGCATTTGCCTTTTGGTTGAGGAAAACCTCGGAAAAAACCCAACCAGGTAATCAAATCAAAGGGGTTGATGCCGAGGACTCGCCATAGACCATCCGGCTTCAGTCCCACGGCTGGGGAAAACCTCGGAAGAAACCATTCAATGAGACCAAAGGGGGATCCAACCCAAGCCCGAACGCAGCTCCGGATCAGCAGCCCAGCGAGTCTGCCGACTGAGCTACATCGATGGCTCTACTAAAAGTATACAATACATAGCCAATCAGATTATTAAATTTACAAACGCAAACGATCATTCATCAGTTGAGCTATACAGAGTAGTATTCATTTTAAAAGCATATACAATTCATATAAACTAGCCAGACTATAAGAACATGTACAATCAAATTAGTTCAATTTACAAACTTATTTTCGTTATAGCTATACAAAACAGTATAATTCATATGAAGTAGATTAATTCAATTTATAAGCTTAAACAATTCATCAGTTGACCTATACAGTATACTATTCAATTTACAGCACATACAATGCTCAGTTATCCTAGACAAAAATATACAATGCATAGTAACCAGATTAAGTCAATATAAAAACATATTTTAGTTGAGCTATATAAAATTGTACATGTCATTTAAGTAGAATAATTCAATACACTAGCATAAACAATTCATCAGTTGTGTAGAAGGTATGAGTATGTAGAAATTTGGTTAATTCTTTTCTGAACCTTTTCTCGTTGTTCTTCAAATCTTTAAGATAATTAGGCAGTGCATTGAAGACTGTTATACATGAATAGCGAACTCCTTTCTTAAAACAGCTTAGACTAACAGAGGGTAGATGAAGATCTGATTTATGTCTTGTATTAAAATGATGAATGTCTTGTTTAGTACTGAATTTATCTTGGTTCTTAATATTCAGCATCATTAGGGAAAGAATGTATTCACAAGGTAAAGGCAAGATTTCTAAGTTTCGGAAAATATTTTTACATGAGGTCTTTTTATGCACACCGACCATTATTCTTATAGCTTTCTTTTGTAAAACAAAAACGTGTTTAGCTTCAGACTAGTTACCCCAGAATATTAATCCATGTTTCATTACAGAGTGAAAATATGCAAAGTATGACATTTTAAGTAAGTTTATATCACCAATAGTAGATAAGGATCTTAATGCATAACAGGCAGAGCTCAATTTACGAGTAATACATTCTATATGCGTTTTCCAGTTCAAGTGATTATCCAATTCTAAACCAAAAAACTTTGTGCTTATAGATTCTTTGAGATGAATTCCATTTAGTCGAATACTGTAGGAAGATTAACTCCATATGTAGATGAAATTATTGGGGATCATCAGTGTGGTTTCAGGCGTAATAGATCGACTATTGATCAGATTTTTTGTATTCGACAGATATTGGAGAAAAAAATGGGAGTATAAGGGTACAGTACATCAGTTATTCATAGATTTCAAAAAGGCGTATGACTCGGTTAAGAGAGAAGTTTTATATAATATTCCTATTGAATTTGGTATTCCCAAGAAACTAGTTCGATTAATTCAAATGTATCTTAGTGAAACTTACAGCAGAGTCCGTATAGGCCAGTTTCTATCTGATGCTTTTCCAATTCACTGCGGGCTAAAGCAGAGAGATGCACTATCACCTTTACTTTTTAACTTTGCTCTAGAATATGCCATTAGGAAAGTTCAGAATAACACAGAGGGTTTGGAATTGAACGGGTGACATCAGCTTCTTGTCTATGCAGATGACGTGAATATGTTAGGAGAAAATCCACAAACGATTAGGGAAGACGCGGAAATTCTACTTGAAGCAAGTAAAGGGATAGGGTTGGAAGTAAATCCCGAAAAGACTAAGTATATGATTATGTCTCGTGATCAGAATATTGTACGAAATGGAAATATAAAAATTGGAGATTTATCCTTCGAAGACGTGGAAAAATTCAAATATCTTGGAGCAACAGTAACAAATATAATTGACATTCAGGAGAAAATTAAACGCAGAATAAATATGGGAAATGCCTGTTATTATTCGGTTGAGAAGCTTCTGTCATCTAGTCTGCTGTCAAAAAATCTGAAAGTTAGAATTTATAAAACAGTTATATTACCGGTTGTTCTGTATGGCTGTGAAACTTGGACTCTCACTTTGAGAGAGGAACATAGGTTAAGGGTGTTTGAGAATAAGGTTCTTAGGAAAATATTTGGGGTAAAAGGGATGAAGTTACAGGAGAATGGAGAAAGTTACACAACACAGAACTGCACGCATTGTATCCTTCACCTGACATAATTAGGAACATTAAATCCAGACGTTTGAGATGGGCAGGGCATGTAGCACGTATGGGCGAATCCAGAAATGCATATAGAGTGTTAGTTGGGAGGCGAGAGGGGAAAAGACCTTTGGGGAGGCCGAGACGTAGATGGGAAGATAATATTGAAATGGATTTGAGGGAGGTGGGATATGATGATAGAGACTGGATTAATCTTGCTCAGGATAGGAACCAATGGCGGGCTTATGTGAGGGCGGCAATGAACCTCGGGATTCCTTAAAAGCCAGTAAGTAAGTAAGTATTGTAAGAAACCTGAGGACTATTGTGTGTACTAAATTTGACAGCTCTGGTTTCATCAACATTAAGTGCCAATTTATTTGCATATAACCATTCATTCATTAGATTCAGCATAAGACTGATACGGGAAGACAGGTCTACCAACTGAGGTAAACTACTGTGAAATTGCTAGACATGGAAATTGCAACACGGTGAAGATTAAAGTTGCGCTTGTCGTGAGGTAAATTGTTGGGCATTGCGTTTCCTTGGCTAAGACTGGAGCGGAGTTGCTTGGTAACTCATTTACCTACTTGAAATCAAAAAGCTAGCTGTCACTCCAAGAAAGCCTGGAGGGTATGCAACTTCTCGGACAGCTCTTGCTGCCAGCTGACATTGTTTGGAACAACCAGATTCAATTTGCGTCGCAAGCACAGCGGTCAACCTGCGGTCCGCGGTTTGTTAACCACCCCTAGTAAATGCTATTACCATTCGACAGGGGTGTACAACGGTCCGGGTAATGACAACTGCAGCTGGTATTTATATGTAAAATGCATGTTGCTCGAAACAGTCTGGGGCAGTTGCCTCAGCAGTATGATGGCCACCATATTGCTGGCGGGTTCAAAACCGGAGCAGTGCGATGGACTTTAAAAAGATAGCAACCACCGGCAACCGCTGGGTCAGGCGACAGCGAGCTGGGGGCACTTTTGAGCCACTTGCCCTTAATTCAGTTTGATCCACTTTATGATAGGTGAAGGAGACCTTTGTAGGAACATTTCATTTTGTTGCTTTGGCAGTGAAGTTAGGTAACACAATTTTCAGTCATCTTTCATTAGTTTGAATACCTGTAGCCACTTTTCCTCCACTGAACTCACACACAATTGTTCAGTTCTATCTTCCGCAATCGACTTAAAAGGTAAAGTCATAAAATCTGTCAGATTCTTCTATGTTACACTTTGGCAAGAGCTTCTTCGCAATTTCAAGACTGCCAGTAATATCATTCCAGGCATAGAACAGACGTCCTCTTTTATCCGGACATGTCTTCCTTTTTAGGCCTTGTCCGGGGTCCGGGCGGATTTTTTAAACATCAAGAAATGTCCTCTTTTTCGTAACTTGTATGCCTAATATTTTGAAATTATCTGATTTGACGCCATTTTCAAATAATTTCCCTGTAGGTGGGAGCAGCATCGACGGAATATACTCTCTACCAACGATCACAACTCTCTTTGCTCTTCCTTGTTATGGTCGTTGATCACAGGTAGCTAGTAAATCGAGAGATCGAGGTGCGAATAAATCTAATTATTTTATGCTCGACCATGCCGAAATGTAGTAATTATACACCTGGTAGCAGACCTTTAATGCACCTCATTAAAGTACACCTATTCATTAAAGTTCAGGTGTTCCACCAATCAGAAAACACCATTGTAGCAATATGAAAGCGCAAGTATCGATTATTTTCCGATATGTAATCGAAAGACAACTAGCGAAACGTCACGAAAGCTGGAAATCCAATACTGTCGCAGAAGGTTATGTCCTGTTACTATAATAATTAGCGATAATTGTTAATAATATTCAAATAAATACAATTTGCCATCTCTTTTTTCAATGTCTAAATCAATTTCAAGGTTATATCAAGATTAATCTTTATTTTACTCTCTAGATTATATCAAAGTCAATGGCATTGGTTTCTCGGAAAAAATCAATACTTTCGCGTCTGCACACGTCTCACTCCGCAGTCAGATAAGAATAATATGAAAACTTATGAATAATAATTTCAAGTTAGAAATATGGTCGAGCGTAAAAAGTCGTATGAAACTTGCCTATAATGGTAATTAAGATGCTCGTATGAAGATTATGAAACGAGCGCAAGCGAGTTTCATAAACATACTCGCGTCTTAATTACTACCATTATAGGCTCGGTGCATAATGTACTATTATGTCGTCTTTAATAATTATAATTCCCTTAACTTTCATAATATGTAGCTAACTGTAAAATCACTATTATTAAGTTTTTCATAATTATTTTATAATAAAATAGATATTAACATACTTTTAAGTATCATATAAGCCTAAATCTGTACTGTAAATATTTTCTAATAAAATATATAGTGACGCAATTTAAAGTATAATATAGGCCTAAGCCTAAATCTAAGTACATATTCTCTGTCCTCTTTTTTCGAACAATGTCCTCCTTTTTGAAGCTTTGTGTCCTCTTTTTTATCGATGTGAATCTGGTCACCCTAAGAACAGGAAGCAAGCATGTGCAGCAACCTAATTATAGATAGGTATTACGGTATACTGTTGGCACCACTGCTTTCAGAATCGATTTATTCTATTTCGAACGATGTGAAATTTCTCCATGAATCGCGGCGGCTATGTTTGAATTGAGTAATAACGAAATAACGAAAAAACTGGGACTTTTCTCGTCCCGGATCCAGTTTGTCGGGACATCGGGAATCTTTATTATTCAAGTTAAGGAACAGGGAGCAAGCACGACCAGGAGTCTTATTTATTTATTTATTTATTTATTTATTTATTTATTTGTGTATTTATTTATTTGTGCATTTATTTATTTTTTATTTATTTATTAGTGTAGCCTATTTATTTATTTATTATTTATTTAATTATTTATTTATTTGTGTATTTATTTGTGTACTTATTTTTTATTTATTTATTTATTTCTGCATTACTTGTTTATTTATTAGTGTATTTATTTATGTAGTTGTGTATTTTTTATTTATTTATTTATGCATTTATTTATGTATTTATTTATTAGTTATTTATTTATTTGTGTATTATTTATTTATTTATTTATTTGTGTATTGTTTATTTATTTGTGTATTTATTTATTTGTGTACTCATTTATTTATTTTTTATTTATTTATTTATTTATGCATTTATTTATTTATTTGCGTATTTATTTTTTATTTATTTGTGCATTTGTTTATTTATTTATTAGTGTATTTATTTATTTTTGCGTATTTATGTATTTATTTATTTATTTGTGTATTTTTTTATTTTTTATTTATTTATTTATTTATGCATTTATTTATTTATTTGCGTATTTATTTTTTATTTATTTGTGCATTTGTTTATTTATTTATTAGTGTATTTATTTATTTTTGCGTATTTATGTATTTATTTATTTATTTGTGTATTTTTTATTTTTTATTTATTTATTTATTTGTGTATTTATTTTTATTTATTTATTTATTTATTTATTTGTGTATTTATTTAGCTAATAATTATAACAAAAAATATAATATAAACAGAAAAAAACTTTAGCTCACTCCTGAAAGAGTAGAACTCGTGCTCAGGGGCGGATTCCTGAATTTAAATTAAGAAATATGTAATACAATTTGTCTTATGTCTAATTATAGTTAGATATTATACTGTTGGTACCACTGCTCTCAGAATCGATTTATCCTATTTCGAACGAATGAAAATTGATACCGTTGTGTGATTTTTTTCTATGAATCGCGGCGGCTATGTTTGAATTGATTAATAATGAAAAAAGCGAGACTTTTCGCGTCCCGAGTCCAGTTTGTCGGGACATCGAGAATCTTCATTAAAAATCCCGGAAAATCGGGACGAATTGGATCCCCAACCTCAGCAGGGGCGTATTTTGCAGGCTACCGGGGCTACCGGCGGTAGCCCAAGGAAATTACAAAAGAAAAAGTTTATAAAATAACATAATGTAATAATTTTGTATTATTAGTTTTACCATAGTAATTAAAATTAAAGTAATTGTTAGATATATTTTGTGTAATAATAGGGTCAACGGTAGCCCAAACCCTTTAACCAGTATACGCCACTGAACCTCAAACAACATACAGTAGATCACATTGACAATGAGAAAAATATGTATATCGAAGGCAGGATTCGAATCGAAGACCGTGGTACACTATCTCAGACGTACCAACCTACTTTGTGATTTCTTAGGAACCTCAGTGTGAGACGCCTTGTACCTCCTCCTAGCGAATCTAACAAAATTCAGAATTCATCTTGCACTTGAGAGAACCGGGTTTATATCTGCCTCGAAATAGCAGCGAGTCCTGGTGCGGTTCCAGTAATTTCTTCCAGTAGAATGTCGGTTTTAAGTGGTGCAACACCACAATTACATTTCTCTGCAAATTATGCGACATTCCAATTAACCAAGTAGCTGATACAGCGGTACTAAATAAAATGTTCCGGATCGTTATGAGCCATCAAGCAGATTGGACATAGCTCGGCAAGACCGATTTACCCACAATGCTCTTTTCAAGCTTAATCGCCCACAAAATTAAATTCCAGAGCCCTCTAAATTAAATAAGAAAGTGTTCTACAGCGCTACGAAAAGTAGTCCGTCTGCTGCTGCACTCCCATTAAAAGGGTAAACAATGTTTTATAGTTAGCAAAGCGCATGCGCGACAATGGGGAATTCTGTTCAAGTGAAAACAGTGAGGGGAAGGAGAGAGAAAAAAAAAGAGAGAGAGGAAACGTTATATTTATAGTAGTCCAAGTCGCTTCGCGTTGCCATGGATACGACGCCGCCGTGCGGCTTGGTTCGCGACGCCCGTTGCAGCGTCATCAGTGCGTCCGAGACCGCCGCGGAGAGCAGCTGGCGCTCGTCGTGGTGGATTGCAGCAATCCGAGTCGCGTGCGGTACGGCTCAGTGTTTTCATTTGTTTTTTATGTTGTCCATAGCCGCCGTGTTCACTTCCGCTTTGTCATTTGTTTTTGTTGCGTACACAATGGTTCTGGTGCGTTTTTATTGTGGTAATGCCGTGTATTATTTTAATTAGTAGGCTATGTAAAACGTGACGCGGGGTTTGTAATGAAATCGTGTGAAGTTTATTATCTTAATTTAACTTGATTATATTGTTGACATTGTTATTATATCTCCTATTTCATCAAGGATTTTAGAAACCGTAAGTTCATAGCGCTTTTTTTGTTTTATCAGACACTACCAACTGTTATTGTAAATAAAATAAACAAAAGAAGTTTGGCTGATAAACAACTGAGAAATTATTAATAATTGTGAACCAAAATATTTGTAACAGCTAAACATAATAACTAGAGTTCAATGTAAAATAATAACCGGAGTTATAAATTAATAAATAAATCAGTGATTTTGTTTTCGAGGAGGGAATTGCTATTGGATGTCATGGCCTTCTGTTAGTGCTTAGACATAACTATGAATTAAAAAATAACAAACAATTTTATTTAGAATATAATCCCCACCAAAGACTTCAATGTCTTACAAATATCGCGAAAGCTCTCTTGTTATATTCCTCGTGGCTAGCTAAAAAGAATGCGTATAATATTTTAGTATTGCGTGTGTTGATGACGTAACAATTATTATGACGCGTGTGTGAAGATTCTGACAACTTCAATTTACGCTGTTGCCAGTTCAATAGGGTCCCCAGTGGATTAATCGTAGCTCCACGTGGTCTGCAGTAGTTAAGGTAAGTTTGCCTTCAGTTTATATTTTCTGTTTTTGCCCATAATTTATGGCGTTACTAGATATAAGATAACTTACGCAGTAAAAATAAGGTAGCCTATCAGGCGTATAGAAATATGTTCTCGAAATGTAACAGCAGAGGGAGTAGGGACATAGCTTCTAATTCACTCTCCTGTACTGTTCACACTGTACCTACTGTTGTCAGAGACTTTTTAGAAGCACTTACTTACTGACTTTTAAGGAACCCGGAGGTTCATTGCCGCCCTCACATAAGCCCGCCATTGGTCCCTATCCTGAGCAAGATCAATCCAGTCTCTATCATCATATCCCACCTCCCTCAAATCCAGTTTAATATTATCTTCCCATCTACGTCTCGGTCTCCCCAAAGGTCTTTTTCCCTCAGGCCTCCCAACTAACACTCTATATGCACTTCTGGATTTGTCCATACGTGCTACATGCCGTGCCCATCTCAAACGTCTGGATTTAATGTTCCTAATTATATCGGGTGAGGAATACAATGCGTGCAGTTCTGTGTTGTGTAACTTTCTCCATTCTCCTGTAACTTCATCCCTCTTAGCCCCAAATAGTTTTCTAAGCACCTTATTCTCAAACACCCTTAACCTATGTTCCTCTCTCAAAGTGAGAGTCCAAGTTTCACAACCATAAAGAACAACCGGTAATATAACTGTTTCATAAATTCTAACTTTCAGATTTTTTGACAGCAGACTGGATGATAAAAGCTTCTCAACCGAATAATAACAGGCATTTCCCATATTTATTCTGTGTTTAATTTCCTCCTGAGTATCATTTATATTTGTTGCTGTTGCTCCCAAGTATTTGAATTTTTCCACCTCTTCAAAGGATAAACTTCCAATTTTTATATTTCCATTTCGTACAATATTCTCGTCACGAGACATAATCATATACTTTGTCTTTTCGGGATTTACTTCCAAACCGATCGCTTTACTTGCTTCCAGTAAAATTCCCGTGTTTTCCCTAATCGTTTGTGGATTTTCCCCTAACATATTCACGTCATCCGCATAGACAAGCAGCTGATGTAACCCGTTCAATTCCAATCCCTCTCAATCTAGGCGACATAATATTTCCATTCCCATTTTCATAGTTTTTAACATAAAATATAACTAATACGTCTTTCGAAAAACGGCATTCTGAAATTTGCAGCATCCACTAAACGAAATTAATTCGTATGCGAGGAAATACCGTTCAATACGTAATGAAATGTAATGAGACAAGTTATCAGTACTGGAACAGAAAAGTACGGTTAGGAACTTTCATGGTGTCAAAACTAGTAATAAGGAAATTAAATTCATATAAGGGTTCATGTGTAGATAATATTGCCACTGACATTCTTGCAAGTTAGGTAGAATCACAGTCTACTATATACAGTCACGAAGCTTGAGTTTTGAGGGTGCTAAAAACAATAGACTGTGCCGGTACTATTTCGCATTGTCTGTAATGAGGCGATATTAGCGATCCTAGTGGTGAGCAACTATCTAATGTATGCATATTTACTACGTATTGAGCTTCGTGACTGTATATACTAGATTGTGGTAGTATAGTATTTGTTTAACTGATTATCATGTCATCGTTATTAAAATAATTAATATTGATATTCATAGTTTTCTGCCCAAGGGCAGGTCGTTCACTGCAAACCCAGCATTCTCGAATCTTTCTTCCTCGAACCTTTCACCATTCAGTTTCTTTTCAGGCAGTGACCCAACCATTTCCTTTTTATCTTTAGTGAAATTAGTAACATTAATTGCAATATAAGAATAACTAGGACAATAACTTATCATAACATTCAGTTATTTAACTTTTAAAATCAATAAATTGTATTGATGTATACTGTATTACTGATATACATGTCAAATTTCTAATTATGTAGTAAGCATCGGCCAAGCTAAGTTCCCGCAATAGAGGTCCAAATGTTATTAATATTCATTCAACCACTTCATTCACATTTTTCTGACCAAGGTGAGATCTTTCACTGCAAACCCAGCATTCTCCAATCTTCCCTTTTTTTTGCCTCCCCATAGTCTCTGCATACGATTCATATATCTTAATAACGTCTATCATCTGATATCTTCTTTTACCTCGAACAATTATCCCGTTCACCATTCCTTCCAGTGCATCCTTCAGTAGACAGTTTGGATAATTATAAAGATACGATGGAAGAGCCGTAACGTCATTGATGACGTCACGAACGTGTTTTTAACCAATATGACAGCCACATTGGATTAAATATAGTCGCCATTTTCGTAATAAATTTTACGAAAACCACAGGCTATAAAATAGGTAATTTTACCAAATTTTAGGGGGCTACATCCCCTGGACCCCCAAATGTTCACTATACTAACAAAAATTCCAAGCATATATCACAACGTAAAAAATAGATCACACAAGAAAACTCCTGTGGTTTTCATAAAATATCATGCAAAAATGGAGACTATATCAAATTAGTCCAATATAGCCAACGTTTAGGACACAAAAATGTTTTCGGCGTCAATAAAAAAGTCGTGGTTATCCATTTCAGATGCGCAAGAAGTAAGAAAAATTTACTGGGCCAGAATAAAATCACAGACATAATCACAAAATGTACTAATATTTAAATCAACAACGGAGCCATGTATATTTCCACACACAACACAAATAAATGCGTAGGATAATTAATTTCTCAGATCGCTTGCAAATCTTTGCCCTACACTTTGCTCCACAAACTACAAAAGCCTCCAAGAAATAAAACACTCTCTACACTTCTCAAATTATGAGCTAAATCCACAGTCTAGTATGTTATTATTTGCTCCTATTTTTAGATTATTTTTATCTTTATTAGTCTGCTTTATTACTCCTTTTTTTACTGGTTTTGTTTACAGTCATGAAGCTTGAGTTGTGAGGGTACTAGAAACAAAAGACTGTACAGGTACTATTTCGCATTGTCTGTGATAGGCGATAGTAGCGATCCTAGTGGTTAGCAACTATCCATGGATGCATATTTACTACGTATTGAGCTTCGTGACTGTATATACTAGACTGTGCTAAATCCCTGACCGCACATAGTCTATCAGATTGGCCATTCCCATGTTATGAAATGGCGATATATAAAAAAGAACAATAACTGGGAGTCCACAGTCGAAAATGTATCTTTGGTAACGATCGCTAGATGGAAGTACTGGTGCAAGTATTACCCATGCACTTTCTTCAGGACTATAACGTGATTTACTTTGCAGTCGCTAGATGGCAGCATAGTAGAATTTATTAAAGTTGCCCTGAAAGTGCATTAGGCTGGTCAATATGTAATATGTGTTGTCGCACGCCATGTATTCATATGAATTTTCAAATGTCAAAAACGACACGATATATCGCACAACTTCACTTATCGATCTATCGATCACAATACCGCCATCTTGTGACGTAATAACTTGTTACCAATGGTGTCATAATTTCCACGGATCTTTAAAATTACCGCAGTTCTTCTCGGCCAGTGACCTAGCAAATTTGTTTTTCTCCTCTTGATCAGTTTCAGAATTTATTATTATTTTTTGACCGACATTGTATTGTTCATTACTGCACTAACTATAACTTAGGCCTACGTATATTAAAAATTTTTTAATAAATATGCCTCTGTATCAGCTGTCCATAATTACCCCACCAGGGATAGGTATTATCAAGTGTCAGATTGACAAAATCTAAAAATTGGTACAACTCGTTTTCCATTGTATTACTTAAGGGGAGAGGATGGTATTTTTTTTTAATCTTTTTTCCTATTTGGTATAAAATATTAATTTTTTGTATGTAGAGACCTCATAGCTGTAGGAACTCAACCAAATATAAATATTTTGAAAAAAAAAATTATTTGGGGGCCCAAATTTGAAAAAAAAAAAAATATACACAATGAAGGATTGTACTAAAACCGATATATCTAAACCGTTTTTAAAGATAGATTCAAACAGTTTTTTTGCAATGTATTTGCAAAAGCATGCTCTACAAACTGTCTGTAACAGAATTTTGATATTAGTCCCTACGTTTGTAAAATAAACAATTAAAATTTAATAACAATTTTCTGATTTCCTTTCTAGCAAAAAAAGGACGTATTTTTAAAATGAAATCAATTAACAAAATTCTGTTACAGAGAAAAGTTTCCTAACAGTCTAAAGAATGTGTGTTCTAAATTTCATGCATGTATCTTTAATAGTTCAGAAATTATATACATTTTTGTCTGGCAATGTAGCAAAAAAAAAAAAAAAAAAAGAAGTTGCTGGAAACCGATAAAAGTGGGCGTGTAATTTAAAAATCCATAGGGCAGGAAGTTTAAAAATGACGTCCGATAAGGGCACAAATACCCATCTCAAACGTCTGGATTTAATGTTCCTAATTATGTCAGGTGAAGAATACAATGCTTGCAGTTCTGCGTTGTGTAACTTTCTCCATTCTCCTGTAACTTCATCCTTCTTAGCCCCAAATATTTTCCTAAGCACCCTATTCTCGAGCACCGTTAACCTCTGTTTCTCTTTCAAAGTGACAGTCCAAGTTTCACAACCATATAGAACAACCGGTAATATAACTGTTTTATAAATTCTAACTTTATCTTTTTTGACAGCAGACTGGATGATAAAAGCTTCTCAACCGAATAATAACAGGCATTTCCCATATTTAATCTACGTTTAATTTCCTCCCGAGTGTCATTTATATTTGTTCCTATTGCTCCAAGGTATTTCAATTTTTCCACCTCTTCAAAGGATAAATTTCCAATTTTTTATATATTTCCATTTCGTACGATATTCTGGTCACGAGACATAATCATATACTTTGTGTTTTCCTTGTTTATTTCCAAACCTATCTCTTTACTTCCTTCAAGCAAAATTCCCGTGTTTTCCCTAATCGTTTGTGGATTTTCTCCTAATATATTCACGTCATCCGCAAAAACAAGGACCTGATGTAACCCGTTCAATTCCAAACCACCTCTGTTATTGTGGACTTTAATAATGATAATAATAATGATAATAATAATACTATTATTATTATTATTATTATTATTATCATCATCATCATCATCATCATTATGTAACTTTTGGTGCAGCCAATATTTGAACGCTACATTTCTACTATATTTCACCACATTGAACTAATTTTTGTATTTGGAATGTCCCCTCTCAGTGTCCCTAACTCCCCACGCTCATTCTCTAGTGTGTTTTGTTGACTGGCATATACAGTATCCTTCCTCAGTGATCCCGATTTCGGTCTATTCTGCGGTGATATGTTCCTAATTTTTCGGTAAGCTATTAATATTTATTTCCTTACATTATTTCCGCTTAGATCTCCATTTTACCTCGGGGATGTCTTTACCGTGTTCATTGGAATTTCAGTACACTGTTACGTCACTGTCTACATGTCCGTGATCTCAAAACGTCATAGTTACGCGGTGGTATCGTATTACTGTAGGTACAAGATCCAAAAGACTGGAATGTCATACCAGATAAAAATAAGCAATATCAGCTTTCCTAAAGGCTTAATACTTCAGTACTCTGAAGTAGGCATTTGTCTAAACATAGTAGTCATGGTAACGGCTAGATTCTAGAACAATGTAATGGCCACACTGCATTTGACCGATTCTTTACACAACGTACTCACCGGGTGACCATTCTGCACGCGATCTAGAGCAGTGGAAACAAAAACACAGCCGCGGATCTAGTAAGACTGTGTACAAGCAGGTCGGAACTCGTAACAGGGGTGTACAGAATACAAACGCATTTTCCATGTTATCTTTTACCATTTGTTTTGATAGTTTTCTTAAATAATAATATAATGCTAATATTTTTAAATGTTTGGGTCTAAGAGGGATGAAGTTACAGGAGAATGGAGTATTGTATTCTTAACCTAATATAATTATGAACATTAAATCCAGACATTTGGGATGGGCAGACTATGTAGCACGTATGACGTAATCCAGAAATGCATATAGAGCGTTAGTTGGAAAACCAGAGGAGAAAAGACTTTTGGGGAGGCCGAGACGATAATATTGAAATGGATTTGTGGGAGGTGGGATATGATGGTAGAGATTGCATTAATCTTGCTCAGGATAGGAACCAATGGCAGGCTTACGTGACGGCGGCAATGAACCTCCAGGTTTCTTAACAGCAATAATAATAATAATAATAATAATAATAATAATAATAATAATAATAATAATAATTAATAAAACATTTATATTACCGGTTGTTCTTCATGGTTCGCTTTGAGAGAGAAACATAGGTTAAGGGTGTTTGAGAATAAGGTGATTAGAAAAATATTTGGGGCTAAAAGGGATGAAGTTACAGGAGAATGGAGAAAGTTGCACAACACAGAACTGCACGCAGTGTGTTCTTCACCTGACATAATTAGGAACATTAAGTCCAGATTGTTGAGATGGGCAGGACATGTAGCACGTATGGGTGAATCCAGAAATGCATATAGAGTGTTAGTTGGGAGGCCGGAGGGAAAAAGACCTTTGGGGAGGCCGAGACGTAGATGGGAAAATAATATTAAAATGGATTTGAGGGAGGTGGGATATGATGGTAGAGACTGAATTGATCTTGCTCAGGATAGGGACCAATGGCGGCTTTATGTGAGGGCGGCAATGAACCTCCGGGTTCCTTAAAAGGCAGTAAGTAAGTAAGTAAGTAAGTAAGTAAGTAAGTAAGTAAGTAAGTAAATCCAGACATTTGAGATGAGCAGACCATGTAGCACGTATGAGGTAATCCAGAAATGCATATAGAGTGTTAGTTGGAAAGCCAGAGGAGAAAAGACCTTTGGAGAAGCTAAAACGTAGAGGGAGGATAATATTGAAATGGAATTGTGGGAGGTGGGATATGATGATAGAGATTAGATTAATCTTGCTCATGATAGGGACCGATGGCGGGTTTATGTGAGGACGGCAATGAATCTCCGGGTTCCTTAAAAGCCATAAGTAATAATAATAATTTTTACTTGGTTATTTTACGACGCTGTATCGACATCTGAGGTTATTTAGCGTCTGAATGATATGGAGGTGATAATGGCAGTGAAATGAGTCCGGGGTCCAGCACCGAAAATTACCCAGCATTTGCTCGTATTGAGTTAAGGGAAAACCCCGGAAAAACATCAACCAGGTAACTTGTCCCGACCGGGATTCGAACCCGGGCCACCTGGTTTCGCGGCCAGACGCGCTGACCGTTACTCCACAGGTGTGGGCAATAATATAATAATAATAATATTAATAATAATAATAATTTTATTTATTTACTAGCCGTACCCGTGTGCTCCGCTGCACCAGTTAGAAATAAATATAAAGTAATTATATAATTAAAATAGTACATTTGATCCAGGGAACATTCGTGTTTGATAGAAGAATAAATCGTTTATTATGTTACTTAATTGAAATTGAATTAAACAATTAAAATGCGATCATTTTGATCCAGAGACCACTCATTTGGTCATAAAAATTAGTTTAAGAAATACAGGAAACGAATATACAGAATAGCCTATCAAGTTTTCTGTGTATAAGAATCTATTTTTAATCTTACCTGTCCTCGATTCACCCAGAAGTTACTGTAATAACATTATAGCATTATGTCCATCTAGAGAAACTACACTTTCCAATGGTGAAATAATAATTAATTATACAAATCGGTTAATTTAGCTTCCGATATTACTTCATAGAAACGCAGAAACATTATCTGTAGGCTATCTTTCATAGCTTTCGATTGTTGTTAACCAAGGCCCCTTATAGACGAAGTCATTTGTTTTTTAATTCATTACACGGCCTTAGATGGCAGTTATTTTAATTTTAAAGCTCATTTATCTCATTAAATATCAGTCCTATCAAAATTTTTCAAGGAACAAAACTTATCGCAAATTATTTTTAAAGAAACGTTTGTTATGTAACATTTTTCACAAAAATCAATAATAAGTGAAATATTTCGATTTATTTAATTCAGGCCCCCTAATAACCCCTCTTTTAAATAATGTATTTTGAATGCCATATAGCCTAAAATCTAAGTTACAACGAACTTAATTTTATTCCAATTTTAATCGAAATCCGTTCAGCCATTATCGCGTGAAAAGGTAACAAACATACAGACAGACATACAAACAAAAATTTCAAAAAAGCGATTTTCGGTTTCAGGGTGGTTAATTATATATGTTAGGACCAATTATTTTTGGAAAATCGAAAATTACCAGGGAAATTTCGGCTACAGATTTATTATTAGTATAGATCTATTTTGCTCTCCCATACCGAAATGGTTTAGATTATGACATTTTATATTTTGACTGTGACTCATTATGAACCAAAAGACGAAAATAAGGCAGTGGTGAGAACGTAGTGCCTAGCATCAAACTCGCTACAGACTGGCGTACAAAATTATTGGTTTTCACCGTCATTCAGTGGAACATATCTGGGCATGTCAGTGTTTGTTCCAGCATTGTGGGTATTGTAAAAAATCTGTCAAATACGGCTACAGTGTAACCACAGCCTTAAAGCGGTTGTACTGCCCCTTGAGTAGTCCCCTCCCTCTAGCGAAGGGGTGGTGGTTAGATGACTGTGCATCACGAAGTGAATTATCAGTGACATAGGCTGCTATTGCAAAACGAGTTGACGTGCCCTGCTTTCGCTTAATACAGAGTCATGAAAATGCAAGTGGAGAAGATACTAGCGCCTCGAAACTAAAGTTGTGAGTAGGCCAATCTGGAACATTCGACATTTTCACTCTTACGGCATAAACTATTTATTTAAAATACTGGAGAAAAAAGATTATGAAATTATGGTGCTGTAGAGAAAAGTACGACCTCTCATATCTTCAGCTGGGATACCGGCGTAGCTCAGTCGAATGAGGCACTTTCCTGTCGACCAGAGTTGCGCTCGGGCGTGGGTTCAATTCCCGATTGGGCTGATTACCTAGTCGGGGTTTTCCGAAGTTTTGAACAACCGTAAGGTGAATGTCAGGTAATCTATGGAAAATATTCTGCCTCAACTCACCAAATACCATCTTATCACCAATCTCATCGACGTTAAATAACCGAGTAGTTGATACAGTGTCGTTAGATAACCAACTAAAAAAACTGGGATACTTAAGCTAACAATATTAAGAAATAGTTAATAATTTATAAATTTCCGGTCAATCTAGAGCATCCATTGGCCACTGAACGAATATTGCACACTTCTATCATTGCCAATGTGGCGCTATAAACCAATTTTCGATACTTTCATCACAACCACAACACATTTCAAATCTTACCGTCGATATATAGAATTATTACTACATTAACACTTTTAGTACATCACGAAACATGTCGAATGTAATTATTGTGAAAGTCGCACATAGTGTCTTCTTCGAATTAGTAGTACAGGGACATCATTTTATTTTTACTTGCATTTTTATTGTACCTGCATTTCTGAATGTACTTCACTCTCACCCCTTCACTAATGTCCTTGCTCCCGTCACACACACAAACTTATGGCCGCTGTTGCATTCGAAGTCTTCAAGAGTGAAGTAAACACTGCAGTGTATAGTGTGTTTCATAAATATGATTGCGTTTTCTATAGAAGAAAGAACCTATATTAATAATATCGTACTAAAAAATTATATTCAAGAAACGATAAATTCAATTTCATAGAATATGCTTCAAAATGTTTTTAATAATATGCGTACTGAATTGTAATGAACGGCAACCATTTTCAGCAACTTGTTTAAAAATTCAGATTAGCTTTTTTTTTAATTGAGGTGGCTAGAAGCAAAGGAATGCTAGTGACATTTGTAATAACATGAGTTAAGTGCATCCAGTGTAAGCAAAAGTATCTAAAATTTTAGTGGCAAAGGGATATTTTAATCGCATCACACATTAAAATTTAAATAAAAATTTCACCGATTTTACGAAAGCTTAAATATTTAAACCCCATTTTCTCAAAAGTAACTTAAGTGCACTTACAGCCCTTTACTTATGACCACCTCAATTTAAATGCACTCTCTATATTGTATGATAACATCAATAATTAATATGCTAAATAAAGTAGACATTACATAACGAACATAGCCGCCTGAAAAGTTGAGTTTTTTTTTTTAATGTTACTACTCTACTGTATTTTGATAAATTCCGTAAAAGTGATGATCAAACTGAAAATCGTAATATCGTAATATCGTATTTCCCTACAACATAAATGGATACACTACTTTTCTCTTCTCCAATACCAAGTAAAATGATTTGTTTACATATTGCACTAGTAACATCAAACTCCTGTAATGGAAGGGAGCAACAGTGTTTCCGAGTATAGCCAGGTTAATGTTAAAAATGTTGGTAAAAATAAAGTGATGTCCCTGTATTAGTACGATCCACTTCCACTAGATGGAAACCGACACGATTGGCAGAGCCGGCAATACATGAAATCGAAATGATAAGTTACTAAATGTGAGGAATGTTACTACAGGTGTGTAGTATTATGTGACAGGTTAGGTTAGGTTTTATTAGGTGTGTAGTATGTGATAGGTTAGGTTAGGTGTGTAGTATTATAAGAAAGGTTAGGTTAGGTTAGGTGTGTAGTATTATGAGAAAGGTTAGGTTAGGTTTGATTAGAGTGTAGTATTATGCGTCAGGTTAGGTTAGGTGTGTAGTAGTATGAGAAAGGTTTTGTGAGGTTAGGTTAGATGTGTAGTATTATGAGAAAGGTTAGGTTAGGTTTGATTGGGTGTGTAGTATTATGTGAGAGGTTGGGTTAGGTTTGATTATATGTGTAGTATGTGACAGGTGAGGTTAGATGTGTAGTATTATGAGAAAGGTTAGGTTAGATGAGGTTAGGTGTGTAGTATTATGAGAAAGGTTAGGTTAGGTTTGATTGGGTGTGTAGTATTATGTGAGAGGTTAGGTTAGGTTGATTATGTGTGTAGTATGTGACAGGTGAGGTTAGGTGTGTAGTATTATGAGAAAGGTTAGGTTAGGAGTGTAGTATTATGAGAAAGGTTAGGTTAGGTGAGGTTAGGTGTGTAGTATTATGAGAAAGATTAGGTTAGATTTGATTAGGTGTGTAGTATTATGTAACAGGTTAGGTTAGGTTTGATGAGGTGTGTAGCATTTGACAGGTTGGGTTAGGTTAGGTTTGGTTAGGTGTGTAGTATTATGAGAAAGGTTAGGTTAGGTTTGATTAGGTGTGTAGTATTATGAGAAAGGTTAGGTTAGGTTTGATTGGGTGTGTAGTATTATGTGAGAGGTTTGGTTAGGTTTGATTATGTGTGTAGTATGTGACAGGTGAGGTTAGGTGTGTAGTATTATGAGAAAGGTTAGGTTAGGTTTGATTAGGTGTGTAGTATTATGAGAAAGGTTAGGTTAGGTTTGATTGGGTGTGTAGTATTATGTGAGAGGTTTGGTTAGGTTTGATTGTGTGTGTAGTATGTGACAGGTGAGGTTAGGTGTGTAGTATTATGAGAAAGGTTAGGTTAGGTGAGTAGTATTATGAGAAAGGTTAGGTTAGGTGAGGTTAGGTGTGTAGTATTATGAGAAAGGTTAGGTTAGATTTGATTAGGTGTGTAATATTATGTGACAGGTTAGGTTAGGTTTGATGAGGTGTGTAGTATTTGACAGGTTGGGTTAGGTTAGGTTTGGTTAGGTGTGTAGTATTATGAGAAAGGTTAGGTGAGGTTAGGTAAGATGTGTAGTATTATGAGAAAGGTTAGGTTAGGTTTGATTGGGTGTGTAGTATTATGTGAGAGGTTAGGTTAGGTTTGATTATGTGTGTAGTATGTGACAGGTGAGGTTAGGTGTGTAGTATTATGAGAAAGGTTAGGTTAGGTGAGGTTAGGTGTGTAGTATTATGAGAAAGGTTAGGTTAGGTGAGGTTAGGTGTGTAGTGTTATGAGAAAGGTTAGGTTAGATTTGATTAGGTGTGTAGTATTATGTGACAGGTTAGTTTGGTTTGATGAGGTGTGTAGTATTTGACAGGTTGGGTTAGGTTAGGTTTGGTTAGGTGTGTAGTATTGTGAGAAAGGTTAGGTTATGTTTGATTAGGTGTGTAGTATTATTACTATGTTGGCAACACTGAAACCCAGTGTTACATTAAGGAAATATGGCGGTATTCTTCATTCACACACTACGATTTTCGTATATAAGTAAGGTACGTATTTAGGACGGGTTGGATGGGCTTACAGCTCTCCCAGTGATCACATCAATTTCTACTGATCAGTACTATAAATCCAAGGCATTTTCAAGGTATTTTATCAAGTTCCTGTAGTGGCTGAGACATAAGAAAGATTCACCAAATTCCGTTTATATTAGAAGTGGAATAAGCTTCAAAACAACAAGCCAGGAATGTGAAGTGTGTCATTTGAAAAATGGTAACTTTTTCGTGAGTCATTAAGTAGAGAGCTGTGAGAATTGAGTACATGCATTAATTAATTTTATTACTATTGAATATCCAAACAAAAAGGGCCTTATTTAAGTCATTAATTGTATACTGATAGCTTTATTGATTTTAACATTTTAGGTGTAATAATTATGTATTGATATAAGCTAATTACACGCTTACAAAGCCACTATTCAAAAAAGAGGATAAAATATTTTTATGGCAGCGTTCATTATCAACCTTAATATATCCATAATTATTTATACATTATTCAGTTACGCAGCCAACGTGCATATCTGATAGAAAACAAAGGACACTCGAATAATTGATGTGTAACAGCTAGGCTTGCGTCTCTACACCGGCAATTTGAATAATCATAAATATTAAGTTTGTTAAGATATTCACCACCATATCCCACGTTACATTAAATACTGTATTAGTGTCAGTTAAGAGTAACACACTTTCAAGAGACTAGAAGAAATAACATTCATGCAACACCTTCCTTCGCTTTCTGTTGCTGCATTTACTAATAAATAGGGAGCGGATTTTTATGTCCTAAAAATTTTAAATATATTTATTTTTATGTGCTAAAAGTACGGAAATATTTGCTAAAAATAAAAAAATATATATTTTTTTAATATGACAAAAATACCTTACTTAGCTTGGGAAAAAAAAAAATGTTACTAGGTACTCACCAACCACACTTGAGTGCTAGTAGTTGGCCGAGAATTGCAGTGAACAACAAAGGTCATCTCCAAATGCATGCCGATTATCTCTGAACAACGACATTGTGAAAACGATCTTTCCACATCATATGACGTCAGACGTGCATATTTAAAGAGATGAATGTCACAATCTCATACACCGGCAATTTCACCTACAGAGACACCCTCCAATACTTGAGCAACTTTACACATTTTTTTATATCCACTGTTTTTCCCAAACACATTCTGGAATTTGTCCCTTAGTACTTGTACTTCTGAACCTGGTAGCGAGTCTAGTTTAATTCCCACGGCACGCACCTCCCTGTTTCAGACAACAGGTTTTTGGATGTTTCGAGTTTTTTTATGGTGTCGCACAAAAAGCTTAGATTTACTGATAGGAAAGACAAATTGTTTTTTAAACAACCATCTTTCAGTATATCTTGATGGATATCGATTGACGAAGCCCGATAACAGGAAATCACAACAAGATATATTGCCTTACTTGATAGACATGAGCGAGAGGCGAGAGATTTGTTTAAATTAAATAATGTTCATACCCGAGCTCTTATCTGTTGTGTTTCACAAACAAAGCGTGGAATGAAATCATCTTCAACAACAATAAACATTCCTAATTATGTGTTGCAAGATCTCTCCTCCTTGTCCATGTTAATTTATTCTCTAATAATAACACTGATATGCTGCCTAGCAGTTCTCAGAACTTGAGGCGATACTATTACGAAAATGGATCACGGATACACCACACAGCGCTTAGAAACACGAAGCAACCAAGAATTCTTAAAAAGATAACGTACTTCTGAGTGATATAGTTGATTTAGTTTTAAAATATTTAAAAGTTCTTGTAAAGAAATATTTAAGTAAAAAACTCCAAGATTTATGTGTTTATAATAGATTTCCTGAAAATATGTATTTACATAATTTTTTTGTGAAAATCTGTGTTTTTATGTGAAATAAAATTCGGTTTTTAAACTTGAAACTTCATGTCCGGAATTTTTAACTTTGTTAATTGTGTTTTATCACACGCAAAAATAATATTTAATTACATAGGAATCCGCTCCTTACTAATAACATGCTCTCTTTTTCGGTTTTTGAAATACGAGACATAGTGCTCAACAAATCTCGTGTCTCGTGACCAGAATATTGTACGAAATGGAAATATAAAAATTGGAGATTTATCCTTCGAAGAGGTGGAAAAATTCAAATATCTTGGAGCAACAGTAACAAATATAAATGACACTCGGGAGGAAATTAAACGCAGAATAAATATGGGAAATGCGTGTTATTATTCGGTTGAGAAGCTTTTATCATCCAGTCTGCTGTCAAAAATCTGAAAGTTAGAATTTATAAAACAGTTATATTACCGGTTGTTCTGTATGGTTGTGAAACTTGGACTCTAACTCTAAGAGAGGAACATAGGTTAAGGGTGTTTGAGAATAAGGTGCTTAGGAAAATATTTGGGGCTAAGCGGGATGAAGTTACTGGAGAATGGAGAAAGTTACACAACACAGAACTGCACGCATTGTATTCTTCACCTGACATAATTAGGAACTTAAAATCCAGACGTTTGAGATGGGCAGCGCATGTAGCACGTATGGACGAATCCAGAAATGCATATAGAGTGTTAGTTGGGAGACCGGAGGGAAAAAGACCTTTAGGGAGGCCGAGACGTAGATGGGAGGATAATATTAAAATGGATTTGAGGGAGGTGGGGTATGATGATAGAGAATGGATTAATCTTGCTCAGGATAGGGACCGATGGCGGGCTTATGTGAGGGCGGCAATGAACCTCCGGGTTCCTTAAAAGCCATTTGTAAGTAAGTAAGTGCTTAACAAATATGGAGGTTTGGATCAGCTGCGGACTTGGCTTTTTCGTTCCCTGTCTTTCATCGTATCCTTGAACTAAGGAAAAATGAATAATTTTTTTTTCCGAAATTTTTACGTCGAAACTATCACTAGCCTAGTTATTTACTTCAGCTGACGGCCCGTTTTCTGGACAAAATGTATTCAGAACTCCTTGATTTGAATGCATAAAAACTATAGTCGCGACGCTGTTATTCTCGGCGTGACTCCTCCTCTTTGCTTACGTCTTAGGAAGTTAAGGCTCTATAAAGTCTAGGTAGGTAGTATCGTTCGCCACTTTTGTTCTTTCGTTGCCGAGCTACCAGATGAGGAATCTATTTGCCACACCGTTAAACATTATCATGTCGTAGCTCCTATGATAATAAATCAAACGAACTGTAATTCAGCAAATAATTGAGCGGCAAATAACGTCCTTGTGTGCTTTCTGCGAACGCCAACGAAAGAGCCAAAATGGCGGGCGATTATATTAAGTATTTATCGAGCTTTAGGAAATGCATGACGTCATCAACAGCGAATCACAAGACGCACAAGTTTAAATGTAGCCGACCTGCAACGTGATTGGCTGCCGGAAATTAGAGCGACGGGACTATATTAAAATTGGGCGGAATACAATAATTTCATTTTATACAGTTACTAATCACTATTGTGAGCTGGTATATATTCATGGGAGACTTCAGTAGTATTAATAACAATAATGATGATAATAATAATGATAGTAATATCCTCACCAAGATTAATCGAGTCTCTACCATTACATCCCATGTCCCTCAAATCTAGTTTAATATTATACTTCCATCTACATCTCGACCTTCCCAAAGATCTTTTTCCCCCCTCAGGTCTCCCAACTAACACTCTATACGCATTTATGGATTTACTCATACTTACTACATGCCCTGCCCATCTCAAACGTCTGGATTTAATGTTCCTAATTATGTCAGGTGAAGAATACAATGCGTGCAGTTCTGTGTTGTGTAACTTTCTCCATCCTGTTGTAACTTCATCCCTCTTAGACACAAATATTTTCCTATGCACCTTATTCTCGAACACTCTTAATTTCTGTTCCTCTCTCAAAGTGAGAGTCCAAGTTTTACAACCATACAGAACAACCGGTAATATAACTGTTTTATAAATTCTGATTTTTAGCTTTTTTTGACAGCAAATTACAGTAGATGACAAAAGGTTCTCAACCGAGCAATAACAGGCATTCACCCTATTTATTCTGCGTTTAATTCCCTCCGCAGTGTCACTTATATTTGTTACCGTTACTCCAAGATATTTGAAAATAGTAGTGATGATGATAATGATGATGATGATGATGATGATGATTTCTAGCGACCATTTCATTCCACTATCCCCTGAATCCTCCTCATTGTAAAGTATAAACTAAGTGGCACAATATACTTCAGGAGGTAGTGTGTGTGTGTGTGTGTGTGTGTGTGTGTGTGTGTGTGTGAAACAAATTAAAGCAATTCTGGTTCCCATTGTGCTTTCAAAGGACATAAATTGAATGCAAATGGACCGGGAAATGATAAAGAACCGGAGAAACGTTGAGGCGAGCTGTCGCGCGGGGCTCGAAGCCCGGAGTGCAGGATATCGCCCTCCCTGGGGTTCATTTAGCCACTGCCCCTCGTTCATTGATAGATGTGCTATAATAACTCGCTGGACGCACAAAGCATCAATTCATATAAAAATAAAACCCGACACACGTGCTGGGGAATTATGGACGTCCCACTGCAACAACGGCATAACGGACAAGCTGTGATCAAAGTGTCGCCGAATCCATTGATCTGTGTAGGGATCACCCTCTGAATATGAACGTTCTGGCATATGAGTGAAAGCTATTATATCCTGTGTGGTCGTGAGTGCAGACCTGGTCGTAGTAATTATCAGCAAACACCAAATGTTAACAATATTAAACTTAAATCAGTAAAGAATCGAAAGCAGCAATAAAATATTACGTATATGTTTCTACGTCACATTCCAGACATCTTCCAAGATTTCCGGTAGACTGTAGTGGATGTGATAGAGAACTTCGAGTCAATGATGTCGTTGTTCTTGAATTAAAATGTAACGTTATTTTACCATCACTGAATGACCTTTGAACTTCAACACAAACGATAAATGAGGAATATAAATTAATACAGTTACCATTTATCGTATTCCAATATAGTCAACAATGTAAAAGGAAGAAACAACAATGTTACTGTTATCACCTCATCGATTCTTGAGTAACCTCTGTGGTTTAAAAGGAATGTTGAATAATGAACTACAATAAATTATTATAAACATAATCTCATCGTCTATAAAATATAGCCTCTGCAGTTTAAAAGGAACGTTAAATAAATAATTACAATTATAATTATCATCTCATCGCCTATGAATAGCCTCTGCAGTTTAAAAAGAACGTTAAATAAAGAATTACAATTACAATTATCATCTCATCGCCTATGAATAGCCTCTGTAGTTTAAAAGGAACGTTAAATAAATAATTACAATTACAATTATCATCTCATCGTCTATGAATAGCCTCTGTAGTTTAAAAGGAACGTTAAATAAAGAATTACAATTACAATTATCATCTTATCGTCTATGAATAGCCTCTGTAGTTTAAAAGGAACGTTAAATAAAGAATTACAATTACAATTATCATCTCATCGTCTATGAATAGCCTCTGTAGTTTAAAAGGAACGTTAAATAAAGAATTACAATTACAATTATCATCTCATCGTCTATGAATAGCCTCTGTAGTTTAAAAGGAACGTTAAATAAAGAATTACAATTACAATTATCATCTCATCGTCTATGAATAGCCTCTGTAGTTTAAAAAGAACGTTAAATAAAGAATTACAATTACAATTATCATCTCATCGTCTATGAATAGCTTCTGTAGTTTAAAAAGAACGTTAAATAAAGAATTAAAATTACAATTATCATCTCATCGTCTATGAATAGCCTCTGTAGTTTAAAAGGAACGCGAAATAAATAATTACAATTACAATTATCATCTCATCGTCTATGAATAGCCTCTGTAGTTTAAAAGGAACGTTAAATAAATAATTACAATTACAATTATCATCTCATCGTCTATGAATAGCCTCTGTAGTTTAAAAGGAACGCGAAATAAATAATTACAATTACAATTATCATCTCATCGTCTATGAATAGCCTCTGTAGTTTAAAAGGAACGTTAAATAAATAATTACAATTACAATTATCATCTCATCGTCTATGAATAGCCTCTGTAGTTTAAAAGGAACGTTAAATAAAGAATTACAATTACAATTATCATCTCATCGTCTATGAATAGCCTCTGTAGTTTAAAAGGAACGTTAAATAAAGAATTACAATTACAATTATCATCTCATCGTCTATGAATAGCCTCTGTAGTTTAAAAGGAACGTTAAATAAAGAATTACAATTACAATTATCATCTCATCGTCTATGAATAGCCTCTGTAGTTTAAAAGGAACGTTAAATAAATAATTACAATTACAATTATCATCTCATCGTCTATGAATAGCATCTGTAGTTTAAAAGGAACGTTAAATAAATAATTAAAATTACAATTATCATCTCATCGTCTATGAATAGCCTCTGTAGCTTAAAAGTAACGTTAAATAAATAATTAAAATTACAATTATCATCTCATCGTCTATGAATAGCCTCTGTAGTTTAAAAGGAACGTTAAATAAATAATTACAATTACAATTATCATCTCATCGTCTATGAATAGCCTCTGTAGTTTAAAAGGAACGTTAAATAAATAATTACAATTACAATTATCATCTCATCGTCTATGAATAGCCTCTGTAGTTTAAAAGGAACGTTAAATAAATAATTACAATTACAATTATCATCTCATCGTCTATGAATAGCCTCTGTAGTTTAAAAGGAACGTTAAATAAATAATTACAATTACAATTATCATCTCATTGTCTATGAATAGCCTCTGTAGTTTAAAAAAAACGTGAAATAAATAATTACAATTACAATTATCATCTCATTGTCTATGAATAGCCTCTGTAGTTTAAAAAAAACATGAAATAAATAATTACAATTACAATTATAATCTCATCGTCTATGAATAGCCTCTGTAGTTTAGAAGGAACGTTAAATAAATAATTACAATTACAATTATCATCTCATCGTCCATGAATAGCTTCTGTAGTTTAAAAGGAACGTTAAATAAATAATTACAATTACAATTATCATCTCATCGTCTATGAATAGCCTCTGTAGTTTAAAAAAAACGTGAAATAAATAATTACAATTACAATTATCATCTCATCGTCTATGAATAGCTTCTGTAGTTTAAAAGGAACGTTAAATAAATAATTACAATTACAATTATCAACTCATCGTCTATGAATAGCCTCTGTAGTTTAGAAGGAACGTTAAATAAAGAATTACAATTATCATCTCATCGTCTATGAATAGCCTCTGTAGTTTAGAAGGAACGTTAAATAAATAATTACAATTACAATTATCATTTCATCGTCTATGAATAGCTTCTGTAGTTTAAAAGGAACGTTAAATAAATAATTACAATTACAATTATCATCTCATCGTCTATGAATAGCCTCTGTAGTTTAGAAGGAACGTTAAATAAAGAATTACAATTATCATCTCATCGTCTATGAATAGCCTCTGTAGTTTAGAAGGAACGTTAAATAAAGAATTACAATTATCATCTCATCGTCTATGAATAGCCTCTGTAGTTTAGAAGGAACGTTAAATAAATAATTACAATTACAATTATCATCTCGTCGTCTATGAATAGCCTTGTAGCTATTGAGTTAAGAATCGCATTATAATTATCATCTTATCATCGCTGAGGAACTATTATAATTAAAATAATGCATTAAATGAAGTGAAAACTGTATAGGTTCCCGCAAGTTTGTCCACTCAATGCAGACGTAGTCAATGTTATATTAATTCAGTCCAAGTCTAGACAATTCATACGTATCTCACCTCATTTGTTTACAATTCCTCCCTGAAGCTGGAAGTTGTGCAGTGAATCTTCCACAATTCCCGCTGTTTTTATGAGCGGCAAGCATGCTGTTCCGTCCGATTTCTTTGATTGTCCCTGACTTTTCTGTCTACCCATCTTTGAATAGTTTGAAGCAACCCCAAGCAAAGAATTGCACGCATAAGTCCTGTCTGTAGGTTGTAAATGTGATATTATTGTTGAAGTTCTTTAACTCCGAAGTGATCTGTTTGCAGTATGTTCGAAGATGTCTAAATTGCAAAATGACGAAGCTCTGACGAGGTAAAGTATGTACAGGGACATCATTTTATTTTTACTAACATTTTTAATATTAACCTGGCTATACCTTTACAGAACCGGAAACACTGTTTGCTACCCCCCTCCACGACTGTAGTTCGATGATACTGACGTAAAACACAAACAAATCACTTTACTAGGTATAGGAGGGAAGAAAAGTAGTTCATCCATTTACGTAAACTAGGAGATATCGCGATTTTGAGTTTGATAATTTTCATTAGGTTTTTGTTTAATCAAAATGTAGTACTGTATTAAGAATAAGTGTTTTTACTCACGAACTGAGTTATCCACGTGAACGTATTCATTATGCAGTGTATATTATACTGTCTACAGCACATTAACGTACAATAGGCTATAGAGAATGAAGTTAAATTGAAAAATAATCATAATATGGATATTTAAACACATTTTTGAAAGTGGTGGCCGTTCATTTCTATGCAGGCTTCAGTTCTTTTGTGCATATTATCGCACTATAGACTATTGCATCTAATTCCAATTGCCAGTTTCGTCCTTCGTACTAGTAACTCATGTTGAAATAATTCTGTTCCTACTCCATAAAAGAGTACCTTACGTACTGTAAATTCAATCTTCACTTCTGCCCGACCCGCACAGATAAAATTACTCAGACATGCTATCTACTGTCCGTCCAAGTGGTTATGCCGCAGGATCGTAGAAAGGGGGGGGGGAAATCTCGTGACAGTTAATTACTTAACGAGGCCCTTTTATTTAAGTTATTTTAAACAGTTATATAATATTACGTAGACGTCCAATTCCTAACAGAAATTAAAGCTTTCAGAAAAGAACTAAGACAGCCCAGCTTTTACAGAGGGGCAAGCAGGAGGAGGAAATAGGGACTCGACGTAGGCAAACGGACAGTACCTGTGCGAAAATATGATTCAATATTGAAAGCTCTTTCGTCACTGGAAAACGCGAACATATTTCTGAAACGTACTATACTCACTAACTCAGTACTGTTTACTATATGCAGCCTTGGTTCTGTGTGGAGGACAGTTGAACTTCATTAGTAGAGGGGTGGGAGTGAAGTACATTCAAAAACTCAGGTACAATAAAAGTTGAAGTAAAACTAAAATGATGTCTCTGTACAAAGGAGAGTAAGAAAGTAGCTGCAAAATTAACAAAATATAAACCTGCTATCGATGGACTGTTGTCGGACGTGAGTTCGAAACCAAATTGGGCTTGTTAATTGTTGGACTTTTCCTAGATTTTCTCAGAGTATAGGGTGAATGTCTTTAGGTAAATACATGGGTCAATGAAGGAGACGGATGAAAGTTGGAAAGTTTGGAGAAATAATGAATTATACAGGTGTTTCAGAAATACTTTGACAAACCTTGGAGGCATGTTCCTCATACCAAAACACGAAACAAAGTTCATATAAATACATGTCCGAAAATCCTTCGTTTTTTAATTTTTAGACTAATGAAAGAACCTATTGAAACATCTGTTAGATATTGTCAGCTTGATAGCAAGTGTTGCAACTTTAATCAATTCAGAAAATCATAACAAATATTCAAAATGTTCTCATCTTGCATCCACTTTCATTGTTATGAGTTTCTGGCTTGATTAAAGTTGCAACACTTGCTACCAAGTTGACAATATCTAACAGATGTTTCATTACGTTCCTTCATTAATAAGTAAAAAAATTAAGGATTTTCGGATATAATATGTTTATATGAACTTTTTTCTTTTTTTGTGAGGAACATGTCCCCAAGGTTTGTTAAAGTATTTCTGAAACATCCTGTATATACTAAATGAAAGTGGAAACCTGATCAGTTTTATTAAATCGCAAATATTAAGGTGATTCGGCTATATAATTAGAATGTGAAATGAAAGATTAGTCAAGGAAATATTAAGTGGAAACAAATAGGAACAAGAATACAGGGGAGGCCAAAAATCAGATGGGGGGACGATATAATAAACGACCTGAAAGAAATGAAGATTAAAAAGTGGAGGGTATATATGCAAGATAGGAAAGAATGGCCAACAATTGTAGATAAAGTCAAACGTTCAACAATTAGCCTATTGAAGTTGTAGAACTTAAAAAGAAGTAGGATGAATGTCAGGTAATGCCATACCGAATCCTTGAACACCACTATCACCAGTTCCACCAAGAACAGCGCCGTTAAATATCTATAAAAACAATTGCCCATCACTATATCATGCCGTCAGAATTTTAAATAACCTCTTTTTGAAATGAGTCTTTCAACCAATTTTCTGTAGAAGACATGGTAACGTGCGTGAGCTAATAGTGAAGCACGAAGGCCAAGCTTGGAGATCGGTCTAAAAACCCAAGACTGCGGCTTCAATGCAGCGTCAAACGACGGAGAAATGAGAGTCCGTGCATGAAATATAATAAGAGAACTGACAGTTTAATTTTGTTTCGCTCCGACTTAAAGAATGACATAAACGACAGTGAAACACAAATGCACGCGAACCAGAGCAAATCCCTCCCTGTCCGATTTAATGTCCATTTAGACAGGAAATTGGATTCTTTTCCTGGAATCCACAAACTCTTTTCTGAATGTCTAAAAAATAATTTTTCAACCTACGCAGCATTTGAAACTATATACATGTTTCGTTTCAAAATAACAGTTGGTATTCTTTACTTTTTTCGCAGCACTGGTTTAATTAACAATCAAGTCGCAGATTTTTTTCTGTTTCTAATGAACTTACATAATGCAGTGTTACGTACTTCTCTTTCGCAGTAAATTGTGTTGTTACGTTTTTCGCAGTTTTGCAATTATTTTACAAGAAACTGTTCAGAGACGGGAATGAATGCCGTGACAGAGAAAGCTGAAAGTCGAAGTTTTCGAAGAAAGCCTGTTTTATTATAACATTTTATTTGCTTCAGAGTCTCGCATAAGATCCACTGAACCGAATCGGAGACGCATCTTGTAAGAAGTCGTGAATTGTCTAAGCTTCTTCGGGCCTTCATGCGAAGATGCACTGAAAGCATCTCTGGCATAAACGGACAATTAGAAGCAACATTTTGTTGAGTTCAACCACATAATAACACTTTATTTAATATGTGAACAGGGTATGTGCCTGATTTATACCGACAATTAGACGGAACACTTCTCTAATTTTAGCCACAAGGTAACAAAATATTAATTTATCTTTATTACTTTCGAAATGTAAAGAGATATTTCCTGAGTTCCACCAATATTTAGACGGAACATTTCACTGAGTTTAGCCACGAAGTATCAAAATAAATCTATTTATTTCTTTCATTCACTTTGGCCAACAATTAGACGAATCATTTAGCTACAAAGTATCCAGATATATCTCTTTATTTTTTTTTCGCTCAGTTTGGCCAACTATTAGACGAATCATTTAGCTACGAAGTATCCAGATATATCTCTTTACTTTTTTCGCTCAGTTTGGCCAACTATTAGACGAATCATTTAGCTACGAAGTATCCAGATATATCTCTTTACTTTTTTTCGCTCAGTTTGGCCAATTATTAGACGAATCATTTAGCTACGAAGTATCTAGATATATCTCTTTATTTTTTCGCTCAGTTTTGCCAACAATTAGACGAATCACTTAGCTACGAAGTATATATCTTTATTTTTTTTCGCTCAGTTTTGCCAACAATTAGGCAAATCACTTACCTACGAAGTATCCAGATATATCTCTTTATTTTTTCGCTCACTTTGGCCAACAATTAGACGAATCATTTAGCTACGAAATATCCAGATATATCTCTTTATTTTTTTCGCTCAGTTTGGCCAACAATTAGGCAGAACACTTCACTGAGTTTAGCCACAAAATATTACAATATTTCTCTTGACCTCTTTCATTATGTGAAGGGGTATTTCCCTAACTTTCGCCGACAATGAGACGGATTACTTCACCGGGTTTAGTCACAAGATACACGATACTTTGCTTGACCTATTTCGTTGCATGAACGGGATATTTCTCTGAGTTCGACTGATTATTAGACGGAGCAGTTTCTACAGTAGTCACCACTTATATAGATGGAACATTTTCCTCAAATTTGTTATAAATTATATGGGAGATTTTTCTAAACACTGTGTCTAATTAGAAGAAACATTTCTCTAAATCGAGTTTCTATTCGAATGAATTATTTTCATGAATTCAATCTCTAATTAAAGGATTCTTAAAAAAAAAAACAAATATACCCCTTAGTGGACGGAATATTTATTTATACCCATTGTCTAACAAGACGGATGATTTTCCGTCAATTGAATTGCAAATTAAATGGAATATTTCTCTGATGGAAAACATTAATTCTGTAAACGAAATTATTTAATTATACGAGAAATTTTCCTAAATTCAGTTTTGATTTAAGAGGAATAATTCTGTAAATCCAATATCAAATTGAAATAAATATTTCTTCAAAATCAGTTATTTCATTAGAGGAAAGATTGTCTAAATTAATCTATGATTTAGGGGGAATATTTCTCTAAATCCAATATCAAATTGAAATAAACAGTTCTTCAAAATCAATTATTTAATTAGACGAAAGATTTTCAACTTAATTTATGATTTAGGGGGAATATTTCTCTAAATCCAATATAAAATTGAAATAAACAGTTCTTCAAAATCAGTTATTTAATTAGACGAAAGATTTTCTAAATTAATTTATGATTTAGGGGGAATATTTCTCTAAATCCAATATCAAATTGAAATGAACATTTCTTCAAAATCAGTTATTTAATTAGACGAAAGATTTTCTAAATTAATCTATGATTTAGGAGGAATATTTCTCTAAATCCAATATCAAATTGAAATAAATATTTCTGCAAAATCAGTTATTTAATTAGACGAAAGATTTTCTAAATTATTTTATGATTTAGGGGGAATATTTCTCTAAATCCAATATCAAATTAAAATAAACATTTCTTCAAAATCAGTTATTTAATTAGAAGGAACATTTTCGTAAATTCATTTATGATTTAGGAGGAATAGTTCTCTAAATCCGATATCAAAGTGAAAGAAATATTTCTTCAAAATTAGTTATTTAATTAGACGCAATTTTTTTAAATTTAACCTAGACTGAAGTTTTTCCAGCATACAGTAATTGGCGTGAAGTTACTCCCAGAATAAACTCCCACACAATGGAACATGTACTCGAGACCCCTGCTAAATAGAGGACGTATTTCTCAGGATCCAGTCTTCAACCAACAGGACACTCCAAACGTCTATAAAACGAACTACTGCATAGAACTGTAATGTTTAATCAGTGACTGGCAAGCCATGATTTGCTGCAGTTTAGCTGGTTCGTTAGTTTTAAAATGCGCTTCGAGTCTCGGGTAGGAATTATGTGGCCGGTTGGATTTGTCTGTTTATTGACAGATATTGGAAATGTGTTGTACAGATTACCTGCCTGCCTGTGTGTGTGTGTGTGTGTGTGTGTGTGTGTGTGTTGCAAACATTACCCGCACACAGGGGATAATTGTAAACAGCTGAAGTGCATCGAAAAATAAAATAATAATAATCCCAATTTTACGTAATCAACGATTAAAACTGGATCATGTGATACATTTTAATTGATCTTTCAATTACTGAACATAAGGGCCTTTTATCCATTGCTGTATAGAGTAACGAAATAATGTGTTGTTATGGAAACCGTCACCATTGCAACCTGATAGTCTTGCATGCAGGAAAAACAAACGAGGCAATACAAACTGGTGATGAAGGTATTTTGCGCTCTTTGAAACAGATGAAGCAAGGGAGGGTAAAAAATGAAGGCTATTTGGAGTAAGTCAGAGGGGAGATTAGGTTGAAGCAATCCTAACGTTTGTTTTCAAAGAGTCTTGAAGGAAGATTACAACAAGAAAACGTACAGCCTAAAATGTATATCAGGAACCTTCTAAAGTCATGTACACATGTTGCGTTATATTTAGCGATTTTGTTGCTATATCTGGCAACTTTTACCTGTTTTTTTGGCAACAGTTTCTTTGAACTTTTCTATTATTTAAATAGAGACATGTATGTATTTATTTTCACTGCAAGTGGGCAAGCACCCGGTGGCAGTGGTATACACAATGTAAACAATACACAATAAAATTGCAATACACGGTACAATTATACAATACACAATACAATTATATACACAATACAATAAGAATACAGAATACAATTTAACACAACAATTACAATTAATAATAAAACATAAAATACCTAATTTTACAATACAACCTACATATGTATAGCCCCTACATAAGTTTCAATAGTCTTTCACTTTACTCTCATCTCACTCACTGTAGTGGCGCTATGACGCATTTCACTGACACTCTAGGACACATTTCACTGACACTATAGAACACATTTCATTGACGCTATAAATTATCACTGATCGGAACTATTCACTGCACTGTAAAACCATGACTTCACTGACTCATCTCGCTTCACTGATACTACAGTTCAAATAAGTCAAATAATTACACCCTTATGCATACTTATAAACAGAACTACATTTAAACTAAACATTTCTAGTCTAAGGCCCTCTTACATGCTATTTTTAAATAATTTACAATTCAAACTAAGGAAGTAACTCGTCAGGCTAGATAAATACATGTCACCTTAAAAAATTAAATGTTAAATGTCACCTTAATTTTAATTTGCACTTTATACACAACTTTTTAAGTTATTCTTGAATCTCCTTAAGGAAGGACAGCCCTCAAAGACCGCTGCAGGTAGGTCATTCCAATCATTTATAGTTCTATTTAAAAATGAGAATTTACCTACATCCGTTTTCTGTTTCCTACATTTGATTTAAAAAAAAATGATCGTTCCTACCATAGTACGTTGGCTTTTCTAACCGAGCCGTTATGTCTACCCATGCTTTCTGACGTAGATGTGCTCTATACAATGATGTTATTCTAGTTTTCCTACGTCTGTTTTCCAAAGTTTCCCATTTAAGTTCTTTTATCATATCGTTTCCATCGTCTCTTTTACCTTTAACAAATTTAGCTGCCCTATACTGGATTCTTTCTAAGGAATTTATCTGATATATTCTATATGGATCCCAACATGTAGTTCCGTGTTCCATTAACGATCGCACTAACGTTAGATATGCTATTTCCCTCGACATAGAGGCAAGTGCACTCTAGGTACAAAAATATAACTTTCTCTATTGGTAATAAGAAGTCTAGCGAATTTTGAGCTACAGTTTGGCGACTTTTGGTACTCTTCAGTTGGCAACACTGTCTTGAGCAATAGCGTCTGTTAAATTGGAAGTAGGTAGCCTACTACGTATGCATTACACTGATTTCTACATTCCAGCTGTAACACATCAATGGTTTTCGATATGCCTTTCCTAAAAAATTGTGATATGCAGAAATGTGAATATTTTCCCACATATGTTAGGGTCTTATGTTACAATCTGAGAAACAGAATCTCATATCTTCATTACCAATCATATAAAGAATTTATTTACAATGTTCAACATTTGCAATCGAAATGAGTCTTAAGATGTATCAATATGATTGTACAGTCACAGAAAAAAGTTCTGTCGCACACCTACTTTATAAGTTCCATGCGTATGATCAGAGGACTTGCGACCTGATTCGCAAGAGGACTAGTTGAGGTAATAAAATTAGTTTTGTTTCGTTGTATGTCTGATCATGCGCACTGCCTCATTTTTATAACTTACAACGTATCTGTACGACAAAACGTTTTTCTAAGACTATGTTACTTTATACAATACAGTGTAATAAGAATCTGGTCAAAATTTGAATCAAATTGGATTTATAATTTATGAGAGAAGGAACATTGAAATTGCAAAACGTCGTTTTGAGAAATCCTCGATAAAAATAAATTTATTATTGGTGCTGTGCAGTGTAACATGCTTCAGAACTGGCATCTGAAGGGCGTGTATTTATATTATCATTCAGAAAAATTGGCAAATGTAATTTATTGTATTAAAATGAAAAACGTTTTTTTCGTTGTTTCAGTCTTAAATTTTTCCTTAATATCGCTATAAGAAACATATGTATAAAAAATAGTAACAAGAATAGGTTATCAGTGGGCCATGTCTAGAAATTAGCAGGCTTTGGCGTCAGACTTTCACTTAGCAACCATAAGTGGCGTTCTTTTGTTTCACAAATTGTCAGAGCCTCGTAATTTCTAAACAAGGCCCTCTGATTAAGTTATTTCTTCATTGTTTTCATACAAATGTTTCTTATATCCTATATCCAGCAAAACACAAGATATTATTATTAATATTATTAAGCAGTAAGTACTAGTAAACTTCCAATCGTCCTCCACACAGAACCAATGCCGCGTATGCAGTCAAAGTGCTTTACGGTAATACTAAACAGTACTGAGTTGGTGAGTATAGTACGTTCCATAAATATGTTCGCGTTTTCCAGTGACGAAAGAGTTTTCAATATTGAATCATATTTTCGTGTAGGTACTGTCGTCCGTTACCCTACGTCGCATCCCGATTTTCCCCATCTACTTCTGCTCGCCCCTCTGTAAAGACTAATGGTTGGGCTGTCTTAGCTCTTTTCTGAAAAAGGTTAATTCTGTTAGGAATTGGGCGTCTACGTAATATTATACAACTATTTAAAATAACTTAAATAAAAGGGCCTCCTTTCTTTCTACGACCCTGCGACGTAACTACTTGGATGGAAAGTAGATAGCATGTCTAAGTAATTTTATCTTTTCGGATCGGGCAGAAGTGAAGATTGAATTTACAGTACGTAAGGTACTCTTTTAACCTTTGGGGAGGCCTAGACGTAGATGGGAGGATAGTATTAAAATGTATTTGAGGGAGGTGAGATATGATGATAGAGACTGAATTAATCTTGCACAGGATAGGGACCGATGGCGGGCTTATGTGAGGGCGGCAATGAACCTTCGGGTTCCTTAAAGGCCATTTGTAAGTAAGTAAGGTACTCTTTTAAAGATTAGGCACAGAATTATTTCCACATGAATTACTAGTACGAAGGACGAAACTGGTAATTGGAATTAGGTACAATAGTCTATAGTGCGATAATATGCACAAAAGAACTGAAGCCTGTATCGAAATGAACGGCCACCATTTTCAAAAATGTGTTTAAATATCCATATTATGATTATTTTTCAATTTAACTTCATTCTCTATATTGTACGCTAATGTGCTGTAGACAGTATAATATACACTGCATAATGAATACGTCCACATGGATATTTATTTATTTATTTATTTATTTATTTAACCTGGTAGAGATAAGGCCATCAGGCCTTCTCTCCCCTTCTACTAGGGGATTACAACTACAATATTAAGAATACAATTACAATCATAATTACAATAAATATTAAATTTACAAATACAATAAAAATCAAAGTACTAAAAGATTAACTGACTAATAAAAGCTAGACAGTTTATTGCAAAAGTTAAGAAGAGAGAAATTTTTTTTAGCTCAGTTCGTGAGTAAAAACACTTATTGTTAATACAGTACTGTATTTTGATTAAACAAAAACCTAATGAAAATTATCAAACTCAAATCGCGATAGTTCCTAGTTTACGTAAATGGACGAACTACTTTTCTTCCCTCCTTTACCTAGTAAAGTGATTTGTTTGTATTTTACGCCAGTATTATCGAACTCCAGTCGTGGAAGGGGGTAGCAAAGGTATAGCCAGCTTAATATTAGAAATTTTAGTTAAAATAAAGTGATGTCTCTGTACAAAATAAGATTTGCCTCCGCGGGCTCGTTACGTAGTGGCAATTGTTTTCTGTTGTACACTCGGGGTTCTGCTGATATTGCAGACGTGTGACGAATAGAGCCAGATCTGCCTTCTGAGTTCTGAGATAAAAATTCTATCCGCAAAAAAAGAAAAATTAAATTCACTTAACAGAAGAAGAGTGAAGCGAAAGCCCCTTCCATCCCCTCTACAACTGGTGGCAGAATGGTATCGGGACAGAAGAAAATGTCTGGATCCAGCTTAATAAAAAGCATAGCAGAGCAGAAGGAATAAAGAACGGGTGTAGGGAAGCAAGGGAGAGAGCTTCCCCGGCACAGAGAGAGAGAGAGAGAGAAGGGAGAGAGAGAGAGGGAGGCATTAATTCAACTGTCGCTATCACACTGTGGAAGTTTTCTGTTCTTAATTATACTTAATTAAAGTTGGCCCGCTCTAGCGGCGCTGCCAGTACTACAGACAAACCAATAAACAAAAGCGAAACGGGGCGCTGCTGTTTGTTCTAGCCGAGACATCTGAACGTGTCAATTTATCGACGATTTTTCATCTTGCCATACAAATTTTGTTATTGTAGTAAATTCTCTGAGAATAAATAGTGCAAATTTAATTACACAGATTTTTGTGTTCAACGTTAGCATTATATTGCATTTGGTAAATTCTTAATGGTAAACATTGTAAATGTAATTGCGGGCGCTTATGCATTATAAATTTCAGTTATACAATTTATTTTTATGACGTCTGCAAATAAAGAGTGTGATTTAATTACATTTTACACGGTGTTCTTAAATTATTGTGACGGTAGATGTCTGAAAATGTAAATGCTGCATGCAAATGGAATTGCATATTAGACTTTATACAATTGAATTTTACAAATTAAGGTATACATCCACTCTACAAATGTCAGATTTCTTCAAAATTTTGGAAAATAATGTTTTTGTCTTATCTGGAAGCTCATTTCTTATTTATTTATTTACTTATTTATTTATTTATTTATTTATTCTGGTGTAGTTAAGGCCATCAGGCCATCTCTTCCACAACACCTTACTTACTTACAAATGGCTTTTAAGGAACCCGAAGGTTCATTGTCGCCCTCACATAAGCCCGCCATCGGTGCCTATCCTGTGCAAGATTAACCCAGTCCCTATCATCATATCCCACCTCCCTCAAATCCATTTTAATATTATCTTCCCATCTACGTCTCGGCCTCCCCAAAGGTCTTTTTCCCTCCGGTCTCCCAACTAACACTCTATATGCATTTCTGGATTCGCCCATACGTGCTACATGCCCTGCCCATCGCAAACGTCTTGATATAATGTTCCTAATTATGTCACGTGAAGAATACAATGCGTGCAGTTCTGCGTTGTGTAACTTTCTCCATTCTCCTGTAACTTCATCCCTCTTAGCCCCAAATATTTTCCTAAGCACCTTATTCTCAAACACCCTTAACCTATGTTCCTCTCTCAGAGTGAGAGTCCAAGTTTCACAGCCATACACAACAACCGGTAATATAACTGTTTTATAAATTCTAACTTTCAGATTTTTTGACAGCAGACTGGATGATAAAAGCTTCTCAACCGAATAATAACACGCATTTGCCATATTTATTCTGCGTTTAATTTGCTCCCGAGTGTCATTTATATTTGTTACTGTTGCTCCAAGATATTTGAATTTTTCCACCTCTTCGAAGGATAAATCTCCAATTTTTATATTTCCATTTCGTACAGTATTCTGGTCACGACAGGAATACAAATACAATAATAGAAATAAACAGAAAAAAATACACTATATACAAAATAAAGCTACACAAGTATTAAAGAGAAAGAGAGAGAAAAAAAACACTATAAAAAAGTAAAGCCACACAAAAATATACACAGGTTGTAGTCACACAAACTTTAAATGAGTGATTAAGTATCATAATTAATTGTTACCTAATTAATTAACTAACTTAAACAAGAAACTTGCAGTTTTAATCTAGATTGAAAAAGAAAAAAAAACACAAATCAATACTTCTAGCAATACTTAAAAACATTAACTAAGATAAAATTTTCCAATTTAATTTTGAATTGTGATAAAGTCCGGCAGTCCCTGACGTCATTAGGTAACAAATTACAGAGGCGAGGTATTTCTACAGTATAGGAAGATGAGTATAAAGACGTTCTATGATGAGGGATAGAAAGAAGTGCTTGATGTCGGTTTCGAAGAATTGTAAGAAATTGAAAGCGCGATAACAGATAATTCGGAGTAGAAGTATGCATGATTCTAAACAGAAGAGACAGTGAATGTATTGTTCTTCGTTCCTTCAGACGCACCCATGAAAGTAACTGGAGGGAAGGCGTTATACGGTCAAATTTACGAGTACTGCAGATGAATCGTATGCACACATTATGAACACGTTTCTTCTAGTTTTCAAAAAGATATTACTTGTAACCATTATCTCTATATTTGTTACTTTCCGAATCCAATACTAAAGTTAGTTTTTTCAATTTCCTGCTATTTGCCACTGAAAAATGATATTTAAAAAACCTTCTATTTATTGTTGTTTTTAGGCCAAAACCTATTATCTTATACTATATTAATTTTCTTGCATAATATGGATTTATAAGCACAATAAAATTCCTTCAGGACACTAGAAAATTCGTAATTCGTACAAATAATTTATCAGCATATCAATAACAACCTCATAAAATTATTTACAAAAAACACTCCCAAAAATAATATACACTTATGAAAAAAAAAATTATTTGATTAACAATATTTTCACCGTTACAATTACACATATATAAAAACTAAATGTAAACATTTACATAGAGATAATAAATTTTACAGGAGAAAAAGTTCGTCCAAAGGGCTGTAATTTAGAAATTGTAAACCATGAAGCTTTCTAACACATTTAGTACACAGAACGGTATAAAATATCTGTAACATAAGAATAAGCACGCATTTTTAAAATGGCTCGTATATTTCAAAGCCAAAAATTTTTCTCCTTCCTGTAAAAACTATAAACTAAGATTATTATTTTCAATGGAGTATAATTATTTTATCCAAAAAGTATACAAATATGTTGTTGTTTTCTAATGCCAGGCATTTCACAATAAAGTAATTTGACCTCTTGCACTCCAATATTTTTCAAAGATATTATCATGGTCAGGCACTGAAGCACAGATTTTGAGGTGTTCTGAATCCATTTCTTGGTTTGAGTTGCACAATGGGCAGTTAGGGGACTGATATATTCCAATTCTATGCAGGTGTTTGGCCAAACAATCATGGCCTGTTGCCAATCTAAATACAGCTACAGACGATTTTTGTGGTAAATGTATACAAATATACATTATTTTTTTTTTATAAAATGCTTATATACTTTGAAAGAGTAACAGAAGTTAAGGGTGCTTGAGAATAAGGTGCTTAGGAAAATGTTTGGCGCTAAGAGGGATGAAGTTACAGGAGAATGGAGAAAGTTACACAACGCAGAACTGCACGCATTGTATTCTTCACCTGACATAATTAGGAACATTACATCCAGACGTTTGAGATGGACAGGGCATGTAGCACGTATGGACGAATCCAGGAATGCATATAGAGTGTTAGTTGGGAGGCCGAATGAAAAAAAAAGCATTTGGGGAGGCCGAGACGTAGATGGATTTGAGGGAGGTGGGATATGATGGTAGAGAATGGATTAATCTTGTTCAGGATAAGGATCGATGGCGGGCTTATGTGAGGACGGCTATGCACTTCCGGGTTCCTTAAAAGCCGTGAGTAAGTAAGTATAAAGTGAGTATATAATGTGACATATCTTTTGAGTGGTTCAAGGTAAATAAATAATTTTAGTATGTAACATTCTCCATTTGTGGGAGAAAATTTTGGCAAAAGAAGTTGTACCCTAGGTTAATTTCTAATGGAGTTAGGTCGGTCCAAAATTTCATTAATTTTTGCTAAAAATGTTTCTGGAATCTCCAAATTCGATTTCAATTTTGTATTGTAAAAGTTGCTTAGATTATCCCAAGAATCATGTCACCAAAGTTTGAAAGACAGTAAGGAAGAAATGTGGATTTTTTTATCTAAGAGTCGATATATATCATGATCCACAACAGTTCAATTAACACACAACTGGTCTGGTCTGTTGCGTTAAAAACTGAAGTTGCTTACCGGGCGGTTGTATCTGTACAAAGAGGCAGAGCTGCTCGTCTGCTCGTGGTTGATGTGTTAATAAGTTTTCCAAGTGGGAGGGTCGGACTCGCACTGTCTGCCTGTACAAGTGCGCTGCTCGGGAGTTTATGGTTGACGGAGAAGTTATTACTCTTGTCGGGAGTCAAACGCGGTTCCCCCCTGCTGTCTCGGGAGTGATAATTTTCCACTTGACCCCTGGCGGGGGGTTTATCTGTAATACAAGAGGGTGAATTAGATCTTGAATCCTCCCAGTTTCATCCCTCGGCGCGCATAGCATACTTCACCTGTGGCCAATTTTCTCTCTACAGGCGTTGGCGAAAGAGGAGCTTTTGTCTGAGTATATTTGATTTCATATTTATTTATTTACTAGTTTATTTATTTATTTATTTACTAGTTTATTTATTTATTTATTTACTTACTTAATAACTTATTTATTTATGTATTTATTTATTTACTTATTTATTTATTTATCTACTTATTTATTTATTCACTTATTTATTTATTTACTTGTTTATTTATTTACTTATTTCTTTACTTGTTTATTTATTTACTTACTGAATTAATTATTTATTTATTTACTTATTTACTTACTTATTTATTTATTTATCTATTTATTTATTTGCTTGTTTATTTATTTACATGTTTATTAATTATTTATTTATTTATTTATTTATCTACTAATTTATTTATTTACTTATTTATTATTTATTGATTTAATTATTTATTTCATTACTTATTTACTTATTTATTTAATTTACTTCTTTATTTATTTACTTGTTTATTTATTTATTTATTTACTTAATTAATTATTTATTAGTTTACTTATTTATTTACTTATGTATTTATTTATCTACTTATTTATTTACTTGTTTATTTATTTATTTGTTATTTATTTACTTATTTATTTATTTACTTATTTATTTATTTGTTTACTTATTTATTTATTTACTTATTTATTGATTTAATTATATATTTCATTACTTATTTACTTATTTATTTAATTTACTTTTTTATTTATTTACTTATTTATTGATTTATTTATTTATTTCATTACTTATTTACTTATTTATTTACTTATTTATTTATTTACTTATTTACTTATTCATTTATTTACTTATTTATTTGTTTACTTATTTATTAATTAATTTATTTATATATTTATTTACTTATTTATTTATTTACTTATTTATTTATTTGTTATTTAGTTATTTACGTATTTATTTATTTACTTATTTATTTACTTATTTATTTATTTACTTATTTATTTACATATTTATTTATTTATTTACTTATTCATTTACTTATTTACTTATTTATTTATTTAATTATTTATTTATTTATTTCTTTATTTATTTACTTACTTATTTACTTATTTATTAACTTATTTATTTATTTATTTATTTATTTATTTATTTATTTGTCCTAGTGTAGTCCATCAGGTCTTTTCTTCCACTCCACCAGAAATACGAATTCAATAATAGAAATAAAAAGAAAATCACACTATAAACAAAGTAAAGCCACACAAAATATACACAAGGTACAGTCACACAAACTTTAAATGAGTGATTAAGTATCATAATTAATTATATCCTAACTAATTAACTAACATAAACAAGAAACTTGCAATTTTAATCTAGAGTAAAAAACACAAATCAAATTTCTAGCAATACCTAAAAAAACCGTGAAATAAGAAAACATTTTCCTAATTAATTTCTGAATTGTGATAAAGTCCGGCAGTCCCTGACGTCATTAAGTAACGAATTCCAGAGGCGAGGTATTGCTACAGTGTAGAAAGATGAGCATGAAGACGTTCTGTGTTGAGGGATAGAAAGAAGTGCTTGATGTCGGTTATACTCACATGATCATGACTTTTAAGGAACACGGAGATTCATTGCCGCCCTCACATAAGCCCGCCATTGGTCCCTATCCTGAGCAAGATTAATCCAGTCTCTATCATCATATCCCACCTCCCTCAAATTCATTTTAATATTATCTTCCCATCTACGTCTCGGCCTCCCCTAAGGTTTTTCCCCCCAGCCTTCCAACGAACACTCTATATGCATTTCTGTATTCGCCCATACGTACTACATGCCCTGCCCATCTCAGACGTCTGGATTTAACGTTCCTAATTATGTCAGGTGAAGAATACAATGCGTGCAGTTCTGTGTTCTGTAACTTTCTCCATTCTCCTGTAACTTCATCCCTTTAGACACAAATATTTTCCTAAGAACCTTATTCTCAAACACCCTTAACCTATGTTCCTCTCTCAAAGTGAGAGTCCAAGTTTCACAGCCATACAGAACAACCGGTAATATAACTGTTTTATAAATTCTAACTTTCAGATTTTTTGACAGCACACTGGATGACAAAAGCTTCTCAACCGAATAATAACAGACATTTCCCATATTTATTCTGCTTTTAATTTTCTCCCGAGTGTCATTTATATTTGTTACTGTTGCTCCAATATATCTGAATTTTTCTACCTTTTCAAAGGATAAATTTCAAATTTCTGTATTTCCATTTCGTACTATGTTCTCGTCACAAGACATAATCGTATAGTATGTTTTTTAGGGTTTACTTCCAAACTTATCTCTTTATTTGCTTCCAGTAAAATTCTCGTGTTTTCTCTAATAGTTTATGGATTTTCTCCTAGCATATTCACGTCATTGCATAATAATAGTAAAAAAACGCCTACTAGTATACTCACAAATCCTAAACACGCGATATGAAGGAATTTAACAAAAAAATAAAAGAATTGTATAGTCTTGGGCTGAAATTAAAGCTACGTCTATTCAGCTTCGGTATTACACTTCGGTTCAATTAACGAGGCAGAAATAGCGTGTCTTCTTGTAGGATAAGTGTGATAATTTAACCAGTATTTGATTTTGTTTTTCTGATAGTAATGCTAATATTATATATTCGTAATTCTTTTGTTTTAAAAAAACTTCGAAATCTTTATAATGAGATTTGTAGGATAACCTAAATACTTGTCAAATAAATTTTAATCATTCTCTTTTTCAATTCATTCAGAGGGAACAGAAAAGATTCTGTTATACCTATCCAACTATCATTCCATAGTGATATTAGATACCAAGTGTCAACAATTTTATCTAATACAATTATCACTTTGTGCAGTTTATCGTTATAAGAATGTAAATTCCATACGGCGAACATTTATAGATTACACCAATGACGTCAAAGCAAGCGCATTTTTCTGACCTTGACGTCATGCGCGGGCAGCAAGCGCTAAGTATGGAAAGAGGAAGGGTTGTGTATATGAATAAGCAACCTGTTGGATTAAGAAAACAGTGGTGCACAAACTTCAAACGGAACGTGAAATTTTTTGTCGTTATTTTTATATGGCTTCTTTCTGTTTAATATTATCTATATTATCTGTAAAACAAAAGTACCAACACTGATTTCTTAATATTGCACTTGTGTTTTAAATCTTAATAACATAATAGAGAGTTAAGAAGGAATATTCACTTAAATTCCATAGTAGTATAATATTATACTGTATTAAGTGGATGAAACACATCATTCATAAAGAAAGTGATATTCCAAAGAAAGAGATTGAGTATGAAATGATAAGTTGGAATTTATATTGATGGTATCTTTAGCCTTACAAAAGTAATCAATAAACTAATCAAAACAATATTACAGTACAAAGCAAAGTTACCTAGGTACTGTATCTGTTTTAAGATATTACATAACAAAACTCTTATCGCATTATGTTTTTAAGGTGATATTTGTGAGCAACTTCCTATCATCAGAATATTAAATTATTTTCTGGAAATCTGCTGAAGCTATAGAGCTGACATTTTTACAACACATGGGCACGTATATTTTGCTTATGATGTAACAGTAGTTGCTTTGTTAATTCATTTCCTTACAAACAATTTCCATGCGAATATTTTCAAAATTTTCAATACACTATCTTCAGTAATACGTATATACGGTATATTAGATTTACGAAAACAATCTGTAAGGCTACTAAATAAATAGGCCTATACCTGAAAATTTCACTTTCCTATACGAAAAGTTGAGGAAATATTTCTTTGGAATAAAAAAATCAAACTTGTGAAAAATGAGCATTAAAATTAAAACTTACATTCATATAATGCACTTATACTTCTAAGGCAAATCTAAAAATTAACATGGATACAGTTTTAATAAGTTCTCTTCCCTTTATCTATTGAATCAGTGCTGGCCATCCCTGAATATAGCTCGACCAAGCGGCATATACCACCTCTTTCGTCTGTCTCTTTCCATTCCCCTGTAAAGCGCTCAGGCTCTCCTGGGCTCTAAAGCGCGCGTTTGCTCCTGTGGGCATCAATTGACATGCCTGGGTTACACATTCTTGTACTGAATTCAGAAGAGCATTTGCCTCGATGCTCACGAGGGCTGCATCCTCCCAGTAGCAAAGGTGCTAGGTGTCACCGAAGTTCTGTTTTCTCGACGCATTCAGTTGGTAAGATTGTGAAACTGCTGTGCGACTCCCAGAAGGCTGCAGCCTGGAGAAAGTAGGGCTGATTCACACGACGCGTTCCCACGCAGAATTGCGTTATCGCTGCCAGGATTTACTTTCCTCCAGAGACGATCGGTGGCACAGTGTGGCTTGAATAACACGAGCACACACTAGCATACAGTAACTTCAAAATAGCTTTCGTGTTTTGCTTTGTGGCACTTTAATTCATTTTTCTCTCTACTGTATGAAACATTTGTAATAACTAGTTACCTTGAGTAATTTTACAAACGTGTGTATATTGTCAACGTTTTTGCGAAAGAAATAGTTCAGTTATCCAATATTATCACGTTAACTATTACAACTTGTGGATTTATTTCACGACTGGTTTGTATATTGGCACGAACCGAAAAGCGAGTCCCATAAAAACCGCGAGTGATGTAATAGTAATATACGTCACAAGAGCGGTATGTTGACGTTTTCATGTTCGAGGAAAAGATTGAAAAAGCGAAACGTAGTTGAGCTTTTTTAATTTCCGAGAACATGAAAACAAACATACCGCTCGTGTATCGTACATTATTTTGTGCGAAGATCGTTTATTACATACCTGATAGACGAATTTCTAATTAGTTGCAATGAAATCTCCATCTTGGTTTCTGTTTAATAACGGCAACTTCGGAACAGCAAAATATCTTTCTTCGACATTGTTGCTGTAAAATGTTTTCTGTGTTTACTATACTCCATCAGGCCGTGATACATACGTCTGTCTTTTTTTTCCCCCCAGTCTATAAATGCGAACTTAAAACAAACGGTAAGGTTATGTAATGATTTATTTTTCATTTTAATATTTTAACAATATTATTTATATAACATATTGCAGAAATAACATCGGCATCTGGAATCTCGTTGATTTTTTCACGGCTTCCTTAATGTTACTTGTATCAGAAATGCAATAAGTTTCGTGGAGCAGTAGACTTTACTTAATTTTTGCAAATATTTAAAAACAATAATTAACATTGCAATTTAGGTGCAATTGCAGTGGTAAGTTTCCAATTTATAATTATTACTATGTTAAACGTCTCTAAAAATAATATGTTAAAAGCCTAAAGCAGTAAAATGAATGTCGCGCTTAAGCGGTAAGAAAAGGGAAATTGTTATGTGTGTTACGTTGGGAATACTGAATGTGGTATTTCACACTTACCGCGTATTGGTTCTTTGCGGAAAACAAGCATATACGCACGATCTCGCACAAAGGTGTTTAATCTCAAGCTGTATACTTGATTTTATCCACTACCTTTATACAGGGTTAGTTAAAAGTCCCGCACCACTTAAATAACTTTTGTGCGAGATCGTGCGTGTTTGCTTGGTTTCCGCACAAAACCAATCCGCGGAAAGTCTAAAATTCCATATTCAGTATTCCCAACCTAACACACATAACAATTTCCCTCTTCTTACCGCTTAAGTGACATATTGATTTTACTGCTTTAGGCTTTTAACATATTATTTTTAGAGACGTTTTACATAGTAATAATTATAAATTGGAAACTTACCAGTGCAATTTCACCTAAATTGCACTGTTAATTATTGTTTTTAAATATTTGCAAAAATTAAGTAAACTCTACAACTCCACTAAAGTTACTGGATTCGTGATGCAAGTAACATTAAGGAAGCCGTGAAAAAAATCAACAAGATTCCAGATGCCGATGTTATTACTGCAATATGTTATATAAATAATATTGTTAAAATATTAAAATGAAAAATAAATCATTACATAACCTTACCGTTTGTTTTAAGTTCGCATTTATAGACTGGGGAAAAAAAAAGACAGACGTATATATCACGGCCTACTGGAGTATAGTAAACACAGAAAACATTTTAAAGTAACAATGTTGAAGATAGATATTTTTGTTTTGCAAATTTGCCGTCATTGAACAGAAACCAAGATGGAGATTTCATTGTAACTAATTAGAAATTTGTTTTTCAGGTATGTAATAAACGATCTTCGCACAAAATAATGTACGATACACGAGCGGTATGTTTTCTTTCAATTCTCTGAAATTAAAAAAAGCTGAACTACGTTTCGCTTTTTCAAACATTTCGTCGAACATGATAACTTCAACATACCGCTCTTGTAACGCATATTACTATTGAAGCATATGGTTCAGTGACATGAAACTTGGTATGTGGGGATAACCATATACTAAGAACTCAATAATAGTATTACCGAGTTTTTTCTACTTTCGATTTAACCGGAAGTAACTCTCTCTTATTTTAAATGGAACATCCAATATATTATTTAATTTTTGAATAGTACTCATTAAGAACTTTTAAAAAATTACCCACACTTGATACTTCTGTACAAATTCAGTGTTGCTAAGTCAAGAAAACAGAAAAGTGTATCGAATATTAAAATAGTAAAATACTCCTTCCTTAATAAAAACAAAACAAAGCTAGCTCACCTTCTAAATTATGTGTTCAAATTGGTAGCCCTCAGCTGCTTTACAATGTGTCACTCGATCATATAAACCATTTAAGGAATGATTTAACCAGGCTTTAGGAATATCTTGCACCACTTCCATTTTTACTTAGCAACACTGAATTTGTACAGAAGTATCAAGTGTGGGTACTTTTTGAAAAGCTCTTAATGAGCTTTATTAAAAAATAAAAAAAAATATATATTGGTGTTCCATTTAAAATAAGAGAGTTGGAGTTACTTCCGGTTAAACCGGAAGTAGAAAAAACTCAGTAATACCATTATTGAGTTCTTAGTTTATGGTTATCCCCACATACCAAGTTTCATGTCACTGAACCACATGCTTCAAAAGTTATTTAGGTGGTGCGGGACTTTTAACTAACCCTGTATAAAATCTAATATATTCATCAGAAATGTTAATTTTGTGTAATTAAAACATTGGAAGCTGACCGGGAAATAGCATTTGTTCTGTTTCTATAGCTACCGAGTGTGTGTTGTTTGTTTTTCTCAGCTGTAGCGGAATCATTTTGATTAGAACTACTATAGACCCTAGTACAATATTAATATTACATTGGAATAAAGAAGAAATAATTTTATTGTTTCTGAATTCGGTTTTATTATTTGTTAATTCTCTCGTTAAATTTAAATATTATTATTACTACTACTATTATTTCTCAGTAAACAATTGAATAACTCAAAGAAGAAAAGCCTTATTTTGTCTATAAAAGAAGTTTTTGTTATGGAGGTGTTAGGAAAAGTTAATTTTATGTGCTTTATTAATAAATAATACAGTACTGTAATCGGTATTCTTTTGTTAAAACAGTATTGCTTCTTTCAACTCGTTGCTAGGATACGAAATGGATTTAATGCTTAAAAACATAAGAAAGACTATAATAAAATCACGTGATGTGCAATAGCCTTTGACAAAGCTGCAAGTTTTTCTCCCAAGGATAGATAAGTACCTTAAATGTTGTTGAATCTTTATGTTACATTTAGTACAAAATTGTTATTTAAAGAAACCTCTCTCGAACACGAGCTTGCTCAAACTGGTGTCCGCTACGTTAATAATATGTATTTATTTTTTATTTTATGTAGTAATAAATACTGAATACTTTATATGAATAGAATTATTATTGTTTTAAGTCTCGATACGTTGTACTAGTTACGGTTGCTAGGGGCCGTTTGAACGGATAAGCAGTGAAGTTATCCAGTTTGTGCGGACCGACTTGAGAACCATGTCGCTGTAGTGCAGATCTGCAGTGCGTGGATATTTAACAAATCACTGCCACTCGGTTTGAGTATTTTATTAATGCAGATACGCACTGCTCGCTTCTCCGTCTCCATTAATTTTCATTTCTCATTTGTTCTGTTCATTGCACTTTGAGACGAAAGATGAGCTTAGTTCTGAATAAAATTGGTCTCAGAGCAAAGAAATAAAGTAGGAATAGTCATATTACATACATTTTTTCCTCGGGCAATTAGAGAGACATTTTGTTTAACACACTCTGTCTTGTCATCATTCTTCTTGGCTTTCTTTTAATATTAATTTGTTTCTCTATTTCGTCTTCCACGATGTTCTTTTCTTTTTCACTTCTATTCTTCTCATCTCAGACTTTTTCTGTTATTATTCATTCTTCTTTCTCTGTATCTTCACGCCTTATAGTAATCCACCTTCCTTCTGTGCTCCTCTTCCTTTCTAAATCTCTTTTTCTAATTTTTTCATCTGTATCTTTTTATCTTTATTTCTAACTTATAATTTCTTCCTTCCCTTTCCTATTATTTTCTCCTGTCTGTTTCAAATTCTCTTCGTTTTCCTTCATCTTCATTTATTTTTCGTATCTTCTTCCTCCTTTTCTTCTTGCACTTCGTAGTTTCCTCTCTTTATTTTCCTCCTCAACTCCTTCCCTCCTTCTTCCGCTTCCAACTGCTTATTCCTTTTAACTTGTTGTTTCAGTATTTTTATCCATCTTGTTTTTCGTTTTCTGTCCTGTCGCTGTTTCTCTTCTTTTTCCTCCTCTTCTTCTCAATTTCCCTTTTGTTTTTCTTCTCCCTCGTCTAATTCTTCGTTTCCTCGTCTTCCTTTTTATTTCCTCTTTTTGCTGCAGCTTTCTCTCTTTGTGCTTGTTGGTGAGTTTGGTGATAGATGATATTCGGTGAGATGGTCCCAGGATTCGCCATAGATTACCTGACATTCACCTTATAGTTGGGGAAAACCTCGGAAAACCCCAGCGAGGTAATCAGCCTAACCAAGCGGAATTCGAACTCCGGAGTTCAACTCGATGCCGTCTGCAGCCCGTCGGCAGCTGTTCCCAGCAGATAGGTTACTTACTTAAGGCTTCTAAGAAACACGGAGGTTCATTGCCGCCCTCACATAAGCCCGCCATCGGTCCCTATCCTGTGCAAGATTAATCCATTCTCTACCATCGTATCCCACCTTCCTCAAATCCATTTTAACATTATTCTCCCATCTACGTCTCGGCCTCCCCAAAGGTCTTTTTCCCCTCCGGCCTCCAAACTAACACTCTATATGCATTTCTGGATTCGCCCATACGTGCTACATGCCCTGCCCATCTCAAACGTCTGGATTTAATATTCCTAATTATGTCAGGTGAAGAATACAATGCGTGCAGTTCTGTGTTGTGTAACTTTCCCCATTCTCCTGTAACTTCATCCTTCTTAGCTCCAAATATATCCCAAGGTACCTTATTCTCGAACACTCTTAATCTCTCTTCCTCTCCCAGAGTGAGAGTCCAAGTTTCACAACCGTGCAGAACAACCGGTAATATAACTGTTTTATAAATTCTAACTTTCAGATTTTTTGACAGCAGACTGGATGATAAAAGCTTCTCAACTGAATAATGACAGGCATTTCCCATATTTATTCTGGGTTTAATTTCCTCCCGAGTATCATTTATATTTGTTACTGTTGCTCCAAGATATTTGAATTTTTCCACCCCTTCGAAGGGTAAATCTCCAATTTTTATATTTCCATTTCGTACAATATTCTCGTCACGAGACATAATCATATACTTTGTGTTTTCGGGATTTACTTCCAACCCTATCTCTTTACTTGCTTCCAGTAAAATTTCCATGTTTTCCGTAATCGTTTTTGGATTTTCTCCTAACATATTCACGTCATCCGCATAAACAAGCAGCTGATGTAACCCGTTCAATTCCAAATCCTCTCTGTTATCCTGAACTTTCCTAATGGTATATTCTACAGCGAAGTTAAAAAGTAAAGGTGATAGTGCATCTCCTTGCTTTAGTCCACAGTGAATTGGAAACGCATCTGACAGAAACTGACCTATACGGACTCTGCTGTACGTTTCACTGAAACACATTTCAATTAATCGAACTAGTTCCTTGGGAATACCAAATTCAATAAAACATAAAACTTCTCTCTTAACCGAGTCATGCCTGTTTGAAATCTATGAATAACTGATGTAATGGTAGTTGATACAGCGTTGTTAAATTACCAACTAAAACTAGTGACGAAGAGATCAGTTACAAACTATTTGTGAAACGGGAACAAGTCACTAGTTAAGATGATAATGCACATTAAGATGTTAAAGTTACAAAACTGGAATTAGAAGATAATAGCAGGTGATGCGACCGATATGAAGTAGTGTCCCCAGGGAGTGTTGTTGAGAATTTGCCTCCACTGCGACAGCCTCGGTTCAGATCCTGTCGATTCTGTTGCTCACGAGATGAGATGCGATGGCAAGGGTTGGGGGTTAGGGGTTGGGAGTAGGTCGGAGTGGAAGGAGGAGCTTCTTAAGATGAATTTTGCCAGAAAGAGAGAGAGGGGGGTTTAAAACGTTATGCTTCACAGTTCGCTGGAACCTGCCCGCAGTGTGTAGCGGCAGCTCCTCCAAGACGTACACGGACTTAACTTTCAAATTTGTGTACTGTATCAACACAAAGTGTGCTGGCGCTCAAAAATCCCACATAAAGTATATTCTGTGCTGTGGAGAAAGCGGTGGGTAATAAAGTGAGTCTTCCTGGGCCCTTGCACCATGCCATCAATGCAGCTACGCGTCCGTTCCATAAAAAATAGTAACCTATTTGTTGGACTTTTGAACTTTGCTCTAGAATATGCCATTAGGAAAGCCCAGGAAAAAAAGAGATGGTTTGGAATTGAACGGGTTACATCAGCTCCTTGTCTATGCAGATGACGTGAATATGTTAGGAGAAAATCCACAAACGATTAGGGAAAACACGGGAATTTTATTGGAAGCAAGTAAAGTGATAGCTTTGGAAGTAAACCCCGAGAAGACAAAGTATATGATTATGTCTCGTGACCAGAACATTGTGCGAAATGGAAATATAAAAATTGGAAATTTATCTGGGGAATGGCTCTCAGTGGAATGTTTGAAGTTGGGATAATGTTTATTTCGAAGTCAATGTTACTTTAATAACTCGCACCTACCATTTTAGATTGCTGCTTTCAAGGCAATGCATTAGCTTTTGTTTTGATTTATACACCAACCCGCGCCAGATGTTCTCTGGGGGAGCGCTTATCGAAAAGAGAAATCATAGTAGGCCTATATCAAAAACCTTTAGGGGAGAGTCGGGTAGTATCGGACATCGGGTAATATCGGACAGTGCGTTTCTTTCATCTACCACCATATGGTAGTACCTGAATGACATGGTTACGTTTCTCTATGCGACATCACAGAAACGTAACCATGTCAAAAAGGTACTATCATCTTGTGACAGATGAAAGAAACTCACTGTCCGATATTACCCGATGTCCGATACTAACCGACTCTCCCCTATGTGATACGAAGAAAAGAGATGCATTTTGGGATTCAACGAACATCAAACCATAAGGGACACATTGTTTTAAGTCGGAGCAAAATTCTTGTTGTTCAGTGATAATTGGAATAACATAATGAATAGCAGTCCTTTAATGAATGTTATTAAGGTACAGTTACGTTACATGTAATGAGTGTATTATAGTATGGTCGAATAAAATAGTACCTTATGCAACGAGCCTATAATGGTAGTAATTAAGACGCGAGTATGTTTATGAAACGAGCGCAAGATAATTTTTTTATACGAGCGTCTTAATTACCATTATAGTCAAGTTTCATACGACTTTTTATGCTCGACCGTATTTCTAACTTGAAATTATTCATAAGTATTCATGTTATTCTTATCTGACTGAGGAGCGGAACTGACCTTGTGCAATACCTCGTAAATTGTGAGATGTGCGCAGACGCGAAAGTATTGATTTTTTCCGAGAAACAAATGTCGACATTGACCTTTATATCGACGTGTGAATGCAAGAACTAGGTAACTTGATTTTTCATATTTTGTGACATTGCCTGTTTACTTATTTATTGCACTAAGGAATATGTCTCATTTTCATTCACCTATTTGTTATATTGGAAAATAGATGTCGCTGGTATCGTTCGATCGGTTACCAAGTTCTTGCATTACATTTTGTGCGATTTTTGTTATGCTATAAAAGAGGTAACTAAAAAACGCAAATTTCGAGTTACCTAGTTCTTGCATTCACACGACGATATAATCTAGAGAGTAAAATAAGCATTAATCTTGATATAACCACAGTCTACTATATACAATCACGAAGCTTGAGTTTTGAGGGTGCTAGAAACAATAGACTGTGACGGTTCTATTTTGCATTGCCTGTAATGAGGCGATATTAGCGATCCTAGTGGTGAGCAAGTATCTAATGTTTGCATATTTACTACGTATTGAGCTTCGCGACTGTATATAGTAGACTGTGATATAACCTTGAAATTGAATTAGACATTGAAAAACGAGATGACAAATTGAATTTATTTGAATATTATTTACAATTAACGCTAATTATTATAGTAACAGAACTAGTTGTCTTTCGATTGCATATCCGAGAATAATCGATACTTGCGCTTTCATATTCCTACAATGGTATTTTCTGATTGTTGGAACACCTGAACTTTAATGAATAGGTGTACTTTAATGAGGTCCATTAAAAGGCTGCTACCAGGTGTATAATTACTACATTTCGACATGGTCGAGCATGAATGTATTTTTCATTCAGTCCGAATCATTAAAGTTTTGATGCCTGTATACAGCACATAGTGTGCGAGTCCATTTCTCTATATCTTGTAGGCAAGGGTTCAAGAGAACGAATTACAGACAGGAGCATCATGTGTAGTGTGAACTGAGTTACATAAAGGGAACTGGGTAGTGATACTGTGAGATTAAAAAATTTCAAAAAAAAAGTTTAGTTGGATATTTCTAGGCTTCTAGTGCTGAGAACGGAATAAAAATTTCCAGGCTTATACAATCAATCATTCTGAATTCAGTGGTGTAAAAGACAACTAATTTCTTCCGTATCCAAATGCAAAAGAAACGCCCTAACTGATAACCTGTTTTCCCACTTTGCTAAGTGTACCTCGTTCTTCAGGTTCATATAAATAAATAAATAAATAAATAAATAAATAAATAAATAAACAAATAAACAAATAAATAAATAAATAAATAAATAAATAAATAAATAAATAAATAAATAAATAAATAAATCAATAAATCGATAAATCAATAAATAAATCAATCAATCAATTAATAAATAAATAAACAAATAAATAAATAAACAAATAAACAAATCAATAAATCAATAAATCAATAAATCAATAAATCAATAAATAAATAAATAAATCAATAAATCGATAAATCAATAAATAAATCAATCAATAATTAAATAAATAAATAAATACATCAGTAAATCAATAAATGAGTGAGTGAGTGGATAAATGAATAAATAAATAAATATTACTTGCTACAATCTTCACTTATATACCTTGTATTTTTTAAGTTATCTAGTAATGTGTATTGTAAATTCCAAAGCAATGCTTAGATAAATATTTTACCCCTAGTGAAACACAAAAAATGATGAACTTTGTTTAAAATTTTTTACAATTTTTTCAATGCGTATATTTTTTTTTCTCGTGTTATGTGTGTCTTATTCTTAAACCCGTAGGTCTACTATGTAGAACACAGGCTACAGAAAACGGTGTAAAAATTTCATATAAATTGTTTGAGTAATTTCAGAGAAAAATGCACTGTAGTTTGAAAAATGTAAACTTATGGAAAACTGCATTTAAATAAAAAAGAAGAAGAATGCATGAATTACATGCACCGCCAAATTTAAAGAGGTCATTTAAAAGGCTTATCTGCAGAAATACCCCAACAATATTTATATTGTTTTAAAGAACAGTTTTATACATTTTGAAACATAACATAAAAAATCGGATTTTTGACCCCTAATCACTACCTGGTTCCCTAAAGTGAGTAACTAGAAAGCATGCGTCATCTCCATAGGGGTGGTTTAATAAACTCTGGGGAAATACTGATAAAACCCTTTACTCCACACCAGCCGCCTCTGCATTCAGTAAGTTAGTGGACATCACACTAATTGTCTGAGAAGAGGAGATTGTGTCAGTGTTATTTCACAAGGCGGACTTTTTCCCACGAGATCTGTCGTTACCTGCACTCAACTCATGTTTTCTCAAGTGTGTGACACACAGATTTGTTTCAAGATGTAGCAAAATTCCGGATTCCATTAACTACGTTATTTGTATATTTCTGTGTTATTAGGCATCAACTGGCGAGTCCACACCTGTGGAGTAACGGTCAGCGCGTCTGGCCGCGAAACCAGGTGGCCCGGGTTCGAATCCCGGTCGGGGAAAGTTACCTGGTTGAGGTTTTTTCCGGGATTTTCCTTCAACCCTATACGAGCAAATGCTGGGTAACTTTCGGTGGTGGACCCCGGACTCATTTCACCGGCATTATCACCTTCATTTCATTCAGACGCTAAATAACCAAGGTGTTGAAAAAGCGTCGTAAAATAACCCATTAAAAAAATCAACTGGCCAGAAGAATGAAGCTACGAGAATTAGGATCCAATCCCTTTCAGGCACAGAAAATATAAAATTTAATTATTCGTTTTAAATGTAGGAAATTAAATGATAATTGCAATTTGTAATTCTTTACTTAAAGTACCTTTCAAGCTGCAGAGGGCGTTGAGATGATATTGTCGTAAGTCACAGTTTTTCATTCTCACGAATGCAAGGTTTCCGCCGATAGCGTATCAGTAGTCAGTTGTGCTTTGACATGAACGAGAAATAGACGCGTGCACGAAACATGCGTAGATAAAGTCAGTTGATACTTACTTACTTACTTACTTACTGGCTTTTAAGGAACCCGGAGGTTCATTGCCGCCCTCACATAAGCCCGCCATTGGTCCCTATCCAGAGCAAGATTAATCCATTCTCTATCATCATATCTCACCTCCCTCAAATCCATTTTAATATTATCTTCCCATCTACGTCTCGGCGTCCCCAAAGGTCTTTTTCCCTCCGGCCTCCCAACTAAAACTCTATATCCGTTTCTGGATTCGCTCATACGTGCTACATGCCCTGCCTATCTCAAACGTCTGGATTTAATGTTCCTAATTATGTCAGGTGAAGAATACAATGCGTGCAGTTCTGTGTTGTGTAACTTTCTCCATTCTCCTGTAACTTCATCCCTCTTAGTCCCAAATATTTTCCTAAGCACCTTATTCTCATACACCCTTAACCTATGTTCCTTTCTCAAAGTGAGAGTCCAAGTTTCACAACCATAAAGAACAACCGGTAATATAACTGTTTTATAAATTCTAACTTTCAGATTTTTGACAGCAGACTGGATGATAAAAGCTTCTCAACCGAATAATAACAGGCATTTCCCATATTTATTCTGTGTTTAATTTCCTCCTGAGTATCATTTATGTTTGTCACTGTTGCTCCAAGATATTTGAACTTCTCCACCTCTTCGAAAGATAAATTTCCAATTTTTATATATTGCCATTTCATACAATATTTTCGTCACGAGTCATAATCATATACTTTGCCTTTTCGGGATTTACTTCCAAACCGATCGCTTTACTTGCTTCAAGTAAAATTTCCGTGTTTTCCCTAATTGTTTGTGGATTTTCTCCTAACATATTAACGTCATCCGCATAGACAAGCAGCTGATGTAACCCGTTCAATTCCAAACCCTCTTTGTTATCTTGGATTTTCCTAATGGCATACTTTAGAGCAAAGTTAAAAAGTAAAGGTGATAGTGCATCTTTTTGCTTCAGCCCGCAGTGATGCAAGTTTGGTATTACTTAATGGCTGCAAAAAATAATATTTCCGGTATAATCTCGTTTCTTTATATGCAATATACCAGTTAATTGTTAATTTATTATTTGTGGCTCAAAAACAGTTCTTTATTAAGCCCTCTTAATATTACATTTTGTTTTAATGCATTATTATTATTATTATTATTATTATTATTATTATTGCGTAATAGATCAACTATTGACCAGATATTTTGTATTCGACAGAAAATGGAGAAAAAATGGGAGTATAAGGGTACAGAGCATCAATTATTCATAGATTTCAAAAAGGCATATAACTCTGTTAAGAGAGAATTTTTATATGATATTCTTATTAAATTTGGTATTCCCAAGAAACTAGTTCAATTAATTAAAATGTGTCTCAGTGAAACGTACAGCAGAGTCCTTATAGGTCAGTTTCTATCTGATGCTTTTCCAATTCACTGTGGGCTAAAGCAAGGAGATGCACTATCACCTTTACTTTTTAACTTTGCTCTAGAGTATGCCATTAGGAAAGTCCAGGATAACAGACAGAGTTTGGAATTGAACGGGTTACATCAGCTGCTTGTCTATGCGGATAACGTGAATATGTTAGGAGGAAATCCACAAACGATTAGGGAAAACACGGGAATTTTACTTGAAGCAAGTAAAGAGATAGGTTTGGAAGTAAATCCCGAAAAGACAAAGTATATGATTATGATTCGTGACGAAAATATTGTACGAAATGGCAATATAAAAATTGGAAATTTATCTTTCGAAGAGGTGGAGAAGCTCAAATATCTTGGAGCAACAGTAACAAATATAAATGATACTCAGGAGGAAATTAAACACAGAATAAATATGGGAAATGCCTGTTATTATTCGGTTGAGAAGCTTTTATCATCTAGTCTGCTGTCAAAAATCTGAAAGTTAGAATTTATAAAACAGTTATATTACCGGTTGTTCTTTATGCTTGTGAAACTTGGACTCTCACTTTGTGAGAGGAACATAGGTTAAGGGCGTTTGAGAATAAGGTTCTCAGGAAAATATTTGGGGCTAAGAGGGATGAAGTTACAGGAGAATGGAGAAAGTTACACAACACAGAACTGCACGTATTATATTCTTCACCTGACATGATTAGGAACATTAAATCCAGACGTTTGAAATGGGAAGGGCATGTAGCACGTATGAGCGAATCCAGAAATGCATATAGAGTGTTAGTTGGGAACCCGGAGGTAAAAAGACCTTTAGGGAGGCCGAGATGTAAATGGGAAGATGATAGTAAAATGGATTTAAGGGAGGTGGGATATGATGATAGAGACTGGATTAATCTTGTTCAGGATAGGGACCGATGGCGGTCTTATTTGAGGGCGGCAATGAACCTCCGGGTTCCTTAAAAGCCAGTAAGTAAGTAAGTAAGTATAGATTCCTTGTCCTCTTTGCATCTTTCTTTTTTTTCCTCTTTGCTTGAATTGTCAATTTTTCTTTTCTTTCATTCGTCAGTTGTTTTCGTGAAGTTCTCTCCTGTACTCTTATTTCCATTTTCAGTGATTTTACTTTTTATTTAATGTTATAATTTGTCTTATTTAATTTCCTCACTATTCCCGTGGTTTACTCTTCTTCAGACTCTGTCTGCTCCTTCTAGTGGCTACACAAACCGTGTACATCCCTGTGCGCAGTATTATTCAGGGTAAATAACAGGAGCAGTCACGCCCCAATACTCTCCCTTCAATAACTAACCCTCAGTCTCAGGTCTGGATAGGTGGATGCTTGGTTACGTTCCCGCTCCGTAAAATTGTCAGTCCAAACACATCCCTCTGCTATAAAGATAGCGCGCAGAGCGCTCTGGCGGCTCGGCACCGAACTCATGTTATCAGCGTTGCTAGGCTCACGCACTAGTCGTTCTGTTGTTTTAATGGCCGTGGATTAATTGAAAGATACAACTACATAGCATGGACGCTCTTTGAGAGTTATACAAAAACAATGTTATTGAATAATCGTGCTCAATATACTAACAACCAATTTAACTAGGTCTTATCAAGTTGTTTTTACTATTTTCACTACAAAGTTGTCTCTGTGTTTATTTGTAATTAATTTGTTGCTTCTTTGTTTCTATAGTTTGTTTTTATGTTTTTATTTTTTTTCACATAGGTTACTTTTAGTTCATAGCACCTTGTACAGGGACATCATTTTATTTTTATTTCAATTTTTATTGTACCTGAGTTTTTGAATGTACTTCACTCCCACCCCACTCCACACAGATCCAAGACCGCATATACAGTCATAGTAGCCTTACGGTCATAGTAAACAGTACGTTCCAAAAATATGTTCGCGTTTTCCAGTGACGAAAAAGCTTCCAAAATTGCATCATTTTCGCACAGGTACTGTCGTCCATTTTGCCTACGTCGCATTCCGGTTTTTCCCATCTGCTTCTATTCGCCTCTCTGTAAAGGCTAGTGGCTGGGCTGTCTTAGCTCTTTTCTAAGAACATTAATTTTCGTTAAGAATTGGACGTCTACGTAATATTATACAACTGTTTAAAATAACTTAAATAAAAGGACCTTGTTAAGTAATTAACTGTCACGTGATTTCCTCCCTTTCTACGACGCTGCGACGTAACCACTTGGACGGACAGTAGATAACATGTCTGAGTAATTTTATCTTTTCGGATCGAGCAGAAGTGAAGATTGAATTTACAGTACGTAAGGTACTCTTTTATAGAGTACGTACAGAATTATTTGAACATGAGTTACTAGTACGAAGGACGAAACTGGTAACTGGAATTACACACATTAGAACTGAAGTCTGTATCGAAATGAACGGCCACCATTTTGACAAATATGTTTAAATATCCATATTATGATTATTTTTCAATTTAACTTCATTCTCTATATTGTACGCTAATGTGCTGTAGACAGTATAATATACACTGCATAATGAATACGTCCGCATGGACAGCTCAGTTCGTGAGTAAAAATACTTATTCTTAATACTGTACTGTATTTTGATTAAACAAAAACCTAATGAAAATTATCAAACACAAAATCGCGATATTTCCTAGTTTACGTAAATGGATGAACTGCTTTTCTTCCTTCCTATACCTAGTAAAGCGATTTGTTTGTATATTACGCCAGTATTATCGAACTCCATTCGTGGAATTGAGGTAGCAACGGTGTTTTCGGTTCTTAATAGTTGATCCAAAGGTATAGCCAGGTTAATATTAGAAATGTTAGTAATAATAAAATGATGTCCCTGTATTTTTATAGAATTGTTTTGTTTCTGATATTGTAATACCATAAAGTATACTTAATTGCATGGCATGCTTTTGTTTTCTTCTAATTCTTAACTTGAGTTGTATGAGTTCCACAGCCAGATGAAAGCTACCGTTTTGTACAGTACGGATAGGCCGTAACATCATTCTCAATTAGTCACAAAGAAGGAAGAAAAATTCCTTAACATTTATCGGCGACTATTACACTCTTACTACGTCATACTACTTTTGACCAATAAAACGGTACGAAAGGCGTATTTCAACCAATCATGGCTGCTTATCGCACAATTTTATCTCGTCCCTAGCATTTGTTTAATTTTATCGCGTCCCTAGCATTTGTTTAATTTTATCGCGTCCCTAGCATTTGTTTCTTTGTTTGCCAACATTTGAAACTGCGCTGGTCTGGACGTCAAAAAAAAAAAAAAAAAAAAAAAATATATATATATATGTATATATATATATATATATATATATATATATATATATATATATATATAATTACAAACCACTCCAGTCGATGCACAGCAGTTTCAAATATGACTCGCATTGGCATTCAAGAACAAGAATTAATAAAAATCACTTATCATACCTATGCATCTTCTGAAATCCGATTTACAAATAAATGAAGAGCACCATTCGGAAATCCTGAATAAGTTGAATACACCATGTAGGCCTAAATCAACGAGTTCCACTTCTATTACGCACATGTCCAATATAACATCAATTGAACCACTAACCATATTCAAATTTGAAAATTGTACATTCAATAATTATTATTCCTTTTAAAATTATTCATTCGGAAATTCTGAATAAGTTGAATACAACATGTAGGCCTAAATCAATGAGTTCCACTTCTATTACTCACACGTCCAATATAACATCAATTGAACCACCAACCACATTCCAATTTGAAAATTGTACATTCAATAATTATTCCTTTTAAAATTATTTATGTTTATTTTTATGTCATCGTCGTTAATTAAAACTTTTCTAACACTTGTGTATATTAGTTAGGTTATGTTATAGCTTCTGCTATATGATATTATGGATAGTCACGTATCAGAGATTGTTTAATATTAAGATTTATTGAAAATCATCTGTGAAGTGACGTTGATTACTGGGATTCGGATAACTGAAGTGGAATGTTGCATTTTAATAAAAATGAAACTGAATCAACAAAGCCTTCTTAACTAGTAACATTGCCATCGTGTATAATAGATCGAGAACTTCTCGACGAGAAGGCATTGCTCACTACTGCCATCTAGCATGCATCTAGCGTAATATTTGTAATGTTGAGATGGTACAATAATACATTTGAAGACAGTTGTATTTTCGTAAGTCAATTAATATTTTATTGTATTGGAGTACTTCGTAACTTCTAATCTTTATATACTTTCTTCTAATCGTGTAATAGTCAATTAAATCCCACTCGAGTTTTGATTTTCTCTAGATAAATCAAAACGTCTAGTGTGATTACTGTTGATAAAAGCCACAACCATGAAACAGGGAAGTCAGTCATTGCAAAAGATAACCTAGCGACAATCGAAGAGTGTGGGATAAAACAACACGTTGCCGCCGCCATGCTGCTGTGGACGCAATGTCCGGATCCTGACAAACATATTCCCAACCACGGCCGTAATTCGGCAACTTCTCAGACAGCTGTGCGTTGCGGGCAGACTACACAATTATTTGCAGGCTTCGCGCACGTATAGGAACCGCAATGCACTCGGGCGCTTTTCTCATCTGATACAGCCACTCACTGCACTTCCTACGTTACAAGTATGCTTAATGGACATACGTGACATCTGACGATTAGAATTTGAACCCGCGCGTCTCATTATTTCAGAACCTATTTTGTACACTAACCTTTCACGTTCATTAGACAGTCTTGGACTGTAGCTGGTATTCGTAATCGAGAAGTCTGCGTATCAAATCCACAAAAATGAAGTTCTCTAATAATAATAATAATAATAATAATAATAATAATAATAATAATAATAATAATAATAATAATAGCAATAATAATAATAATCTATACTAATAATAAATCTGTAGCCGAAATTTTTCTGGTAATTTTTGATTTTACAAAAATAATTGGTCCTAACATATATAATTAACCACCCTGAAACCGAAAATAGCTTTTTTGAATTTTTTTTTTGTATGTCTGTCTGTCTGTCTGTCTGTATGTTTGTTACCTCTTCACGCGATAATGGCTGAACGGATGTCAATGAAAATTGGAATATAAATTAAGTAACTTAGATTTTAGGTTATATGGCATTCAAAATACATTATTTAAAAGGGGGTTATAAGGGGGCCTGAATTAAATAAATCAAATATCTCTCTTATTATTGATTTTTATGAAAAATGTTACATAACAAAAGTTTCTTAAAAATAATTTGCGATAAGTTTTATTTCTTAAAACATTTTGATAGGACTGATATTTAATGAGATAAATGAGTTTTAAAATTAAAATAACTGCCATCTAAGGCGCTGTAATGAAATAAACAAATGTATTTGTCTATAAGGGGCCTTGGACACAACAATCGAAAGCTATGAAACATAGCCTACAGACAATGTTTCTGTGTTTGTATGAAGCTAAATTAACCGATTTATATAATTAATTATTATTTCATCATTGGAAAGTGTAGTTTCTCTGGATGGACATAATGCTATAATGTTATTACAGTAACTTGTGAGTGAATTGAGGACAGGTAAGATTAAAATAGCTTCTTATGCACAAACAACTTGATAGGCTATTCTGTATATTCATTTCCTGTATTTCTTAAAATAATGTTTATGAACATATTCATTTTCATCTCAGAGAATTAACGAACAACGAGAGTGTATTGATTTAGTATGCAGTAATAGTACTTTAGCTTAGCAATCCATTATTTTAGAATTCAAATTTTAACTATGCTCAATTGAATCGTGTTAAAATACATAAAATATACGTATATGCTATAAATGCAATGCAAAAAAATTGGGTAATGAGCCAAGAAGATTATGTTGCGCTGTTGTAAAATTGTTCCTCCTTAAATTCAAGAGCTCCCACAACAAATTAAAAACTTTCTAATTCGAGTACATCCGTTATCAACACACTTTTTACATAATATAATATAATATAATATAATATAATATAATATAATATAATATAATATAATATAATATAATATATAATATAATATAATATAATATAGCATAGCATAACATAACATAACATAACATAACATAACATAACATAACATAACATAACATAACATAACATAACATAACATAACATAATATAATATAATATAATATAATATAATATAATATAATATAATATAATATAATATAATATCTGTACTAATAATAAATCTGTAGCCGAAATTTTTCTGGTAATTTTCGATTTTCCAAAAATACTTGGTCCTAACATATACAATTAACCACCCTGAAATCGAAAATCGCTTTTTTGAAATTTTTCTTTGTATGTCTGTCTGTCTGTCTGTCTGTATGTTTGTTACCTTTTCACGCGATAATGACTGAACGGATTTCGATGAAAATTGGAATATAAATTAAGTTCCTTGTAACTTAGATTTTAGGCTATATGGCATTCAAAGTACAGTATATTATTTAAAAGGGGGGTTATAAGGGGGACTGAATTAAATAAATCGAAATATCTCGCATATTATTGATTTTTGTGAATAATGTTACATAACAAACGTTTCTTTAAAAATAATTTGCGATAAGTTTTATTTCTTGAAAAATTTTGATAGGACTGATATTTAATGAGATAAATGAGTTTTAAAATTAAAATAACTGCCATCTAAGGCGGTGTAATGAAATAAAAAACAAATGGCTTCGTCTATAAGGGGCCTTGGATAACAACAATCGAAAGCTATGAAAGATAGCCTAGAGAGAATGTTTCTGTGTTTGTATGAAGTAATATCGGAAGCTAAATTAACCGATTTTTATAATTAATTATTATTTCACCATTGGAAAGTGTAGTTTCTCTAGATGGACATAATGCTATAATGTTATTACAGTAAATTCTGATATAATATAATATAATATAATATAATATAATATAATATAATATAATATAATATAATATAATATAATATAATATGTAATATTATGTAATATAATTTAAGTTATTTGAAGGGTTCAGAACCATAGTGGGCCAAGCGCCATTTACTGAATACGTAGAAAACAAGGGTTAAAATTAAGTTGAATAATTTCAAGGGAAAAATTGTTCCGGGGCCGGGTATCGATCCCGGGACCTCTGGTTGAACGTACCAGCGCTCTACCACTCTACGTTCAACCAGAGGTCCCGGGATCGATACCCGGCCCCGGAACAATTTTTCCCTTGAAATTATTCAAATCTGCTTTACAGGGAGCTTCACCTGAAAGACTAGATTTGCATAAAATTAAGTTATTACCATAATTCAATGGAAACCTATAACAAGTAAAATAAAATATACACATTAAATCAAAATGATGTCAATCTTCATTAAACTATGGTTGCATGTAATAACAATTAAGAAACATGTTAAAGGAATTATCATTGCACCAAATGAGTGTCTCTGGACCAAAATGATCGCATTTTAATTATTTGGATGCAATTTAAATTAAGTAACATATTAAACGATTTATCCTCCTATCAAACACGAATGTTCCCTGGATCAAACGTCCTATTTTAATTATGTAATTACTTTATATTTATTTCTAACGGGTGCAGCGGAGCGCACGGGTACGGCTAGTAATAATAATAATAATAATAATAATAATAATAATTTTTAAAATAGAGATTTTCCTTAATACAAAGGTTTCTCTTCAACCAAACCAATTTGCTGTCTTAAATTGTCTCTCTAAACATTTCTGTCCTGTGCATCTTCTGATAGATCAAAATTGACAACCGTAAATACGAGTATTCTCTACAAAATTTTAAAATTTAAATAAAAAGTATTAAATAATAGGAATAATAATAATAATAATAATAATAATAATAATAATAATAATAATAATAATACTTACAAATGGCTTTTAAGGAACCCGAAGGTTCATTGCCGCCCTCACATAAGCCCGCCAGCGGTCCCTATCCTGTGCACGATTAATCCAATCTCTATCATCATACCCCACCTCCCTCAAATCCATTTTAATATTATCCTCCCATCTACGTCTCGGCCACCCTAAAGGTCTTTTTCCCTCCGGTCTCCCAAGTAACACTCTACATGCAATTCTGTATTCGCCCATACGTGCTACATGCCCTGCCCATCTCAAACGTCTGGATTTTAAGTTCCTAATTATGCCAGGTGAAGAATACAATGCGTGCAGTTCTGTGTTGTGTAACTTTCTCCATTCTCCTGTAACTTCATCCCTCTTAGCCCCAAATATTTTCCTAAGTACTTTATTCTCAAACACCCTTAACCTATGTTCTTCTCTCAGAGTGAGAGTCCAAGTTTCACAACCATAAAGAACAACCGGTAATATAACTGTTTTATAAATTCTAACTTTCAGATTTTTGGACAGCAGACTGGATGATAAGAGCTTCTCAACCGAATAATAACAGGCATTTCCCATATTTATTCTGTATTTAATTTCCTCCTGAGTATCATTTATATTTGTTACTGTTGCTCCAATAGTAATAATAATAAAAATCACTAAACTCTGTTTTTATAACAAAGGAAACTACGTAGAGTCTAGTTTAAACGGTAGGATGAGTAAGAAGAGGGACTGTGGTGTACTACTTAGTACCGTATACCTGTTTGACAGGATTTTCCTACAACACATTAACGTTTTTTTATAACCTCCCTAGTCTCAATATATTTGAAACATTAATTGCATTACCATATATTAATAACGCATATCTAAACATTCTTTCAAAAATACAAAATATTTTACATCTTATATAGTGGCCAGGAACGTTAATAATTGACATCATAAAAACTTATTAATAAACTTTGTCACCATAAGAAAACTGCAGAAAGCTTTTTTACAGACATAATCATTTTTGAAATGAAGTCATAAATAATTACTTTGTAAGTTATTATGAGTAATCACGTGGATTGACTTTCAACTAGAATTCACTTAACATGACATGTTGTGGCCTGATATGGTTCAGCCCATTCCTTCTTCCATTTCTTTCAAGATTTGTGTGGTCAACATGACGCTACACTCCTCCTTAAGACAATACAGAATAAATGCAAGACATTGGACACCACAAGTTTTTCTTGAGAAAGTGAGATGGTTATTTACATCTGTGTATAGAACCAGGTACGTTGTTGTTGGGTTGAAAACCTGGAAAACAGATTTTATAACAGAATAACTGAATTATTTTTTACATTTCTTGGACGCGAAAATTCCAAAAACCGGAAAGAAATGAGAGAGAAAGAGAGCTGATACCGATTCGTAGACGACTGTTGGCAGAACACAAGTCGGGACTTGAATAATTTTCGAAATGCGAACCCCAGAAGATTTGTGTGGTCAACATGACGCTACACTCCTCCTTAAGACAATACAGAATAAATGCAAGACATTGGACACCACAAGTTTTTCTTGAGAAAGTGAGATGGTTATTTACATCTGTGTATAGAACCAGGTACGTTGTTGTTGGGTTGAAAACCTGGAAAACAGATTGTATAACAGAATAACTGAATTATTTTTTACATTTCTTGTACGCGAAAATTCCAAAAACCGGAAAGAAATGAGAGAGAAAGAGGGCTGATACCGATTCGTAGACGACCGTTGGCAGAGCACAAGTCGGGACTTGAATAATTTTCGAAATGTGAACCCCAGAAGCCGCGTCTCATCCGTTGCAGGAGGCCGAGACGAAGTTTTTCAAATATTTAACTAGCGCAAGTGAGCCGCAGGCCGTGAACACAGTCAATTGTTTTCATCTGCGGAACAAGAGACGAGCAAGCTATTACCGTGCACATTACAAACACAGCTCCTGTTTGTGTTTTCTCCTCTACAAACACGCGTTTATCGTGATTGTGTTTCGCTGTGTGCAGTCGGAACGGCCAGGGAGGGGAAAGCACAAAAAACAGCGGAAAAAAAAAGAATGCTTGGTGTAAACAAAAGAAGAGATGTAAAAATAGTAAGCGCTAGAAATGAGAGCTGCGGTCCTCTACTGACGGATGAAATTGAAACCAATTTCTCTCGTCAATTGTTTCATTTTTCTCGGAGGTAAGGTTTTTAGGTTGTTATGGTAACGGATCCGATATACAGACGTGGACAAATTATTAGCAAAACTGAAGATTTGTATTATATATTTTTACAAAATATGATTCTTCAATTCAGACTACAGTTGACATTTTTGCGTATTTCCAAATTATTAGCAAAATTGAAGATTTGTATTGTATATTTTTAGAAAATTTGACTCTTCAATTTGGACTACATTTGATATTTTTGCATATTTACAAATTATTAGCAAAACTGAAGATTTTTATTTTATATTTTGACAAAATTTGACTCTTCAATTTTGATTGCAGTTGACATTTTTGCATATTTATAAATTTTTAGCAAAATTAAAGATTTTTATTATGTATTTTTACAAAATGTGGCTCTTCAATTTAAACTACAGTTACATTTTTGCATATTTCTGTCTACTATAATGATGGAAATATGAAAATTGTCAACTGTAGTCTAAATTGAAAAGTCAAATTTTGTAAACAGAATTATCATAAAAATCGTCAATTTTGATAATAATTTGTCCACGTCTGTAGTTGCTAAGTTGAGAAGGTAATGTCACTTGATAATGTTGATTCTCCTGGCATAAAGAAATCCCTCTGAAGTAATTTTTAAGGCGGGAGTGTGGTACAAAAATTAAATTTTCTTATACCATTTACGGATTTCGTAACAATTCAGTTGTCCGTCATAGCTTAAGGTATATGTACACCCATAAAACGCAAAAAATGATGAAAAATTAGAATTTTCAAAATATAACTATTTTAATAGAGAATTTTATCCTCTTTAATTTAATATAAGAATTTTCAATTTATGCCTTATGGTTTTTCAGATAAGTCCCATTTTCCAAAATGCTGCGTCATCAGCCACGGTCACTTACTTTTGGAGTGATCTTCGTAGCAGTCAATCCCCTCGTCCAGCATTGCTTGTAAAATAAACTTCTTTCTAGTCCCGAAATAGATGCATAGATATCTGGGCATGATCATTAGATTGAAAAAACTTTTTTACATAATTAAGTAATTTATAATCTTTTACTGTTAGTCATAAAACTGTAAATTTATGTGTCAATGATGTTGTACGTCATTTTAATAAGAGTCCAAAAGTAGAAATTACAATTGTGAGGAGGATGGGCATAAACCCTGGGACAAACATTCTGGGTCTAGAAAGAAGTTTATTTTACAAGCAATGCTGGATGAGGGGATTGACTGCTACGACGATCACTCTAAAAGTAATCCACAATATTTATTTAAAAATTACTTTTTCATCCAACAGCTTCGCTATTTTCATGGAATGTAGATACATCCTTCGGACACAATACGTCACTTTTCCACATAATCCCCGCACCTTTCAAATGACCTCCGTAAATTGCAAAGGTTTAGAATAAAGAATAAATTTTAAAGAATGTTGTGCATTACTTTTGGAGTGATCTTCGTAGAAGTGACCGTGGCTGATGACGCAGAATTTTGGAAAATGTGACTTATCTGAAAAACCATAAGGCATAAATCGAAAATTACGCTATACTGGAGAATTAGCACGGTCACTTTGAACCGTGCCGTTACGTTTACCACCAAATTTAAGTAAATACACAATGTCACCAACATAAGAACATGACGTTGGTGTGTGGCGTAGTTGGCGGGAGAAATTTTTTCTCTCTCTGTCTACCTCCTTCGTTCTGAACATTATTGAGAGATAGCACCACTGTTAGCGACAATGTGTATTTGCGTAAATATTGCGAGTAAATTATGACGAGTGCCTTAAATGAGAGGCTCGGGACAGAAACAGTTTTGCTGTAGCGCATGCGCGGACCTCTCATGCAGTGGGAGCGTGATCCTTACTTGAATTTATTTTTGCGTGTACTTGCAGATTAAATTATTGAGATCCCTTCTTGCTCCGGTTACAGGCCTTGCATTTACGAAGGTTATGTTAGGTTAGCTTAGATTAGCTTAGCTTAGGTTAGGTTAGGTTAGATTAGCTTTGGTTAGGTTAGATTAGTTTTGGTTAGGTTAGCTTAGCTTTGGTTAGGTTAGGTTAGGTTAGGTTAGGTTAGGTTAGCTTTGGTTAGGTTAGGTTAGCTTAGCTTTGGTTAGGTTAGCTTGATTTGATTCGTCGATGTAGTAGTTAAAATTATATAATATGACAGTTTTTGATTCGTAATATTGTTAAAAAATAATAGGCCTATAATGAAAGCGGTGAATAATTTCATGGTCCTTAAATTTTTTTTTCGTAAAAGGCTAAGTATTTTTCTATAGGCCAGAAATAAAACAGCAACGCCGTCATAATTATGTACTTTACGCTTTGGCGAACATTAACCGGAAATTTACTTTCCGTCATTTTAATTGTATTCCGTGAAACACACCTTTATCCTGTTAATTTCCTTGTGATAACCTAGTTTATTATCTTATTACATCTTCATTTTCTTTTAATGCATTCAAAAAACCGCCGTTGTACTACATAAAACCTTGAACTTGACTAATGGAGTGAATTATTTAAGAATATAGTCGCGAATTTGACTACCACCATTTCGATTATATTTTGTTTGATACGGCTCGGTACGGCCCGGTGACTAGTGGCCAGCGAGTAGAGTCGACTATCGATATTGGTCTGCCGTGCGTATTATCCAGTTGTTCCGAAAATTATTATATCAAATTAAAGGGGAGAAAATTCTCTAGTAAAATAGTCATATTTTGAATATCCTATTTGCGTTTTGTGGGTGTACATATACCTTAAATGAAAATTAACTACAGCATAAAGCAATATAAGAATCATAAAATTCATGTAGTATGCAATAATATTTTTTCACATTTTTATGTATAAAAACATATTTTGTTTCGGAGGCTGAATTCTGTTTTTTTTTAACACATTTATGTACGCCTTTTTCAGGACCTATTTCACATACTTTAATTAAAATTTTACTCTGCATTTTAAAATATAAATTTTACAAACTGTAGCTAAAACTGCAGATTCATATGAATTAGATTGTTAATTTAATTAATTCCCTATGAAAGTTAATGATTTTTTACAAGATATTATAATATTCCCTTCAACTGTCTATATGATAACATTTTAGATTTAAATTGTCAGAAATATTATTTACCAATATATATAAACCAGAGGTCTGCATCGGACGTTTTCGCTCGAGCGCCAAGTAGTTAATAGCATAATCCGATAGGTAGCGCACATGCATGATGGGTAAAATTGTCGCGAGCGATAAATCCTCGAACGGTATAAGCCGAGCGTTATACATTCGTTCTTGTTACAGTGATGAACTGTGTAGTAACATCATAGATGTTTATCATTTGAAAACTTTGCAGTGTTTAACTAACCTCTCCATAGTACAACTACAAAACTTTCTTTAAAATGTAATATAAATCTTGTAGGTAAATGTCCCCCCCCCCCACACAGGAGTGATTTTGTTTTTGCCACATCTGATAGATGTTATTGGATGTAAATGTAATTATTATAAACGGAGAACACAATCACGATAATGCAAGAACCGTATCAAGTTTTCTAGTAATAATAATAATAATAATAATAATAATAATAATAATAATAATAATAATCTCTAATAATTAGTGTATCAATCTTTGCGTCTGTAACAGTTGTGCAGCATGATTATTCGTTTTATTATATATTCTGTGACGTTATCTCTGTACTAATATTGTTATTAATCTACTGCTATATCAATAATATTTTGTAAAACGTTTCTACATTGTCGTAGTATATAGGCGGAACACTATGTATGGACCTATCATATTACATATGTGGTAAATCAAATATTGAATAATTATTAATTAGCAATAATAACTGTATATCGAAGTTTTTCATACTATTTTATTTATAACTTCATGTTCCTGTTTTTGTACGTTCCATTGACTGTTCCATTAAACGTTTGTCATAAACGCAGAAAATAAAGCCTTATTTTTACCGTGTGAGCAAAACATATGTGTATCTTATCTGTCGCCTTCCATACAAGATAAGACATGTCGGTGAGATGACCTTGTACTGTGCTTCTATTTATTACGAGCGTATCACGACCGATCGTATCTCACTCGAAGGTGCGACACTCGAATGAGTTCAAGCGAGCGATTGAACTCCAATGCAGCACTCTGGTATAAACATTTTACAAACAGTATTTGAGAAAAGTGTGCCAGTAAAAATCATTGCTTCCTATAAGAGCTTACTAAAACTCAGATAAGTTATGATCTAATACATACCAATGCACTTACTGAGCATGCGCAGTATGTTGTAATTGGAACTCTGAAAATCCAGGTAACCCAAATTTTTTTCTGGGTCTGTACAATAAGTGTTGAATCAGTCTAAAAGAACTCATCTTATATCTAATAATCAGCCAGAAAACCATTATAAAATCATCATATAGAGTAGTTATTAAAAATAACTGAACAGTTCATCAGGACGTAGTTGATCTGCGTTTAAAAGCTTATTCCATAGAACAGCTATGTTCCTCTTCACTTGAAGGGTCCATACCTGGACGGGGAAGATAGAACCCTCCTTCCACTGTATAGAACAATGCGGTAAGGCTAAATTTAATGGGCTTCTGCAATTTCGGAATTAATGGGCGCGTACACACGGTCAGGTTATATGCACTGTGCAGGAACTCCAAAATGACTGAAAACGCTGCTGGAATTAATTACGTCAAATCGTGCCTGAAGCACTTAAGTGCTAGAAAATTTTCCTGCTTTTCGCAGAGCGTAGAGAGAGAAAAAAAGAGAGAATCGAGTGGCTCTTAATGTTCAACGGTCAGTTTACAGCGCCGCCATTATCTGGGTAGCGAAATCAGAATGGAGCACTCAGCTGACGTCAGTGGCGGCCATGTCGTAAAGAAGTTACGACTCTGCTCATTACACAGGGCGTAACGGCGGCGCCTTAAATCAAACCCGCAACGACTTGAAGGCACGTTGTCCGCTACAACCTTGACCGACACCGTCCACATTTTTGGAAAGCCTGCCCTACATCTGTAAAGCTGAGAGTGAAACAATAAAAGGCAAGCACTACGGGTCGTTTCCATGGTTACGATTTTTACTTGATGTCTGTCTTGCAGAATTTTCAATCTGCAGAGTTGTTCAGTGTACATATAGATATAGGGTTTAAAATTACATTGTGGGATGTCTTGTGATTCTCAAAAGTGATTTATTTAGGCAGGTGTACAATATTTAGAAAACAACCTGTGCAAAGTCTGCCGGTCTTCCATTTTGTATAAAGTTTAGCCTGTGTGTCAGGAATACCTTCCTGCCCTTAACACATGCTTTATCACAAATTAAAATGTCCCGCACATTTCTTCATTCTTGGTAGATTTTTACTGTCACAATAGTTTTGCTTGTTCTTACTTGGCTTATGTACCACTGTATTTTATGAAAATTGTTAGATAGGAGAAAAGTTACTAATTTTGCCTAATTGCAACCCCCCTATAAGGGCAGTTCCTCTTATACAAACATAATCAGAATTTGTATACAAAACAAATGTACTACCTGTAACTACTGTATAAAGTTTCATGAAAATCTGTTAGATGGGAGAAAAGTTAATTTTGTCTAAATGCACCCCTATAAGGAGTAGTTCCTTTTATACAAACGTAGCATATCATTAATATATCGTCGGTTTCTTGGTAAAAGTGACCAAGTCACATTCCAAGGCTTCAACGCATTATGAAAATTTAAGACGTAATTTTGTATTAATAACTAATAATATAGCACATTTAACCTTCGAAATAGCTTATTACTAACATCTAAAGAAGTACAATTATCCTTGGATGGATCATTAAACCTTTAAATGCCTTTTCTCAACTATTTTGCATTTTGGACTTGGTCACTTTTACCAAGAAACCGACGATATATCATTAATAGTAGAGGACCTAGTATCGATCCTTGAGGAACTCCAGACTTTGTGGTGCGCCATTCAGGAGAGAAGTCACCAACTAATGTACACTGCTAGCGGTCACGACAGTAAGATTGAAACCAAGCGAGAGCATTATCCGATAGATTCAAGTTTCTCAATTTATACAAAAGAAAGTCAATACCACCACCACCACACCACCACTACCACCACTACCACCACTACCACCTCCACCACTACCACCACCAATACCACCTCCACCACCACTACCACCACCACTACCGCTACCACCTCCACCACTATTACCACCACCACTACCACCTCCACCACTACCACCACCACCACTATTACCACCACCACTACCACCATCATCAATACCACCACCACCACTACCACTACCACCTCCACCACTATTACCACCACCACTACCACCTCCACCACTACCACCACCACCTCTACTACCACCAACACTACCACCGTCATCAATACCACCACCACCACTACCACTACCACCTCCACCACTATTACCACCACCACTACCACCTCCACCACTACCACCACCACCACTATTACCACCACCACTACCACCGCCACCACTACCACCACCACCACTATTACCACCACCACTACCACCACCATCAATACCACCACCACCACTACCACCTCCACCACTATTACCACCACCTCTACCACCGCCACCACTACCACCACCACTACCAACACCACCACTATTACCACCACCACTACCAACACCAATACCACCTCCACCACCACTACCACCACCATCAATACCACCACCACCACTACCAAAACCATCAATATCACCTCCACCACCACTACCACCATCAATACCACCTCCACCACTACTACCACCACCATCAATACCACCGCCACCACTACCACCACTACCACCACCATCAATACCACCTCCACCACTACTACCACCAACATCAATACCACCACCACTACCACCGCCACCACTACCACCACTACCACCACCATCAATACCACCGCCACCACTACCACCTCCACCACTATTACCACCACCACTACCACCACCATCAATATCACCACCACCACCACCACTACTACCTCCACCACTATTACCACCACCACTACCACCACCATCAATACCACCACCACTACCACCTCCACCACTACCACCACCACTACCACCACCACCACTATTACCACCACCACTACCACCTCCACCACTACCACCACCACCACTATTACCACCACCACTACCACCATCATCAATACCACCACCACTACCACTACCACCACCACCACTATTACCACCACTACCACCACCATCAATACCACCACCACCACCACTACCACCTCCACCACTACCACCACCACCACTATTACCACCACCACTACCACCATCATCAATACCACCACCACCACCACCACTACCACCACCACCACTATTACCACCACCACTACCAACACCACCACTATTACCACCACCATCAATACCACCACCACTACCACCGCCACCACTACCACCACTACCACCACCATCAATACCACCGCCACCACTACCACCTCCACCACTATTACCACCACCACTACCACCACCATCAATACCACCTCCACCAACACTACCACCACCATCAATATCACCACCACCACCACCACCACTATTACCACCACCACTACCACCACCATCATCACTACCACTACCTCCACCACTACCACCACCACTACCACCACCACCACTACCACCACAACTACCACCACCACCACTACCACTACCACCACCACTACCACTACCACTATCACTACCACTACCACTACCATAACCAGCACCTCTACCACCACCACCAACACTACCACCAACACTACCACCTCCACCACTATTACCACCACCACTACCACCACCATCAATACCACCACCAGCATCACTACCACCACCACTACCGCCACTACTATCACCACCACTATCACCACCTCCACCACCACCACTACCACCACCACCACCATCACTACCACCATCACCACTACATTTGAACACACACACTAGCGTGCATCCTTCCACCCTCTATCTTCTGCACCTCTATCTTCTGCACAACGGTGCATATTCAGATACACTTCTATCCGTTACCCGTTTCAGCGAGTGCTGACGTCCATTGGTCTAATGAAAGCTTATACACATGCTGGCCTGTGAATTTGTATTTCATGCAATCTCTACACTGGCAATTCAAAGAGTAAACAATGACGTTTTGTGCCGAAGCCCATTTCCGCTTTATAATGAGCGGTATTAAAACTAAAATAAACACTGCAAATAAATACACAAGCAGTCTCATTTATTTTTCACCAGTGCATGCATTAATAACCAGAGCGGCGCTGTTGTGATTAAATGTGTGTCGGCCAGCACACACGCACGTTTAATGTGGTGCGTTCGGCCAGAATAGATTAGTACTTAAAACTTTGGGTGGAAACAAAAGCTAGGAATTTGCCTTCTGACAGTTCTGGGTGGCCTTGGAAGGAATCGGTCGGTAGTCATAGAAACAAAAGCAAATTATTTTAGTGTTTCGTAATACAGGGACATCATTTTATTTTTACTAACACTCTAATATTAACCCGGCTGTACCTTTGGATTAACGTTGAGAACCGGAAATACCGTTTGCTATCGCCTTTCATGATTGGAGTTTGATGATACTGGCGTAAAATACAAACAAATCACTTTATTAGGTATAGTAGAGAAGGAAAGTAGTTCATCCATTTAGCCTACGTAAACTAGAAAATATCGCGATTTTCAGTTTAATAATTTTCATTAGGTATTTGTTTAATCAAACTGCAGTACTGTATTAACAATAAATGTTTTTACTCACGAACTGAGCTGTCCATGCGGACGTATTCATTATGCAGTGTATATTATACTGTCTACAGCACATTAGCGTACAATATAGAGAATGAAGTTAAATTGAAAAATAATCTTAATATGGATATTTAAACACATTTTTGAAAATGGTGGCCGTTCATTTCGATACAGGCTTCAGTTCTAATGTGCATATTATCGCACTATAGACTATTGTACCTAATTCCAATTACCAGTTTCGTCCTTCGTACGAGTAACTCATGTTGAAATAATTCTGTACCTACTCAATAAAAGAGTACCTTACGTACTGTAAATTCAGTCTTCACTTCTGCCCGATCCGAAAAGATAAAATTACTCAGACATGCTATCTACTGTCCGTCCAAGTGGTCACGTCGCAGCGTCGTAGAAAGGGGGGGGGGAAATCACGTGACAGTTAATTACTTAACGAGGCCCTTTTATTTAAGTTAAATTAAACAGCTGTATAATATTACGTAAACTTCCAATTCCTAAGAGAAATTAATGTTTTCAGAAAAGAGCTAAGACAGCCCAGCTATTACAGAGGGGCGAGCAGAAGCAGGTGGGGGAAACCGGGATGCGATGTAGGCATACGGACGACAGTACCTGTGCGAAAATATGATTCAATATTGAAAGCTCTCTCGTCACTAGAAAACGCGAACATATTTCTGGAACGTACTATACTCACTACCTCAGTAGTGTTTACTAAGACTGTAAGGCGACTTTGACTGCAAACGCGGCCTTGGTTCTGTGTGGAGGACGGTTGGAAGTTTACTAGTAGAGTGGGTGGGAGTGAAGTACATTCAAAAACTCAGGTACAATAAAAATTGAAGTAAAAATAAAATGATTTCCCTCTATGTGTCAGCGTTAGTAAAAAACTAAGTACCATTTTCTATAAAATCAATCTTGAGAATTCCTCTTGCAAATCCAGTAACTGATGTCATATCTTTCCCAGTTCGATTCAGGCGCTTAAATAATTTTAGGGTAGTTGGAAAGAATAGAATTTCATTATTTTTATTATTTTCTTTAAGGGTTGAAGTATTGAATCTGTTTTGTCCAGAATCACATAATATCTTCCCAAAGAACTACCGATGTGTTCCAGCTCTGAGGGAGTAGTGTATAATCTCAAAGAAATGCTTTATTTTTCTTATTCTGGTCGTCATTTTTTATGATTTATTATTTATTTACTCTGGTGGGATTAAAGCATCAGATCTTCTCTTCCACACCATCAGAAATGTAATTCAACTACAAGAAAAAATGTAAAAATCGGAAGGCTACAGGTGATGATGGAATAAACGCAGAACTTTTAAAACATGGTGGACCCGTCTTAAATCAGAGACTTTTAAATTTTCTTAATATGTGTTGGAATGCAAGTACCAAGGCTTTGGTCACATGATCGAGTAATATCTATTTTTAAAAAAAGGTGCCAGGAACAAATGTGAAAATTATAGGGGGATTAGTCTTCTAAATACATGCTACAAATTATATGCAAGGATTTTAAATAAACTATTAAGAAACATTTCAGATGTCTTATTGCTAGAAGAACAAAATGGATATAGGAAGGGACGCTCTTTCACAGTTAAACAGTTGATAAAAAAGAGAAGAGAATACAATCTAGAAACTCTTATGGCATTTATTGATTATGAGAAGGCCTTTGATCGTGTAAATAGAGGAACACTTTGGGAAATTATGATTCGAAGAGGCTATCCTAACCATTTAATTAAAGTACTGAAAGATATATATATACAGACGTGGACAAATTATTAACAAAATTGACGATTTTTATGATAATTCTGTTCACAAAATTTGACTTTTTAATTTAGATTACGGTTGATAATTTTGCATATTTTTATCATTACAATAGGCAGAAATATGCAAAAATGTCAACTTTAGTTTTAAATTGAAGAGTTAAATTTTGTAAAAATATATAATAAAAAATCTTCAATTTTGATAATAATTTGTAAATTAGCAAAAATGTCAACTACAGTCTAAATTGAAGAGTCAAATTTTATAAAACTATAAAATAAAAATCTTCAGTTTTGCTAGTAATTTGAAAATATCCAAAATGTCAACTGTATTCCAAATTGAAGAATCGAATTTTGTAAAAATATATAATAAAAACCTTCAGTTTTGCTAATAATTTGTAAATATGCAAAAATATCCAATGTAGTCCAAATTGAAGAGTTAAATTTTCTAAAAATATACAATACAAATCTTCAATTTTGCTAATAATTTGGAAATACGCAAAAATGTCAACTGTAGTCTAAATTGAAGAATCATATTTTGTAAAAATATATTGTAAAAATCTTCAATTTTGCTAATAATTTGTCCACGTCTGTATATATATATATATATATATATATATATATATATATATATATAAAGATACAGCAATTAGTATCAATATTGGAAATGGAAAATATAGTGAAGAAATTTCAGTAAATCAAGGTGTAAGACAAGGTTGTAGTTTGTTCCCTACGCTGTTTTTAATTTATATGGATAATTTAGTGAGAGAATGGAATTTTAGAATTAATGGAGGAATTCATATAGCACCTAATTTTACATTTAAGACGATTCTGTTCGCTTGATGACCAAATCGTTGTAAGTAGAACTGAAAGTGAACTGCAGGGATTAGTGTGTGAACTACAGAAAGTGTGTGAGAAATATAATTTTTAAATTTCCATAAATAAAACAAAAACAATGGCTTTTCAAGGGAAATACAGCGTAAGGACAAAAACTGTTTTAAATGACACTCCTCTAGAACAAGTAACAAGTTTTAAATATCTAGATACTCAGCTCACGTATAAACATGGAAGTGGCTGCAAATATAAACTCCCCATATTTCAGCAGCAGTGTGGTACAATAAACAGAAATTTGAAAAATAAATCAAGAAAAGAAACGCAAATCAAATTTTATAAAGTAATGGCAGTACCATCTTTGCTATTTGGATCAGAAACCTGGACGATGACTGCAGCTGACAGCAAAAAATTACAGGCCGCTGAAATGAAGTTTCTAAGGTCAGTCAAGGGGTGTACTATATCGGATAAAATTAAAAATGATAAAATAAGAGAAGAATTGATGATCTTTTCCCTAGAAGAAGAAATTAAGAATTATAGAAATCAGTGGGCGGAACATGTCAATAGAATGGCACCAGAAAGAATCCCAAGAAGAATGATTATAGACCTAGACGGGGGAAGACATCCGGGAAGACCTAGGAAGCTTTGGACGGATACACTATGAAGCCGGAACAGGCATATGCCTATCCCTTGAATTGAAGAAGAATGAGAAGAAGAAGAAGAAGAGAAGAAGAAAACATGTTCATTAATATAATATAATAATGTGTAACAAAATGGAAATAATATAAAAAAGAGTGGCATACTGTTAGAGCAACAGAAATAAACTGGCATTGAAACGTGTGTTACAGTATTTGGTCGCGGTTGCGGCATATTTTACACGTTTTCAGTTCAACCTGCGTTTTAATTCGGTTCGGTGTTTATCGAACTGTGGTTATGCAAACACTAGACATGACTGCTCAACAGAAAACTGCGTGTATCAAACAGCGCAGGAATGAACGGAAATTGATACCTTGCTCAGAAGGTGCAGCGACATTGCTGTCAATAATTTAAATCGGTTATTTAACAACGCTGTACCAACTGCAAGTTATCTACCACTGAGGCGCTTGCTTGTCGATCCGGCGTGGGCTCCGTTCCCGCTTGG